>NC_047136.2:15995681-17195681 GCF_009829125.3 Periophthalmus magnuspinnatus
TGTAACTTATGAAATTACCTCTATATACTTGCTATAGCCCAATAAGCAAAGAAGCACTATTTATAATCTGTTCTTAGGAAAGATCTTGATTTGTGCAGTCTTTGCTCGCTACCCTGTCGTGCCTCTGTGTGGCCTGTGGATGGCGCTGTCCCCCTCCTCTCCTCTACAATGAAACGGTCGTCTTTTATCTTCCCTCTCAGTCCTGTTAGTCTTTCACTCTCTCTGTCTTAATCTTTTTTGTGTGTTGATGGAGTGATTCTGTCCTCTGCTGCTCTCTCGCTCTGATCTCTTCATCATTTTTATTCCACTTTCTTGACCTCTCCACTCTCTCCATTCGTACCATTAGATGACCTATGGTACTTACTATATTGTTGTGAGACACTATTACCATCATATGATCAATATTGTGACCACACATTTTTCAACTATTGAAAACTAGTCTAGGACCCACTGATCCTCATTACTAACCTTGATGCCATTTCAGCCGTGTAGAGCTGGTTTGGGATGTGTTACCTTTTTACTTCTGGTTTAGTTGCTTATAATGTTTTGATTGTTCTTAACATTTAGTCCTATTATTCTTCCTATTAGTTCTTATTAAAGGTATTGCATGAAAGATTTTGATTTTAAATTTCTTAAATGCGACATATGTGTGTCCTCAGATGTGATGAAGATGTGTCAAATCAAATACAGCTTTTACTGATAACAATTCTAATGCAGATTATTCTTAAGGAAATAATTCTTTAGAAAACAGTGAACCTAATGACCAAGTTGTTTATGTTTTGGTAGAAGATGTTTATCCAATCAGAAAGCTGTACCTGTATCTCTAATGTGGGTTGCCAGTTTCCATGCTGGTTTAAACCTAAAAGGACTCTCTCTGATCTGAATCGTCACTATCTTTAACTCCAGCAACTGCAGCCAATCATGAATCAGTGCTAGTGCAGCCTTTGCAGCTCAGTGAGTGAATTCAGGAGGTTCTGAGCTTTCACATGAGACATGGCCTATCCATATACTGAAAATTAGAAAAAAGTGTGTCCTCTAACTGCAGGTAACAGGCTCAGTCGTGATTGTAACAGGCCTAACCTTTTAAAACCATTGAGTGCAGAAGTCATACACTACCTTTAGTTCTGTCATTATTTGGCAGGCCTAGGTCAATTGTCTTACACCGAGCCCTGGATTTTTCTCTTTTATTTTAGATTTAATCCGGATTTCCCGGTTTGGTCCCAGTTTAGTCCCTTTGTAATCCCACTTTAGTCCTGGTTTAGCCCCCAGTTTAGTCCAGTCCAATCCTTTAATCCTCTGCTTCACTGGTTCCTCTCGTCCTCTGATGCGCCTGTCCCTCTCTCCATCTCCTCCGCTGACCTTATCACGCGCTTCTCTCCTCCTCTCACAAAACCTTCCATTCCGCAGGATGCCATCTCTCCTCGCGTGTTTGTTTACGCGAGTGCATCCGCCTTTTTGGTAATGAAACGGCTAACATTTGGATACCGAACATTCCGCCGCATATAACGTGTCTATTTCGGCGCGGTAATTTATAACTCAATTTCGCGTGTGCGTCCATGCGCGTCGCGGCTCCAAACAACCAAACAGCGCGCGGCACGGCTGTATTTCAAAGCAATTAGAGTGTCCAGCGACTTGTGAACGCGGCACTGGAGGAGCGCACACGTGGGAGCCTTTTAATTGTTCATTTTCTGTTACATTAGGTAGACAGGAGGACAGGCCCACACACACGGAGAGGTGGGGAGGAGGGAAAAGTGCAGGGCATCAAAAATAATGTCACTAAATCAACAACTGGCTGTATTAGTTTATGCAAAACACATATCATAAGAAGCTCCTGATATTACGATAGATTTAGTTGATTACTTAAAGTCCCTTTTTTGTAATTACATCCACCCTGTTTTCTTACAAAACAACACTGATGCTACCCATTACAGTCTGGCAGTGTGCAGCTTTGGCCCATACACTGTACACAAACACATAGACATATCTAGTCTGCGAGCTGCCGCGTCTCAAACATAGTTATATTTCATGGATCCAAATAGAAACTGAGCATGGGTGCAATTCAGCTGTTTTAATTGAGAATCTAGAGTCATAGTGGATTATTAATGACACACAACTTTAGTGACAGTCAGGCAAGGGGCAGACAACATACACAACATACACACAGTAGGCAAAGAATAAGTTACATCAGGGATTGTTTGAGAGTCCAAATGGATATGGCTTTGTGAATCTAACTGACTTGGATGTAATTGACCAGGGTGATTGGTCGTCTTGCTTCCTTTGGTACAGTGTGTCTAGAGAGGCCTGTCTCTCCACAGATCTGGCCTGTTACATGGCCCAGTGCTGCATCACCTGCATGTCTCCAGATGGATGTTTATTGCTTATTGTCATATTGTGGAACATTCTAGGCAACACAATAACATCTCTATAGAAATAAATAGGTGGTGAACCCTACACTAGAAAAAGTTTCATAGTTAACCTTTAATATCTCTCTCAACTTTGAAGTTCATTTAGACTCTACTTCAACAATGCAGTTTGAGAATTAGGAATTTCACTAGTTCAACAATGAAAAATGTTTGTTTTTTTATAGTTTTGCAATTTGACAATTTTTTAATGTATGTTTTAGTGACACATTTGACTTTATAACATATTGTGCATTCTTCTTTTTCTTATTGCTTAATTTACCACTGCCTTTGTTTGTAAGCATAAATACTATCTAGAAATGTGTTTTGGAATTAATATCTTCTATGTCATATAGGCCTAACTGTAATAATGTGAAGCAGTGACATTGTGACGTTGACATTATTTCTTATTCATTATCATCATCAGCATGCATTCATTTAAACACTGCTGTGGATCTACTGTCATGTTCAACTGTAACGTGCTCTGTCACTGTCTGAGAGGTTGGAACATATTTAAGTTTCCTGGGGGGCTGGGTGACACCAATTTGACCTATAGAAAATCTTAAATATCTCAAAAACCAAACCAAACTTTTTTGCAGCACAAAGCACAAAATTAACATAGTTTTTATGAAAGTGAACATTTGATGAGCGGAGGGGGTAGAAGTCACACACCTCTCATCCTCCGCAGGGCAGCACAAGCACACACACACACACAGAGCAGCAGAGGAGAGAACCAAAATCTGCAGAATCAGAGAAAGAGTCAGCTGAAGTTGGAGTGAGTTAAAATTACTTTGTGGTAATGTGATAATGGTACGCTAAAATTGATAGCCCTAATTTTTAACAGTAATTGTAACACACACGTCACACACTCTTACACAGAACCACAGGGGTCAAAGGTTGGGAAGGCCATGATCAGACTTAATGTGCTGTTGTGGCAGCATCATTAAATCTCCATACATCTCCTCTCCTCCTCTTTTTCTGACCGATCGGCACCAAAATACGACCCAAATGTCAGCGGTGCACACATCCAGCCATGCCAAAATGCCCCTAATGGACCCACCATAAAAACTCCCAACATGCCTTTGGGTGAAAGCCGAGAGGCTGGTGATGTCATGAGCAACTGCAGGAGTTTGATTGGATAAATGGTGACAAATGTCTACAATGCTTCAGCTTGTTTAGTGTTGTCCGATTTCATCTTCAGAACTGAGGTATGCAGCAGTGAGGTAATGCAAGTGACCTTTGACCCCATATTGAGTGAGAGATGGTGGGGTCAATACAGGTTAGCTGTAAAGTACATCCAGAACACTGCTCGGGTCCTGAATAGAACCAGGAAGTACGAGCACATAAGTCCTGTGCTCAGGTCTCTGCACAGGCTCCTGTGGCTCAAAGAATAGACTTTAAAGCAGCTCTGCTTGTGAACAAGTCTCTCCACGGCCTAGCACCAAAGTACATCTCTGACATGTTAGTGCCATGAATCATCTCTGAGGACTTCAGGGACCGGCTTCCTGCTGGTGCCCAGAGTCAGGACTAAACATGGGGAATCCGCGTTTCAGTTTTATGAAGCTAAAACCTGAAACAATCTTCCTGAAGATATGAGACAGGCCTCTACTTTGACAATGTTTAAATCCAGACTCAAAACAGTTCTGTTCAGCTGTGCATATGACTGAAAGGCTTTTATTCTGCACTGTTCTGTTTTAATGTTGATTTTATGATGATGATGATTAATTGTGATGTTTTCAGTTGTGTGATTTTTATGCCTTTCTTATTCTGCAAAGCATTTTGAATTACTTAATATACGAATTGTGCTGTACAAATAAACTTGCCTTGCCTAAAGCTGATGTAAATAAGGTATTATTTAGGTATTATTATATTACAAAGATATGAAGCTAATTTCTATTAAAGGGCCTGTACAAAATATTTTCCATGTATTTGAGCAATATTTGTCTTTCCACAGTACATACATATTGTGTAAGCATTTCCTGTGGTCAGTCCTTCGAGAATCTGGAAGTGCACTGTTAGCATAGTAGTTGTTAGCATTACTGTGATGGCGAAACTGCTCTGGTGTCTAAAAGTTTGTGAAAAGTGCTTATGAACTCATAGTGGTGAATAATTATGATACTCTAAATATGTAAGGTAAATGAGGAATAACTTTAGGCCACAACATAGACACTTCCGGCTCCATCGACTCGACTTAGAAAAAACTCTCCATAATTGCTGCTGTCAGGCTTGACATTTTGGTCTTAAATGTTTGTATTAAGCGGATCTACATGATCCTGGGGGTTTTATTTTGGTATTTTGTCTGTGAATCAAGATATGAACATTAATAACAGACCAATAAGACAGATTCTTTCCCTGGGGTTGCTCCCGCTGGCGTTAGCAACAGATTTCATTGACAGTGTTGCTAAGTGCCTGCTCCCTGCTAAGCCAGTGGTGTCGGCAGGAAGAGGCATTACCTTCAACAACCTCTCTCCTAATTGGCTCTTTGGTTGCTATGATACTCATGGTCAGAATTCCAAATATGGATCTTGACTCCAAACCAGCCCCTCTAACTGTTAGCCTTGATAAGCTTCATTTGACTGGAGTCGAGCACTATGAGTGATGTCACACTGACTCAGCCCCCTTCTTTTCTATAATCTATGGACCACAAAACTTGTTTTTTCACATTTTCCATAAAAATCAAGTACAGTGACTTTTGCCTGTGATGTAACAATCCTGGGAAATGTTTTGAGCACTCAGAGACAGGACTTGGGAAAGTAGATTTGTGAAACAACCGTGAATTAAAAATTGTACAACTACAACTGACAACTGAGCCTACATTTAAATTTAGGTATAAATAAGACCACTTCAGTGGCCAGTTCAATTTTAAGTAGTTGGTGACATCACAAAAGACTGCCGGGTGTTGCTGATTACAAACACCTGACTTCAGTGGCACACTTTGAAGTGTGGATACTTGTTAGACTAATCAAACTGTTCTCATACCTTCACATCCCACCACTCCTCCCTCGTCACTCTCCTGTTTAGTCCTCCAGGCACTGTCCAGTTTAGCAGTTCTATTTGAAATGTGGTTGTGGTTAAAGTTTAGGTGTCCATTGCATAATATGTGTCTTTTAATATGGACATTAACTCAAAGACACCTGACTAATACTTGTAGGTCATACTTTACCAAGTCTGATCTGTCTCTTTATAAACAATACAATTATATCTTTATTAGTCTGATTAGTTTGTGGGGTGTCCTTTATAAACTGTTCAGAGAATTCCATCAGTGTCAATATAATATAATGTCTTTGTTATCGTCCCTACCCCCCCGTCTCTGTCTCATCCTCCGCTCTCTCCTCCCTGTCTCTCTCTCTATCCCCCATTCCCTCTATCTTTCCACTCTCCTCCCTCCACATATCTCTCTTTCTTTCTTTCTTTCTTTCTTTCTTTCTTTCTTTCTTTCTTTCTTTCTTTCCTCTCTCTGTCCTCTGAATTAATTATCCAACCCCACTCTCTCCTCTCTCACTCTCTCACCCTCTTTCTCCACTCCCCTTCTCACACTGTCCTACTCTTCATATGCCCCCCCTTCACTCTCTATCCCCCTTTCCTCCCTCCTCTTACCTCATCCCCCCTTCCTCCTCTGCCTCTGTATTAATTACCCAACCTGTCCAAATACCTCTTTCTCTCTACTCATTCTCCTCTCGTTGCCCCTTTCTTCTCTTTCTCCTCTCCCTTTCTTCACCTCTCTCTCCCTCTGGCCTTCTTCCTCTCTCTTCATCTCTCTCCCTCCTTTCACCCTTGCTCTCTGTTTCTCTTCCCTCTTTCTCCCCACCACCCATCTCTTACCCCACCTGTCCAGGTTTGCCTCTTTCCCACTCTCCTCCCTCTCCCCCTTCCCTTCCTCCCCTCTGCTTCTCTCCTTATTCCTGCCTCTCTCCTCTGCCTCTGTATTAATTACCCATTCTGCCCAAGTGTCTCTTTCTCCTCTCCCCCTGTTCTCCTCCCCCTCTTTCTCCCCTTCTCCTCTGCCTCGGTATTAATTATCCAACCTGCCCATGCGTGTCTTACTTTCTCTCTTTTCTTTCTCCTCCCTCTTCCCCTCTCTGCCCCCCATCCCCTCCACGAGAGCTGCTCGTGCGTTTCTCTCTCTCTCCCTCTCTTCACTCTCCTCTCTCTCCCCCTCTCCCCCTCTCTCTTTCTGTATTAATTACCAGAGCTGCTCGTGCGTGTCTCTCTCCCTGACTGGAGCTGGTGTAATTGCTTCTCCGTGGAGCAGTTAGCGTCTCGGCACAAAGGCGGCGGCGCGTGCATTAGCATTCCAGATGAACAGCCCACCCTCTCTCTCCTCCCCTCTCTCTCTCTCCTCTGTCTATTGTCTCCCTTGCTTGCCCCCCCCCTTATGTCTCCCAGCGTGCCTCCACCTTGCATTGTCTTTGCTGAGAGTTCCAAGGTCGTGCCGGCTGGATCATCAGAGCAGAGGATTGGGCGTTTTTATTCATCTCTCACTCATACTCGGTGCCCTCGTGGATCACCTTCAGACACAGATGAAGGGCCTATGTTCAGATACATTTATTCTTGCTTTTAACTATGTTGTTTATTCCATGCCCATTGACACAGCAGCTGAGTGGACAACTCTCACACTTTACATGCAATAAGGTTGTGGCTTCGAAGCCCGGGTCAGACCTGGTTTCTCTGTGCGGAGTTTGCATGTTTCCTTTGGGAACACTGCTTTCTCCATCAACCCAAAACATGTGCCCTAGCTCATACTAGATTACTACTTGTAGCCCTCTGAATTGAGTTCTACACATCAATCTCTCTCCAATCGCTTAAAGCGATTGGAAATCATCATGATGATTCTTTCAATTTGATTTGTCGAAGAGTCACAACAGCAGAACAAGATGAAAATTCAAACTTTTGTTACATCCAGTTAAGAGAAAAGCACAGACATCTTCCCGTTCCACAAATGACCACTACCCCTGAGAGGTTGTGCCAGCAGCACTGGTTTAAGGATGGGTCAAATGCTGGGAATGACTTTCCCTCATAAGGGATTAATAAAGTATATATTACAAACATACATGAAGTTGTGATTTCCAAGTCTGAGTCCAAGTCTGAGTCGGTGTCTAAGTCTGAGATGCATTTACACCGGAGTATCAAAAACGTGTACGCCTCTAGTTGGATGCCATGGATGCATGTTAGAGAAAAATACCTGATGTGCGTCCTGGGTGTCCGTTGCAGTCTGCGTGTGCCTTTGGATGCTTTGTTTTCCCTGTGTCTTTGTGTATGATGGCAGACCAGGTTGAGAGAGTGGCTTTAGCGTATTTATTACATAAACCCCATCAACGGAGGCGATCAGCTCTGTGGGTCCTTGTCTGGGTCCGTGACCAGCCTTTAGGCTAGCCAGTGTGCCCAGCATAAATAAGTTTCCGCTAGTTTGTGGCTGATGTCTTTCTACTTTTTCCAGATAATGACATCGCTAAATCACTGGAGCGTAGTCTATGACTGGTTGACGCTGCACATCAAATGCCAAAAGTTCAGCTTTTTCAACTCTGGCTTCTGATGCTTTGGACGTGCGAATAGAGCATCCGATGCTTGAATGCTCAAGACACGCTGCATCAACACCAGATTCACTGTCCCCTGATGCTTGAAAATGCGCCACAAAAACACAGGGTGGCCAAGAAGCACGTCTACCATAGACTTTGCATGTAAACTCGACACCCCTGATGCCCCGGTGTGAATGCACCATAAGTCTGAGTCCAAGTCTGAGATCGAGTCTGAGTCCAATGAGTACATGTTCACTTACAAGTCCTCTTTTGTGGACCTCAAATCATGTGTCCTGGAAAACGAATCAGAGGCCTGATACTCATATAAGCTCTGTGCTGAGGGCAACTGTGGCTATTATAAATAATTTGTCATCTCACTTAGCCTAAAACTAATCATAAAATATCATTATAAACTCCACTATTCAAAGCTAGACTTATTTTATATAACCTATCTGTCTGCCCATATATTACCTCATCACACCCCTCCCCCACCTGCCCATGGCTTCCCTCATCTGCCCCAACATTTACCTCCTCAGCACTTCTCACCAATGCCGCTAAAACGCTAAAGCTAGCATAATTAGCTCTTCTGAATGTCTCCTGCCGTGACTCACCTAAGGGTAAGGGAAGGGAAAGGGGGGCATAATTGGCAGACTTCGACCCCCCACCTCCCTCACACTAATAGAAATGACAAAGTACCATTGAGTAGCATATTACGCCTTGAACTCACCTCTTCATTCTCATCATCATTTGGACAACCTTCTCCAATACATCTTGGCCGCTTAAGTCCACCTCAATCATCTTTATTGCTTTATTTACTCCGGACGATACATAGATGGCGCCGTTTGGGATCGTAAATTTAGCTGGATTACCGTTAGCTTGATTTTTGTGGCCGAACACTTTTGTTAGCGTGCGGGTCTTGAAGAATGGGGCTAGCAGCTAAAGTGCGCTATTAGCTTCAAGTCCATGGCATTAGCTATGGTTTAGTACAGGGATGAATTAGCTTAGCGCAAAAACAGATCCGTCATGTGCGCACAGCTAGCGTTTCATATCAGTGAGGGATGTTATGGCGCTACGGAGTTATGGGGAATCATACCTGCTTGGAATATCACAAGGCAACAGTAAGGTATGAGGAAGGCTAATGGACAATAGAATATAATGTGTTGTAAGACAGACAGTAGAGGGCATCCTTGTCAAGTGCATTTAGATATTTTTGTGTTTCTACATAGGGTATTGGTTATTTTGCAGAAAGTTTAAACAGTGTGATTTGAACACTTTTTCTTAATATTTAAGATATTTGCTGCTGTGATTCACTGGAGTAAAAAAGCTGTGTTAATTTTGTCAATTAGCTCTATTTTGCCATATTTTTTGGCAATGTAGTATTTTTTTTTTTTTAATAGTGCACTCACTGTCTGTCTGGAATGTCTTTAAACAAATCTTCTTACATGGTACAAGCAGGTGACACCACAAGGCAAAGTTGTAAGTCAGACCTGTAGAAAAGCAAACCTGGTCAAAGTTTAAAAATGTGAACACAGCAAGTTAAGATATGTTTAATGCTATACAGTGGAACATTCCATCCAAAGCACTAACATCTCCTTGGAGACGAGCAGGTAGCGGGCCCTCTACCAAAAACTCACATTGTACACCTTTATGAGTAATAAAAAGTAATCACCTGATGTCCAAGGTCATGTTTAAACAATTTGTAACTGTTTTGAACTGGTTAATTTGGGTACATGCTGTATAATGAATAAAAAAGGCCACATTTTGATACAATAAATGTAAATATAGACACTAGGCTGACATGTTTTAACAAAATCTTGACTAATGAGAGTTCGATGGTGTTTATAAGATTAAGTGTCTTGCTTAGCTTTAGTCTCACAAGTGTAGATTGAAAATAAAATGGGTAATGTCGTGTGCACAGAGTCTTGCTTAGTGGCACCAGGCCATTATGGTTATGGGTATATGTTATGGCTCCTCTGATGATTTCAGTGCTGTAGTAGTTGGCTTCTGTCCAGGAGGGTAAAGGGTCTTGCATATTATCTCAATGTCAGTTTGAAGGTGTAGAAACGGGACTCGAACCTGCCGTTGTGGGGTGAGTGGGTAATTGTGCTATCTACTGAGCCACTATTTTACTTCTCTGTAAAATTACCCATAATTCAGAGACACGTCGGTTATTGTCCCACATTTGTAGGTTGAAAATAAAACGGGGACTGTCAATGCTGCAAGTAGTTTCTTCTTTCTGTCCAAGAGGGTAAATCTGACGGGACTCAAACCTGCTGCTGTGTGGTGAGTGGGCAATCGCTCTACCCCTACCACCTTACCCATAGTTGAAAGAGACACATCACTCATGGTCCCATATCTGTACTTTGAAAATGAAATGGGCACTATCATGTGATAAAGTGACTTGCTCAATGGCACAAGGCCAGTGTGAATGATGCTTGTAACCCTTCTGATTATTTGAAAGCTGTGGCTGTGTGGTGACTGGGCAATCGCACAACCCACTGAGCCACTACCACCTTCTAAAATTACCCATAGTTCCTAGAGACACATAACTCTTAGTGTGTCCACTCCCCCCCATCTCCTCTGTCTTTCAAGCCCCCCCCCCACACACACACACACCTCACCTCACCCCAACCTCCTACCCCTCCCGTCAGTGTTTGTTATTGGCTGTTATCCCTTGTTGCCCTCCATTACCCCCCCTCACCCCTCTATCTCCCCCCGTCCTCCCCCCAAATGCGAGAAATATGACACGAGTTATGGACTTTTGGACCCGTGCCTGAAAAGTGGCGGCGCCCATTGGTTTAATGACCACAGGACATCTCCATTCCGATCACGGACTTCACAGGTGAGTACCCCCCCATATCCTCCCCCATCCTACACCACGGGACCACACCCCCACCCCCCTTCTCCGCCCTCTCCCCCTCTCACCCAAACCCATTCAGACTCTATGTGGGAGGCCAGTATATAGCCGTAACGTCTTCGAGCAATCTGTGTAGTGTAGTATAGGTAGTAAGGGGGGAGGTGTCGCTGATAGGGGGGAGGGGGGAGTGAGCGTGAGGATTTAGACCTATCATAAAGGAATCGCACCCCCAACCCCCCCTCCGCCCGGCCCGTATCTCATCCGCGACACTTTTACGCCTTTTTATTTTCAGCCCCATTGCAGCCCGGAGCTCGGAGCCGTGATTTATCCTGGCTGGCAGCGCGGGCACTGCGGAACGCGCGGGGGGAAGACAGATGGAAAGGGAGGATGGGAGTGGGGAGGGGAGGAAGCGAGGGAGCAATAAAGAAGGAGACGAGGAGATAGGGATGAGGGGAGGAGAGGAGAGTCCTTGATTGTGTGAATGTGAGGTAATGATACAATGACTAGGAGAATGTGCACGCGTTCATTTGGTCGACATGGGCTTTGTAGTTTTCGCAACTTTGGAGCTGCAGTATGTGTTAGACTGACATTTGTGAGTTTTTTTATTGTACCATAATGATGTTTGGTAATTAGCAGTTTTTCATTGACATATCTGAATGGTGGGGCTTGTCCTTGAGAGCTAAAAACATTCAGTGGGCTTCCAAGTGCTCCTCTGTGTTTATAAAGGTCATCTATTCATTCACTGTTTTTCACTTGTTTACATTGTTGATACAGACTGAAGACATCAACCTTATTTATGGAGGTAGCGATGAAAAACACGGTAAATATGTTTTATATTTTAGGTTCAGATTCCTCAAAGTAGCCCCCCTTTGATTTGTTGACAGTGCTGTAAATCCTTGGCCTTCAGTGAGTATGATGAAGCAAAAGGTGGCTTTGTTAAAGAATTTGAAAAATAAAAGATGTTTTGAGCTCTAAAATTTAGAAAACAAGAACAAGGACTAAAGCTACTAGGACATTTCAAACCATGCTAAAAATGAAAGTTGCTCACATGCTTGACTTTGCTATGCTTTAGTTCTTAAATAAATGAGCCACCTGATGACATCTAGAGTTGAACTGTAACAATACTGGATTAGAATAATACAACTCTAGGTATGTTCATTATGGAGGAAACATTATAACCTCAAAATGTCATTTAGTTAGGCATAATTTGATGTTTAAAAATGGATAATAAACAGTCCCATTTTTATATAGTGCTTTTTACCTTCAAGGCCTTTAAGGTGCATTATTACATCAAAGTGCCCATTCACACATTCATATGTGTGTGAATGCGTTAAGGCGGTTAGGTGTCTTGTGCAAGGACACGACAACAGTATTCACCCAAAGAAGCAAGATTCAAATTGTGAACTTTCAGATCAGAGGACCGGCACTCTACCAACTGATTTACTGTGACATACTTTCGTCAGACCACCAGACCACACACTGAAACCATTACACATATCTTACTTTCAACCAACTTCAGCGACAGCAGCTACTGTTTATAGCCTCATTTACACATTTTACACTCCCTAGTAATGAGTTCGTGCTGTCTTCCTGATTGAACTTGGTCTTTGGGAAACTAAGGAATAGACTTGATGCTCAATACAGAATCAGATACCAAGATGATAATAAAAATCTCTATTTAGACAATAGACAATGTGATTTTCAACATTAAATAATATTATATTTTAGATTACTTCCATAGTGGTGCATGGCTGTATACTACTCTATGTGTCCTATACTTGTTCTGATACAGCTCAAGATCATTCTAAAGCTATTCAGGAAAGGTTAATTTCTGTTCTGTGAATGTGACTTTTTTAGTATCAATATCTGCTCAAATGAGTACCTAGTTTCGATACTAGTTTTAGTGTGGATTAGTATCTGATTTTCAATATTTCTGACAACCCTAGACAGCATGAAGGAAGAAATTTAAACATATCACCTCTGGTTCCACCGTCTTCTCTTTTGACTGATGTTTCTGTCTAAATCCCCACCTCCATCACCACGTCAACCAGCCCCCTCCCTCTAGCCGCTGGACCCCCATCACCGCCTTACCAACCCGCAGGCCGCCGGGACCCCCCACCTCTGCCTGACCGAGGCTGTGAAATATTCATGTCCTCTGATTGGGAGCTCCGGGCCACACAGAGAGAAATAGTCCATCGGTGACAAAGGAGATGCGTTCAGATGGTTTGACTTGTACAAAATTCTCTCATTCATCTTCTTTCACTCTTCGGGCTGACTGAAGTGTATCCCAGAGACTACATACAGCAGATCATATACCAAACACCAAAATTAACAAAAAAAAAAAAAAAAAAATTAGATAAGCAATATATTGTTAGTATTATCGATATCATTCGATAACTTCATTGCTTCAAATGTAAATAGAAGAGCAATGAAGCTAAAGAGGTGGTACAATATTTGCATAATCAACATAAAAAATACTACAAATTAGACATTGAAATTGGCAAAAATCGTTATCGGCCACAACAGCTAGATGTAATCGCATCAGGTTTTTAAAAATCCAGGACCCTTAACACAGATATCACATGGATTTGTTCTATTAAACAGGTTTTCATGGACACTGTTATGAATCTAAGACTGGAGTATACAGCAGTACAGCAGTATTATGTGTTTGTTTACATTAGCAGCTAGATCCAATAATTTCTGTTTTATAAAAAGTGTTACAATCACAACTGAACCTGTGTTGCCACTGCATAAACCTACAGATAGAAGACACATACAAGTTTGTCTCATTCTCAGTATATGGACAGGCCATGCCTCATGTGAAACCTCAAAGACTCCACAATTCTCTCACTGAGCTCCAGAGGCTGCACTAGCACTGATTAATGGTTGGATGCAGGTGCTGGGGTTTAGGAAGTGACGATTAAATAAATAAAATCTCACATACAGTCCTTTTCATTAAAGTACAGCCGTATAAATAATGTCTCTTCTGTTTGTAAATGAGAATGATGCAATGCAATGCAACCCAGTGTAACCCCTGTCTCTTCACCAAGCCAGCACTTCCATTTGACAACTCACTTTGGCAGGACAGGCAGAAGGCTGACAGGGCTCCAGCGGTGGACAGGTCTGATCTGTGTCCCCACTCGACTGCAGCGCGTTGATAAGTGTGTGCACTGGTTCGTGTGTACAGGTGAGGACGTCCCTCTTTGTCGGCCTCACAGGAGATGAGCTGCCATGCCGCTGCCACTCATCCATCACACACACACACACACTCAGATCAGTTCCCGTGCTTTTTGGGGTTATTACATTGACTTCTATTCATTTTCTGGAGACTGATGCTGACCTTAACTGTGGTCGCTACTTGGCTAACCTTAACCTAATCCCTAACCTTAACCTATTTGAACACATATCTGAGCTTTAAATCATCTTTTTGGTCTAATAATAAATGGGGAACCTGGTTTTAGTCCTCACTATGTAATAAATATCCACCCACACACTTTGGCTCACCACCTGGTTATATTGAGCTGACAAAGGAATTTACAGTTTTTCTTAAGCGAAATTTTACCTGCATAAGATTTTGTTACCATTAAAAATTCTGTGGAAGGTACGGCTAATGGTGGCACTGTGAGTTGAGTATTTGCAAACCAACCAAACGGTAGCCTGTTAAATCCTTGTCAGACCACATACTATTTCAGTGTCTTTGGGCAAGACACTTCACCCACGTGAGGTCACAGTTGTAGAAAGGCATCTGGGGTAAAAACATGACAAATCACCCTAAATTAGTAAATAATTCAAAAATGCACGCAGTATGTTTAGCATCTAATAAGTGGTACACAGTTTGACCTCATATTAACCTTTTGGCGACAGTTTAAAAGAAATTTATGTTAGATGCTCATCCTCTTTCTACAAGCAGGCAGCATGACGTTCAGAGAAACAACTACTTATGTTCTGGTTCATACTTTCTGGTAGGAAGACTAACAGTAAACCAACTGTGCCACCACTGTTCTTGTAAACAACTGTACATAATTACACATTCACATATTATAATAACATTTTTTTAATATTATAATAACATTTTTTTAATATTATAATAACATTTTTTTTTAATCTTATAAAAACTTCTACCAATGTAAAAAATTCAACACCAACTTTGTCTTGTATTATTTCTGCCCTAAATTTCCATTGACAAAGTATGAAAAACCCCTCATAAAATCACTTATCATTATTATAAGAGATAATTCTCCCCACCCCCGAAATTACCAGAATTATAATATATTCACGATTCATTCCTGTGTGAGCAGTGGGGACATTTTTCACAGCACTTCCTCTGACCATAACTGTCTTGGCGGAATTCCACTGGAAAAATGTCTCCTCACAGCTCCAAATGAGGCAGAGATGCTATGTCTATATTATCTCATCCATCTGACATGTTCACCCGTGAAAACGTTTACATTCACACCAGGAAAACTGGATAACTGTCCTAGTCCAATTTAAACCGATTTATCAAAACACATGTAAATCCAGGAACAATGATTGAGGTGCCGTGAATCAAATCTCAAAGATCCTAAAAACACATCTAGGGAAATCTGTCACTACATTTACATGCAGAGCTCTCAGAGTGTGATAAATAACCAAATTCAAATTGTCTTTGCCCCAAAGCCTGTCAGACCGCT
The DNA here is from genome assembly GCF_009829125.3 of Periophthalmus magnuspinnatus. NCBI lineage: Eukaryota > Metazoa > Chordata > Actinopteri > Gobiiformes > Gobiidae > Periophthalmus > Periophthalmus magnuspinnatus. The sequence continues at coordinate 16,011,124 of NC_047136.2, forward strand.
CTTGTCCCACTCTGCAGGAGGTCAAAGAACCAAATAGGTACGAACAGTGGGATACGGGGCATTCAGGTGTGCCTAGTTATTTAGTGTTAGCACTAAAACTTTGCTTCTAATATTAGTAATAAAAAAGATTATCACGTATATAACTACACTTTGGGTAGAAATATATAAGTGGCATCTCATTTATGTTGAGCATTTGATTTTTGGACATGTTATTCACACTCACTGTTACAAAACACAGTAAGTTTTGCTTTCACTTTAACATACCAGAGCAAAACAATGAAACATGTGCTAGTCCGCAGTGCAGTGAGTAAATGTCCAAACACATGTCTAATATTTTCCTGGCTGTTTCTTACTTAGTGCAGTTGAATGCAAAAGTGAAAGTAAAACCACCCAGAGCTTCACTGTGTTCATTTGTGCTGCAGAGAGCAAATTCAAAGTTTTGAAGTACACAATTCCCAACATGTCTTAAAATCGAATGTACATGAGATGTTTCTTATCTATTTCCGCCAAAAGAGTGGTTTTATGTATGATGTTGTTTGTATTAGCAATTACAGCTTTTAGTGTTAATTTAGTGTTTAGTGCCAATGCTAATGCTAATACTAATGCTAATGCTAAATTACTAGATGCACCTGAATGTTTCTTAGATGGTCTTGACCATTTTGACTATATTGTCCTAGTCCAGTTTCTAGTTCTAGTTTACGTCTCATTAGTTCTATTTTTGTTCTAATTTAGTCCAGTTGTTAATTTCTGGTTTAGTCTTGGTTCTTATCTGATTTAATTCTGGTCGTGTCTTGATTCAGTCCTGTTTTTATTTGTAGATCATATTTGACCAATGAGCTCCTTTGTTTCACATGTGTCACTGAAAAGAACTAATCTGATTGCACGATCACGTTTGGATGGGCTTGAGACACAATGGAGGACATGGGAACAAGACTGATATCAATCTGTATAAAACATACAGAGAATAGACCAGGGCAATAGACCAGTTTGTTTATTTACCTTGACATGTTTGGACTGGTTGCCGGGTTTAGTCTTGGTTCATATTCTGGTTTTATCCCGGTTCAGTTCTGGTTTAGTCATAGTCCATCTGGGTTCACATTCTGGTTTAATTCTGTATATTCCAGTTTAGTCCTTCTTTAGTCTTCTTGGCACATATTCTTGTTTAGTCCTGGTTTAGTCTTGATTAAAATTACAGGCGAGCTCTTGACAAACAGGAGGCACTATAGAGGCTGAGTACATAGGGTCCGGTCTAACTGTAATCATCAGAGGGTAATTGTAGCGATCATAAAAGTGTTAATTTCATAATTAAACTATAATCACGCGCTTGTTAATTTTAACAGGGTCATCTATAACAGGCTGATGAGTGCGGTGTGCTCATGTGGTCTGAGAAATGTATGTGCACCAAGATACAGACAAAGCAGCAGGGAGGACCGCAGTAATGGACTATCTTATTATTGACAGAATTATTGGTAATAATTTGTGATAGGCTAAACAGAAGATTGATGTACACTACCAGTCAAATGCTTGGAGACACCCATGTTTTATTTAAATTTTCTATTTATTGTTACTACTTTCTATATTTTAGATACATACAGAAGACATCGAAGAGATAAGGAATTATGTAGAAAAGAAAAAAAACAAACAAACCTGTATATTGCTTACCTATTTGATGTCCTCTGTATGTATAAAATGTAGAAAGTAGTAAAAATAAAGAAAGAAAACACTAATGAGATGGTTTGTCCAAACTTTTGACTGGTACTGGACTGTATATTAAGGTGATGGTACACTTTGTCTCCATAGGGAAATTTGTCCTTTGCATTTGACCCATCTTTCAGAGCCGATGGGGTAACCTGTCAGGAGCAGTTGGCACCACAGTGCTCAGGGACCCATCCCCAGATCTCAAGCTTGTCTTGGTCAGGACTACCTCAGCTGGTGGATTTTGACCTATTGTGCATGAAGCCACTAAAAATGTTTGAGACTGTTCAAGTTAGAAAATTCCATAATAAGGATGAAATAGATTGGAAGCCGAATCACTGTCAGTCCAACCTGTTCTTGCTAACTGGCTATAATATGTAGCATAGCAATGTGTGTGCGTGTGTGAATTGCCTTAATAACTGAAGTGGATACATTTTCACACTTAAATTCCCATCAGATCCAAATTGGGACCAAATTGGAACTAAACCCAGAATGAAGCAGGGGGTATTACACTTTTATGAGGTATTAAGTGCTATTAACACAGAACATATTTAGGTCGCCATTGTAGCATTTATTGTTTTGAAAATACAATATTTGCCAAAAACAATGTATTAACTCACTCTCCCTTCAGAGCGCTATCACAACACAATCAGCATGAATATGGCTACTGAAACGACTGCTCATCGCCTCAGGTTTGTGAAGTTGTAGTATATTGTTTTGTATCTTGCTTATGAAACATTGTTATGTGGGAGCAAAAGTGAAGTAGGCTTGTGGGCTGAGTCTTGTACATGCCTGTTAACCATAAAGAGGGTTCAAAAAGGGCCCGGGAAAGATCGCTAAATCAAACAAGCATGGATGACATGTAAACCTCTTCAGGCATGTTTGTGATGAGGAGACAATGTTATAGAAAACTCCAAAAATGCCAATCTTGCATAATCCCTCCACTTTAAAACCCGATTTGCTCAAGACCAGGACAAGAACAATACCGACCCACGTCTACATTAAGACTAAACTGGTCTCAAACAGAACCAAACCAAGACAAGACTCTGCCTTATGACTACACCTGCTGTATGAAACATGTAGATAAATTTCCCTATTGAAACCTGCCTGTTCTGCTGTCACACCTCCCCTCCCTGGTGAGATAGGGCTAATGATGAAGACAATATTTGAATAATGACTTCACCTTCCTCCCACCACTGTGTTTCTGCTGTTGTCCTGAGCAGCCCTTTGGATCTGTAGTCCTGGTTTGGCCTGGAGGCACCATCATGCTCTTGTTTACATGCTAATCTGTATGTGACGCATTAACTCCATGTGTGCTAATCGTCCATGTGATTGCCCTGTAGCGCTGTCCCTCTTCTGTCTGAGCCTGATTGTGTTCTGGAGGTGGAGCTCAAAATGCCCAAAGGTCATCTCCTCCAGACAGAAGAGTGAAAGGTTGTTTGTCCTGCAGATGGATTGCAGCCTGGGTGACATCACAGCAGCATGGAGTTTAACCAGCAACTTTTGACTGAGATGAAAATAGTGGGGTCCCATTTTTTTCAATTCTATGTAAAACAAGTTTTGCTCCAATCTCTAAAAACAAGTAGCATCATCCCAGTGTGAAAGAGATAAATATTTTATGAATATTGCACTATGTAACTTTTCTCCTGTTTGTCTCCATGGAGATGTTATTGCTTTGCCTGGAATGTTCCACAGTATGCCATCAATTTATCTTCCATTTTTTCATTTACAATTGCATTCATTATACAAAAAACATGCATTCCTACAGATCTGACCTATAACTTGTCACTAGTCACTAACTTGTGTAAAGGAAGTTAAAATATTGTGTGATTATTTTATCTTTTAGAAACTGACTTGGTTGTATTTAAAGATTTTAAGAGAGTTTTAGGAAAATCATAGGCACTGGCACGGTTTGCTTGGACCCGCCTTGGAGCATGTCTGTTTGGTGCAGCGCCCTCCAGCTGAGTTGTTTCCATGCCTGAAGCACGGCTTTGGGTCCAAGGGTAGGGCTCTGCTCTATGAGCCACTGACATAAACATTACAAAAGGTTTCTTAATAAATATATGAGATATTATTATTTTCTGTTATATCTGTATCTATATATCTGCTTTTTGCCACCTTGAGTCTGCATTCTCTCTCTCTCTCACCCAAGCATCTCATCATCATGTTTCTTGTGTAGCCACACCTTAGCTAAAGCAATTGTACCATGCTGGCTACCTCTGGGAGCTAGTACCCTCCTGGGTCTGCTTTGGACCCCTCAGATCGGGCGGAACATTTCACTTTAGACAGTAGAGACACTTACGGATCCGCTCCAAAGAGAACCAGTGGAAATGAGGCTCTAGTGAACCGTTCTGTTCCCTTTTGCTTGTTAATCTTGTTAAGAGGTGACGAATGTATTTAAATCTAGATGCAATCAGACCAAATAGTTGGATTTCAGACCTCTCTCCTTTTAAATGTATCAAACCTTGTATTGTTTTAACTACACATATCACATTCTGAGGTGAACCAGCTCATGAATGCCACTAAGAGCTCATCTGGCCACGCCTCGGTAGCTGTCATGTTCTCACTTTGCAATGTATGTCCTCTGATCATCTCAGAGTATATAAACTGGGTGTTTTGTATTATTCAGGGTCTGACGTTTGGGGAGATGCTTGTTGCTCTGTTGGACTTATTTCTTGCAAGAAATAAATTCTTTGTCTTTGCTTCAACATTCATCAGTGTCTACAAAAGGAGTCTTTTTCTACAACACTTGTCTCTATGGAATAAGTTTAATACAACTCCAAACATTCTAAAAAAAAGCAGTAAGATCTCCATTGAGACAAACAGGTAGTAGAAACCTCCATCAGAAAAGTTACACAGTGTGCCTTTAAAGGTCCTGTACATGCATTATGGTGGATAACGTGAACTACTTTTGGATGCCTCGGATGTAGTGTATGGGCATGTAAACCAATTCTAGCTATAGCTTCAAAGTTTAAAGTTAAAGGCAAGTACCACCTAATGACATCACAAGGTGGGAACACAGAAGGCTACAGACTAACTAGAACAGGCGCCAATGACACAAAGAAATTTTAAGTTTTTTGATAAGAAAATATTATAACATGACTAAAAGCTAAAAATAAATGAGTCAGGAAGTGAGCAATTAGCATGCTAGTTGTTGTTAGCATTATAGTGATGGCCAAACTCCGCTTCACTTATAATTTATAAAAGCACTTATAAACTCATCATGGTGAATAATGAGGATGTATGTATAAAAATGCATAAGGCAACTAAGGAATAACTGCGGACCACTGCAAATTCATAAAAATGACAGTAAAAATCCGTTACAGCATCTTTGAATTTTGTCAGTAACCACAAAGCATTGGGTAAAGTTTCATCTAATTTCCTTGGGCAACTGAGATGTCCCCAAACTCCATTCACCTTTTGAGACAAGAACTACAAAAAAGCAGTCATCATAAACACACCATGTTTATGATGACTGAGAGAGGCCATGTTTTGATGTAAAAGACCAGGGGCTAAGTGTCACAGATCTGTCCTTTGACCCCTGGTTTGATCTTCAGAGGTCCTTTGTCATGCCATGGTCCTGCAGGGCTGATGTCCACAAAAGCCTTCATGAAGTCTTTTTAGCTTCCAGATATTTGTGTACTGAGGGAGAGATTTACATATAGTTAAAACAACTGCCTGCAGCTGAAAGTTCCAGCTACATCTTTTTTTGTTATAGCTTTTAAACAAGATACAGTATTGTTTCTTCATCAAAAACAAAGCTGGAGCATTATTTTGTTTCAATCATACCCCCCTCCCCTCATACACACAAACTGCACATGCACACTGTTCTGTACTTAACGTTCTTTTAACAATTTTTACAATTACTTTTTTCTATCCGTAGGTGGGGCCGACAGCATTATCCTGCAGAATATTATGTTGTTGTGATGACATTTATGGCGACATAGTGTAAAGGAGCACGCAGCACTGCATTTTCCAACCTGGAAATCAGCTGACCTGTTTCTTATATTAACCTCTTAATGCCAACATTTTTTCCAAAGATGAAATTATGAAATTCATCCCCCATTTGTAGTTGGCATCATCAAGTATTATTTTTTTTAATGAAAATTGTCAGAACTGAAAAAGTGAGTTTTTTGGTTGGTCACAATTGTGATGGGTGTATTGTGAATTAAAGGTGCCATATGAGATTTTTTGATCAGTTTAATGTAAAATAGCTCTCTCTAGACACATTCATTTTACAACCTGCTGAACATCTCTATGTCACAGTTTGCATCAGGCCAATCAAAGACAATGAGGAATCCAAGTTCAAATTTTTAAATACAGTAACTTAATTCCAAGCCTTGACGGGACCATCACCTTCATTCAGCATATAATGACTTTCCCTTAGTGTGGATATAAACCAATTCAAAAAGCCACAACACATTTATTATACGTAAAGAAATATGTGTGCTCCTATACACCAAGATACACCACATTCTATCCGACTGGTCACAATTGTGACCACCAACATTTTCCATCCTACACTCAGACCAAATTAAACTGTATAAATAAAGTTATTACAAATGCCCTGACTAAAGACCTTAAAGATGGTGTGTACCAAAAATCATAGTCCTGTGTTGAGTTTAAATAACTTAGCTAAGCTTTTATTTGAGATAATTCTGGATATCATCTTCCCCTCAACTTTACGTAATCGTCTCTGGTCATGTGACAATAAACAGTTAACATGTGACATTGCACACATTTCACTCTAACCCTTCATTCTTTCAGAAAATACTGAAAATACATTGAAAAATATACACAGTAAGATGTAGAGAAATTTAGCTCCAGAACTAATCTCATTCATTTTTATCAGAAACCTTCTGAAAAAAACAAAATCAATATTAAAAGTTTGAAAGCTTGCTCGGAGCTAATCAGCTATGTGGTTACTAATGACCACAAGACCTGTAATTTTATTTAAAATCTGTTTCTGAAACTTTATAAACCACTAAGTTATTAAAGCGTTTTGCTGAATCTTGCATTTTAAATTAGCTTTTTGGGCTTAAAACGCCCGCATTATGGATATTACTTACCACCACTCTTCCCTCTAAACTGTGCGCGTGCGCAATTGCGCACTGCTGACACGGTCTCCGCGCACAGAAAATCTGCGCTGCGCACAAGAAAATCGAACCGGAATTGAAAATAAAATAAACACACAACAATTCATTCTGCGCTATTTTTCAATGTGCGTCAGTGAGTGTGACCGGGGACGAGCTGCTCCAGACAATTATGTGATTCACATACGTATTTGCGCAGCTTATCCACGTCATTGACAGGCTCCTCATGTCCCGCTGCCAGAGTTTTAGCCGATGTGGAGTGAAGACTCGCTAATGATGCTAATGATGCTAATGATGCTAATGATGCTAATGATGCTAATAATGCTAAGTGTTTAATCCCTTAACGTTCCGACGGCCCGCGTTCCGGGCAAAGATCCACGCGTAAAATTACCCGCGCGTAATTGCGTAATTTTACGCACTGTTTTGTAGTAGTTTTGCGTTTTAAACATGACGAAACGGACAAAACAAAGGAAGTACGCGACCGAGGACACTGGATGTTTGTACAAGTTAAACTAGAGGCATCTGGACCCGGAGTGGTTCATGGAACCGAGTGAAGATCTCATGATGGACTCAGGAGCAGAGGACCTTATGTGCTGATGGACTGGATGCTGTTCCTGATCGGTAAGCGTGGTTTATTCTGCTATTGACTTAATTGTGGGTCAAATGTGTATTATGTGTAATTATTAGCATTAGCATATGCCAATCCCCCCCCCCGTCGCATGTACAATGTATTTTTAGTTTCCAGTGTGTGTTTGTTTGCATTTTGAAGTGTGTGGTTTGTAAATATATATTTATTTTGACCCATACATCTTGTTTTGAATATATTTTATATACAAATACACATTATATATTGTGTTTTGATATGATATATAAATGTACAGTAATAGAGCAGCTGGGTGTGCAGATACAGATTCCTCTCAGTGTGTATTGGTCATTGATACTGTCACTAGTTTATGAGTTGTAAAAATCAAATGATCGTGTCATATACTGAAAAGAGTTACCGGACTGTCTCCCAGACACAGTAGGACAATCTCACTAAGCTTCACACAATGGCTTATACTCATAATACAAGTCAGAGCTTTATCATAAAAATGTTAAGTGTGTTTTCAACATTGGAGTTTACAGTTGTCTTGTTTTGGTTGGAAGCTCATGTTTTGCCATAGTTAAAATTAAATATTTATACTTCCAATAGCATTAACATACTACACAGGTCATGAGCAAGATTTTTGTCATTTTCATCGTATAAGTGGCTAAAGCACTTAATTAAAAGTCTTATAACAGAAATGTAAATGTGGTCATTTGATTATTTTAATAAACCATTTAACTTGGATGGATGCGATGCAGCATGACCACAGTGCACAGGTCTGATGTCGCTCACAGTGGTCCATGGGACGCTCAGGGAGTTTGTGTGTTTGCTCAGACTCGTGAAAAATTAGAGGGAACATTGCTTATCACATAGCTGGTTAGCATCTGTGATGTGAAGTCACTGAGCGGTGGGTTGAAATGGGTTAAGTCGATTTAAATGTCCAAATTATTAGGATCCACATATGTTATAGATTATAACCATAACAGACAAAAGCACAATAGGTCTTCTTTAAGTCCTGTCAGATGAACTTTAATGTGAGAGCCGCGCAGTGCCTGGGGATTCATGTCCACACCTGTGCTAAAGGTTCTAAGTCAGGAGTACCTAGCTGGAGTATTCACCTACTGTCACCTAGATGGAGATTACCCAGTTGGAGAACTGGCAAATTGTTCACAGTCATTAAGGAAAGGAGTAACGTAAGCCAGGGAAAATTCACCCTGACACTCAAAGAATACATAACTCCATACAGTTCATGACTTTGCTCCACCTCCACACTGCCTTGTTTGCCTGTCTGATCTTTAAACCATGAAACACAGTCAGTTTGGCCGTGATCCTTTTATACTCTGAGTTATTTTATCTGGACACGATTTACAGCAGGTCTAATTGCTTTATGTCGGTTTCCGTGGCGATAGATCCTCTCTCCCTCCTCTCTGTTCAGGGTGGGCCTATAGCTCTCCCTCTCTGCTCCATGATAGATCCCCTGATCGCAGTGGAGACGTTCAGAGCTCAGAATGGGGCCCTATCTCCGCCCTCCTCCCGTGGCCCTTCGTTTAGGGCTCATTTGTCTCCTCTATGGATTTCCTGTTTTTAATGGCGGCCATAAGCAGGGTCGGGCCAGGCTAAATAACAGACACCCCACTACACACACATACCATAAATGTATATACTAGAGCGGTACCATTTCAAAATATTTAAGTTTTTTGACAAGCATTACAATTTGATTTGCATTATATATTTTAATTTAAATTTACATTTAATTAACATTAACTGTACATGTTTGTACAGATCTAAACAACATGGGTGGCAGTTTTTTATGCAGTATAAGATGTAGTATGACAAGTATGTATGTTCAGTTGTGATTAATCTTATATTGGTTGAAAATTCTGTAAGTAATATAATCAAAAATATACTCATGTAAGAAAATTGGTATTTCAAAGTAAGTGGATAGAGTGTTTGTCTATCAAGCCAAAGGTCAGCACTTCAACTCCCATCTTAGACCTGTGCATACTGTTGTTGTGTCCTTGGGCAAGACAAAACACTTGGCACAATAACCCCAAAACTGGAGTAGTTTTTTTTTCCAATAGATAAATTGTACTTTGCCATGAAATATCCAAATAGACACTTGACACATGTCAAACCTGATCATTTCTATTAGTTACCAGACCCACAAACTTATTGTATTACAAAAAAAATCTGCATTTTAACAATTTAAATTTTAGCTGTCCCTGTCTGTATTAAATATTATTGGACTGCAGAATGCTGTGAGGTCATCTGTGTATCTGATATTTCTTGGAGCTTGGATAGTGGAGGGCTGCAACTATCAATTATTTTTCAATTCGCCTATTGAAAGTATAATTTCTGTTGTACACTGATACTTTTAAAAATGCATTATCAACCAAACAAATGTTGAAACATGCAGACATGAGTATTTACAAATTTGATGAAAATCTGAAATAGTTTATTCTTTTATGACATTTTGATTTAATAATGCTATTGTCTTTGCTATAAAAATATTTTTTGTATGTGTTTGAATCTCCATAGCATGTAATATGATCATGATTAGTTTAACTAGCCTAGTCACAATTATTCAATTAATTGCAGCCTATACTAGACAGAGATAGAAATAGCTTGAGAGGTGACTGGTGGTATATTTATGCTTCAGTTTAATCTCCTCACTGCCCATCTTTGGTCTACAGTCCATTCCATCATCACTCCTTTTGTCCACAAAATCATCAGTGACTGGGAGCAGACCTGAGCGGCCCCCCTGACCCCCCCTGCCTTCCTCCCAAAGCAGGGCGTTTATCAGGGGGAGCAAGGCTTGCGCGGAGGTGATGTATCGCCCGGTAGAGTGCCAATGAATAGACTAGTAATTATCCCGTTAAAAGCGTGGCCAGCCGAAGAGCGAGCGCAGCTATAATTCCAATTGTTTTGTTTCCCGTGCCGGCCTCTGACTGACATCGCGGGAATGGGAAAAGGGGTCTATTTATAGCGGGCGATGTGCAGCTAATTGTAGGGTTTAATAAGATTTCTGGAAGAGTGCGTTCTGCAGATATGGACCGCTCAGAAACGCTCTTGTGTCTGGCTCATCGCTCTTGGACTTCTCCTCTGAAACACTTTGCATCTCTAATGGTATCTGCAGATCAAGTCTTCCTCGATTAAAAAAAGTCCATTTGCTGGAAATCGATAGAGGACAATGGAGGTTTTAAATTAAAGATAATATAAAATGGTGGATGAAGGGTATGTCGCCCCAGAGATTGCAGATACACAAATACCCAAATTTTGAAGCAAACATGCAACATTCCATTAAATTAAAGTCGCCCTATGTAACCTTTCTGATTGAGACTCTGGTCGCACTTGCATCCATGAAATGTTATTGCTTTACCTTCCACTATATAGCATTAAATTACAGGTTTTTATATTGATTAAAAATACATTGTAAAACCAGTATTCTTGCTCTGTGTGAGCTCACCTCACAACAGATCTGACTTTAACTTGACCTGGTGGCATCACCTGCTTGTTAAATAAGTTTAATGCCATACTGAGGGAAATACAGGCCACAAGGTGGCCAAAGTTCCACAAGGTGTCTTTAAAGCATCAATAATCAATAATATCCCAGTAATAAAAGTCTTAGTAGTCTTATTCAGATGCTCAAAGTCAATTTACTAGTTTCAGAGGTTGTAAGCTAATTCTGTATCCACAGCTGCCCTGGGATAGACTGACCAAAGTGAGGTTGCCAATCTGCATCTTTTGGCCCCACCGACCACCACCACACAGATGCACACACATACTCATACTGCCCAAGGACACGACGTGTCCAGCAGGGCTGGTTGGAGCTGAGATTGAACCATCTTTGGGTTGGCGGGAGAATGCGCTCACCACTGCCATCCTTCAATACTGGGCAATGGGCAGCACTAAGACAAGTTTAGGCAAGTTTATTTGCATAGAACAAAGTAATTCAAAGTGCTTTACAAAAGAAGAAAGACATTAAAATAACAATACAAACAAATCAAAACATAAATAATCACTGTTAAATTAGACAATAGAGTACAGTATAAAAAACATTCAGTCATATGCACAGTGATCCCCCATGTTTAGTCCTGACTCTGGGCACCACCAGGATGTTGGTGCCTGAAGTTACTTCTCTGAGCCCCAGGAAGCCAGTGCAGAGACCTTTGTACTTCCTGATTCGAGTCAGACCCAGAGCAGCAGCGTTCTGGATGTATTGCAGCTGTCTTATCGCTCGTTTGGAAAGTCCAGTCAGCAGGCCATTACAGTTCTCTAACCTGCTGGAGACAAGCGCATGGATAAGCCTCTCCAAGTCTGGTTTTGACAGTATGTCTTTGACTTTTGCCATTTGTTTTAGATGGTAAGATACTACATATGTTACTGATTTGATGTGGCTGTTAAAGTTCAAGTCTGACTCCATTATTACCCCTTGATTTCAAATCCCTCCCTTACCCCCTACAATATGGGTCAGATGCAGGAAACACACAGAGGTCTAATTTGGACAGCTGCTTATACAATATACCTGTAGTGGGGAAAAATATTTTTGCACAAATACATTGACACAAAATCAACTTATCATTTCAATTATTAGCAGCCATATTTACTTTATTGTTTACACAGTAAATATTCAATATAGCATTTAATGAGTATTTATTCTTATTTACAAACTGTATTATGAAATATCCACTTCCCTCTTGTCTCCTCCTGTCCCATCTTGTCCTATAAGCTAAACTAGCGTCCCCATTCGTGTTTGTCTCATCCCTGATTGTGTGATTCTCTCCCGTCACCCCAACTTAGCCTCTGCGAGCATTTGTGAGCGGGTGCTATGATTATGGGTGCGCACGTGAACAGGGGTCTCCCGAAGTGTGAGGCGCCGTGGAGATTCGGGTAATTGAGCTCAAAGGGGCTTCTGTCTTGGGTGGCAGGGTGGAAATTGGAATGCTCAGAATGCATTAGAAGGATCCTTTAGCGGTGAGCCCCAGTGTTAGCTGTGGATGGGGATGGATGTGTGCGTCGCGGGTCTAATCAGAACATAGACAGACCCTCCCCCTGAGGTAATGAGGGGAATGTATTCAAATATAGGTTACAATGCAATTATAGAGACGCTATTCTTTTGTATTAGAGTTGGTAACCTTCGGGTGGGGTGTCTTTACATTCTTTCAATAGGTTGCGTTCATGTTCTATTGGATGATGTCATAGGTTGAGTTGGAGGGCAGGGGCCTCTTTAACTCTATGGAAGGTTGACTGTCTTTGAAAGTTTTACAGAGCCGTAGTTTGTGATAATAATCCAAATCCTGTTTCTTACCTCATGCAGTTTAATGGCTCTCCTAGTCTGTGCCTAATTTAAGTCAGACTGTGCTGTTACATGCAGTAGATTTCCAGGAATCGACTTCTTCAGATGTGTTATTTGGGTCCAGGAGTCTCCCGTAATTCCCAAGTTTGCATGCATTTTGATAAATCAGTTTAAAATGGACTAGGCCAGTTATTGTTTGTTTATTTATTTATTTTCCTGATGTGCATGTAGCTGAGGGATAGAAGTTGCAGAGATCAATTTCACTTTTAATCAGGCTTAAAATATTATCTGCCTAATGTGAAGTTAGTTGAAATGATCAAATGAATGTGGTCAAGGTAAAGGAGGTTTAAAACACAGAGCATGACTAGATTACCACCAGATCGTATCAGGAGGTGGAGGTCTGGGCTTTGAGCAGTCAAGAAAACTCAGGCTAAACACGCAAGACTACTCTAACTTGTGGATGAAACAAAACATGCACATGTCCAGGTATGTATCTGATGAGGAACCTATATTTTATTCGCTGAAAATGTCTGTTAAAGGTGCTGTACCAGATTTTTACTGTCTTAAAAACATGAAAAACAAAACTATATTGTGAATGCCCCCTCCTTGCACCTCCACCTTAACATAATGGAGGGGTTTGAGCACCCGAATGATCCTGGGAGCTATGTTGTTGGGGGCCCCTGGTAGGGTCACCCATGGCAAACAGGTCTGGGGGGATGGGTTAGAATAAGTGTGGTTCAAAAGCCTTTTAAGATGAGTGAAAAAGCAAGGCCAGCTACGGTGACCAGACCTGCGTAACCGGGGCCCCATACTGGAGCCTGGCTCAGCCCAAAGAAGCAACGTGGGGCCATCCTCCCATGGTCCCACCATCTGCAGGGGGACCCTCAAGGGGCCGGTGCAGGGAGATCCAGGTGGCAGTCAATGGCAGAGGCCTCGACGACTGGACCTCTGGACATGGAGACTAGCTCTGGGGGCACTTAGCTGGGGGGAAAGGAGCCTGAGCTTGTGAGGGAGGTTGAACATGACCGACTTGGGCTCTGGAACTCAACTACTTGAGAGAGGTTGGACTCTCCATTTCTCTAGCATTGTCCATGGGAAGAGTGGGCTTGCTTATTGCCCTACAGCTCAGCCACGTGTTGGAGTTCATCCTGGTGAAAGAGGAGATCATGTCCCTGCACCTTCAGGTCGGGGACAAGTCTCTCACTGTTGTGTTGGTTTATGGGCCAAACAGAAGTGTAGAGTACCCAGCCTCCTTGGAGTCTATGGGAGGGGTACTAGACAGTGCACCGGCCGGGGACTTCGTTGTTTTATTAGGGGACTTCAACACCCACGTGGGCAACGACAGTGACACCTAGAGGAGAGTAGTCGGGAAGAATGGCCTCCCTAATCTGAACCCGAGCGGTGTTCTGTCATTGGACTTCTGTGCTAGCCACAGTTTGTCCATAACGAACACCATGTTCGAGCGCAAGGGTGTCCATCAGTGCACGTAGTACCAGGACACACTAGGTCAGAGGTCGATGATCGACTTTGTTGTCGTGTCATCTGACACCTTATTATTAACTGTGATGAGTCTATAAAATACATTTCACAGTTACAGTAATGCTAACAATGACTAGCATACTAACAGCTCACTTCCTGATTGTCGGATACTAAAACACTTTATAATTACATGCAGACAATCTACAACGGACTTACTTTGACCCCAAAAGCTGCTTTTACAATATATCTGTCCTGAGGAAAGGCATATTTTGCTCAACTACACAGAAACAATTGGGGTACATCGTCTTAGAGCTCCAGGTTAAGACATAAAATATGTCTATCAAGATTTATGAAAGGCAAGCACAGAGAGTTCAGTGCAGATGAATCAGACCAGTTAGAATGGAGTTTGCTAGCCTGTACTGCAGTGTGAAGAGGTGAGAGAACAGCAGGGCTCCACAGCAGATGGTGCCTCCTGCTCCTGTCTGCTCCAGTCGGCTCCTGTCTGCTCCTGTCAGCTCCTCATCACCATCACACCTCTGTGTCCTTCACAAACACACACAGCTCCGTCAGGTCAAATGTGCAAGCCTGTCTTTACTGTTACTGTATATTAATAACAGATTTATTCCCCCTTCATTGTGATTAATTTAAATGCGACATGTCATGTCATACATAATACATATAATGCATAATTTAAAAGTGACATGTCATACACTCTTTTAAAATAAATACACTGACAACTTTCTATTACAATTTTGTTTCCTCATCAAAAACATACTCGGTGTTGTATTTAGTTTCATTCACACATATGGTTAAAAGCTTAAAGGAGACAATTTAGCATAATACAAGACCTAAAAAAACCCCCCAAAACCTCAACTAAACAAAACTAAGTTTGTGTAGCTCATTTCAAGATTATTAAAAGTGTTTTGCATTAGCTGAAGAGGATCAACTGTGTCTTTATCCTCTCCACATTTCATAGATTTCATTTGTGTCCTTGGGCAATACTGTCCACTTCACCTGAATGGCTCTCACTGTGGTGCCATAGGTATATGACTATAAAATCTGTAGAAAAGCAAATAGATTAAACATACAGAGTAACAAAAACACATTCAGTCGAAACCCAGAAGAAGAGCCAACGTATAAAAGGCCACATATGCTTTTTTTCCCCCTCAAAGTCAGTATTTGGTACCATCGCCTTTAAACTGTATTACTTGGGTCAAATTTTTAGGATATCCTTCCACAAGCTTCTCACAATAGTTGACAGGAATTTTGGCCCATTCCTTCTGAAAGAACTGGTGTAACTGAGCCAAGTTTGTAAGGCCGCCTTGCTCATGCATGCCTTTTTAGGTCTGCCCCTAAATTTCCAATAGGATTTAGATCAGGGCTTTGGGATTGCCCCTCCAAAACACTGACTTAAGACACTTTGTAACCAGTTTGGCAGTATGCTCCGGGCCATTGTCCATTTGGAAGACCCATTTGCACCCAAGCTTTAACTTCCTGGCTGATGTCTCGAGATGTTGCTTCAGTATTTCCACATAATGTGTGTGCACCATGTAAGTGCACCAGACCCTCCTGCAGCAAAACAACCCCACAACATGATGCTGCCACCCCCAGCTGGGATGGTGTTCTCAGGCTTGCAAGTTTCCTCCTTTTTCCGCCAAATGTAGTGATGCTCATTATGGCTAAACAGTTCAATTTTAGTTCAGCTTAGCTTCAGCCAACATCTTCACAAGGTCTTTTGCTTTTGTTCATGAATTGATCTGCACATCTCTGGGACACAGAATCCGTCTCCTTCCTGAGCAGTATGATGGCTGGACATTGCCATGGTGTTTATACTTATGTATAATTGTTTGAAGACGTGAACGTGGCACCTTCAAGCATCTGGAAATTTCACCTAAGGATGTGCAGACTTGTGCAAGTCCACAATTCTCTTCCTGATATCTTGACTGATTTCCTTTGACTTTCCCATGATTTTAGACAAAGAAGCAGTGTGTTTCAAGTGTGCCTTAAAATACATCCACAAATTTGCCTCTAATTAGCTCAGATGTTGTCAAAATAAACCCATCAGAAGGTTCCAAAGACATGACATCTGGGTTTTCTCAAAATTGTTTAAATGCATAGTAATCTTACTGTATGTAAACTTCTGACTTTGAAGAAAGTAATGAAAAATTGTCTAAAAAGTCCTTCTCTCCTTATTCTGGCATTCAGCAAATAGAAAACATTTTGGTAATCCTAATTGACCTAATACAGGAAAAGTTTAGTCTGATTTCTTGAGTGAGTAAGCGTAAGTGTCTTCTTATATAGTCTATGTAAACATTTGGTTTCAACTGTATTTACCTCATACTGTATATGTAGACCTATGTTGACAGTTAAATATCTGTTTTTTAACATGTTTTAAACACACAATACAGACAGAGTAGAACAGAGATAAAACAAAACTAGTTTAACCAGATGTCTTAGAAGTGCTTCACTCTAAATAATTTGAAATGAGCTTTATAACCTTTAATGACCTTTATTAGGCAATGAACTAAGGCAATAACAGATGTAAAGTGTCATTAAGTTATTTATAGAGTAAACTAATGAAAAATGGTGAGGGACATGTGGGTGGAGGTGCATCCTGGTGGAGGTCTGTGGGGTAGGGTCCTCTGGGTAGAGGTCTACAGTCAGACTCTTTTTGACCTGAGAGCCAATTTGGATTGGATTGGAATTTGGATTGGCAAGGTTCTGGTTTCATTTTACAAGCATTTTCTAATTGTAATCATATTATTATAACTGCTTGTGTATGAGTTGTGATTAAACCCATCGTGTGTGTGTATGTGCGTGTTAGCTAGCTTGTTGTGCTCTTCCTGTGTGTAATGATTAGCCTTCTCTTAATGGGAAAATAACGTCAGAGCCGGTGGGACGTTTAATCCATCTGAGCGCATTCTGTTTCCATCACCGCTATTGATCAAGTGTGGTGACAAATCAACACTGTGCGGGGGGCTGGAGTGGGGTGGGGCACCCGGGGGTCCTACAGCGCACCCCCTGATGCAGCATTTTTCTTGTACTTCGATGAAGTACCGTGGTTCATTCATTCTTTCTTTCCTCCTCTCTGTTGTTTTTCTGTGCCCTCCGTCTTTGTTTACCTCCCTCCCCGGCTGCTCCTCGTACCCCCGCTCCCTCTCTCCTCTGTGTTGTTAAGTGGTATTGGCTTTAAAGGGGCAGCAAATCACTAGCTGATTAATACTGAATTTTGGGGGCCATTTATCTGCCGGGGTTGGCTCTGTCAGTGACACGTGCCCCCACCCACTGCCGACCCCCCACCCCTCGCTCTCCCCGGTGCGTACCTCTGCTCTCTCACCCCTCACCCACCACCACTCCCTCCCAGGTGATGAATGGCTGGACGATTGCCCAGGATCGGAGTGGTCATGCTTACCTGTGCGCCTGATTGGTGACCAGGGCTCTTCATTCAGGGGGAGGGGTCTGGAGTAGTTGTGGGTGGTGAGTAGGGGTGGAGAGGCATGTACAAGAGAGAGTTCATTTCAGTGCTACCATAAACAAAATTTAGCTCCGAAACAGTCCCAGGACAATTTTTGGTACTGGTGAGCAGGTAGTTATAACTCCAAACCTGTTGTGTGAATAGGAGACCACAAGGACTTGGTTTGAGGTTTTGTCTGTTGTTTTCGCCATGGTTTGTGTTCTTTAAAAGTGTTATTTTATCACATGTCAACTTGAAGCCAGTCTAAAGCCAACCAGCATCCTGCCCAAGAAATGAAGGAAACCAAGAGTAACATCAAAGTACACTTTTTCTTTTGATACTTAGTCACCATAGAGACTAGGAGTCGGACTGACACAGGAAAAGATACATAGTGCAATATTCGCTGGTTCATCTGGAGAATTTTTCTATGAACTATAAAAAAAGTTAGCAGGACCAGGGACCCAAAAAATGAGTAAATCATTCAAAATACAACTTTATTTAAAGTGCACATGGCAGGTTTTCATGGTGTGATAGTTAAATATTTATCATAGCATATCAGTTAAGTGAGATATTGTAGAAAAATTATGGTTGCCGGGTAACACTGGAGTTACCTCTACATATTTCATGTCTGCTACCCATGTCCAACCAGGATGTAAAATTAAAAACTTCACCAAACAAACTAACAAAAACAAAACAACAAAAGCTTATATGAATTTCAAACCATTATAACATAAAATTATATAAATAATATACTGTCATGTTTACTCCCATGGCATTATTGTATATTTACCTGTATCCTGTCACTTTTGGACATTTACAAGCAAAACTTGTATTTAAAATTTTAAAATAAATGCTCGAAATGTCAAAACTCTTGCAGTCATTGAGTTTGCATCCTTTATTGAGGGGAAGTATACCCTGCTACCTGTCATCAGGGCAATATAATTTGAGTAAAATCTGTTACCATCACTCTCATCTGTCAGACTTTGTGCACATTCCCACTGAACCCTCGGTCAGGAGAGCTGGCTTTTCTTGATAATGTTGCTTGTTGTGATTAGATGCTGGATTATTCTCTTCCTGTGCCCGGCCATGTTCTGGATGCTGATTGGACGAGACGGAGATTGGCGAGGTCCCGTTGTCGTAGTGACCAAGGTGACACGGGAGCGGCCGGTGAACGGGTAAACGCTGGACACTGATGAATCGCTGCTCTGGACAATCGAACGCCGGCCTAATCATCCCATAGATCCGAATGCGGCTACATTTTTCACTTTTGTCCAAAGACATCAGGGAGCGAACAGTGACATGTCCGGTCCAATCTGTGTCCACAGGGAGGACGCTCATTAGGAGATTTACATATCACTGAACAGCTGATGTGCTGTTGTGCTGCTGTGATTACCATGCATAAAAATGAGATAACAATCATAATAAAAAGAGAAGCCTTTGAAAGGTGCACTGTAACTTTTCTGGTGGAGGGTCTGCCACCTGATCTCCACAAAGATGTTATTGCTTTGCCTGGAACGTTCCACAGGATGACATTAAACTTATTTCCATGAAGGAAAGCAGATGATGCCACCAGGATAAGATGCAGGTTACATCTGTGGAGAGATGACCCTGCTCATAATAAGAAAGTGTATTTATCAAGATATTTTTGAGCAATAAAAACGCCTGTTATTTAATATGCATTTAAGAGAAGTTTAACGCTGTATTGTGGAACATTCCAGGCTACCACAACATATCCATAGAGACACGGAGGTAGCAGATCTTCCACTAGAAAGTTACATAGTTCACATTTAACAATTCATTCTAGGCCTCAAAATGTAATCAGAGAAGAGGTTGATTCAGCATCTCAAGAGAGCAACTGTGGGCCAGAGGTGGGGTATTCAAAGGTGAAAGGTGCCCTATGTACACTTTGTACCTTTTCCGGTGGGGGGTCAGGCATCAGCCTGTCCCCTGTCACCATGGTTCTCTGTAATGTGGTACAATAAGGGACAATTCTGGCGAAGCTCTATTTTTCATACTAGTCTTCTCTGTATGTGATATTTCCGCAGGGATGCCTCTAGAACAGAACTCCTCTATATGGAGGAGCAGCAGCTCTACGATGAGCTCCAGGGCTCCTTTCACTTTGCCACAGAGTGATGCTTTCTGGTGGTGTAGTGGTTTTAGGTGCTGCACATATGAGATTGTCATCTCTGCGTCGTGCTAAATGTCTCTACGCATTCTCTTTCCATTTCACGCTACAACTTCCCTAAAGCCTTTGGGTTAGAAAATCTTCTTTTTAAAAAAATGAATAAATAATGGGGATTAATGAATTACCACTGAATGATGTCGTATCGTGGTATCATGCATTTTGAGAAAGAGACATTCTAAAACAGCAGGATTATTGAAATGTGTGAATGAAACAAAACGTGACTCCAGGTATGTATGGACATAGAAAAACATAACACGGCAAAACTGAACACAGGACCTTTAAAGTATAATACTTGTGCTACTGCATTGTATTTCCAGGCTGTGTATATTTGGTACTGGGAGTATTTGTCATGTACTGCGTGTTTGTGTCATATACTCCCTCAGACAGTGAACATGAACACTGTGATGGATGGACTGGAGCCGAATGGAGAAAAGAACTAGTGCAATCCAGGGACCAATACATCTGCTGTCCCCCCCCCCCCCCCCACAATGGGCTGTCAGAAAGCCCCACCCCCTGCTGCAATAGGACGGCCTCCCCACAGCCACCCCGCCCACACATTTATCAATCAAGACGTCACGGTGACAGATGACACACCCACCGAGCTTTGAACCGCCAATGGAAAAACAGACTTGCTCCTCCATTGGCAATCACTGTCGCTTTCTCTCCCCCACGCTCTCGCTCGTCCCGCCCCCTGGCCCCGCCCCTTTGTCTGTTTTCCTCATCTCGCTGGCGGTGGCCTCAGGTGGTACAAGCTTCGTTCAAATGGCTGTGCAGATGATGGATGCCCCCCATTCTGTTGAGACACCGGGGTAGAGACAATATCAACTTATGCCCGTAATATGTATTTAATATACCACCCAACTGTGGCATTAGCGTCTTGTACAATCAAATCATTTTTATGGAGAGCAGATTTTTGGCGCATGAGCGGAAAGTTCAGACCACAGACGCGCTTGGCACCCTCACGGATTTATTATTTTAATGATCCGTATGTGCTTAATGTTGAATTGTTTGTCTATGGGTTGATCTTTATTTTTATATAGGGAATTGTTATGGTGACAATGACAAAGTCACTCAAATTCAGTGAAAAATAAGTAAAGAAATCACCCTGAAGAAGTTGAAATTCTTAAACCTGCATTATGTTATGATATCTATTTATGACTCAAATGCAGAGGGCAGTTTTCCCTACAAGTATAATGTCATTTACACAGGCAAAGTGGTGGAAGTGTCTTGCCCAATGACACAACTACAATATTCATTCACCTGCCCAGCTAATTTAAAGTTGCGCTATGCAACTTTCTGGTAAAATGTGCAGTATGTAACTTGCTTGTAATGTTCCACAGTATGACATTACATGTCTATATTGCATGTATTAATTTCTGTATGCAGTGATGCGGTCGCTGTATCGGTCTGTTGTGCTGAGCCGGAAGGCGAAGCTCTCGATTTACCGGTCAATCTACGTTCCTACCCTCACCTATGGTCATGAGCTCTGGGTAATGACCGAAAGGACAAGGTCGCGGATACAAGCGGCCGAAATGGGTTTCCTCCGCAGAGTGGCCGGGCGCACCCTTAGGGATAGGGTGAGGAGCTCGGTCACACGGAAGGAGCTCGGAGTAGAGCCGCTGCTCCTACACGTTGAGAGGAGCCGGCTGAGGTGGCTCGGGCATCTGCTCAGGATGCCTCCTGGACGCCTCCCTAGGGAGGTGTTCTGGGCATGTCCCACTGGGCATGTCCCACTGGGAAGACCCAGGACACACTGGAGGGACTATGTCTCTCGGCTGGCCTGGGAACGCCTTGGGATCCCACCGGAGGAGCTGGAGGACGTGTCTGGGGTGAGGGACGTTTGGGAGTCCCTGCTTAGATTGCTGCCCCCGCGACCCGGCCCTGGATAAGCGGAAGAAAATGGATGGATGGCATCTCTGTATTCATAATTTGGCCCCAGAATCACTCATTTACATTTATACAAAGACTAAACAGCACCAGAGTGACAAGAGGCACCGTAAACAAGAACTGTAAAATCCCACAACGCAGAACCTCTTTTGGACAGTCTGCCTTTTCATACCAGAGCTGCAAACTGTGGAACTCACTGCCCACTGAAATAAAAAACATTTCTGAGTTAAAAATGTTCACCTCTAGGGTTAAGAACTGGCTGAAAATGAGTCACAACTGTACCCACTTAAATAAGTAGTATGACAGTTGGTGAGTGAGAGAAAGTGTGAGTGTTAAATGTATATTTGGGCACTGATGTAACTATTTTAAGGGATAAGTGTTTTAATATACTTTGCATATTAGTAAATTGTAAAAAAGCCCAACCAGGGACGGGAGTTGAAAATTAGCTCTTGCTATAAACTCTGTATGCATCACATCAGCTGCAATGTTCCTTTTGTAACTATGTCTGATTGCATTGTCCCTGTCAAATAAATATATAAATAAATAAATTAATTAATTACTCATTACTACAAAATATACCTTGAAATACATGCATTCTCACAGTGGATGGCTCGCCTCACCATAGACCTAACCTGTATTTTGGCCTGATGCTTGTCTCCCTAGATATGATTAATGCCATACGGTGAGGCATTCTGGACAAAGGAATAACCTCCACAGACACTTGCAGGCTGCTGTAACCTGCTTCACGCTAGATTGATATGTGTAGCACTCATTGAGTTCTATCAATCTGGAACGGCTTTCGTGGAAAACAATCGTCACTAATATTTAAATTTGATTCCTGCACAAAGTGTTTTCCCTCTGTAGTCTGTATTTCTCTGAAACTAGACATAGAGGTGTATCCACCCACATGTTGTCATGTTTGTTTTGGTTACTTCACCCTCACCTTTGGCTCTGCCCAAACCAAAATGCTGCTCTGTGATTGGCCCATAGACTGTATATAGAAATGGACACAGTTAACCTGCTAGCTGCCATGTTCCAAAGAAAGTGAGCATGACTGTGCTTCCGGCTGCATCTACTCTGGCTCCAATTCACTTTCTATTGAAAAAACGACGCCCCTCTCTCCATAACTGCTGCTGTCAGGCTTGTGATTTTGGGCTTAAATGTTGGTAGTAACCTGCTCTACATGACCCTGGTATTTTTATTTTGATATTTTGTCTGTAAATTTAGATATGGCCATTAATAATAATAAAATCAGGGGCCTTCTTCCCCCAAGGTTCCTCATGCTAGCATTAGCAGCATGTTTGACTAACAGCTGTGCGTGCAGAAAGGGGCATTACGTTCAAGTCTTGCTCCATATTGGCTCTTTGGTTGCTATGATACTTGGCTCCAAATTTGCCCCTATAGTTGCTAGACTCCATGAGATTCATGTGCTGGAGCCAAACCCTATGAGGGACGTCACTCTCACTTCTTTATAGAGTGTATGGATTGGTCTAAACCAGCCATGCCAGATGGATTTTAGTGAGTTTGTGAACTTACAAATACCACAAGAATTCATCTGTGTGGCCAGGTTAAAGTTGTTGACCCTCGACTGAAAAGTTGCACAATGCCCCTTTAAGGTTGACTCAATACAACCCACTCACACATTGTCCACATGTTTTTGAAGGCATCTCCACAGCGTTGCTTTGGTAACCACCTCCATCATGCCTGGTTGTTTACTGGAGCACAGAGCAGAACAAAGACGTCACATTCATTATCCTAGACTCTCTCCTGCCACCGCCAGAGCACCCACCAAATCTGCTCCCTACACACTCCCCGCACACTCCACACATAGAGTGCTCCCTCCATCTCCCTTCACCTCCCTCCACCCCTCACGCAGAGCTGCACATGAAATTGCTTACATTATCTGTTGCAATGTTTTGGCAATGGCCTGAAACATATTAAGTCGAAAATGAATGGTGTGGTCTGGCCTTCGGTTCCTCTTGCCCGAGTGCTTCAGTATGCTACAGCTGGTACCAGGCTTGGTGCTGATGGGAGTATTTTGGTGGAAGGGGGGTGTCATATGTGTGGGACAGGAGGAGAGTGGGCAACAGGGTGCCCTAACAAAAGATCACCAAGCATGCCCTGTGTGGGCGGGGGTGGTCCATGAAGGTGAAAGGCCAATTCAGTCAAGAGGTATTTAAAAGTCATGTTATGCTTTACTGTATTTATTTATTATCATTTCAGACATATAAACTATGATATGGCACACTAATAATTCCCTGATGATGGAGCCGAGGAGGCTACATGAAAATATTATTGTTTCCTAGAATGTTCCACAATAGTGCATTAAATTTAAACAACCATATATAGGTCTGATTTGTCATTGTCGTGCGGGAAGAATGCAGCATTTGGGGCACTAAAGATGCGTTTAAAGCCATAATGCACAATACTCCAGGTAATGAATAAACATCTCCATCAGGAAAGTTATGCAATGCGCCTTTAAATACTATATTATGCAATGATAGTAATTTGTTTTTGACTTTCCATTTCAAAGTTTGGATTGTTTGATGCCCTCTACTGGAAGTGAAGTTTTCTGAAGATATTTGGACTTAAAAAATGCAGAGGAGCACATTCTGGTTGTTACATAATAAAGTAAATATCTATGTTTTGGTTTGAAACAGCTTTTAAATATTGCTGACTCAAAGTCTGAAAGTCATATTTTTGTTAGGCAATGTCAAAAAGGCATACCTCATTAGGACATTTTTAAGGTGATTCTGTTGGATGTTACCTGTATTTAGTATTTATACAATTATGGTAATACTTTGTCTCTACATTTACATTTGTCGTTGGGGCAAATTGTCTCCAGATCTTGGTCAGAACTACCTTAGCTGGAGCATTTGACCTATTGTCCATGTTTTGGGTTGATGGGGGAAAATGGAGAGCCCAGAGAAAACCCACCCAGACACAGGGAGAACATACAAACTCACACAAAGGCCCAGGCAGTCGAACTTGTGAAATTCTTGTTGTAGCTGAGTACTAACCACTCAGGCATCATGCAGACTATTCGTCAAAGTAACTCCTGTGCATGTGTGCCTGGCATCATAGGCTCTGGGAGTCACACAGTTTACATGTTAGCGAGCTGTGATGATCATAAACAGACATGTTGCCAAGGTAACAGCAGGTGAACAATGCAGCAGAATGTGCACTGTTTGTGTATGTGCTTATTTACATATTCTGTTCCATTGGTATGCCAGTATGGCAGTGTAGTGCATGTGTGTCGTGGGGAGGGGGAGGGGGGGTTACTCTCCCTCACTCTCTGTCTCTCACACACATGCGCACGCACACCCCCACACACACCCCCCCACACACACACACCACACACACACACACACACACACACACACCCCATCTCTCTCTTTTTCATACTCTCTCTCCCTCTCTCCCACTCTGTTCTTTTTCCTCATTGGTGTATCCCTTAATAGGTGTGTGTAGGTAGTATTTGGATGGGGGGTATAGGTGTGTGTATTGGGGGCTCTCTCACTCCATCTCCCTCTCTTTTACTCCCCCCTCCTCTCTCTCACTCCCCCCTCCCCTCTCTCTCTCTCTCATTGGTATGCCAGTGTGTCTTTTCCCCATGGAGCCGAGGATGGGAAGCATCTGTCACCTCTGCACACATCCACACTTAACCCTTACCATGCCACACAGCTTATAACCACGTGAAAAGGTTCACATCCAAAACATAGACAGAGATATATTTTATACACATTAGCAAACACAGATACATTTTCCAAATCCATTCAAGGTTATTTATATAGCACATTTAGACCAACTTCAGCTGATCAAAGTCCTTCACATAAAAGTAAAAAAGTACACACGATACATAGGAAAAGAACAATAAAACACCAAGATATCTTGTTTAGCTAGTTTTAATTCCTAGAGAGAAATGGTGGGTTTTCGGTTTAGTCTTTAAAGCAGTTTAAAGAAAAGGGGCTATCACCCCTGGTCTTAAGTCTGGCTTTGGGCTCAGCAGCAGGAGCTGGTCAGCTGATGTCAGGGCTCTGGGTGGAGTATAGGGCTGCAGTAACTCCCTCAAATAAAGTGGACCCATAAAGGGCAGACATTTAAATAGAATCAATTAAACTGTCTCTTAGCTTTTGTCAGCAGACGTGCTGCAATATTCTGGACATTCTGTAAACACTGTCAGCAGCCCTGGTTGACCTCCGCATACAAAGAACTACAGTAATCCAAACACAACATTACAAATGTGTGGATTTCTTTACACAATCCGCCTCTGGAAGGTAGAGTCTTATGTTAGCAAGCAGCCGCAACTGAAAGAAGCTGGACTTTATGACACAGCTACTGTGCTTGCCCAGTTTGAGCATGGAGTCCACAATCACCCAAAATCCCTCACTGGAGAGTAACAATAACAGGCCAGAGGACCAATCACACTGTCATGCCCAAGCTGTGGTTATATTTTGATTCAAGTTCAGGAAGTTTTTGCTCAGCCAAGTCTGCACATCCCCGAGACAGTCCTGCAGAGCTTTGATTGTGGTCTGGCTGACACTGACATTGGCTGACACTGGCAGAACAATGAAATGCAACATAGTGATTTCTAAAAGCATCACCAAGGGGAAGAATGTACAGAGCGAAGAGAGCCGGTGCTAATGTGGAACCCTGGGGTACACCATACTCTGAGGGACACACAGAAGAAATACTGTCCTAGGTTCACAGAAAAAACTTCTATCTGACAGATAGGATTGAAACCAACAGAGTGCTGTACCCTTAATGCCCACATATGCCTCCAGGCAGGACAGAAGGATGCTGTGATCCACTGTGTAAGTCTATTAGCAAAAGAAATGCAGATTTCCCAGAGTAAACAGTTAAAAGCAGGTCATTAAAAACTTTTTAAAGAGCTGTTTCAGTACTGTGCTCGGATTTGAAACCAGATTGGAATGTTTCACCAAGTTCATTCGATTAAGGTAAGGTAAGTCTATACTTGGTTATATGCAATCTTCTCTAAAACCAAAAAGGGCAATTTTTAGACAGGTCTAAAGTTAGAAAGAATATTTGGGTCAAGATTGGGTCTTTCTGATGAACAAAGCATGCACCACAGCAAGTTTCAGGGCAGTAGGAAAACAATCAGATATCAGAGACAAGTTTACAACATTAGCAATTTAATGTCCAAAAAAAAAAAAAAACTTCCGTGAACAGAGCTTTAAACAAGGCACTGTCTCTACCTAGTTTCACCTCCAAGGGAATGTTGGCCATACGGACTCCCACAGTCTTTATGTGTTCTCATGACCTGGCAATCCAGACAATAGACATTTCAACAACATGAATATAGTCTTAGTGGTTGAAATGAGTTTCCTCTGCAGGGTGGCTGGGTCCCTTAGAGACAGGGTGAGGAGCTCAGTCACACGCGAGGAGCTTGGAGTAGAGCTGCTGCTCCTCCACGTCGAGAGCCAGCTGATATGTGTCACACACATTAGTAGATGCTGCCTTCGATAGTCATGTTCATCATCCACTTAGCAACTCGGCTAGTCTGGGAAGATTTCAGAAGTACCCTTTTATTTTTTACTGTACCGTTAGCTTTAACCCTCAGAAACCTAGCCATTTATAGAAAAACAAGAACCATTTCAAACTTCATTTAAAAAAAAAAAAAAAAAAAAAAAATATAGGCAAGATTTTTTTTTTGGGGGGGGGGGGGATCTAAAACATGATTACATGCACTATGTTTCAGTGAAATGAGCAGTCTAATCTGTCATATGGATTGTAAGAGTCTTCCATTACCCCCTCCTCCTTCCTCCCCCACGTCCTCACACAGAGCTGGGTGCCCTGCCTGCCTGCGGTGCCCTGCCTGTGCCCTGCTTACATGGGTAAATAAATGGGGGCTCCTGGCAGTGGGTAAATAGCGCTCTTGAGGCCCTGGGACCCAGATGGCACACAACACTGATTTACCTTGCTCTGTTTAATTACTACAATCAACTCTGCCTTCCCTCAATGAATCACCAGCGACCTGTTCCACCAGCGCAGGTCTGCAGAAGGACTGGAGATGTATGGAGCAGCACAGGGGAGGTTATTTATGTCATTGTTATATCAATGACATATAGGAACAAATGAAGCTAATGAATTTAACCAGGAAGACAGTATTTACTCGTGCTACCCAATCACAGCCTGCTACCCTTGCATCTCAACCAATCACCTCTAAAGAAATTCACATTCTTGGAGGGCAAGGGCCTTTATGCCTCTAATAAACATTCACTGTTTTTGGAAGAAATATTTAAAATAGCAATCCACAAGGAATTGTATGTGATTATAATCACAACTGAACCTGGGTTGCCAGTGCCTTAACTTGCAGATAAAGGACACATGCAAGTTTTCTTCATTCTTAGTATTAGGACAGGCCATGCCTGTGGAAGCTCAGAACGTCCAGAATTCACTCACTGAGCTGCAGAGGCTGCACTAGCACTGGTTAATGATTGGGTGAAAGTGCTGGTATTTAGGTAGTGAGGAATCAGATCAGAATCAGAATCAGAAGACTTTTATTGCCATAGTCTGTGAACACAGTTCACAAACTAGGAACTTGCTTCGGTGAAGAAGTGCAACATAAACACACTGAATAAATACAAATACAAATAAGGGCATGCACAAAGTTAAAAAGATATGCTTAAAAAATCAAATGAAACACTTAAAGAGAGAAAATATATACAACAGCAGCATCAGAACAACAGTGCAAACATGACTTATTAAAGTGACCGGTATTATAAAGTGACACAGAGAGAGTAACAGAGAGAGTCCTTTTAGGTTTAAACCAACTGGATTTCAGTATTGAAACTGGAGGGTTGAATGGGGCCTAGGAGAGATCACTAGATTATTCGAACATGCATGTATGACATACAAACCCTCTTCAGGCATGTTTTTGATGAGGTAATAATGTTTTAACATGGTAGAAAGCTCCAAAAGTCGATTTTTATAATATTATTCCCACTTTTGTTGTGGGGGTCCTGGTTTGGTTGCAAAGTTAGGTATAGGTATAAATGTACAATAAACTCTTTGTATTTTCAGCTCACACTTGTCCATAAACCTGAGCAGACAGTGAAGTGGACAGTAGCAGTGTGTTAGACAGTAAAATAGTGATGGCAATGCGTTTACTGCCCGCTGCAGCGTGGTTAATGGGGGCGTTTATTGTCCTGTGATCTGCCTGGGACCGAGGCATCCATCCTGCTGCTGTCAGGAGGACAAGGGCCTTATGGAGAACAGAAGACCCTAGAGGGATTCCACTCACATGCATTTTTCTATTAACATGAACCGCTCGAGGTCCCCAGGATAATACGGTATGACCTAAGCTTTTAATTTATTCATTTATTAGCCTGACAACAAATGTTGTAAGGGCTGCGTACTATAAGAACATTATGAAGAATAAATAGTAAATATGGTATTTCTAGGATTTGGCAGATTTTCTTGTTTACAATGTGAGATGTTTGTTGTAAACTGTTAATAAAATTTTTTTTTTGATAACACTGTTAATCATTAATCAAAAGGCCAACTGAATATACTTGTTACTATGCTACTATGAATACAGGCGGATTTTTTTAAATACAATTTTTGAATAATAATGTAAAATGTTGTATGCTACTGTAAATGAATGCTGGATAATATAAGTGGTAAATGGTAGCGCTTTTTCAGCTTCAAGGCACAGAAAGCGCTTTACATCAAGGCAAGGCAAGTTTATTTGTATAGCACAATTCATACAGAAAGTAATTCAAAGTGCTTTACAGAATAAGAAAGGATACAAACATACAAACTTAATCAAAACATAAATAATCACCATAAAATTAATTTTCTAAGAGAAGATTGCAGAGAGATATGCACAGCTAAACAGAACCATTTTGAGCCTGGATTTAAACATTGTCAAAGTAGAGGCCTGTTTCAGTGGCTCATCTGCAGAGTTGTGGTAGGACATATTATTGCTGCGTATTAACTGGTCTAACGGCAGATTGTACAAATTGAACCCAAGATTGACCCCTGGGGCACCCCACAGGTCAGGGACATTTCATCTGAGACACATTTTCCAGTCAGTACTAGTTCTTCCTGTCTTCTAGATAGGAACTGCTCACTCTTTCACACACACACATTCATACAGCAGGTTACACAGACAGGGGACGGGGTTAAGTATCTTGCCCAATGACACAACAACAGTATTTATCCGTGTGAGCTAAAGTGGACAAACAATACCAACTGAGCTACTGTTGCACCACGCACACTGCTAATGCTGTGTATACATGGTGGATAGTACTTTAAAAAAATGTTGAATTGCACTGTACATTTTTGGATAACTATGTAAATGTGATGTGGATGAACGATAGGTACTATATATATGAACACTGGTACTAGCACTATTGTGTATAAATGCTAGATAGAACTATACTATACAACATTTATTTACAGCATTATCCTGTGCTTATTTACAGTTTTACCCTTTGGTTTAGTTAGAGTAAAAAAAACTCAGGCCAGTAAATAATACACGTGATGATAATGCAAATAAATGCCTGATAATATATTGTTTCTAAATGCTAGGGTTAACGCTGCATTCAGGGCCATTACAACCGCTCTGAACCCAAAGGTCACCCATCTTTCTCTCTTCCTCCCTTTGGTTTTCTCTCCTCCTCGCTCTCTCTTTCTCTCTCCTTTTATATGCTCTCTCTTTCCTTCTCTTGCCAATTCTGTCGTTCTCCTGTTCTTTCTCTCTCTCTTCTTCACATTCCTTATCCTCTCC
Organism: Periophthalmus magnuspinnatus; assembly: GCF_009829125.3. Classification (NCBI taxonomy): domain Eukaryota; kingdom Metazoa; phylum Chordata; class Actinopteri; order Gobiiformes; family Gobiidae; genus Periophthalmus; species Periophthalmus magnuspinnatus. Next base: position 16,041,554 of record NC_047136.2, read on the forward strand.
TTCTCTTTCTCTCTCTCTCTCTTCTCCCCCTCTCACTGCGGCAGGCTGAGGGGCCATATGCGCTCGTGTACTGACCCCTACTGGACACTATAAGCACCTCATCATACTGCACATGAGGAACACTACACTGGTACTCACAAATTTCATTTAAAACGTGATCATTCTATAAAAACTAAAGAAAGATTTTTTTTAATTTTTATTTTATTTTATTATTTTTATTTTTTTTAAGTGAGTGTGTGTTTATATAGAAACACAAAGATTCCATAATAATAATAATAATAATAATAATGTTCAAATCTATCTTTATAAAACAACAATGGAACTAATAGGGCTGTAGGCCTTTAGAGTAAGATTCTGTCAATGGAGTCTTGATGCAGTAAAATAATAATTTCATTTAGATTATAAGGTCTTATATCGGACGGACAAAAGCAGAAAGGAGATGAGAGTGAGCAAAAGAGTTATCTGAAGCTTTGTTATTTTTGATATTTAAAAAGCCAGATTGAACTCGTGATCCACAAGTTTAATCTGTCTTTATATAAATACATTCTTTGTTAGTACGTTCTTTCTGCGTAGAGTCATTTTTGCATGGACTCCCGTGCTGGTGTAGTCTTGTGAGTACAGTTGGGGTCAGATACATAGAGATGGGTAATAGTTTTGAGAGCTTTTACCATGGCCTCTTTTTAATCAGTAATCGATCGGCAGGACATTTTCTTTAGTCGATGAAGAATTGTTCAGTCAACTACAGCTCTAGAAAGAAACTATTATGGAATATACTTCAGCTTTAGAATTTCTGCACTTAACATATAGGCATTTATATTTTTCTCTTTGCATCAGTAAATTAATATGATGTACAAATAGTTTTTATTGTTTTCAATTTTTTTTTTTTGAATTGTTGTGTACTGTAAATGTAACTGTTTTTTGTTTTTTTTAACAACTTAATCAATCATTTAAATTTGATGTTTAAATTTTTATTTTGTGTGGCAAATTCTTTAATTTTGGCACAATCAGAACTGACGCAATGATACACTTATATTATCACGTATCTTGCTTAGATCATAACCCTGGGACAAAGAGAGCAGTGTGCCTCCCGTGTGACCTTTGACCCCTATATCACGCCACATTTCTGAGTAAATATTGACAGACTTATTCTTTACATAAAAACGCCATTATATGATGAGCACTCCTGCGGGCGATAAGAGCCAGGGGATTGTGGGTAATGTTGACACAATCCAGAAGTGTGCTGTAGTGCAAGCTCAGATCACTGATAACAGCTTGTGTGTGTCCAATATATATATATATATATATATATATATATATATATATATATATATATATATATATATATATATATATATATATATATATATGTATATATATATATGTATATATATATATATGTATATATGTATATATATATGTATATATATATGTATATATGTATATATGTATGTATATATGTATATATGTATGTATATATGTATATATGTATGTATATATGTATATATGTATATATGTATATATATATATATATATATATATATATATATATATATATATATATGTATATATATGTATATGTGTGTGTGAAGATTTGATCACCATCCCTCCACTGTACACTTTTGTTATGTCCTTGAGCGCTGTATAAATAATATGAATAACTCATGCTCATGATATAATAAAAGAAAATAAAACAACAAAATGTTAAAATGTGCCTTTAGCATCAGCTTATTTTATTTTTACTGCCTAAAAACGTGAAAAACAGCATCCTAATTATTCCCCAAGATGAGTTTATTAGTGCTACTTACAACTTTCAGAGACAAGAGTGGAGTTTTGTTGTCACAGTAATGCTAATTAATAACTAGCATGCTAACAGTTCACCTCCTGATTACCAGACAGTAAAATGCTTTTTAAATAGATGCAGACAGTACACAGTGAACTTATTTTGACCTTAAGAGCTGCTTATACAATACACGTAGTATTGGGACAAGACACAGTTTGCTCAGTACATGCAAAAAATGAGTACAGGGCCTCCATCAAAAACTAATATTACAATAGACATCTGTGAAAAAAAAGTATTTGAAGTGATAGTATGTAACTTTCTGCAGGTGGAAAGTTAACTGCGTGATTCCATGAAAAGTTAAAACCACACTTATATGATATATGCCCAATAAGAGTCAGGTTTGTGGAGATGCAAGCCTGTTAACAGTAAGGATGCATATTTTTGATGTTTTTCAGTCCAATAAAAATATCCATAATTTAAAAAAAAAAAGTTTTTCTTTCTGTCCATTTTCTGGCAAAATAGTTGCTAGTACTGCTTTAAAAAGTCCTCCAGAACCAAGCGCCCACATTTCCACTACAATGATATGCTATTCATTTAAGATATGTTTTATGGAAGATTTTGCATTGTTTTATAATTCTACATTTAATCATGTTTTTGATTAAGATTTGGTCTCGACTCACTCCACACAGCAGGGATGTGACCTTTCAGTGATGGAAACTCAACAAGGCAGAAATTACAAGAGTAACAAAAGCTATCAAAGTGGAACAAAACATTCTGCTCTTGTGAATATAAATTATTAGTTGTTTTTTTTTTCCTTTTTTGTTTATTTATTTATTCTGCTACATCCCTTTGCCATTCAATTTACTGGGAACGGAGTGTTTAATGTGAGGGAAGGCTCAGGGACACAATAAAAAAATGCATAGTATGTTCTGGTGAGGTTCAAACATGTGACTGTGTGGTTGATCGGCAAATTCTAAACCAACTACACCACAGTGGCTTCAAACTTATGGTTATAAAAATATATTAAAAATATATATATATTAGCACGCACACACACACAAATGTTAAATTCTATAAATAAATGAATTAAAATTTGACATTTTACAATATTTGATTTGAGTGACACCTTGTGACGTCATGTAGTGGCAGTTTTCAGCTACCTTTTATTTTTAGTTCAGTAGAGATGAGCAGTTTCATGGCTAAAATTATCTAAATGATTCTAGTGAAGGTGTATGAGTTTAAAAACAAAGTGGAGCACTTCCTATATTACAGCATGACATCACAAGGTGGAATAGAGTGTTTTCCGTTTGAGAGAAGAACTCAGGATAAATACGCAGGGTTTGTGTCTTGAATGTGTATGAATCAAGCAAGACACAAATACAGGTATGTTTTTGATGAGGAAACAACAACATAGATCAGAAAATAGCATAATATGCGCCCTTTAAATATAATGATGTTAACATTGTTTTGTGCACTTGAAGTTACCAGTATAAACTTCTTCCAATTGCGTGTTAAAATCAGTTACCGTGGCTCCATATCTTTCTGGTGTGGGAGGAGGAATGTGATGTTTACTGATGACAAACAAGTATCCATGGGATCAGAGGCGCGGTGCGTTCAGGGACATGTGGGAAAGCTCGCCCTCTTAACATCTACTGTAAACACTGTCATGCCTTAGGGACTTTGCAGAACACCATAGCAGATAGTAAGAGGAATAAACTGAGTACAACTGTTTCCCCGATATATATGTTCTATTGTAAGATATTCTGGGTATTGTATGTGGCGTTACATTTGCACTGCGGTACTATTTAATCTTTTGGGTGGATGAGAAGTTGGCTGAGTTTTCTTTATGGTCTTTAAACCGGGAAGAGGGGGCTTTTTTACTTTCACACACCTGGGATACTGTCCCAAAAAAGGCGGACTGCAGATGGCGCTGTCGTCCATTTGTACTCCTTACCTCCATTTGTAGGCCGATCCACAGACCCACAGGTTGGCGGTGCGATTCCAGCTCCCACAGATAAATGTCATTGTATTCCTGGGCAAGACACTTTACCCCCCATGTGTGAATGGGTGAGTAGTTCCTTGATGTAAAGTGCTTTGAGTGCCTTGAAGGTGGAAACGCGCTGTATAAAAATATGACCAGATAAAATGTGTGTGTACGGGTGTATGCTGACTTTACAATATTTGGATGATAAGACCCTAAATCCCTTATTTGCGATTAGTTACTTGTTTCTGTATAAATTGAGTCTGTATTTCCAGTATTTACAGTATTTATCTGAAGGGACCAGAATCTTTCCTATGACTTTGTTTTGGCCATCGTATTGTTATGCGCTGTCCCTGTTTGAATAAACGTATATCAAAAATAAAAGGACTCTTCTGTGTACATATAACATCTTCTTAAGAACCTTAAACATAATTAGGTTTACACATATGCTTTAAAAATAACCGCAAAATGTCAAAGTCTGTGTATGTTTCAGTTAAAGAGGGCTTGTCCTCAGGCTAACCCAGAGTTCGGTGTCCTTGGCCCACATGTGGAGAGGGTGGAGTCAACAGTGTGTGCCCCTCCCCTTCTCCTCCCCTACCCCCAACCGCCACTGGCCCCTGCTCTCCTGTAAAAGTCCGGATGCGAGTTCAGTGCAGTAAAAGTACTTTGTTACTGTGTTATGACCTCCGGGCTGTACTTCCACACGCGTACATGATATGAGTGACCCGGTAATGAGAGTTAGAAGGTCATTATGGAGCAATAAGCGATGAAATATTAACATTGTTGCATATTAACAGACCTCATGTATAATCTCTTACGTTAGCCCAAAAAATTGAAATAAATAAATTAAACGCAAATACATAAAATAAATAAATAGTAAAAGGAAAACTAAAAAGTTTACTTATGCTAACTAATTCTTTTTATTGATCCAAAGTAAATTTCGGTTTATTTTTCAGTTAAGTGAATGTATATGTTAACTTTTCTGGTGGTGGCCAAATGCTAGTCTTTACAGAAATGTTAAGCTGTTAGCTGGGAAAGCTCCACACTATGGCTTTAAGCCTATCTATCTTCATGAAAACAAGCAGGTGGAGCCACCAATCCAAGTTACAGGTCAGATTTGTGGAGAGGCGACCACTCACAGTAAGAATGCATGTTTTCAAGGTTTAGAGCAATAAAAATTGTTTTAATTGAATCAACGCAAGATAGATAAGTATAATGCTATACTGTGGGACATCCAGAGCAACACTTTTGAGACAAGCATAAAAGTTACATAGTGTCTTAAACCACCACAAAAAATAAATAAATGAGATAAAATAAAAATTACAAACAAAAGCAAATATTGAGTTTATATTCTATGTAATTTGTTTTTGTTGATTCTAAGTAAATAAAGATTTTTTAAAATTGTATTTATTTTAAGGACATGCATATACTTGCACATACACAAAATAAGGAAAAATAAATTAAAAAAAATAAAAATAAATAATCCATCTTGGGGGCCACACTGCGAATATTTCAATTATTTTTATTTGTTTACATTTCTAAATCCTTTTGTTTGCGTATTAGCATTAGCCTCTCCAATGTACTCCAGGAAAGGTCCCCAGACTATAAAGAATTCACCTACATCTCCTTATAATATATATGTAAGTCTTTGCAGTGGGAATAGATGTAGAACATTTTTTTAATCAACCAGTGAAGTTTGGTCTTTGTTTTCATCACTGGAGAATTGTTAAACGGGCACAATCCCATAGCATACTTAAGAGTTTCTAGTTACTGTCTTTACGATTTGGCGAGGCATCGGTCCCAGTGAAGAGAATTAAGTTCAATACATTTTAAGATTTTTAAATTAAGTGAATGTATTTGTTAAATTAACTTAAAGTGGGATATTTAGGTCAAATAAATATTTCAAATTAACAACATTTCATAGTGTGCACAGGAGCTCAGTTATTTACCAAGCAGTGCGTTCACATCGCCACAGTGTCTACAAGTTCATGTCTCTTTATGTGGCTATAAACACTAAGATAAGGTTTTCTACTGTCATACAGCTACTCCCTACTGTAGCAAGCGTGTTTTGTGCAAATATAGTAGCATATGTCTCAGTTTAAAAAGTATTTAATTGAGTGCATGTGTGAATCTGAGTAGAACTAGTTTCCAGACTTACAATCTAGATTCAACCTAAAAAAATAAATACATAAAAAAATTATAATAATAATAAAAAAATAATAATAAAATAAAATAAAATAATAATAATGAGAAGAAAAAGAAGTAAAATAAATATCAAGACAATAACTCACTTCATATAGTTTTGATATTAATAACAAAAGTCCTCTAAAAAGACCACAAGAGCGTTTTAAACCTCACCTGAAACATCACGTCAGTTCCTCTAGTGGCCTGTAGATGGCACACTTGAATGACAAATCTTCTGGGCTGCACGTGCCTGGAGCCTGAAGTGAGTGAGCGCGCGCTGTCGACTCCTCTAAACTTTCCCGCCTCCCGTGTGTGTCCCGTGTGTGTCCCCCCCTTCCTCCTCTCCTCTCTCCTCTCTCCGCCTTGTTCCTCCAGCTCCGTGGGTCCTGGAGCAGCAGCAGAGCCGTGGCCGTGTCGTGTCCGGGTGAAGAGTTCATGTCTCGCGCTAATGTGATTTGGCGCACACGCACACTGTTCCACACGCTGTAGCCTGCGCCAGACAGGGAGAGGACAACTGGAGAAGAGACACACGGCTGTACGTACAACTTTAGTGGAGAGGTTAAACATGTTGAGCCCGGGTCTAGTCCTGGTTTATAAAAACGCGTTCACACTCCAATTTAAACTGGGATAAACCTGCTAAAATCGAGGCTAAACTGCGCCAAAAACAGGACCATACCAATGTGAACACTTCGGTTCATAAAGTGACAGAAAAAAATGGAAAGTCAACTGCATGATTTTGTGGAAATAAAAACCTAAAACCATACTTCTGGAACATTCTGGAAAGAAATGCCATAATGTTGAAAAAAGGAACATTTCCACGGAAACAAGCTGGAGGAGAACCGAGCAAGGACGCACGATTTAGTTTAGTCCTCGTATAGTCTTTTTCACACTATAAACATGAAATCTGGACCACTAAGACCTCATGGTGAGTACAGCCATGACCGCACATGAACAAAAGTATCACGCCCTTATCTTTTATAACTATTAAAACACTTACCTTTACAAAATGAGTACAGGCGGCATTTATCTCTCCTTTCCATTGTGAGATTGGATTGGAAAAATATGAGTGGGTTGTGTATTTGCACGGTTTACTGGTTTACTGTCTGCACACAGCTCAGGATAACATCACTATTTTGTAATGCGTGTGAAATCCTTGATATCCTTGATGTATTTAAAAAAAAGCTCAAACCAAACAAACGAATCACGTCCAAAAACAAGACTCTTAAGCACTTTGTTGAATCCAGATGTGTTCCTTTGTGCATTTAAAGCCATACAACAGCTAATATTTGTGGCCAGATACAGTATTTTCTTTACATATAGCTGACTTTATTTTAATTTATACAATTGGAACGGACACAAACCGTCTAAAAGTTCAGAATAAGACTTTTTATTGACTTTAGAAGAAGCATTATCAAACTACTTGTACTTGTGATGACTGCTACTAATAGTCATTGCAACTGTCCCAAAGTATTCTGCATTAATAGAAAAACACATCGTAATGTTTATCATAGCATTGATTTTTTCCAATGCCCTTGGTCACAACATTGTAATACCTTTTCTTTGTATATTTCTATAGCACATTTAGCCCATTCAGCATTCAACCCTCCATAGAACCTGTCTGGCATCTGGTTTACCGTTGTGTGTGTGTTCAGATAGTGGCCCCCAGCGCACTGCCCTTCAGCCAGATGCACTTGGACGCTAGTGGCCCCTGGGAGCCCGATCTGTAATGACTACTGCAGAGACTGTATCTGAGCAGGTGAAGCATGAGTTTGTAATATATGTCTGCATTATAGAGATAAGTCCAGTCTTTACCGTGCAACTGATAAGGGCAATGACTCCAGATATCACAGTGTAAGTGGAGATGTGCATTTAGGGACGCAGGTGAACAAATTAGAGGCAAAATAATCCAGAATTCTGTAGTGGAATGCTTCAATAATGGTCTGGGGTTATCTGGACTACACAGGGTCTAAGTCGAACACACATCCCAAAAGATACTTTATGACAAAGAAAGCAACATTAAAGCAAAATTACAAAAAATAAATAAACCATCTGAGAATTTTTAACAATGTCTAGTCAATAATAATAATGTATTTTAAATCCACAGTATGTAACTTTTTATCTAAAAAAAAATTGTTGAAAAAAATCACATTTTTCATTTTGTCTTGCAAAAAACATGTGCTTACTGTGAGTGGGCTTGCAGCTCCACAAACCTGACTCTTATTTAGCCAGGAGGAGGGACTCTTCCTGCCTGTTTCCATGGAGATATTGTTCCTTTGGCTATAATATCCCACAGGATGGCATGCAGCATAAATATCTCCATTGAAAATGTTCCAAAGTGTGGTTTTAACTTTCTATTTGGATGGAATCATGCTGGTGTTGTACCACCTCCAAAAAGTTACATACTGTATCTTTAAACATCATTGTGCCATAAAAATAATCTTTTGACTAGCTGACCAATAGAAAAAAAAATGCTGACTAGTCGACTACAAATCTTTAGTTGCAGCCCGACAAATCTGTACAACTTCTGTCTCTCCAGTTCACCACTTTTTAAAAATATTTTTTCGTATTTCAGAACAGCTCACATAAGTCATTAATCAAAAGTATTTAAATTAATTTGCAATAATTAATAAGCGTGATCTTGTGATGCAGGCGAGATAAATATGAACTATGAATAATGCAGGCTTTATGACTGGCTTTAGAGGTCAAAAGATAAATCCATCATTTGCATATTAGTTATTTTCTCTGTCTGTTAATAATAAAAATGTGGCCTTATTTTGGGACATACATCAAATAGCTGCTTTGATTAAGAATAGAAGATCACTTATTTTATTTAATGTATTCAGCTGTTAGTTTATTAGAGAAACTAATTTGTTTTTAAAATGAATGATTTCAATGTTAAACGTTGACATGTTTGGTTTATCTAATCTAATATGAAAAGCATTGTGGGTAGTACTGAGTTACATTTGCACATTTACATTCACTTGAGTATTTTTTTAAAGAAATTGCACTTTTCAGAGTACTTTTCTAGCAGCATACTTTCACTCCTACTTGAGTAATATTTTTTATTGAAGTAAGAGTACTCTTACTTGAGTAAATGTTTTGGTTCCTCTTCTCACTGTTAGTAAATGGACATGAGACTTTCTGTTGACGTGAAATTATTTGAACATTTGTGTTTCTTAATTTCTTCGACCACTTCTGTACTTCTACTTGACTAATATTATTTTGAAGTAACTCGTACTCTTGAGTATCATTTTTGGCTACTCTACCCACCTCTGAATATAAGCAATGGCAATTTTACAACATTAACAAAACCAGACAGGCAAACTAATTCATCTATTTATTTCAATGTGTTTAATTTGACTTTGGACTTCCCCAGCTCTGCCCCTCAGTCATTGTTCTGTTCTTTACTGTAGTATTATTCTAGGCCCAGTAGTTGGCAGTAGAAGACTAGCTCTGCGCTCCAGGCTCCACACTCACACATCTCACAGCTGAGACCTGACACCATAAGTAAATTTTAATCTAAATAATCAGATAATGTGTTTATTAGAACCACTGCACTCTCATTTACAAAGTGGAAACAATAGATCTGAGATGTTATCAATGTTTCTACGGCCTCCAGAGCATATTTAAAAGACAGAGGGAAAAACATTACAGATATTAAACTATGGACACACACTAAATGAAGAGCTATCATAGACTGTTGACTGATAAAAACATCCCTCCTGTGTACTGTTACATAAGATGAAAGAAATGGGAAACTCCAATGTCCAATGTATTAGCACAAGGTTATTTTTGTGGTATTTTTATGCAAGGTTGTGGTTAGTTATAGATAATACTTGAATGTCCCTGTAGTAGCAGATTTTGACCTTTGCATTTGACCCATGTTCAAGGCCACTGGGTCCCATCTCCAGATCTTGAGGTATTAGGACTACGTTAGCTGGAAGATTTTACCTATTGTGCATGTTTTGGGTTAATGGAGGAAACTGGAGTAACTGAAGGAAACTTATCCAGACACGGGGATAATGTGCAAACTGCATCGAAAGAGAGTGAAACTGTAAGTCAAGAGTGCTATCCACCATGCCACTGAACTCACCTATAATCACTGTACACCACATAATAGGAAAGACATGTCAGACCCTGAACTTTTGACCTTTGTGTTGGCAGACGAACGATCTAAACGCCTAACCACCCCATACTATTGCTGTCTTTCTTTGTCGTGCAATATCATTTAAAATTTGGAGAGAATTAATACTTCAGAATGAGAATCACTAATCAGGTGATATCTTTCTTTCTGTCTATAGTCCTTGTGTGTAATGAGAGAAGCAGGGGACACCACTAGACCACATTACAGATCAGATCAATGGAGAGGAGATAACGTTTGCAAGAATGCATAATATAGAAATTTAATGCCATACTGTGGAGCATTACAGGCAAGGAAATAACCAACAAGCAGGTGGTAGACTCCCAACCAGAGAAGTTATAGTACATTATTTAAACACCTTTGCACACACACACACGTATTTTTACCTTTATCTGGTACATAATAATTGACCATAAGATTTATTTTTTTATTTCTCATTGTACAGTAGCAATAATCATTTAACTGTGTTTTACTAGTAGAAAAAAAGTAATTGTTAACCAGCACACGACAAATTTAATCTTTATACTCGAGCCCCAAATGCGTAAATACAAAACAAACACAAAGACCAGAGAGTGAAAGCTGAACAAATGTTTTTTTTAGCCACCCTCCCTACATACTCACCTCCCTGTCCCCTCTTGTTCCAGTACTGCCGACATGACTCCTCCAGTACAGACGGTGGAAGCCGCTGACACAAACAGCTGATAACAGAGTCCCTTCTCCTGCTTCTCCTCCATTGTGATGGACCTCTCCCTGACACACTCCTCCACCCAGAGCCAGCCTATCTGTGCTCACCTGCCCCGAGCCTGTCCCCTTATCGGGCCCCTCGCGACAGCCCCGGAGCGCTCTAAGGGGCCAGGGAAGTGCAGACAGCTCGGGAGGGGGGCAGAGGGCAGCAGACAGGACAGTGCAGACAGAAGGGGAGGATGTGAGTGGTGATTGTAGAGGTGAAAGGGCCGATTTAGTCCTGGCGATTCCCTGTCCTCACTGTATCCTTCCTGTACTGTCCACCGCTGTGTGCTGTGCTGAGACTGACTCTGAAACTACAGACTGGACTCGAAGGTTAGTAAAAACAAGGAAGACTCATTTGTAATGTATCAAATTCACCATACTATCATGAATGTTGTTTTAAACATGTGCAAAATTTGAAGATCAAGAATCTTTTTTATAGTAAAAATGAAAGGCGCTGTACCCGATTTTTCTTAAAAACGTGAAAAACAGAACTAATTAAAGCCGCAAGCGGCGATGATGGCCCTCGCCCCCCATGCGACCGCCCCCCCCATGCAACCGCCCGGGGCTGGCCACTGCCCCCACACACCATTTTCCCCGCCCGGCCACCCCACGGCCGCAATCCGCCCCCCTTCACACAGTTTCTATATAAATATGTGTGACCAACACATTATAATGGAGGTCCACGGCGTTGAACCGGCAACCTCGTGCACAATACAGGTATGGTGTAATGGACTTTTTTGCCTCTTTTGAGGTCCACAATGATATCACCAACTTTCATGCCAATCGGACAAAGTTGAGTTTTTTACCTGTACAGTAGGGGGCGCTATGGAGGTCACTGGCCACATATTTATAATGGTTCTCTATTCACAGTTTTAATCCGCATCAGTGATTAGAATTTGAGCTTTTTAGTCTGATCCACGTGTCTGTGAGAGGGAATCAAATATGCAGGAAAGCAGTCATATTTTGACAGTGTGCTGTGCATAAACCAGAAAGAATATCCCCAAAACGTGGATGATTATTGACAATCGACATATGTACATGCTGTATGCAGAGTTTGATGTAATTCGGATGAAAAACCTAGGAGTAGATATGATTCATAGACATGCAAGTCAAAGTGCCAACTGCCAATTTCTTTTCAATTCATTGCGCCCCTGGTGGCCAACAGTGGAAAATAACCCATGGCCCTAATGTAATTTTTTGTTTCTTCTGAGACCATGAATTGATGCCCCAAATTTCATAGGAATTGGATAATGTTGGCATTTCACCCCTATGGTAGGGGGTGCTATAGTGTTCATTTTGATTAAAATTAATATTGCATTCCATTCAAGGCCCAATCTTGCATATGTGATGTGAATGTGAGCTCTGTAGGGCAATGCTTGTGGTCGTGAGAGGACATTGAAAAAACAGGAAACTAAGGCGTATTTCGGTGGCGGCGTACGGGCGAACCGTGTGGAATTCGGAGAAAACGTGGATAACTTTTGAAAACCCATGTGTCTGGATGTGGCATGTGAAATCTGAGCTCATTTGGACCAAAAACCTGAGACTAGTAGCGTTTTGAAAACACGCTGCGAATGAAGTGGCGAATTTTTGATCCAAAATGGCCGATTTCCTGTCCATCATACAGCAGTGCTTCAATTCATTTTTATGCTTGTTCCATGGTGCTCTATCACTGTTCCGAATTTTGTGCATGTATTCCAAAATTAAACAGGCTCCTCTCCCATAGGGGTGAAATTTTAGGTGGCGTTGTCGAGTCAGGGGGCATGGGACATTTTCCCGACACCAATTTTATGAAATTTTTCGCCGAGCCGGTCGATTCTATACCCCCATGTGAGACTTTTCGTGAATGTTCAGGGGGTGAAAAATGTGATTGTTTTGGCGGAAAAACGAAGAACAATGTTAATATGCAGTGTGGCCCTGGGCTGTGTGGCCCTGACTCTATATGAGAGGGGTCTGTGGCGTTGCACCGGCAACCACGTACATAATACAGGTATGGTGTAATGGACTTTTTTGACCCTTTTAATGCCCTCAATTATCTCCCCAAGTTTCATGCCAATCGGACAAAGTTGTATATTTTACTAATACTGTAGGGGGCGCTATAGTGTTCATTTAGATACTAATTAATAGTGCATTCTGTTAATACCCTCATATCACACGTGTGATGTGAATTTGAGCTGTGTAGACCAATGCATGTGCGTGTCAGACATTTGTAAATGATTTTATTTGGAGTCTTTGCACCCCTGGTGGCCAAGTGTGGAAAATGATTCATGGCCATAATGTAATTTTTTGTTTCTTCTGATGCTACTGATTTATTCCCCGAATTTCGTAGGAATCCGATAATGTTGGCATTTCACCCCTATGGTAGGGGGCGCTATAGTGTTCATTTTGATTAAAATTAATATTGCATTCCATTCAAGGCCCAATCTCGCATATGTGATGTGAATGTGAGCTCTTTAGGGCAATGCCTGTGGTCGTGAGAGGACATCGAAAAAACAGGAAATGAAGGCGTATTTCGGTGGCGGCGTACGGGCGAACCGTGTGGAATTCGGAGAAAACGTGGATAACTTCTGAAAACCCATGTGTCTGGATGTGGCATGTGAAATCTGAGCTCATTTGGACCAAAAACCTGAGACTAGTAGCGTTTTAAAAACACGCTGCGAATGAAGTGGCAAATTTTTGATCCAAAATGGCCGACTTCCTGTCTGTCATAGAGCAGTGCTTCAATTCATATTTATGCTTGTCCCCCCATTCTCTATCACTGTTCTGATTTTTGTGTGTGTTGTCCAAAATAAACCAGGCTCCTCTCCCATAGGGGTGAATTTTTAGGTGGCGCCGTCGAGTCAGGGGGCATGGGACATTTTGCCGACACCAATTTTATGAAATTTTTCGCAGAGCCGGTCGATTCTATACCCCCATGTGAGACTTTTCGTGAATGTTCAAGGGGGGAAAAATGCGATTGTTTTGGCAGAAAAACGAAGAACAATGTTAATATGCAGTGTGGCCCTGAGCTGTGTGGCCCTGACTCTATATGAGAGGGGTCTGTGGCTTTGTACCGGCAACTACGTACATAATACAGGTATGGTGTAATTGACTTTGTTGACCCTTTTAATGCCCCCAATTATCTCCCCAAGTTTCATGCCAATCGGACAAAGTTGTGTATTTTACCAATACTGTAGGGGGCGCTATAGTGTTCATTTAGATAACAATTAATAGTGCATTCTATTAATACCCTCACATCACACGTGTGATGTGAATTTGAGCTGTGTAGACCAATGCATGTGCGTGTCAGACATTTTAAAATGATTTTATTTGGAGTCTTTGCGCCCCTGGTGGCCAACCGTGGAAAATTACTCATGGCCATAATGTAATTTTTTGTTTCTTCTGATGCCCCTGATTTATTCCCCGAATTTCGTAGGAATCCGATAATATTGGCGTTTCACCCCTATGATAGGGGGCGCTATAGTGTTCATTTTTATTACAATTAATAATCCATTTTATTAATACCCTCATATCACACGTGTGATGTGAATTTGAGCTGTGTAGACCAATGCATGTGCGTGTCAGAAATTTTTAAATGATTTTTTTTGGAGTCTTTGCGCCCCTGGTGGCCAAGTGTGAAAAATGACCTATGCCCGTAATATTATTTTTTGGTCCACGTCATTCCCCCAATTTATTTCCCGAATTTCGTAGGAATCCGATAATGTTGGCGTTTCACCCCTATGGTAGGGGGCGCTATAGTGTTCATTTTGATTAAAATTAATATTGCATTCCATTCATGCCCCAATCTCGCATATGTGATGTGAATGTGAGCTCTGTAGGGCAATGCCTGTGGTAGTGAGAGGACATCGAAAAAACAGGAAACGAAGGCATATTTCGGTGGCGGCATACGGGCGAACCGTGTGGAATTCGGAGAAAACGTGGATAACTTTTGAAAACCCATGTGTCTGGATGTGGCATGTGAAATCTGAGCTCATTTGGACCAAAAACCTGAGACTAGTAGCGTTTTGAAAACACGCTGCGAATGAAGTGGCGAATTTTTGATCCAAAATGGCCGACTTCCTGTCTGTCATAGAGCAGTGCTTCAATTCATTTTTATGCTTGTCCCCCCATTCTCTATCACTGTTCTGCTTTTTGTGTGTGTTTTCCAAAATAAACCAGGCTCCTCTCCCATAGGGGTGAATTTTTAGGTGGCGCCCTCGAGTCAGGGGGCATGGGACATTTTCCCGACACCAATTTTATGAAATTTTTTGCCGAGCCGGTCGATTCTATACCCCCATGTGAGACTTTTTGTGACTGTTCAGGGGGTGAAAAATGCGATTGTTTTGGCGGAAAAACGAAGAACAATGTTAATATGCAGTGTGGCCCTGAGCTGTGTGGCTCTGACTCTATATGAGAGGGGTCTGTGGCTTTGCACCGGCAACCGTGTACATAATACAGGTATGGTGTAATGGACTTTTTTGACCCTTTTAATGCCCACAATTATCTCCCCAAGTTTCATGCCAATCGGACAAAGTTGTGTATTTTACCAATACTGTAGGGGGCGCTATAGTGTTCATTTAGATTAAAATTAATATTGCATTCTATTTATGCCCCAATCTCGCATATGTGATGTGAATGTGAGCTCTGTAGGGCAACGCCTGTGGTCGTGAGAGGACATCGAAAAAACAGGAAACGAAGGCGTATTTCGGTGGGGGCGTACGGGCGAATCGTGTGGAATTTGGAGAAAACGTGGATAACTTCTGAAAACCCATGTGTCTGGATGTGGCATGTGAAATATGAGCTCATTTGGACCAAAAACCTGAGACTAGTAGCGTTTTGAAAACACGCAGCGAAAAATTTGGCGAATTTTCGATTCAATATAGCCGACTTCCTGTCTGTCATAGAGCAGTGCTTCAATTCATATTTATGCTTGTCCCCCCATTCTCTATCACTGTTCTGATTTTTGTGTGTGTTTTCCAAAATAAACCAGGCTCCTCTGCCATAGGGGTGAAATTTTAGGTGGCGCCGTCGAGTCAGGGGACATGGGACATTTTGCCGAAACCAATTTTATTAAATTTTTCGCAGAGCCGGTCGATTCTATACCCCCATGTTAGACTTTTCGTGAATGTTCAAGGGGTGAAAAATGCGATTGTTTTGGCAGAAAAACGAAGAACAATGTTAATATGCAGTGTGGCCCTGAGCTGTGTGGCCCTGACTCTATATGAGAGGGGTCTGTGGCTTTGCACCGGCAAGCATGTACATAATACAGGTATGGTGTAATTGACTTTTTTGACCCTTTTAATGCCCCCAATTATCTCCCCAAGTTTCATGCCAATCGGACAAAGTTGTGTATTTTACCAATACTGTAGGGGGCGCTATAGTGTTCATTTACATAACAATTAATAGTGCATTCTATTAATACCCTGATATCACATGTGTGATGAGAATTTCAGCTGTCTAGAACCATGTATGTGCGTGTAAGAAATTTTTTTATGATTTTTTTTTAGTATTTGCGCCCCTGGTGGCCAACCGTGGAAAATGACTCATGGCCATAATGTAATTTTTTGTTTCTTCTGATGCCATTGATTTATTCCCCGAATTTCGTAGGAATACGATAATGTTGGCGTTTCACCCCTATGGTAGGGGGCGCTATAGTGTTCATTTTTATTACAATTAATAATCCATTTTATTAATACCCTCACATCACACGTGTGATGTGAATTTGAGCTGTGTAGACCAATGCATGTGCGTGTCAGAAATTTTTTTATGATTTTTTTTTTGTATTTGCGCCCCTGGTGGCCAACCGTGGAAAATGAGTCATGGCCATAATGTAATTTTTTGTTTCTTCTGATGCCACTGATTTATTCCCCGAATTTCGTAGGAATCCGATAATGTTGGCGTTTCACCCCTATGGTAGGGGGCGCTATAGTGTTCATTTTTATTACAATTAATAATCCATTTTATTAATACCCTCATATCACACGTGTGATGTGAATTTGAGCTGTGTAGACCAATGCATGTGCGTGTCAGGCATTTTTAAATGATTTTTTTTGGAGTCTTTGCGCCCCTGGTGGCCAAGTGTGAAAAATGGCCTATGCCCGTAATATTATTTTTTGGTCCACGTCATGCCCCCAATTTATTTCCCGAATTTCGTAGGAATCCGATAATGTTTGCGTTTCACCCCTATGATAGGGGGCGCTATAGTGTTCATTTTGATTAAAATTAATATTGCATTCCACTCATGCCACAATCTCGCATATGTGATGTGAATGTGAGCTCTGTAGGGCAATACCTGTGGTCGTGAGAGGACATCGAAAAAACAGGAAACGAAGGCATATTTCGGTGGCGGCGTACGGGCGAACCGTGTGGAATTTGGAGAAAACGTGGATAACTTTTGAAAACCCATGTGTCTGGATGCGGCATGTAAAATTTGAGCTCATTTGGACCAAAAACCTGAGACTAGTAGCGTTTTGAAAACACGCTGCGAAAAATTTGGCGAATTTTCGATTCAATATAGCCGACTTCCTGTCCGTCCTAGGGCCGCACTATGATTGGCTTTTTTGCTTGTCTCCATGAGCTCTATCACTGGTGTGAATTTCGTCAAGCTAGGGCGAAAAATGCGTGTCGGCTCCCAATTCATTTTAAAATTTTGAATTTTCTAGGTGGCGCTGTCGAGCCAGTGTGTGTGGGTCATTTTCGTGATGCATATTTTCTTGAATTTTTTGCGAAGCTGGTCGATTTGATACCCCCATGTGCGACTTTTCGTTGACGTTCAGGGGGTGAAAATTGCGATCCAAGGGGGGGAAAAAAAATAATAATAATTAAAGCCGCAAGCGGCGATGATGGCCCTCGCCCCCCATGCGACCGCCCCCCCATGCGACCGCCCGGGGCCGGCCACCGCCCCCACGCACCATTTTCCCCGCCTGGCCACCCCACGGCCGCAATCCGCCCCCCTTCACACAGTTTCTATATAAATATGTGTGACCAACACATTATAATGGAGGTCCACGGCATTGAACAGGCAACCTCGTGCACAATACAGGTATGGTGTAATGGACTTTTTTGCCTCTTTTGAGGTCCACAATGATATCACCAACTTTCATGCCAATCGGACAAAGTTGAGTTTTTTACCTGTACAGTAGGGGGCGCTATGGAGGTCACTGGCCACATGTTTATTATGGTTCTCTATTCACAGTTTTAATCCGCATCAGTGATTAGAATTTGAGCTTTTTAGTCTGATCCACGTGTCTGTGAGAGGGAATCAAATATGCAGGAAAGCAGTCATATTTTGACAGTGTGCTGTGCATAAACCAGAAAGAATATCCCCAAAACGTGGATGATTATTGACAATAATCATGTGTACATGCCGTATGTGGAGTTTGAGGAAATTTGGATGAAAAACCTAGGACTAGAGAGGTTTCATTTGCACTTAAGGAAAAGTCGTGTAGGAATTTAAATCCAATGACGAAGTCATATTTTGAGGGCATCCTACTCATGAACCATAAAGAATATCCCCAAAACGTGGATGATTATTGACAATCGACATATGTACATGGTGTATGTGGAGTTTGAAGTAATTCGGATGAAAAACCTAGGAGTAGATATGATTCATAGACATGCAAGTCAAAGTGCCAAGTGCCAATTTCTTTTCAATTCATTGCACCCCTGGTGGCCAACAGTGGAAAATAACCCATGGCCATAATGTAATTTTTTGTTTCTTTTGAGACCATGAATTGATGCCCCAAATTTCATAGGAATTGGATAATTGTTGCCTTTCACCCCTATGGTAGGGGGCGCTATAGTGTTCATTTTTATTACAATTAATAATCCATTTTATTAATACCCTCACATCTCTTGTGTGATGTGAATTTGAGCTGTGTAGACAAATGCATGTGCGTGTCAGACATTTTTAAATGATTTTTTTTGGAGTCTTTGCGCCCCTGGTGGCCAAGTGTGAAAAATGACTTATGCCCGTAATATTATTTTTTCGTCCACATCATGCCCCCAATTTATTCCCCGAATTTCGTAGGAATCCGATAATGTTTGCGTTTCACCCCTATGGTAGGGGGCGCTATAGTGTTCATTTTGATTAAAATTAATATTGCATTCCATTCATGCCCCAATCTCGCATATGTGATGTGAATGTGAGCTCTGTAGGGCAATGCCTGTGGTCGTGAGAGGACATCGAAAAAATAGGAAACGAAGGCATATTTCGATGGCGGCGTACGGGCGAATCGTGTGAAATTCTGAGAAAACGTGGATAACTTTTGAAAACCCATGTGTCTGGATGCGGCATGTGAAATCTGAGCTCATTTGGACCAAAAACCTGAGACTAGTAGCGTTTTGAAAACACGCTGCGAATGAAGTGGCGAATTTTTTATCCAAAATGGCCGACTTCCTGTCTGTCATAGAGCAGTGCTTCAATTCATTTTTATGCTTGTCCCCCCATTCTCTATCACTGTTCTGATTTTTGTGTGTGTTTTCCAAAATAAACCAGGCTCCTCTCCCATAGGGGTGAATTTTTAGGTGGTGCCGTCGAGTCAGGGGGCATGGGACATTTTCCCGACACCAATTTTATGAAATTTTTCGCAGAGCCGGTCGATTCTATACCCCCATGTGAGACTTTTCGTGAATGTTCAGGGGGTGAAAAATGCGATTGTTTTGGCGGAAAAACGAAGAACAATGTTAATATGCAGTGTGGCCCTGAGCTGTGTGGCTCTGACTCTATATGAGAGGGGTCTGTGGCTTTGCACCGGCAACCGTGTACATAATACAGGTATGGTGTAATTGACTTTTTTGACCCTTTTAATGCCCCCAATTATCTCCCCAAGTTTCATGCCAATCGGACAAAGTTGTGTATTTTACCAATACTGTAGGGGGCGCTATAGTGTTCATTTAGATAACAATTAATAGTGCATTCTATTAATACCCTGATATCACACGTGTGATGTGAATTTGAGCTGTGTAGACCAATGCATGTGCGTGTCAGAAATTTTTTAATGATTTTTTTTTTAGTATTTGCGCCCCTGGTGGCCAACCGTGGAAAATTACTCATAGCCATAATGTAATTTTTTGTGTCATCTGATGCCACCGATTTATTACCCGAATTTCGAAGGAATCCGATAATGTTGGCTTTCACCCCTATGGTAGGGGGCGCTATAGTGTTCATTTTTATTACAATTAATAATCCATTTTATTAATACCCTCACATCACACGTGTGATGTGAATTTGAGCTGTGTAGACCAATGCATGTGCGTGTCAGACATTTTTAAATGATTTTTTTTGGAGTCTTTGCGCCCCTGGTGGCCAAGTGTGAAAAATGACCTATGCCTGTAATATTATTTTTTGGTCCACGTCATGCCCCCAATTTATTCCCCGAATTTCGTAGGAATCCGATAATGTTTGCGTTTCACCCCTATGGTAGGGGGCGCTATAGTGTTCATTTTGATTAAAATTAATATTGCATTCCATTCATGTCCCAATCTCGCATATGTGATGTGAATGTGAGCTCTGTAGGGCAATGCCTGTGGTCGTGAGAGGACATCGAAAAAACAGGAAACGAAGGCGTATTTTGGCGGCGGCGTACGGGCGAACCGTGTGGAATTCGGAGAAAACGTGGATAACTTTTGAAAACCCATGTGTGTGGATGTGGCATGTGAAATCTGAGCTCATTTGGACCAAAAACCTGAGACTAGTAGCGTTTTGAAAACACGCTGCGAAGGAAGTGGCGAATTTTTGATCCAAAATGGCCGACTTCCTGTCTGTCATAGAGCAGTGCTTCAATTCATATTTATGCTTGTCCCCCCATCCTCTGTCACTGTTCTGATTTTTGTGTGTGTTTTCCAAAATAAACCAGGCTCCTCTCCCATAGGGGTGAATTTTTAGGTGGCGCTGTCGAGTCAGGGGGCATGGGACATTTTCCCGACACCAATTTTATGAAATTTTTCGCTGAGCCGGTCGATTCTATACCCCCATGTGAGACTTTTCGTGAATGTTCAGGGGGTGAAAAATGCGATTGTTTTGGCAGAAAAACGAAGAACAATGTTAATATGCAGTGTGGCCCTGAGCTGTGTGGCCCTGACTCTATATGAGAGGGGTCTGTGGCTTTGCACCGGCAACCACGTACATAATACAGGTATGGTGTAATGGACTTTTTTGACCCTTTTAATGCCCACAATTATCTCCCCAAGTTTCATGCCAATCGGACAAAGTTGTGTATTTTACCAATACTGTAGGGGGCGCTATAGTGTTCATTTAGATAACAATTAATAGTGCATTTTATTAATACCCTCACATCACACGTGTGATGTCAATTTGAGCTGTGTAGACCAATGCATGTGCGTGTCAGAAATTTTTTTATGATTTTTTTTTTTAGTATTTGCGCCCCTGGTGGCCAACCGTGGAAAATGACTCATGGCCATAATGTAATTTTTTGTTTCTTCTGATGCCCCTGATTTATTCCCCGAATTTTGTAGGAATCCGATAATATTGGCGTTTCACCCCTATGATAGGGGCCGCTATAGTGTTAATTTTTATTACAATTAATAATTTATTTTATTAATACCCTCATATCACACGTGTGATGTGAATTTGAGCTGTGTAGACCAATGCATGTGCGTGTCAGACATTTTTAAATGATTTTTTTTGGAGTCTTTGCGCCCCTGGTGGCCAAGTATGAAAAATGACCTATGCCCGTAATATTATTTTTTGGTCCACGTCATGCCCCCAATTTATTCCCCGAATTTCGTAGGAATCCGATAATGTTTGCGTTTCACCCCTATGGTAGGGGGCGCTATAGTGTTCATTTTGATTAAAATTAATACTGCATTCCATTTATGCCCCAATCTCACATATGTGATGTGAATGTGAGCTCTGTAGGGCAATGCCTGTGGTCGTGAGAGGACATCGAAAAAACAGGAAACGAAGGCGTATTTCGGTGGCGGCGTACGGGCGAACCGTGTGGAATTTGGAGAAAACGTGGATAACTTCTGAAAACCCATGTGTCTGGATGTGGCATGTGAAATCTGAGCTCATTTGGACCAAAAACCTGAGACTAGTAGCGTTTTGAAAATACACAACGAAAAATTTGGCGAATTTTCGATTCAATATAGCCGACTTCCTGTCCGTCCCAGGGCCGCACTATGATTGGCTTTTTTGCTTGTCTCCATGAGCTCTATCACTGGTGTGAATTTCGTCAAGCTAGGGCGAAAAATGCGTGTCGGCTCCCAATTCATTTTAAAATTTTGAATTTTCTAGGTGGCGCTGTCGAGCCAGTGTGTGTGGGTCATTTTCGTGATGCATATTTTCTTGAATTTTTTGCCAAGCCGGTCGATTTGATACCCCCATGTGAGACTTTTCGTTGACGTTCAGGGGGTGAAAATTGCGATCCCAGGGGGAGAAAAAAAATAATAATAATAAGAAGAAGAAACCCAGGAAGAACAATGCCCCTCGCCATCACTTCGTGAGTGGCGAGGGCCAATAATTAAAGCCGCAAGCGGCGATGATGGCCCTCGCCCCCCGCGCGACCGCCCACCCATGCGACCGCCCGGGGCCGGCCACCGCCCCCACGCACCATTTTCCCCGCCTGGCCACCCCACGGCCGCAATCCGCCCCCCTTCACACAGTTTCTATATAAATATGTGTGACCCACACATTATAATGGAGGTCCACGGCGTTGAACCGGCAACCTCGTGCACAATACAGGCATGGTGTAATGGACTTTTTTGCCTCTTTTGAGGTCCACAATGATCTCACCAACTTTCATGCCAATCGGACAAAGTTGAGTTTTTTACCTGTACAGTAGGGGGCGCTATGGAGGTCACTGGCCACATGTTTATAATGGTTCTCTATTCACAGTTTTAATCCGCATCAGTGATTAGAATTTGAGCTTTTTAGTCTGATCCATGTGTCTGTGAGAGGGAATCAAATATGCAGGAAAGCAGTCATATTTTGACAGTGTGCTGTGCATAAACCAGAAAGAATATCCCCAAAATGTGGATGGTTATTGACAATAATCATGTGTACATGCTGTATGTGGAGTTTGATGTAATTCGGATGAAAAACCTAGGAGTAGATATGATTCATAGACATGCAAGTCAAAGTGCCAAGTGCCAATTTCTTTTCAATTTATTGCGCCCCTGGTGGCCAACAGTGGAAAATAACCCATGGCCATAATGTAATTTTTTGTTTCTTCTGAGACCCTGAATTGATTCCAAGAATTTCAAAGGAATCCGATAATGTTGGCGATTCACCCCTATGGTAGGGGGCGCTATAGTGTTCATTTTGATTAAAACTAATATTGCATTCCACTCATGCCCCAATCTCGCATATGTGATGTGAATGTGAGCTCTGTAGGGCAATGCCTGTGGCCGTGAGAGGACATCGAAAAAACAGGAAACGAAGGCGTTTTTCGGTGGCGCCGTCCGGGCGAACCGTGTGGAAATTGGAGAAAATGTGGATAAGTTATGAAAACCCATGTGTCTGGATGTGGCATGTGAAATCTGAGCTCCTTTGGACCAAAAACCTGAGACTAGTAGCGTTTTGAAAACACGCTGCGAATGAAGTGGCGAATTTTCGATTCAATATAGCCGACTTCCTGTCCGTCCTAGGGCCGCACTATGATTGGCTTTTTTGCTTGTCTCCATGAGCTCTATCACTGGTGTGAATTTCGTCAAGCTAGGGCGAAAAATGCGTGTCGGCTCCCAATTCATTTTTAAATTTTGAATTTTCTAGGTGGCGCTGTCGAGCTGGTGTGCTTCGGACATTGTCGCAATGCCAATTTCATGAAATTTTTCGCCGAACCGGTCGATCCTATACCTATATGTGGGACTTTTCGTCGACGTTCAGGGGGTGAAAAATGCGATTGTTTTAGCTGAAAAACGAAGAACAATGTTAATATGCAGTGTGGGCCTGGGCTGTGTGGCCCTGACTCTATATGAGAGGGGTCTGTGGCTTTGTACCGGCAACCGTGTACATAATACAGGTATGGTGTAATGGACTTTTTTGCCCCTTTTAATGCCCACAATTATCTCCCCAAGTTTCATGCCAATCGGACAAAGTTGTGTATTTTACCAATACTGTAGGGGGCGCTATAGTGTTCATTTAGATAACAATTAATAGTGCATTCTATTAATACCCTCACATCACACGTGTGATGAGAATTTCAGCTGTCTAGAACCATGTATGTGCGTGTAAGACATTTTTTAATGATTTTTTTTGTAGTATTTGCACCCCTGGTGGCCAACCGTGGAAAATGACTAATGGCCATAATGTAATTTTTTGTTTCTTGTGATGCCACTGATTTATTCCCCGAATTTCGTAAGAATCCGATAATGTTTCCCTTTCACCCCTATGGTAGGGGGCGCTATAGTGTTCATTTTGATTAAAATTAATATTGCATTCCATTCATGCCCCAATCTCGCATATGTGATGTGAATGTGAGGTCTGTAGGGCAATGCCTGTGGTCGTGAGAGGACATCGAAAAAACAGGAAACAAAGGCGTATTTCGGCGCCGGCGTACGGGCGAACCGTGTGGAATTTGGAGAAAACGTGGATAACTTTTGAAAACCCATGTGTCTGGATGGGGCATGTGAAATCTGAGCTCATTTGGACCAAAAACCTGAGACTAGTAGCGTTTTGAAAACACGCTGCGAATGAAGTGGCGAATTTTTGATCCAAAATGGCCGACTTCCTGTCTGTCATAGAGCAGTGCTTCAATTCATTTTTATGCTTGTCCCCCCATTCTCTATCACTGTTCTGCTTTTTGTGTGTGTTTTCCAAAATAAACCAGGCTCCTCTCCCATAGGGGTGAATTTTTAGGTGGCGCCGTCGAGTCAGGGGGCATGGGACATTTTCCCGACACCAATTTTATGACATTTTTTGCCGAGCCGGTCGATTCTATACCCCCATGTGAGACTTTTCGTGAATGTTCAGGGGGTGAAAAATGCGATTGTTTTGGCGGAAAAACGAAGAACAATGTTAATATGCAGTGTGGCCCTGAGCTGTGTGGCCCTGACTCTATATGAGAGGGGTCTGTGGCTTTGCACCGGCAACCACGTACATAATACAGGTATGGTGTAATTGACTTTTTTGACCCTTTTAATGCCCCCAATTATCTCCCCAAGTTTCATGCCAATCGGACAAAGTTGTGTATTTTACCAATACTGTAGGGGGCGCTATAGTGTTCATTTAGATAACAATTAATAGTGCAATCTATTAATACCCTCATATCACACGTGTGATGTGAATTTGAGCTGTGTAGACCAATGCATGTGCGTGTCAGACATTTTTAAATGATTTTTTTTGGAGTCTTTGCGCCCCTGGCGGCCAAGTGTGAAAAATGGCCTATGCCCGTAATATTATTTTTTGGTCCACGTCATGCCCCCAATTTATTCCCCGAATTTCATAGGAATCCGATAATGTTTGCGTTTCACCCCTATGGTAGGGGGCGCTATAGTGTTCATTTTGATTAAAATTAATATTGCATTCCATTCATGCCCCAATCTCGCATATGTGATGTGAATTTGAGCTGTGTAGACCAATGCATGTGCGTGTCAGAAATTTTTTTATGATTTTTGTTTTGTATTTGCGCCCCTGGTGGCCAACCGTGGAAAATGACTCATGGCCATAATGTCATTTTTTGTTTCTTCTGATGCCACTGATTTATTCCCCGAATTTCGTAGGAATCCGATAATGTTGCCGTTTCACCCCTATTGTAGAGGGCGCTATAGTGTTCATTTTTATTACAATTAATAATCCATTTTATTAATACCCTCATATCACACGTGTGATGTGAATTTGAGCTGTGTAGACCAATGCATGTGCGTGTCAGACATTTTTAAATGATTTTTTTTGGAGTCTTTGCGCCCCTGGTGGCCAAGTGTGAAAAATGACCTATGCCTGTAATATTATTTTTTGGTCCACGTCATGCCCCCAATTTATTCCCCGAATTTCGTAGGAATCCGATAATGTTTGCGTTTCACCCCTATGGTAGGGGGCGCTATAGTGTTCATTTTGATTAAAATTAATATTGCATTCCATTCATGCCCCAATCACACATATGTGATGTGAATGTGAGCTCTGTAGGGCAATGCCTGTGGTCGTGAGAGGACATCGAAAAAACAGGAAACGAAGGCGTATTTCGGTGGCGGCGTACGGGCGAACCGTGTGGAATTTGGAGAAAACGTGGATAACTTTTGAAAACCCATGTGTCTGGATGTGGCATGTGAAATCTGAGCTCATTTGGACCAAAAACCTGAGACTAGTAGCGTTTTGAAAACACGCTGCGAAAAATTTGGCGAATTTTCGATTCAATATAGCCGACTTCCTGTCTGTCCTAGGGCTGCACTATGATTGGCTTTTTTGCTTGTCTCCATGAGCTCTATCACTGGAGTGAATTTCCTCAAGCTAGGGCGAAAAATGCGTGTCGGCTCCCAATTCATTTTAAAATTTTGAATTTTCTGGGTGGCGCTGTCGAGTCAGGGGACATGGAACATTTTCCCGACACCAATTTTATGAAATTTTTCAACAAGCCGGTCGATTCTATACCCCCATGTGAGACTTTTCGTGAATGTTCAGGGGGTGAAAAATGCGATTGTTTTGGCGGAAAAACGAAGAACAATGTTAATATGCAGTGTGGCCCTGGGCTGTGTGGCCCTGACTCTATATGAGAGGGGTCTGTGGCTTTGCACCGGCAACCACGTACATAATACAGGTATGGTGTAATTGACTTTTTTGACCCTTTTAATGCCCACAATTATCTCCCCAAGTTTCATGCCAATCGGACAAAGTTGTGTATTTTACCAATACTGTAGGGGGCGCTATAGTGTTCATTTAGATAACAATTAATAGTGCATTCTATTAATACCCTCACATCACATTCTGATGCCATTGATTTATTCCCCGAATTTCGTAGGAATCCGATAATGTTGGCGTTTCACCCCTATGGTAGGGGGCGCTATAGTGTTCATTTTTATTACAATTAATAATCCATTTTATTAATACCCTCATATCACACGTGTGATGTGAATTTGAGCTGTGTAGACCAATGCATGTGCGTGTCAGACATTTTTTTATGATTTTTTTTTTGTATTTGCGCCCCTGGTGGCCAACCGTGGAAAATGAGTCATGGCCATAATGTAATTTTTTGTTTCTTGTGATGCCACTGATTTATTCCCCGAATTTCGTAGGAATCCGATAATGTTGGCGTTTCACCCCTATGGTAGGGGGCGCTATAGTGTTCATTTTTATTACAATTAATAATCCATTTTATTAATTCCCTCATATCACACGTGTGATGTGAATTTGAGCTGTGTAGACCAATGCATGTGCGTGTCAGACATTTTTCAATTATTTTTTTTGGAGTCTTTGCGCCCCTGGTGGCCAAGTGTGAAAAATGACCTATGCCCGTAATATTATTTTTTGGTCCACGTCATGCCCCCAATTTATTTCCCGAATTTCGTAGGAATCCGATAATGTTTGCGTTTCACCCCTATGGTAGGGGGCGCTATAGTGTTCATTTTGATTAAAATTAATATTGCATTCCACTCATGCCACAATCTCGCATATGTGATGTGAATGTGAGCTCTGTAGGGCAATGCCTGTGGTCGTGAGAGGACATCGAAAAAACAGGAAACGAAGGCATATTTCGGTGGCGGCGTACGGGCGAACCGTGTGGAATTCGGAGAAAACGTGGATAACTTTTGAAAACCCATGTGTCTGGATGTGGCATGTGAAATCTGAGCTCATTTGGACCAAAAACCTGAGACTAGTAGCGTTTTGAAAACACGCTGCGAAAAATTTGGCGAATTTTCGATTCAATATAGCCGACTTCCTGTCCGTCCTAGGGCCACACTATGATTGGCTTTTTTGCTTGTCTCCACGAGCTCTATCACTGGTGTGAATTTCGTCAAGCTAGGGCGAAAAATGCGTGTCGGCTCCCAATTCATTTTAAAATTTTGAATTTTCTAGGTGGCGCTGTCGAGCCAGTGTGTGTGGGTCATTTTCGTGATGCATATTTTCTTGAATTTTTTGCCAAGCCGGTCGATTTGATACCCCCATGTGAGACTTTTCGTTGACGTTCAGGGGGTGAAAATTGCGATCCCAGGGGGGGAAAAAAAATAATAATAATTAAAGCCGCAAGCGGCGATGATGGCCCTCGCCCCCCGCGCGACCGCCTCCCCGCACGACCGCCTCCCCGCACGACCGCCTCCCTGCACGACCGCCTCCCCACGCGACCGCCCGGGGCCGGCCACCGCCCCCCCACGCACCATTTCCCCCGCCACCCCACGGCCGCAATCCGCCCCCCTTCACACAGTTTCTATATAAATATGTGTGACCCACACATTATAATGGAGGTACACGCCGTTGAACCGGCAACCTCGTGCACAATACAGGTATAGTGGAATGGACTTTTTTGCCTCTTTTGAGGTCCACAATGATCTCACCAACTTTCATGCCAATCGGACAAAGTTGTGTTTTTTACCATTACTGTAGGGGGCGCTATGGAGGTCACTGGCCACATGTTTATTATGGTTCTCTATTCACAGTTTTAATCCGCATCAGTGATTAGAGCTTTTTAGGCTGATCCATGTGTCTGTGAGAAGGAATCAAATATGCAGGAAAGCAGTCATATTTTGACAGTGTGGTGTGCATAAACCAGAAAGAATATCCCCAAAACGTGGATGATTATTGACAATAATCATGTGTACATGCTGTATGTGGAGTTTGAGGAAATTTGGATGAAAAACCTAGGACTAGATAGGTTTCATTTGCACTTAAGGAAAAGTCGTGTAGGAATTTAAATCCAATGACGAAGTCATATTTTGAGGGCATCCTACTCATGAACCATAAAGAATATCCCCAAAACGTGGATGATTATTGACAATCGACATATGTACATGCTGTATGTGGAGTTTGATGTAATTCGCATGAAAAACCTAGGAGTAGATATAATTCATAGACATGCAAGTCAAAGTGCCAAGTGCCAATTTCTTTTCAATTCATTGCGCCCCTGGTGGCCAACAGTGGAAAATAACCCATGGCCATAATGTAATTTTTTGTTTCTTCTGATGCCACCGATTTATTCCCCGAATTTCGTAGGAATCCGATAATGTTGGCGTTTCACCCCTATGGTAGGGGGCGCTATAGTGTTCATTTTTACTACAATTAATACTCCATTTTATTAATACCCTCATATCACATGGGTGATTTTAATTTGAGCTGTGTAGACCAATGCATGTGCGTGTCAGACATTTTTCAATGATTTTATTTGGAGTCTTTGCGCCCCTGGTGGCCAAGTGTGAAAAATGACCTATGCCCGTAATATTATTTTTTGGTCCACGTCATGCCCCCAATTTATTCCCCGAATTTCGTAGGAATCCGATAATGTTTGCGTTTCACCCCTATGGTAGGGGGCGCTATAGTGTTCATTTTGATTAAAATTAATATTGCATTCCACTCATGCCACAATCTCGCATATGTGATGTGAGTGTGAGCTCTGTAGGGCAATGCCTGTGGTCGTGAGAGGACATCGAAAAAACAGGAAACGAAGGCATATTTCGGTGGCAGCGTACGGGCGAACCGTGTGGAACTTGGAGAAAACGTGGATAACTTTTGAAAACCCATGTGTCTGGATGTGGCATGTGAAATCTGAGCTCATTTGGACCAAAAACCTGAGACTAGTAGCGTTTTGAAAACACGCTGCGAATGAAGTGGCAAATTTTTGATCCAAAATGGCCGACTTCCTGTCTGTCATAGAGCAGTGCTTCAATTCATTTTTATGCTTGTCCCCCCATTCTCTATCACTGTTCTGATTTTTGTGTGTGTTTTCCAAAATAAACCAGGCTCCTCTCCCATAGGGGTGAATTTTTAGGTGGCGCTGTCGAGTCAGGGGGCGTGGAACATTTTGCCGACACCAATTTTATGAAATTTTTCGCCGAGCCGGTCGATTCTATACCCCCATGTGAGACTTTTCGTGAATGTTCAGGGGGTGAAAAATGCGATTGTATTGGCGGAAAAACGAAGAACAATGTTAATATGCAGTGTGGCCCTGGGCTGTGTGGCCCTGACTCTATATGAGGGGGTCTGTGGCTTTGCACCGGCAACCACGTACATAATACAGGTATAGTGTAATTGACTTTTTTGACCCTTTTAATGCCCACAATTATCTCCCCAAGTTTCATACCAATCGGACAAAGTTGTGTATTTTACCAATACTGTAGGGGGCGCTATAGTGTTCATTTAGATAACAATTAACAGTGCATTCTATTAATACACTAATATCACACGTGTGATGTGAATTTGAGCTGTGTAGACCAATGCATGTGCGTGTCAGAAATTTTTTTATGATTTTTTTTTTAGTATTTGCGCCCCTGGTGGCCAACCGTGAAAAATTACTCATGGCCATAATGTAATTTTTTGTTTCTTCTGATGCCACTGCTATATTCCCTGAATTTCGTAGGAATCCGATAATATTCGCGTTTCACCCCTATGATAGGGGGCGCTATAGTGTTCATTTTTATTACAATTAATAATCCATTTTATTAATACCCTCATATCACACGTGTGATGTGAATTTGAGCTGTGTAGACCAATGCATGTGCGTGTCAGAAATTTTTTAATGATTTTTTTTTTTAGTATTTGCGCCCCTGGTGGCCAACCGTGGAAAATTACTCATAGCCATAATGTAATTTTTTGTTTCTTGTGATGCCACTGATTTATTCCCCGAATTTCGTAGGAATCCGATAATGTTGGCGTTTCACCCCTATGGTAGGGGGCGCTATAGTGTTCATTTTTATTACAATTAATAATCCATTTTATTAATACCCTCATATCACACGTGTGATGTGAATTTGAGCTGTGTAGACCAATGCATGTGCGTGTCAGGCATTTTTAAATGATTTTTTTTGGAGTCTTTGCGCCCCTGGTGGCCAAGTGTGAAAAATGACCTATGCCCGTAATATTATTTTTTGGTCCACGTCATGCCCCCAATTTATTTCCCGAATTTCGTAGGAATCCGATAATGTTTGCGTTTCACCCCTATGGTAGGGGGCGCTATAGTGTTCATTTTGACTAAAATTAATATTGCATTCCACTCATGCCACAATCTCGCATATGTGATGTGAATGTGAGCTCTGTAGGGCAATGCCTGTGGTCGTGAGAGGACATTGAAAAAACAGGAAACGAAGGCATATTTCGGTGGCGGCGTACGGGCGAACCGTGTGGAATTTGGAGAAAACGTGGATAACTTTTGAAAACCCATGTGTCTGGATGTGGCATGTGAAATCTGAGCTCATTTGGACCAAAAACCTGAGACTAGTAGCGTTTTGAAAACACGCTGCGAAAAATTTGGCGAATTTTCGATTCAATATAGCCGACTTCCTGTCCGTCCTAGGGCCGCACTATGATTGGCTTTTTTGCTTGTCTCCATGAGCTCTATCACTGGTGTGAATTTCGTCAAGCTAGGGCGAAAAATGCGTGTCGGCTCCCAATTCATTTTAAAATTTTGAATTTTCTAGGTGGCGCTGTCGAGCCAGTGTGCGTGGGTCATTTTCGTGATGCATATTTTCTTGAATTTTTTGCCAAGCCGGTCGATTTGATACCCCCATGTGAGACTTTTCGTTGACGTTCAGGGGGTGAAAATTGCGATCCCAGGGGGGGAAAAAAAATAATAATAATAAGAAGAAGAAACCCAGGAAGAACAATGCCCCTCGCCATCACTTCGTGAGTGGCGAGGGCCAATAATAAGAAGAAGAAGAAACCCAGGAAGAACAATGCCCCTCGCCATCACTTCGTGAGTGGCGAGGGCCAATAATAAGAAGAAGAAACCCAGGAAGAACAATGCCCCTCGCCATCACTTCGTGAGTGGCGAGGGCCAATTAATTTTAAACTGTGTACAGCGAAACCTTTTACAATGTTAAGAGGCTACCATGGTGTTTTGCCGTCACACCACTGCTAACAACTAGCACCCTAACACCTGGCGTACACTGACTGCAACTGCAGTGTGGTTCAGGACTCTTGGGGCTCATCTGCTCAAAGTGCGTTATCGGACCCGCTTTGCAGTCAGGATAAATCTGGTGTGCACCAGCGTTACTTCCTGGTTCGTGGAGGATAAAAACTGCTTTGCAATAAAAAAAAAAAAAGTAAAATTATGAGAATCTTCAAGTGAAATCTTCAACAAAAGTGTGTCTTAAAAGTGTATCTAAAAAGTGTCTCCTAAACATTAAGGGGCACATTCGAGCAAATTTTTGCTGGCTCCATATCATCTATCATAATGAAAATTATGAGATTATATTTTTGCATTCATCAAAAATGTGTTAAAACATGCTTTCAAATGTCTTAGTTCAGATTCATGTTGTGTAGAAAAAGTGAATGGAAATATCACTTCAAACCATAGTCTGATTGATTGTTTTATTCATAATTAGCTTTTTTGCAGCTGAACATAGTTTTGTTATACTGTTATACTTATATACTCACATTTTGCATAGCTTCAAATCTAAGATGTATACTTACCATGTAATCTAAAGTTTTAACTTGTTAGATTGTTTCCTCATCAAAACATACTGGAAGTTGTGTTTTGTTTCATTGTTATGCCAAGGAATCTTACTTTTCAGTTCAAAATGCTCTGCTCTACCTTGTGATGTCATTAGGTGGTTACCAGAAATAGATATTTTATTAGTTAATACATCTTCTCCAGTCTCACTTTAATCATACAGTGATAAATCTGGTTACAAAGATAAACAAATCAAACAGCAGGAATTTGGGAATGTGCAAATATGTGGTTTCTAGTTAGTAGCTGTGATGTATATTCAGTGAATGGAGGATCAACAAAATAGACTTGGACAAACTGCACGACTTAAATCTTGAGGAAACTATAAGTTAGTAACATGTGCCTTCACACTTGTCCTCTCCCTGACCACAGAACCTCCCTCTCACCTCACCTCTCTCTGACCATTTAGCTCTAACAAGTGCTCTCCGACTTAATGAAATTTCCCTGTCTGGAATCAAATTTCTGCGATTCATCTTACTGTCCCCTCTCCCACTCCTCGCGCTCTCACCTCTTAATAACATCTCCTTCGCTGCACTGCTCCCACCAAAGGCACCATTTATCCCTCCTTTCTTCAGGAGCACACACCTTTTTAATTTGTGTGTAATAGTAAGCACGGGGGGCTCGCACAACATTTGCCTAAGGCTCCTGCACGAAGATCGATCAGTGGTCTTAAGTTTATCTGATTTTTATCACTGGAGCCGACAGGGGGGCAGGTCGATGTGCCGTGCCCGCGTCAAGTTGACCTTTTCAGGGACGGCGGCATGCGATCTCCCCCCGGGACCCCCGCGGTCCCCTGTCAGCCGGTGAGTGGCACAAGTCTGTTGTGCTCAACGACAAAGTGTTTGGAGACGTCTATATCAGCGGAGCGTGTGGCTGACAAGGCCCGGCTGCTGTATTTAGAAACTGTCCTTTGGTTGTGACACTTTGCCAATGATCGCACCTAATTTATGCAGGCAAATCTCCGCGGTGCAAAAATGAAAGCTAATAGAGTCATTAGACGTTAATTCAAGCCAGGATTCTTTGTATAAATTGGCTTACTTTGTAAAGCCCTCCCTGGACACTGCAGCTTCACTCTGATCTCTCCCCAACACCCGTGTAAACACAGAGCATCCTACAATGCCTGTATTCAAATTAGTTTGGATTTCTGCTTTGAACCACACTATTTTGAGTTATTGGTTTGCATCAAAATCAAACCTTGTATTTGTTCTACATCACATACTCAAGATCTACCATCAAACACATACAAGTATAGGCTACATCAGAAGTCCAAGAGTCTCCATTGAGTTTAATGGCTTTTAATATTTACTATGATTCAGTATATTGATGATATATAAATGCAGATTAGTTGGACCTGTTATTTTACATAAGAGACTACTGAATTCCAAATGCCCAAAAGCAGGGTTCTCCAACATTTTCCCCCTGGAGAGCTCCTTTTACAAAACAAATGTAATGTAGGTACCTAAAGTGCACATGTACAATGGAGGTAGGCATATGATGAATCCACTTTGTATAATATGTATAATTCCTAAATCATTTGTTGAGCTACTTGTAGTGATCTCGAGAGCCACTAGAAGCCAATGTAAAACAATAAAATAGGCCTTTATACCACATCTTCCCTGTGGTACTGTTTTCTTTCAGTTTGCAGTATCAGTTTAATGCAATGCTTTAGAATAGATAGGGTAATCAGAATCAAAACACCCGGGTTGGGATGGTTGGTATACATACAATTGTGACAAGAGCACGTAACATTGTCCATTCTCGACTGATTTGTGGGTCAGTCATAATCTGAGAGACTTCTGTCAGGGCAACAGAGTGCATTTTTTGCCTTATGGTCATTTGGTCAAGCACAGTTGTATTTTAGTTTAACAAATTACAATATATACCTCCTTTACTGTTGAAAGGTATCAAATTGGTCAAAAATAGGGACACTTAGGACATGTCTTATATAAAACTGTGAAAAATCAATGGTTTTGGATAAATCTACTTGGACATAGGACAAAGGGCTCAAAACTGGGACTGTCTTGGGTAAATAGGGATGTCTGGTCACCCTAGATATGTAATCATTTAGACTAATATTTGTCTCATGTGTGAGCCGTGTATAGAAAAGTTCACTTGGGGTAGATTCATTTCTTGTCCATTCAAACGAAGCGACATGTAGTTTCCACTGAGGTCACATTAGATCCATAACTCTTCTGATTTGTGTTTACTTAGCATGCTAGCTCCGCAGTAAAGCATTAGCCGTTAGCGCGCTCTGCTTTAGCGGCTAATGCGTGATGGTGTGTGTTTGTTAAATGGCGTGTGAGGCCAGAATAAAATATACACGGTTAATGTAGCGCGGCAGTTCCACCCGCGCAGCAGCCGGCCCCGTGCTTTTGTGCTAACGCGGCCCGATTATGACATGAAATGTTTATGAGCATTGATCAGCGATAGCCCCGAACCGAGCGCGTTTTCATACCCTCGCAGGCCACGGCTTAACGACACTCTGATGGATGCTCAAAGATCTCCGATAGGACGCAGCGGGGGGAGATGTGCACACGCCCAAGCCCAGCACGTGCGCGTTCAAACAGGCATATTCATACAGTCCTGCTCATAAGCACATTAGAGCAGTCGTTACAGATGTGGTTAAATAGATGTAATGTGTGGTTATGACTTTGGAGAGGGGGAGAAAGACAGAGCGATATGATAAAACAACACAGTTAGAGCAGGAGCTGAATTGTTGTATAGTGGCTGTGGCTCAATGACAGTGTGTCCTCTTATTTAAAGGTTGACAGTTAGATTCCAGCATATGGCCACTGTGTCTTTTGGCAAGACTCTTCATCCACCTGGCCTCCGGTGTCTATATATGTTAGTGTTGTCATGATACTGACATTTCAAACTTGATCTCGATACTAAAGTATAGACTCGATACTCAATACTGATTCTGATACCATGATGATAAAAAAAAACAAAAAAAAAGCACACTTTCTTTAGACAATAGAATATTATTTCCAACATTAAATAGTTATACTTTCTTTTCTATTATGCTGTGGTCTTATATCTGTGTAATCCTTCAGCCGTTCATGTTGGTTCCATGGTAGTCTATGTGGTCAAGATCATTCTAAAGCTATTCTGTCCTGTGAATGTGGCTTTTTTAGTATTAATACTTGCTCAAACGAGTATCTAGTTTTGATACTAGTTTTAGTATTTTCAATACTTTTGCCAGTCCTGATGTACACTGTTGTATGAGTATGTGTATGTATATGAGTGAAGTGAACGCAGAACAATGCATAGAATTTTGGCCATGGAGACAAAATCAAACTCTTAAAGTGGCTGTACCCGAAGTTTTTCCATTTTGTTGTGGAAATTTGTTGTTTTATTATCTAGTTGTTTTTAGTTTTATTGTGATGGCAAAATGCCACTTTGTCCTCTGAAAGTTGGGAAAAGCACTAATTACTGATCGGTATGGGTTTTTTCATTGGCCGATGCCAATACCGATTGTTTAGAATCCAGTATTAATTAGGATGTCAAGAATGCATAAGGTAAGTGAGGAATGACTTTGGCTGCAAACTGTTAATGTTAAAAAATAAACTAGTTCTGTTTTTCACATTTTTAAGACAGAGACAGGATGGCACCTTTAACTCTTAGTTTGTGTTGTAAAGATTTGACCATTTAAGTGGACCTACAATAACTTTTTATATCTTATCTTAAATCTGGGCTCTGGCAGACTGGTTTATGTGAGTGCTATATGTTTGTGATTCATGCTATCACCAAGCCGTAGAGCCCACAAAATGATAACACCTTATCTTCTGGCTTCCCTTTATCTGATTTGTGATTGCCAATGTGAACCAGTCTTTATATTTATTTAATCTTTTGCCCTAAAAGAGTAATTCTTGAGGAAATACATTCATCGAATTGTGATCTTAACCATGTGAGAATTTGATACTTTACCTATCGTCATCCGCTATTTCTCCATGTAAATGTGCAGTATGTAACTTTCTGAAAGTGGTGTGTCACCTGCATGA
Organism: Periophthalmus magnuspinnatus; assembly: GCF_009829125.3. Classification (NCBI taxonomy): domain Eukaryota; kingdom Metazoa; phylum Chordata; class Actinopteri; order Gobiiformes; family Gobiidae; genus Periophthalmus; species Periophthalmus magnuspinnatus. The sequence continues at coordinate 16,077,894 of NC_047136.2, forward strand.
TTCCAAGAAATGGCAAGGCATGGCGTGTTTATTTGTATAGCACAATTCGTGATCACAAAGTAATTCAAAGTGCTTTACAGAATAAGAAAAATATTAAATTCACAATACAAACAAACAAACAAGCAATACAGTACAATACAAATCAAAACATAAATGATCATCATAAAATTAATATTAAAACAAAAGTTAAAACCATACATTCTCCATGGAGATAGGTAAGTTTTATGTCATACAATGAAAGATTATAGACAATGAAACATTGGCCAGGCCAAATAAGAGTCAGGTTTGTGGAGATGCAAGTCTGCTCCGAGTAGGCGCACGTGTTTTTTTTTTGTTTTTTTTGTGTGTGTGTAATAAATCCAACCAAAATGGTCTATAGTAGCCCTTGTACTGTACCAGAAGACATTGTTTCCTTACATCAGAATGCTAAGGCGGTGTCAGAAGTGATGAGCCAAACCTCCACAGTAAAGTTTCAGTGCTGAGCTACCAGTTGATGTTTTCATCCGTGCGACTGAAGATAAAACTGAGGAGGAGTTTGAATGCCCAGTTTGAATTGTTGGCCCAGGTTGCGAGATGGTCCATGGAAGAGAGAGCCCTCTAATTAGCCATGTGTCTCACTGGGAATGCTTGTCTTCACCTCCTGAGTCCTGAAGACAGATGCGACTACAGCGTTTTAGTTTTCACATTAGTAGGGCTTTGAAGAGAAGGTTCGGGTCCTGCTCCACCTCCGCTGTGCTTTGTTCAGAGCTGTGCAGCTGCCACTGTCGTCCTGTTGAACAACTCAAGACACTTGCACATACCACCTGCTACGAAGTCTGAGCTGGCCCAGGATCATTTTCTTACAGGCCCAGTTGCCATTTGACCTGCAGCTATAGACACTCCTGGCTCACCCTACATCACTACAAGAAGCACTGAGAGGGGGCTACCCCGATGGCTGTTTTGAAGGACCAAATGTAGGCAAATGTGACAAGTGTTCCAGAGGCCAACCCATCACAGAACTCTAAGCTGAGTGAGCTTATTCAGCTGGTGTTTGCTGTCAAACTGGGGAAGGAACAAAGACCCAGGCCGCAACGTCAAGTGATAGGCTGGAGCATTGAACAGCCAGGACCCATGGCCTGGACTGCTCCAGGGCTGGATCAGTTCAGGGAAACAAGCCGGGCACCACATAGATAGGACGATTCGGGGGCCAGGGCACTTTGTCCTGGGGTGAAACAGAACATGTTGCTGTTATCGTTGTGGTGGGTCACATCGGAGATGGGGATTGCTGGTACATACCAAAAACAATAGGGAAATGTCAGCTGTTCTGCATTAGTAGATCCCAGCTCCTCAGCTATCTTGCAGAGGCCAGACCTGCTGGCAGCTATTAGATGCCCCAAACTGGACAGTGACTGGGTTGGACCTTGCACATTCTTGGAAATACTGGGAGAGGTTGTGTAAAGGGTAGAGTTGCCACTTAGAGAACACAAAGGCGCTGCACCGTGATAGACTGGCCCCTTACTCTGACCCCAGCCCACTTAATGCTGTAAACACCGGTAGTTCCTCCAGTTACAACGTTTCCCCTCTCTCTGACACTGCTTGTTCACCAGCTCAGGCCCCATCACCTTCTCCGTCCTCTGAGAGGTGGTGGCCAATGAGAATGGGACTTTTGTGCCCCTCTCTTATCACGAGGGGCACAAATGTCTGATATTTTGTGGTGTTGTTAAGTTGTCAGTGTAACTGCTTTTATAGTCCTATGTGAACAAGTTTATGTAAAGTTTCCATTCGGCATGTTTCCTTACACCAGAACGCTACAGTACTGTGGGTATAATACAGCTGCCTGCTTAAAGGCTCCCACCCACTTCTTTTATTGGTTAGCTTCTGTAAGACTCTGAGTTAGTGACAAATTTAAGGCAATAAAAAATACATAGTGTGCATGAATTATGATAAAACTGAAATTCTCAGCTTTCACCCGTGACTCCGCTATTGGCAAAATTAAAGATGTACTCTACTGTTCCTCTGGAAGTTCTGTGAGACTGGTCAAGAGTGCACAGTCAGCACAGAATTGTAACAGAAGAGTAATCCAGACTTTTATTGGACTTTTAAATATAGAGCCAACAGTGGAGCCAGAGCAGTGATAAAAAGGTGTAGCTCTGCAGGCGGTAGATTTGCACACATTCTTTCTGTGTGTTATTAACCAAATGGGCCAAGAGCTCTAAATCTTCTGCTCTACTCAATCTGGCAAAGTCAACTGTGTGGGTGTGTGGGTGGACATTCATCACATTGTGGGAACTAAAATCTGTATAATTCATTGAGACTTGCCTTACTTATGGGGACAAAAATCAGATGACGTAAATTCTTTCTTATGAGATCAACAACATGGTCTAAAGTTCAGATATAGGTTAAAGTAGGCTCTTGTTTACATATATACACAAAATGAATTCTTGCTTTAAGCCTTAAATTTTAAGCCATGTTATAATGTTGTAGGAGTTGTGTTTTGTTTCATTGTTTCATTCACAGATGTTTGAGTAACCCTGTATGCCCTGTATGTCCTGCCTACAAAATAAAGCTCCAAATGCTCTATTCCACCTTGTGATGTCATGTAGCGGTAGTTTTCAAATTAACAGCTATATTTTACCTTTAGTTCACTAGAGATTGACAGTTCCAGTGTTGAAATGACCCAAATGATTCTACTTAAGGTGTATGATTTTAAAACACAGTGGAGCACTTGTATCACCAAGTTGTCTGTTGTGTCTCAGAGAATATGCCTCTGCAGCGCTGTTTGTGTACAAGTCTCTCCATGGTCTAGCACCAAAGTACATCTCTGACATGTTAGTGCCATATGAACCATCTCTTACTCTGTTTAGTGCTGGTTTAGTCCAGGCCTCCTGCTGGTGTACAGACTACAGAGCCAGGACGAAACATGGGGAATCAGCATTTCAGTTTTATGCATCTCAGATGTGGAACAGTCTGTGGAAGAGTCAAGATGTGATATAGGCCTCTGCTCTGACAATGTTTAACTCCAGGCTCAAAACAGTTCAGTGTAGCTGTGTCTGTCTTATTCTGTAAAGCACTTTGAATTCTTTGTGTACAAATTGTGCTATACATAATGTTTACATTTGCCTGACTAACTAGTCCCTTCTAGATTCTGTGCAAAATAAATCCTCCTTCCTAAATTTTGACCTGACTCATTTGTAGCTTGTCTCTCAAATGTGGAACACATTATCTCTCATATACTGTATTATTCAAAACAAACTGTATACTTATATATACATAACTTGTACCTGGGATCAATAAGAGTTTGGTGCTTCGGTTGCTGATTCTGCAGAAATTCACACTGTGTGTCAGTCCTCTGTGTTATTTATTTTTATTTTTTTTGTGTAAGCCAACCAACATAGTCTATTTTCATCCAAACAGACCCTGTTGGTTGGTTAATTCACTTGCCAATCAAGCCTGACATCAGGGACACAGAACAGTCTTGTAAAGTATTATGAAAGCGTGTGGTTTTGTCTGGTCCTTGGCTGAAACAGAACTACAGCAGGACTCTACATCAGGACACACTTCCACAAATCTTACAGCCTGTGGTCTATCCTGCTGCTTGATAAATGCGTAAGAATCTCTGGTCTATTGACTCTTCCTTGAACCTCACGTGAAGAGGTTACAGTTCAAAGCATGACTAGCCTAAACCTTAGCGTAGGATCTTCCACAGTAGAGCACTTTAAAGCTCACTTAAAATATGAACGCAATTTCAAGGTATTTTTAAGCAGTCAAAACATATGTAATTGAATGAATGAAAGATTGATATGTTTAATGCCATAATCAGAAACAAGATGGCAATAACATCTCCACAAGAAGATGGTGCGTTCTAAAGAAAGAAAGGAAGAAATGATCTGACTAGGGATATCTGTCAAAACATAATCAGGAAAAACAGTTTTGGACATCTCCCACCTGACCAATGTATTTTTTTTGTGTGTGTCATTTTTACTTAATTTTTGACTTGGTTAATCCACCTGCCAATCAGGAACACAGGACAGTCTTGAAAAATATTATCAAAGCGTGTGGTTTTGTCAGATCCTTGGTGAAACAGGACTACAACAGGAGTCTACATCAGTACACACTCACAATAATCCTACAGCCCGTACAGCTACTTGATAAACGCTTAAGACTCCCTGGTCTACTGACTCTGCACTGAACCTCATGCGAAGAGGTTGCAATTCAAAGCATGACATGTTGGAACAATCTGTCAAATATTTAAAGAGGCCCGCGATGACGCCATGTTTTCTCTGGCTCTCACCACTGATGGTAACATCCCCCTATCTGTGCAGGGAGGGGATCGGTAACTCTGCCTCCTCAGACCACACGCTACATTAGCACAGTTAATCTTCTATGTTTTTAACGGCATGTGCATCTGAAACAATGCGCTTCAAAGTCAGAGAGACCAGGACTGTCCATTAATCTGACTATACAAATAACCGGAGAGACTGTGGCGATTTATCATGTGAAAAGTGTGGGGGACCTCGTGTTACATGCTGAAATATTGCTCCGTGTGGAACCGTGGTGAAGTTGTTTGGATATTTGATATTCAACATATTCGCCATATTTGCTCACACGGAAAGCAGTGCGTCATCCATGCCAAACCAGAAGCAGGGAGTTTGCCAGAGGTGGCGGCAAATATTCCGGGTGATATTTAAAGACTGTCAGCAAACTGCCCTACTGGAAAATAAATTAATAAAAAATAAATAAATTCATTAATAAATAAAATTTAAACAGTAAATAAAAATACTATATATATATATATATATATATATATATATATATATATATATTTTATTTTTTAATAACTATAAATATATTTATGAAATATATGTTTATAAATAATAATTAACATAATAAATACAGTTTGTCTTTAATAGCTTTTAGGTTTTGTGAACTACTGACACCTTATGAATGCAAGGAAGATCGGGTATGGCATTTGTTTTATGAAAATCTGCATTTTCAAATTTTTATAAATATATTCTACTGCAAAAAAATTTGTTTTCTTAAATAACTTTACAATTATTCGACATCCTCATGTAGAATAATTCAACACAATGAGGACGATCGGGTAAAGCAATTGATTTTTGATGTATATATTTTTTTCCCTTAAATATTGAGGTTTTTCTTCAGTAGCTTTTAGGTTTTGTGAACCACTGACTCCAAACTATGCAGAATAATTGTACACGATGAGGAGGATTGGGTATGGCAAAAAGAAAATTTAGTTTTTTCTTTTTTCATACCTTTTGGAATGTTTCCTTTGCTGTGCCTAGTGTCCCATAGCAGCCTTCAGGATTCCGATTTTACACCAAAGAAGAGCAAACCTGGAGCCCTCTAGGTGCTCTAGACTAGTGCATCTATCTGTTGGAGAAAAGGCAGAATTAATGAGCTCCCTGGGAATAACTTTGTCTGGTGAATTTATCGCATTCATATTTTACTGTGCATGTCTGCTAAGGTAGCTCTCATCGTGGTGCCACTCATTGGTCCGGCTGGTGCAATAAGAGAGAGTAGGGAGAGAGCTCTGATTGGTTGAGTGCACAGAGTAGACCCAACTGCGGATCTGCATAGACCATATTAAGAACTGTGCCCTTAAGCTAACCAAAAAATGCTCAGCTCTAGCTAGGTAATCCTGACCAAGCACAGGAGCATGATCATGGAGATGGGTCCCTGGGCACTGTGCTGCGGTGCTTCGTGCTCCTGAGGAGATGCTCCAGTGGCAGGATGGGTAAAATGCAGAGGACAAATTTCCCTATGGGGACAAGAAAGTATACCTTAATCTTAACTTAAGATAGCCAATGTACTTAGTAGGGCTTGTATGTATATATATGTATGTATATGTATGAGCTGCAGTATAAGGATGAAATTGCGGTATGCGGCTCCAGAGCTGCAGGTTGCCAATCCCTGGTCTAGAACTATTATGCATGAGTTTGGAGTCAGTGGTTCATAAACCTAAAAGCTATTGAAGAAAAACTTCAATATTTATGTTTTTGTTTTTTTGTTTTTTGAAAAAGCATGTGAAAACAATCTATTGCCATACCTGATCTTTGTCATCATGTACAATTATGGTGCATTAATTTGGAAAGTTGAAGAAAAATCTACATTTTTAGAGAAAACATGTACTTTGAAAACTGAAAATGCAGATTCTCAAAACATTAATTGCTGTACCTGATCCTCTTCATCGTGTAGAATTTTTTGGCATTGATCTGGAGTCAGTGGTTCACAAAACCTAAAAGTTATTAAAGAAAACCCTATATTTTTCTGTAAAAAATATTTTCAAAAAATGGAAAATGCAAGTGACAAAAATCAATTGCCATACCCAGTCCTCTTAATCTGCATTGACCTGGAGTCAATGGTTCTCAAAACCTAAAAGCTGTTGAAGAAAAACTGTTTATCTATGTATTTATTATGGTAATTATTATTATTATTATTATTATTATTATTATTTATAAACATATATTTCATAAATAGATCTTATAAATGGTTTGTCTTATTTTAATGAATTCATTTTGTTTATATTTATTCATTGATTTATTTTAAATTTGCTAAATTTGTTGCAGTACGCAATTTGTTGACAGTTCCTAAATATCACCTGAAACATTTGTCGTCACCCCTGAGCGAAGTCAAGCTGCGTGCCATTGCGTCTGGTTGATCACATAGTTCTGTCCATGAGCACAAATATGTCGAATATCAAATATCCAAATAACTTCACCACGATCCATGAGGAATGAGGGATTCTTTGTACAGGCCTGTTTCTACACAGAGCAGCGATTTGGTTCAACTGACTGCGTAATAAGTTGCGCTTCTCTTTTTCTAAGGTTCAAGGCTCCACGCATACGCAGGTCTGTGTTTGTCTAGATAGAAGAACTTTGATTAGTTCACAACCTTTAAGGATTTAACTGCAGTAAAATGTATTCTCCCTAAAAATGTGTCTGCACTATTGTTTTCATGATGATAAAATGTCAAATTTGATTTCAGTATTCAATACCAGCTCATATAGTACATTGTCATTTTCAACATTAAATTGTAGCACTTTCTTTTATATTACCCTATAACCGTATATCTGTGTAATCTGTCAATTGTCCAGGTAGGTTCCATAGAGGTCCATGCATAAACTAGTCTGCATAAATTAGTGTCTAGTTTCAATACTAGTTTTAATATCGATTAGTATTAGTATCTTTTTGAAGACCTACCACCTGCTGATCTCCATGTAAATGAAATTGTTTAGCTTAGAAAGTTCCATAGTAAAGCATTAAAGTCCTCCTGTCCTTTGAGACAAGCAGATGACACCATCAGGTCAAGTTACAGATCAAATCTGTGGAGAAGCGAGCTCAGTATGAGTATGAAGTATGAATGCATGTTCTTAGACCCTTCACCACTAAAGTTGTTTAAAAAAATAAAAGAAAGAAAACATATCTGGACATGAGTTTTGGTGTTTCTGTTGGGAGCCTTGGGTGGCAGCCATGTAACTGTGGTCTAAAGAAAGAAAGAAAGGATCTGACTAGAATAACATAATCAGAAAAAGTTTTGTACCTTGCATTTTTTCATTTTTTAAATCATCTAGTAGTTTGAGAAGGTTTATTATATCAAGTCTCCTGGGTCTTTGTGCACTTGAAGGAATGGCCAAAGGCTATACAAGGCTAGGGACCTACGTACTGTCATCCTTAAAACCCTCAGCAGCCTGACTCATGACCCCTAACACAAACACTACAAAACAATTATAAATTTCAACTAATTTCCACTATTAAAATGAGATACAACTTTGCCCTGAAAGTTTGACACTATATACAGATGATCCAAAGCCTAATTTCACTCTTAACTATGCTGCGTGTGCACTTTGCCTTTTTCACTTTTAGTTCCAGTAGACTTTTCTCCCTTCTGACTGTAAAAGCAGTTTATGTGGGGAGAGCCGACATCACCATCACTCCCACTCACTCGGAGCTGCACCAGAGAATCCTGACAGAACACCCCACACCTCATTGCACCTGCTGATTCGAACACAGACTCAAACTTTTCCCCTGACTTTTTCCCCAAGATTGTAAAATAAATAATTTAGCGGGGGCCAATTACTAAATTAATTATTTCATTAATCACTGGCTCTGATTTGGCTGCCGTCCATTTGTCACGCGGCTCAATGGCTCCATTACAGATCAGTGTGGAGCTGTCCCCGTCAGGAGGCGCCCTGTCATCCTCCAGATTAATCTAGATGTTTCCTGCATGTGCAATGGGCCTCAGCACCATCGTCATGGCAACGTGGTGTTTGCGGGTACAGAAGTGACAATGCTGTAATGTTAAAGTGCCCATGGTGTTTGTGTAGATGAGAGGCTGTTCAACAAGTGGCATTTAAACCCCATGTACCCTATTTTGTCCATGTATTTGAACAAAGTTTGTCTCACCCCAGATAGGCAATATTGTATAAGGAGCTCTTGAGATCAAAATAAATCCACTGTGTGCTGTTTACATTTAATTATAAAGCCTTTTATCATCAGGAAGAGTGAAGTTACTATGCTAGTTGCTGTTAGCTTGTTACCTTGATCACAAATCTCTGCTCCGGTCTCTGAAAGTTGTGAAAAGTGCTTATAAACTCATCGCAGTGAACAAGTAGGATGTTCTAAGTTCATAAGATAAATGAAGATTAAGTTTGATCGAAACAATTTTAAATTAACTAGTTCTGAAGTAAATCAGATATGGTGCCTTAAAAGCTGGGATACCTCACTTTTTTCTTAAAGACAAGTAGCCTACATAGAGCTCAGGATAAAACTGTAAAATCATGGCAAGATGTGCCAGATGTCCCTACAGCTACATATCAAAAACAAAACAAAAGAATCATAAAGTACCCTGATAAACAGCTGGTACAGTATTGGTAAATACTTCCCACTGTAATGTCAGAATGAACACTAACTTTATTATTTAGCATCTTAAAGGAGCGGAATGTAACGTGTGCTCTTACTAGAAGACACTCACTGAGCTGCAAAGTACTAGGACTGATTATGATTGGCTGCTGGTGCGGGGCTTTATGTTGCATTTTAGGTTTAAACCAACTGGCTGTCAGGATTTGAACAAGTTTGTTTCCGGGGACACAGATCACATTTGGCTAACAGAAAATTCAATAACCAGAGTTCTACAAGTAGCATTTTGTAGCAAAATCAACTGCTGCTTGCCTTTTTTTTTTAATTTATTTTTATTTTTTAGCATTTTATAGATTGTAAAGCTGATAGACACCTATGTTATATTTTGGAATGAGAGCTGGTTTACTAGACGAGAATGGTCAACCAAGGCTTTGATTTGCCAGCAAAACACTTCAAATTAGGGGTGGGCAATATGGCAAAAAAAATACTGTAAAGATTCATGAATTTCTCAGAACCAGATCACAGTTTCAGTTTCATCATGTACAACTTTTTTGATTGTCTTTAAAAGGTAAATATTATTCCTTAATGTTCTGAAAGTTCACTGTAATTGGTTAAATCCATCTGCCACTCACTCAGAGCCTTACAGAAACTAACCAATAGGAGAAGGGGGTGGGAAACAGTGTAGATTTTTGGGCAAAAAGTTGAACAAAATAGGGTTGTCCAATGACATTATAAATCTAGCATATTGTATTTGGACAATATAAGAACAGGCCTGGCTAACTAAATGTAGCTTCAAATCCCAGGGCCTGTAGAACTGCTCCCTGTTTAAGAGTAAATTGCGGGTTTATTTGTTTGATTCATTTGCAGATGTGGTGCGGTGACCCTGTTCTGTCACTCCTCCTTCACTGGGGTGCACTTTAGCGAGGCAGAGCGCGGCCCCATAATGTCAGCGTAGTACTGGGTCAGGTGGATGGGACGAAGGCTGCCATCAAAACACAGGGAGGGGGGTCGTACATCTTCTACAGTCAGGAGCAAAACACCTGGTCTGACTGCTCACTGTGGGGGGCCCAACTCTCTGCTGTCAGCAACTGTCATCCAGGCCAGCTGACTTTCTCATGAGCTGGTATGAACAGAATTTGAAATCAGACCTATCTGGCACAGAGTAAACTGTGTGTTTATCTTAAACCCAACCCCGCACTGTGTTTGGTCAGGGCAGAGTGATCTGGAGAAGAGCAAACCTTTTACGGAGCAGCGTCAAAAATTTCTTTGCCGTGGGCACGGTTCACTTAGGGCCTCGTTGAGACAGGTCTGTTTGGCGTGGCTCCCTCCAGCCGAGTTGCGTCTACATACTACGAGCACGACGCCTGGTCCCGGTCTAAAAATGGCTGCCCGTTGAAGTGAATGGGCCGAGCTCAATGGCGCATGTCTCTAGATTATCCTTTAGAGGCTAGGTACGTCCACTGACTCTCCTACGCACCGACTGAAAAAATAGATACAAACATGCATTGACAAAGAAGGAAACCGCTGTTGTTAACTTGCGGTAGACACTTTGGAACTGCACCAATCTACTCCAAAGTAAACCAGCTTTATAGTTTCAGGAGAAGTCAATTCAAAGATATCTCTAGAAACCTGCTTCTCCAAATCAGCTAAAGGAGCTTCTCATGTCCCAGAGAAGGCAAAACAATAGAAAAAAGTGATGATCAGGGGCAACCCTCACCCACATCTTTGTGTGAAGAAGCATAGAGAACCCAGAGGAAACCCCAAACAGAAAGGGCAGCACACTGCCCAAGAATCAAACCCACAATGTAGAATAGTATAGGTACTGCAGCGCAATTACCACATTACTTGAGAGAAAACGTGCAATAATTGTAACCAGCCTTTGGTTAGTAACCCTTTATGAACAGAATGAATTGTGGACTGTGCACACACACCCAGTGCTCTGATTGCAAAGTGCTGTTGGGGACTTGAACTCCCGGGGCCTCATCTGTCAGCCTCATGCATATCACTGCATATCACTGAAGTGGCGCCTGCAGTGCCGCGCTGTGCTTCCATATATTTTGGCGAGTGCAAATTGCCTGTGAGTGTATGCTGTGGAGGTAACCATGACAGCGGCTTTGGATGGAGCGCAAGCATCTTACATATTCAACGCTCCGTCGCCCGCTGTCATCAACAGACCCAGTGCTGAGGAGATAGGGAGCTAGTCAAATTACCGGCCGCGTGGATCCTGTCGCTGGGCTGACAACTCTGTCACAGATGGAACTTAATCTCTTAATAACCAACAGGACGCTACATCCGCTCACTCCCTTCCTCTGCCCATCTCCGATCACATCTGTTCGTGTCCACAAATCACACGCATCTTCAATCTTCAAAGAGAGGAATATCCATGTCTGCATATCTTATATTGGCCGCGTTCCTCCTCCTCGACATGCCTAATAAAAGCTGTCTGCTACATCATGATTGATCTGGGCCTTAGTGGCCAGCTCAGTGCTGTGGCTGGGATCAGATGCAGCATGAGCTGAGGAAGAGTAGTGATAGTGACACAGGCTCACAGATAGAGAGAGGAATAAGGAAGAGGACCATAGAATCACACCCACTCTCAATGTTTCACTTTTTGCAGTATATCTGCAGATTGTACAATGTATTCTTCCAGAATGAACAATAGAACTAAGGCAATCAGATTATTAGCTAATTTTAACAACTGAAACACAGGTTGTGTTGTAGTCTATATTTTTACAAGTCCCAGGGTCTTTGGGGAAATATCTTCAGGCTGGTTATAGGCTGGTTAGTTTTCATAATAAAGTCTCTGAAACAATAAAATTTTGCCTATGTCATTGCTAGCCGTTTTAAACCAGCCGTTTTTTTCTATGTTGAAGTGCCTGAACTGGATCCAGTCATTTAGTGACCTAACAGGCTATAGGCACTACCTAACCAGGTACAAGCGTAAAACAGTTTCCCTTCCTGACCAAGTATTTGGGATGTGTTTTACACAGCACCTTCTACTCTGAAGGCAAAACACTTCCAGTGCTTAATGGCTGTAAGTAGAAAGATTACATCTGTAAACGTTGTATAGTAGTATTAAATTGCTATTTTAAGCTCTTTGCACTTTACAGTGTTGCCAATCAACTTTGATGGTAATTCTACGCATTGGCTCTATAGCCCCATGTTGTTCTATAGTTTTCACCTATCCGAAACACAGTACCTCCTCACCCCGAGGACAGCCCCTCCCCTCAGTGATCCCGGACATAGTCACAGCAGCGACAGTTGTAACTCCTCTGATTAATGCCTCAGGAAATGAAAGTGTTGCCAGGACGATGTGGGAACAAGGTAACTTCCTATGATCCGCGGGGGCTGGAATGCTTTTGGTGTCCGACGCACAGCCTTTAGTTAATTAGCTAAATCAGCTCGCTGGGGCTTAATTAGAGGCAGTGCGCAGACACGGCTGAGTCCAGGGGCCGTTTAATTACCCCCAGGTTCGTTAGGAGAGGGGCCCTGAAGTTTAATTACCATTTCCATGTGCCAGTGTTGTTATGTGCGCAATAACAGCGTGTTTATCATCTGTACAAAAAGTAAAATGTAGCAGCCCACAGGGTATGCTAATAGATTGTTCAAGTGGGTTGCAAATATGGTAAACAGAGAAACTTTTCATTAGCACAAGGAGCAGATGAAGACTTACGAAGCTGTGTAATGAGAATGTTACAGGCTAAAGAAAGGAAGCGATCCAAACACAAACTAACAAACACTTTTGAGATATTAAGAGGAACCTTTTGTATGACCTATTTGCTTTTTCAGGAGATACAGAAAACCATGTGACACCTTGCAAAATGATGATCGTAGTGAATGTTAACTTAAAGAAAACCTGTATAAGTACATGGTGACATCCATACAACAGTGAAAGAACAATGATGGTTCAATTTGTATGGATTTTGTCAGAAAAGAAGTGGTCTTCACACTGAGAAGGAGCGTTACAGGCTAATTCCACCTTATGCCACTCCGCTCTGCTAGTGAGTGCGCACCTTCTGTAGTGAATGAGAGCCTTTCCACGGCTTGCGTATGCGCAGCACAGGGCTGCTCTGCCACTCCACCATCATCCTCGACAAAATTATGAACCAAGTCTATTTTCTTCTCGGACAGTGTCCAGCTGTATCACCCTCTACAGTTCAGAACACACCAGACAATGAGAACTACATCCAAATTTACAAAGTAAATACACTCCTCACAAACTTTATCAAATTACTTGTAATATATGTTTTTAACAGTTGTTGCTTTAATAGTTGAGTTCCATAGACCGTTAACTTTCATTTTATGTCACTGAAACACAGTGATGTGGAAACTTTATTGGACTCACTCACGCAGTTCAATGTGTAATTACCCTTATGGTGGAGAAAAAAACACATGTAAACTGATGTGACTAAAGAGCGATCTCTATAATATGGAGACTTTTATTTCACAAACTCAGGATTTCTGCCCATGCTCTTCTTGAGCTCCTCGGGGCTCGCAGCCCCACATGGCACAGCCGTGAGAAGATGAAATGCATCCAGTGCACGGGGGTCTGCAGGCTCAGTCAGAGATGATTCAGTGGCATTACACATATTTATGGAATATTGTTGAGCGGGAACATGGGTGACGTAGGCTTGTGGACCAAGTCTTGGACAGGATCATGCTGCTGACCTTAATGAGGGTTCTTTATGCAGAACAAATTAACTTTTATCTAGGATTTATAGAATTTAGTGCTTTGCTTGTTGATCTGTGCTGCTTCTTAGTCATCTGTGGTATTTTTATTTTATTTTTTACTCGTAAGCCGCCATGTTTGTTTTGACACAAACAGACTATGCCTTTCTCTGATTGGTTCCTTTGCTCTCCACGCTTAGTCACTCCCCATTTAGAGCACTATCACAACCAGGGCTGGGTATCCTTAAGAAGTTGCTGATACGATACATACCTCGATACATAGGCCACGATACAATACGAATCTCAATATAGTGCACTATCGATTTGATTGTATACAATATGTATGATTCCATATGATTCAGTGAAAAATAAAGGTTTTCGGGACACTTAATGATCAACCCCATTTTCACAAAAAATAAACATTATTATTATTATTATTATTATTATTTATTTTATTTTTTAAAATCTTCCATTTATTGAAGATAAATGAACATAACAAAGTACATTTTGTTTTGTGCATTTTACCAACTAGAAAAAACACATCAGACTGTTACATTTGTCAGTATTACTCATCCACAGCCATGAGCTCCACATTTACATGCACACAAAGACATGTGCAGTTTAACTGCTCTAAAGGATCACTAAATATCTACTAAATTGCAACTGTGATACTAAAAGTCTTTGTTAAACCAAAGTTAATGTGAAATAAACCTATTTTTATAAAAACAGTGAATCAAATGTCAAATGTTCTGCATAATCAAGTTTCTAAACAAGCGCTGTGACAGAATAATTTGGTAAAATATACAGAAACATTCTTGACATATCAATGCAGCACCCCATGATATTGATACTATATCATTAAATGAAATGATACGATGTATTGATATTTTGTTATTTTTTGCACACCACTAATCACAACACAAGCAGGATGAAAAAACTGCACATCGCATCAGGTTTATGAAGTTTTATAGCATGCTTATGGAAAACTGCAGTGCGGGAGCACAGTTGAAGTAGACGTATGGGCTGAGTCGTGGACAGGATTGTACTGCCAACTGTAAGGAGGGTCCAAGTACTCTCCGGGAGAGATCACGAGATTAGTCAAACATGTATGGATGGCATATAAAACCTCTTCCGGCATGTTTTTGATGAGGGAACCACGTTATAACATGGTAGAAAGCCCCAAAAAGTTGATTTAGCATAAACCTCTTTAATCCACCTGTCATTCACTCCCATTGGAAATTGTGGTGACAAGATATAGCTCTAGACACACGTTTTTGTAAGATATTGTGAAAGTGTCTTCTCAGGAGCGGCCAGGTATTAAAAGAACAACTAATCAACTTTCTATTCTGTTGTACTTTTTCATTACTTGAAACCTACCTGTGGCACCGTAGATGTGTGAGAATGAGAGACAGACTGGATAAGTGGAAGAGACCAGCGCTGCGGTGAGTGACAGCGGTGAACTGGAGCAGCAGACTGAAGCAGAGGGAGAGGAGATGATGAAGATGGAAGCCCAGAATCGTGAGCTCCGTGTGGGCAGGAGAAGTGTGTTATGCCCTGTCAGTCCTTCGTGCCTCCGACTGTCTCTGAGTGGACAAACACACAGGATTATGAAGGACGGCTGCTGGAGAGAGGGACCAGTCTGAGGTGGGTAGTACTCAGTTTACTCTCGTATATTTATTTGTCTAGCATTTGAATAGAATTGTACTCAAAAAACATAATTTTACTCCTAGGTCAATAAGTCAACAAGTGACAAGTTTTATGTTGACAGTATGAAGTGATTTGTGCTTCTTGTATTGCTCCTTCACATTGATGATTGATTGATGATTTTGCTTTGATTTTTTGTTTATTTCCATTTTTATGGCCTATTCTTGTATCTGTTTTGTATTTAAAATTACATTAACTTCAAATTATAAATATGTTTTACAGATGTCTAGATGAATACTCTTCCTTAAAGCCACAATACATAACTAGACTAAAATAAAAGCATATTATTTCCAGTATGGATGTGATTGCACTGAAAAACATAGAAAAACATGCAAACTTACTGTGGGCGGGCTTGCATCTCCACAAACCTGACTTTTTTTTGGCCTGGAAAAGGGCCTTCCCCTGCTTATTTTCATGGAAATGTTGTTCCTTTGACCATAGTATCCCACAGTATGGCATAAAACTTGTCTATCTCCATGGAGAATGTTCTGAAGTATGGTTTTAACTTTCTATTTCAATGGAATCGTGAAGTTTACTTTCTACCTCCATGAAAGAAACATTTTATCACTTATAGTTTTTCCCAAAATACTTAAACTCTTATTAGTTTCTTGGATCATTACTTTGTACTTCTATTTGAGTTATATTTTTTCAAAGTAACAGTACTCTTACTTGAGTATAATTTTGGCTACTCTCCTCTGAATCCAACAGAAACATATGCAAATCTAATGCAACACTACATCACAAATGTGAATGTTAAATGACTTGTGCATACATTCTCAAAGTAGTACAGTGGAAGTAGGCCACAGCTGAGTGTTTTGGGGACATGATGTATCTGCTCTCAGTGCAGTAAGTGTGGGAGCAGGTGGACTCCTGTGGTTTAGTGTGAAATTAAATACAAAACCATGACAAAGGAGAGGCAGGAACTTTCAGGCTAAATCTACTGCCTCAGAGCCAGACTGATGACTTTGTGTCCATACAAGTAGTTTAAATACCTTTTGCTTTACTATATGCTATATTGTGACAATTTTACAAATGATGGCAGCAGCAAAAGATTATTTTTTCAATGGCAAATAAATACCTATGTTATCACCTAAAATTGTACAAAAAGAGAGATAAGTTATTGAATGTGTTGAGACATGGAGGGACAGACTCGAGAAATTTAAGGAGAAGGTATTTTACTTTTATGGGGTAATAATAGTCAACACATAACATATTTAGATCACCACATGACCTTTAATTGTTTTGAAAATGCTATATTTGCTGAAAACAACATATTAGAATGTTTCTGAAGCTCTGAGACTCCCCTCCCTTTGCCCCCCGCTTACTCCCCCTTCAGAACACCATCACAACACAGTTGGCAGTGCATTTCACTAATGAAACTACGGCACATTGCATCAGGTTTGTTGTAGTTTATTGTTTTATATCCTGCTTTTGAATATTTATGGAAATTGCTGTATGGGAGCATGGGTAACATAGGCTTGTAGGCTGAGTATTGGACAGAAAGAATCTTACAGCTCACCATAAGGAGGGTTCGAATAGTGCTAGATTACTTAAACATGCATGGATGACATCAAAAACCTCTTCTGTTTGATGAGGGAACAACAGTATAATATGGTGGACAGCTCCGAAAAGTAACACACAGAGAGAGGTTGGAATAGAAGTAAGTGTCATCAAAAGTGCAATCCTGCAAAGCCAGTGCACAAAAAATGGCTTGATTTCTTATCAAGAGAAAGAAAAAGAAATTATGTATGTAAGTCATGGGGCATAAATATAAAAGGGGGACTTTCTTTAAAGAAGTTTGTCGAGGGACAGGGGCTTAAATAACTCAAACTCTTTGGCACATCACTAGTATTCCCTTGGAAACTGGAAATTTATGACCACATGTTTTAGAAAAGCTTTTTCAAATGGAGAAGAGAAGGGTGGGCCGACAATGCTCAGTCAATCCACTCTCAGCATCAGGGTTGTTGTTCACATTGGAGTTGAGGTGTTCTGTAGACATGAGCAGGTCTCTGAGCGATGTGTGCAAAGTGCTGCTGTGGTGTCACGTCAGGATCAGCTGTATGGATTCATTGACTGACAGCAGACTGGAGCTGCCAGCCTCAGCCATCGACGGCCCAGTCAATGTGTCCTTGGCTCTCACGGAGGATTGTGATGACACACTGCATAAACATGTTATCACAGCACCTCCTCATACGGTCCACAGAGACACTGTATATAGTAAGACTTATCCAACTTTCAGTTTTTCTTTACTTCCAAAAAGTAAACCTGTGCCATCATGTCATCTTCACATCTTTGCAGCATTTAATCTTAAGTTGAATCTTCAAATTTGTTTATCTTGCGTTTAAAGGCCTGCAAACTCTTCCATGGTTTCAAAAAAGGAACTATACAATCACAACTGAACCTGGGTTGCAAGGTGCAGACCTGCAGACGGAGGACATATAGAGTTTGTTTCCAGAATTCACTCACTGAGCTGCAGAGGCTGCAGTAGCACTGATTAATGAGTGGTTGAAAGTGCTGGGGTTTAGGTAGTGACGATTCAGATCAGAGAGAATTATCATTAATAAACCAACAAGATTTGGAATTCAAATTTGCAGAATCATGTGAGACTTGTTGTGCTTTTTGATTGGATAATCATCTTGAGAACAAAAACACCAAATTATAACACAGACATCTAGACCATCATGTCCAATGTTTTTAATCATAGGTCCAATGTTTTTGTAATTAAGAATAAATCTGCATTCCACTTGGCATTATCTTGTATCTAGGGACACTGATTGGTCATGTTTTCAAATTGACAAAACTCGGGCCCTTGCTTATTGGTTTTGGTCATCAGTCCTGGCTGTTATTTGAATAATAGTCCATATTAACCTCTACCAATAGTGATTGAATTGTTATTTTATGATTATGTGTTACATGCATTACCCAGCCCATCACCTGCCACAAACTCCTAGTATACACCTTTAGAAAAAAAAACAAAAAAACAAGTTGTGTGGTCTACACTTTTGCATCTACTTTACCAATTGTGACATATTTTCTTAGTTAACACATTTAGGTTTATGTTCATATTCTAATACTCCTGACCCTCACATAACCATATAAAATGAAGGTATTTTGTCCTGTACCACTCTAGTCTTCAAGAGTCCGTCAGCCATCCCTCTGCTCCTCTGACAGAACAGCCCATCACACATTCATCAGTGTCGCCCTGTCACCGCGGCGACGGCCCGGAGCTCGCCCGCAGCAGCGTCTTCATTACGCTCCCCACACTTCGGAAATAAAAGCGGCCGTGATTTATTAGCTTCAGACACCGTGGTGCTGCTTAGGGTGGCGGTCCGGAGAGACGTGGCTCTGAGTGGGACGACCCAAATGGGAAGTGACAGGGAGACGCTCCGTGATCATAGGTGTGTCGGATCAAAGCGGGACAGTGCGCTTTGGTGTAGGTATACTCACATAAAATGTCTCCAGAGTTATGTTGACAGTGGAACAGTAAGCATAGGGATTTGGGGTATGTTCTCAAAGAGTTTTGTTTTCCTTGGCATTATGGTTGGCAAAAGATAGGTGAAAGATGGGTCAATAATAACGTCACAATATTAAATATTCAAATTTGATTACTAAGGAAGAGACCTGATGCTCAATGCCGATTATGATATGATCATAATAATAAAAAAAGGCAATAGAATGTGATTTTCACTATTAAATAGCTGTGTTTTCTTTTATAATACCATGTAGTCTAATATCTGTGTAATCCTTCAGTCATCCAGGTAAGGTCCACAGTGGTCCATGGGCGTATACTAGTCTATAGGGTCTTATTGTTGAAACATGGACTTATTCATGATATTGTTAATTGTTGTGAATTGTTAATATACATTCTAAAACTTTTTAGTGGTATTGTCATTAATGGCATTTATTTTAGCCATATCTATGACACAAAATTTCAATATGCTTAGGCAGTACCAGATGTTTTATAAAGAGAAGCAACTTATTTTTCCACCTATTCATATGTTCTAAGTTTTCAGTACACAAGCCATCTTTGGAGGTGAGTTAGTACAAAAGTGAGTAAGAGTGAATCATTGATGAGATTTAGACACTGCTTAAGGGGTGTGTTGTGCTTTAATGACTGAAATTATCTTAACTGTGTGAGTTGCGTGTGAAAAAAATCATAAGCTAGTGAATGTGGCAGTTGTGGACTTTTGCAAACTTTGAGCACACTCCAGTCTGGTCAGCACACTATGGAAGCTATAGCCTTTGCTTGTCATTCTACTTGTCAGTCTCTAATTGTATTTCAGCCATGAAATACAAAGCTCAATGGTCTGAGATCTATATCCAGATATGCTGATTATTTTTGTCTTCCCAGATATTAAATCTGTCATTTTATCTGCTGTTCCTCCAAGAACAATGAGCCTACTCTCTCTACTCACTGATCCTGGCCTTGTTCTATTCATAGGTTTCAGCTTCCTGTTATATGTTGTCATTTTCAGGATTCTTGACTATTCAAAAGATATATTTTTGATTTAAATTGTTAATTGCTATGGCAATGGTCCTAACTTCATGGATAGGTCCAACTGACCACAGATTGGTCCAGCTGGCGGAGGTTTAGAGCAGCTGAGCCCTTTGAGTAGCCCGCAGATGTGACTGTGTCTTGTTTGTCACCGCTCACTCACACCTGTAACACAGGATAGGCCTAGGCAGAGGGGGCTGGAGTAAGGGCAAGTTCACACATGTGAAGGGAAGTCCTCCAGGCACAGAAAGGTTTGAGGCATTGGAAAGACAAAAATAGCAAAGGTGCAGATAGAAATAGAGAAATTTGTCCTCTGCATTTGACCCATCCATCAGCACCTCTGGGGCACCTCATCAGGGGCAGTGAGCACCGCAGCTTTGTGCTTGGGGTCCATCTTCGTGATCTTGAGCTAGTCTTGGTCAGGACTACTTTAGCTGGTGGATTTGACCTGTGGTGCATGTTTTGATTTGATGAGAGAGTGTAACCATATTGTATTAGATTTTTTAGTGTCCATGACTGCATTGTAAAGAGTGATACCACATCTGATATTCAGTAGTTCATGCTTCAGCCTCACAGCAAGAGGGTCCTGGATTTGACTCCCAGGCAGTGTGAGGCCTTTCTTTGTGGAGTTTGCATGTTCTCCCCATTTCTGTGTAGGTTTCTTCTAGCACTAAAATCATGTACATTAGGCTCCCCTCTAGGGCCAGGACTTCCCTGAAAATAAAATTCCTCAGTGGGATTTCCTGGTTATATAAAGAATGAATAAACAATATCCGTTATTGATGTAGTCCAATGTATATGTATGTTTGTGTCTGTGTGTATTCTCACTCAGAATAGCAGGTCAGAGTGGTTCTTTGCTGTACAGTAATGTGCAGAAGCCTGTGTGAGGGGCTCTAATAATGAGGAGCACAAGGCTGATGTTCTCGGTGGGGACGTGTGCCCGAGCAGAGCCTGGAGCAGAGCCGGGTCAGCTGTGGTGTGAAGCATGGCAGGACCATCGCTCATCTGCCCTCCCTTTCCTTTCTCTCTCCCTCTCTCTCTTCTCTTTTCCCTTTTCTCTCCTTTCCCTCCTCTCCTTCTCTCCTCTTTCCTCAGAGCTGAGAGCCAAGGGCCTGGGGAACACTGACTGCATGAAGCTTTGTTTAGTTCTGACTTTCTCTCTTTATGGTAGCATTATAATATTCAACATAAACTATGACACACTCTTAAACCTCTTTTTGTTCATATGTCCAAACACCTTACATCATTTTGAGTAGCACAGCTTGAAAAAAAAAACTTTCAAAATGTTGAATTTTTTTGGAATATTCTCTAAGATTAACAAGAAATATGGCCAGAGGAGAGGATTAGATGTATTAGATAAAAATATGAAATTTGCTCTAGATGACCTTCTCCAGATTTGAACCTTAATCTTGCTCTTGTTGCTATTTTCATTAGATTATTAGAGCCTAAAATCCAATGTTAGTCAGTCACATTGTGCTTAGTGGCTGCTGCTGCTGCCTGCTGGGACATGTGGAGATGCTAATGGAGCAGTTAGCTCTTTCTCAAACCCGGTGCTAGCAGGTTCAGTGTGGGCTCAGACCATTGCCTCAGACCTCCAGGATGGTTCTGCTTGGTTAAATTCATCAGGTCACTTTGGGAGCGTGTTTTATGAGCAAAGTATCAGTTAAAATGAATAAAAAACTTTCCATATAATGTGAATCTCCTAATTTCCCGGTACCCCGCAAAACCTTAAAGTATATATAGTAAATAATGATTAAAAATAAAATGCTGATAGCAGTTATGATCCAAGCATTTGTGGTTTCTTTTCATAAGTAAATAGCAGTTAAAGTTTAAAATCTCTTTGTGAACGACAAGCCTTATTTGTTTTGATTGGCTAATCCACCTATCAATCACCTGGTATTCTGGAAAACCATACATCAAAACATTCTCCACAGAAATAGGTAAATTTTATGTTATAGTTATAGCTAAATGAATAGTGAATACGAGCAGGAAGAGGTCCTCCGCCAGATCAGATAAGAGTCAGGTTTGTGGATGCAAGCCTGCTCAGAGTTTCTCAACCAAAACCAAACCAACAAAAAAAAACATACTTTAATTTTAGTCTATTTTATGACTAAAAAGTTACATACTGTGGCTTTAATTAATGCATATATCTAATGTCATGTTGTGTTTTTTCTATATTCTCTCAAGAAAAGAAACTACAAAATCTGATATGTGCAATACAACAATATCTACCATTCTATTCACCAAAATCACAATTCCACCATTCCGTCCATTTCCACACATCAAATCCAAATCACCACGAGACCTGTGCTACTTTTACCCATAAACGCGCTGATCGAACCGACAGCCCCCAAACCGCGCACGTATAGTTGCTGAATTTGACAAAAACTAAAAAGTGCAGTGGAATCAGAAACCCGCTGACTCCACCTGCTCTATAATCATTAGGGGGGTGTCACGTGACCTACACCCCCCCACTTCCTCCCACAGAAGCTAAACGGGGGCTCACTGACAAACTCTGTGCGAATTGGCACCATGAGCTACAGCTGTGTGTGAGGCATTTAAGTCAAGAGGGAAGGTTGATCAGATATAGTTGGTGCATATGGCTTGAGAATGGAGTGTTATGGGTTATGGGGAGCCAGGAGGATAAGATTGGCCTGTGTGGTGGGGCAGAGAATGGTGAGCCATGGGGGGTTGCAGAGGTACAGAGGTAGAGGAAGGGCCCATGCTAGCGGCTAATAGGCAGAGGAGATAGGAGAACAAGATAAAGCTGAGAAATGGATGAACGCAGGAGGAGGAGGTGTGGGTTTAAACGATAAAAATCCACACAAAAAGATAAACTGAAACTAGATGCTCATTTGAGCAGGTATTGATATTAAAAAGTCACATTCACAGGACAGAAATTAAGCTTTCCTAAATAGATTTAGAACAGGTGTGTCTAAACTATGGCTCAGGGACAAAATGCAACCCTCAGACCAATTTTTATTGGCTCTGGATGCACCCATCTGAATCATCCGCTGTATGGATCACTCGTCTCTGGCCCTCCACTTTGAATATGTTTCAAGATGTAGCCCTTGGTGAAAAAAGTTTTCACACTGCCACTAGTTAAGTTGATGTAAAAGAGCATTCGCTCCGAGAGCAGTGTGTCTGGGCTGGTGTGAACCCTACAGTCGCACTCTGGACTGCAGTAAACGGCCAGTCCAAGAGTGCTTGAAACAGGAGGTCTCGGAGCGTTTCCACCCGCACTCTGAAGCGGGATGAGTACTGTGTGAACGCAGCCAGCCCTCGGGTCGACTTAGGCAGTCCACTGTGACAGTAAAAGTAGAAATAGCAATTATTAAGCACTCAAATCACATATATTTCAATGAATAGGCGCTGTCGAGCTGCTGTTTGCTACACGGTCGTCTGACGAGGCAAGTTGGATCAACTTAATATCAGTCTCCAGAAGGAGACTAGTCTCCTTCTGCCTCTGTAAGCCTGGGTCTGTCTGTGTGTTGTTCCAAAATCGTTTTCTCCTCTGCCACAACGCATCCTCCGTGTATAGTCCTCACAGCGTATTTAGCCACAGGTAAAAGAAAAGACTACCACCTATAGGGGAAGCGCATGTGTGCTCGCGTATTGGGGCTCTGTTGTCATAGAAATAAGATTGGTGATCAACTGATAGACTCTCATGTGGCTCATGGTGTGTGTTTGTGGTGAATGATGAGCAATGCAAGTGAAAATGGCCAACCCAAAAGTGTAGTAAACAGAGCAAAATTTAGTCCGCAGTGGGGTCGGTCCACAGAGCGTACTAATATGACCTTAAAATTATCTTGAGCTGTATCAAAACAGATATAAGACCACAAGACTATTGCACTGCCTGGCTAAAAAAAAAAGTCGCCACCTGGAGTTAACTAAGCAAATAGGTATGCACCTCCTCCAGTTGATCATGTCTAGGTTCAGCAACAGTAATGACAATGCCAGGACTCCTGGGGCTTAAATTGTGAAAGAGTTGTTCACAGAGCAGGAGACATCATTTTCACACATGGAATGACCACCAGAGTCCAGACCTTAACCCCATTGAGAATCTTTGGGATGTGCTGGAGAAGGATTTGTGCAGTGGTCAGACTCTACCATCATCAATGCAACATCTTGGTGAAAAAATTAATGGAACACTGGATGGAAATAAATCTTGTGACATTGCAGAAGCTTATCGAAATAATGCCACAGCCAAAGCTAAAGGTGGTCCAACCAAGTATTAGTGTGTGACCTTTTTTTGGTGGTGACTTTTGTTTTGGCCAGGCAGTGTATATCACCATGGACCACTATGGAACCTACCTGGAGGGATTACACAGCTATAAAGCCACATGGTAATATAAAAGAAAGTACTATTATGTATTATTTAATGTTGTAAATCACATACTATTGCCTTAAGAACGCGTGTTTTCAATTTTCATCATGGTATCAGAATCGGTACTGAGTATTGTGTCTATACCTCAAAATCAAGTTTGAAATTTTAGTACCATGACAACTTTAATGATAATTGGGGTATGCAACTGAGCAGTGTCTTTATGGTTATTAATTAAATTCTAACTAAATATTACAGTAAATAAAGAAATGAATCAACAATACTACTGAATAAAGAGAAAATAAACAAATACAATAATTTAAGGACAGGTTTGTAGAACTGGTTGAATGTGAGGCTGTACAGGTTTTTTTTTTACAATTATAAAATAACAATTGAGTGATGGCAAAAAGGGGAGGCTCACTCTGTACATTTACATGCATACATTAGTGCGCTAAACAACCAAATTCAAACCATCTTTGCCCCAAAACCTGTCAGATCTCTCTCCCAGTCTGAGTCTCCAGCAGGTCAAAGAACCAAATAGGTGCGAACAGGGGCCTGTGAGGCATTTGTTAATAAACACCGCTGTCAAACATATAACCATACTTTTGGCAGAAATAGATAAGTGACACCTCATTTATCTTGATCACTGCATTTTCAAACAGAATGCTTGCATGCTTACTCACAAGTTTGTTCTCCGTCACACAAATAAACACATTGAAGCTCCAGGTGGGTTTTGCTTTCACTTGAGACTGTAGTTTGTCATTGCTGCTGATCTAAAATACATGTCCAAACACATGTCTAATATTTTTCTGGGTGTTTCTTAACTCATGCAGTTGAATGCCATGCAGCGGACATCCAAGAATGTATCGGCATCTCCAGATGTATTTTTGAAATCTCTGAGATTTGATTCATGACACCTCAATCATTGTTCCCAGGTTTACATGCATTTTGACTAATCAGTTTAAATTGGACTAGGCCAGTTTTTGGTTTTCCTGGCGTGCATCTAAACATAGTGACCAAATCTACATATAAACTATTTGGTTTAAGAGTTGTCCATAGACTTTGCCTTATTTATAGCATTACCAAACACAGCCAAGTTGTACTTTTGATACTTTGCAGCTGATGTCATGAACATTCCCTGCGGGTGTAATGCTAACTATAGGCACTGCTTTGTGTGAAGCTCTCACATAAACGTGACCATGAACACTTGTATTGATCACAGGCACCTGAACGCCTATATGTAGACCACCCCCAGCGTGATGTCACTGCAAAGTATCAATTGAAAGTAGTATGTTAAACTGACTAGAGTTGTTCAGCACGCACCCATTCAGATATATCTATGACTGGTTGGTGGAGATACCTCCCCAAGTAGGAGGACTGATGGTGGTGAAGAGGAAGAGATACAGTGGCTGATGGTTCTGCTGCTGTAGTGGAGGGGAAGGAGTGGGAGCTGTCTTGGAAAGTAAAGGTAGCAGACTGGGAACTAAAAATAACAATCATTATGTTTGGTACTCACTAAATATCAGAACGAAGCATGATTTGTCTTCTTTTGTAAAAATGTGAAATTAGATCTCCTACAAAAGCAGTTATATTTGATTGAGCAGCATTCTTGAGGCGCCACAGCGGGTACGGTGAGGTTGGCTGGGGGTTCATCATGGGGGAGAGGGGGAATGGGGGGTACCGTGAGGTTGGCAGGGGGTACATTACTAGGGGGTATGGGGGTAGCAGGGAGCAGGGAGTGTGGGGTGCAGCAGTGGGCCACTGGTGGGCGAGGCCTGTGTCAGTACAGATGCTCTGTGACCGCGTGTCACCGCTCAGGCCAGGAAGCTCACTCCCACCATTAATCACGGGACCCTCCGCTGGTAATCAAACCAGGGCTGCTCATGATGTATGAGCCGTGTCGCCATCACCGACGCACACGGGCATGCACACACGGGCACACACACATCAGGTTTATATTCTGTGTAGGGACATTACAGTGACTTACATTCATTACCTGTAGACTAATCCTAATCTTAACCATAGTCACTGCTTGCCTAACCTTAACCTATTTTAACCCATATCTTAACTTTAAAACCATGTTGTTGATTCAATAATTTAAGAATTTACATCAAAAGGAAGTATTTTTGCCCCAGTAAGAGACAGGTCCCCATGATGTGAGCATGTGTACAGATTTTAGTCCCCACAATGTGAGAAATCCTCCCTCACACATACACTAAACACAAGCACTAACACGCCATGCTGCTCAGCTCAGGACTAATATAAATTCATGATCGACATAGATTTGAATATAATAAATTTACCATTGAAAAGTCAGATACATCCATTTGTTGGAGCATTCTGTCTATTTATGTGCGAGTTTCCTCCAGACTCACCAACAACCACATGCACAACAGGCTATTGACCAAGCTCCTGATTTTAAATCTGGAGTATGGCCACGCTGTCCTGTTCTGGTCCAAAGATATTAAGAATAGGTCATTTGAATTTTGGATTATTACTTTACATAGTTTAAGAATAAATCAGACCTACTACTACTAAGTAGATAGTTAATACTCTAACCCAAAGTCCTAACCCTAACACCTTCTTTAAGTAGACATCTGAATCCAAGGTAACACTTTATCCTAACTACACTTTGAATAACTTTAATAAAACATGAACAAAGACTTAAAGCAGAACTATTGTGCAAAGTTGACTTTTTAGAGCTTTTAACCATGTTATAATTGTTTTCCCTTCTAATTTCCACTCTCAAAGTTGTATTTTGAGTGATTCATAGATGTTTGAGTAATCTTTATTCTCCTGTACTCAAGGCGTCATTGTGCTGTCCTACCCTCGTTTCCATTGCCACGGCTACACACCCACTGTTCTGTACATACTTTGTTCTCCAATTTTATTTTCTTAATCAATGATACATGTATGATTTGGCAGCATTGCGTAGCCATTTTGTTACAAATGAAAAACAATCTGCAGCTCGCTAGTGTGATCTGCCGCTATCCAGAGGAGGTGCCAATAGCATGCAGCGCTTTGTTATGATGATGTTTACGCCAACGTCAACTCCCCTTGCTTTTTAAACTGTTCAAATTATAACATAATGATCCACAGGTGTCCTAGATTATAACGATATATAGCATACACAAGCACAATATGTCAACAATAATTGAGGTTAGTAACTACTTATTCAATACCTTAACTGTAACTCCTGACCTTAACACCTTAATTCTAATTTTTAAGCCCAGATCTCCTCTTAATTAATTATGAATTAAGTTTTTCGTTTTACTTTATTATGGCTAATTAAAGTACAGTCAGTGTAAAGTGGTATTGTGCTTTACGACTAAATGGCTGTGGTCTCTCTTCTCTCTATAGCAGTGCAGTTTTTTAAGCTTAGCTCTGCTTTGTCTGTGGCCTTGGACATATTCAAATGGTCAGTTTGTGGGACGACAGTGACCACAAGTACTCAGAGTCAAGAGGTCCGGAAGCTAAATGAGCCGATCTGATGAAGAAGACCAATAGACCGGTGAAGAGGGGCCGAAGTGCGGGAGAGTGTGTCAGAGAGGGAGGGTCTAATGAGCGGAGGGGGGAGGGAGAGAGAGAGAAAGGAAGGGGGGGGCCCTCCAGGGGATGGGTTAAAGCCTCACTCAGCTGTTTCCACGGCAATGCTGGACGAGCCGAGCTCTGACAGGATGAATAATTTAGGACGAGGTGTGGACATCGATCCCACGGAGCTCTGACCACTCTGTCTTCTGAACTGGACCTGGATCTGAACTGGACTGGACTGGACTGGACTGGACTGGACCTGGACTGGACCTGGACCGGACTTGATTTGGAGATCTGGACTGAACCTGGAGAGTTGGACCTGGACTGGACCAGAGAGTCTGGTACGAAATGTCCCACACATAAAAAAAACATCCAATTTTATGATGATCCAATCACAGACACTTTACCATGTGTCTCTCAAATCTCCTCTACTCTGGACAAATGATGGATTACACCGTCTGGTTATCTGCTCGGAATATTCTCGTATCGTTCAGAACAAAATCTATAACTTCTTTTACTTCAGATTTACAGTTTTGTTCTTCGCTCTGTGATTATGAAGAACCATGTGTTTCTCTTATTGGTTAATCAGCTTGTCAATTAAACCATACATCTCTGTAAAGTAGAATAAAAACAGTCTTGGCTGGTCAGGTAAGTCCTTGGTGCTGGTGTGCAGATCCTTTATTGTCCTCCCCCTCACTGTTCTTTTTCTTTGAGTTCTTTTTAAGGTTTCTTTTGACTTTCCTAAATGAACTATATGTAAGATTTTAAATTTCATAAACATTACAGTGGTCCCTCGTTTATCACCCAATTTTTTGAACCACCCATGGCTGGTGGTTCTAAAAATAACCTGCAATAGGCAAAATCCGCGAAGTAGTCAGCTTTATTTTTTACAATTATTACATATGTTTTAAGGCTGTAATACCTCTCACTGCACACGTTATACACTTTTCTCAGACAGGCATTAACATTTTCTCACATTTCTCTCTTGTTTAAACACTCTCAAAGTTCAAACCTTTGTTGGTGTGCAGAGCATTTCATCGACATTGTGGGGTTTGTTGGGGAGAAAATGTGCAGACATACAGCACTTCAGAGTCACATTGCGATCCAACAGTTATGTAAATTTGGTAAGCTGAACCCATTCTGTACTGTACAGGAGGCAAAGCACAAAGGAGTTGATTGACAATAGTCTGCAGTCCCTTAGCCAATCAGGACGCAGAACACAATGTGCGTTCATATGCTGTAAAAAAAAGCATGCAAAATTGCACAAAAAAATCTGCAAAACAGCAAGGTCACCAAAGGTGAACTGCGTTATATTGAGGACTCTCGAATCTGAATCCTCACTACCTAAACTCCAGCACCTGGAGCCAATCATTAGTCAGTGCTAGTGCAGCCTCTGCAGCTCAGTGAATAAAGTCTGCAGGTACCTTTTTAAACCAGTGAGAAAGGTACAGCAGTCAGATCTACTGACCCGCAGGTTGGCAATTCTAGCTCCCACAGATGAATGCTGTTATTTTGTCCTTGACACTTTACTCACCTTGGCCCCAGGGTCTGCGTTCACTGGTGTTTGAATGTGTGTGTAAATAGGTGACTGGTTAATTGACATTAAATGTTTTGAGCTTTTTGAGCCTTGAAGGTGGAAAACTGCTATATAAAAATTTGACCATTTACCATGACCATTTACCAAAGTTAGCCTGAAGAGAGGCCTTTAGCACAGATAGACATCTGTCAGTCAGCTCTGGGCATGTGTGGCTGCAGACGTTTACCATTCCCAAGTGCAGAGAGTGTATAATGGACTACTATAATTACAAGTGACCTACTGTCACATGTCAGCCAACCACAGCCTGTTTTCATAGTAGTATCAAATTGAAACAAAAATCACTTGTATTTTCTATCACTACACTTAAGCCTCTTCTGTGAGATTACCACCACAGCAGCACAGGAGTATTGACAGATAGATGGGTGGGTCAACTGTGTCCCTTAGTACCGTCCTTTGTGAGTGGCTGCTTCCTGGTTGGATTCTCCGACTTCCTTCCTGTGTTAGCCGATACTTCCTTGTTCAGGCACATGTCTTTGACCTCAGAGATCTATATCCAAAACAAAAGATTATGGTGCTGGGTCATCTCTGCTTCAACAAAGAGACCAAGGTTCATACTGCTCAACTCCCCAAAATACATACAACATACAATATTACCTTAACTATATGTGACCTTCTATTAAAGTGAGTATGATTCTCATGTTTTTCTAATTATGACTTGTTTTGCTGAGGTAGTAAAACGATGGTAAATATTTACCATTGTTTTAGGGTTAGGGTTAGGGTTAGTCAGTTAAGTGAAGAGTTTGACAGCAGTTTTTGAAAAAAGGTTGAGAAAAGTATAAAAATGCAGGAAGTAGTGCTGATTTCTAAAACAGAATACCTCTACTTATGTCATCAACATGGAAAATGCCATTCAAAATGCAGACAATTTATGAACAAGGTAGAGATTTTTCAATGCAGGTTTTCAGTTTAAACCTGCATTTTTTAAAAAAAATTGTGTCATTTACTGTTGTTACTCTAATCATAACTATAAGGAAGATTTGATTACAAATTAATGCATCAATGGTTGCTAGCTAACGGAATTACCTCTACATATATATATATATATATATATATATATATATATATATATATATATATATATATATATATATATATATATATATATATATATATATATATATATAAACTTTGTCCAGTTTGACATATTTTTGTTCAGTATCAATACTCAAATGAATATCTAGTTTTGATACTAGTTTTTGTGTGTGGTAGCTATTACTTTGGCAACTCCTATAACTCAAAACAGTTCAAGTCAGTTTTACTCAGTGTGTATCATGATAATCACTCTATATTGGGACTGATGTGTTGACAGACAGATGGGTGTGGGACCCTCGGTCCCTCGTAGCATCTACTGTGAGTGGCTGTTTCCTGGTTTGATTATGTGACTTCCTGTCTGTGTTAGCTGATACTTCAGGCACATGTCTTTGACCTCAGAGCTCTGTATCCAAAACTAAACATTATGGTGCTGGGTCATCTACAAATATTACCTTTACGAAAATTAAGTTTGTCCTCCTAGTATTAGGCTTGTGATATGTTTTTATGCAGTCAGACCGTTTACTTCCATTATATATAAGATTTACTGTAACCATCCACGAAATGATGGCACATTCATAGGACTGGAGTTGCATCCAGATGCTACCACTTTACAACTCTTTGTTTACTCTTTTAGGTATAAAGTATGCATTTGCTTTATACCTAAAAGAGACAATATGCACAATAAATGTTTAAAATCCCTGACATTCTGCTAAACTGATGTATTTGAAACTTTGCAATTAGCAGGAACTATATTTTTTCCATGATCTATAAGGGCTTTTATATAGGGCTTATATCAATACACCCTTCCAGGAGTTAAGAGTGAAGGGAGTGAAGGTAGTTCCCTTCAAAGACTGGTACTGATATTATATCCCATTAATTTTAATTAAATAAGGCAAAATAAAAACTTGAATTTTGCCATTTTTATACATTTTAGATGAGATTTATACAGCATAATGCTAAATTAAAGAAATGTTTGTTTCGTGGTTGTTAGCAATTATGCCAATTTTTGCGCTAATTACTAAATAAATAAAGTTAGATAAGTGGTGTTACACTCAGTAATTTTTTCTGCACTGGTGTTACTTCCTTGTGGTCATCATTCGCCAAAACAGCCCTGCTTTTTCACGTTTGTGATGTTTGGAGGCTAACTCTAACTCTGCCGTTGAAAGTGCATTGGAGCTAACGCCTTTAGAACAGAGGTGTTCTGTTCATAACTGCAGGGTGTAAGATGCTGCCAAAGAAAGCATACATGGAGGGGCATAACCAAGTGGTGGGCATAGTGTACAGAAACATCTGTGCAGAGTAAGGACTGGAGAGTTGGTGGGACTGGTGGGAAACACGTCCAAAGATAGTGGAGAATGATCGAGCCAAGATCCTGTGGGACTTCCAGATACAACCTGACAAAATGGTGATGGCGAGCCAACCGGACTTTGTGGTGGTGGATAAACAACATAGCAAAGCCGTTGTGGACATTGCAGTACCAAACGATGGGAACATCAACAAAAAGGAACATGAGAAATTAGACAAATGCCAGGGGCTCAAAGAAGAGCTGGAGAAGGCCTGGAAGGTGAAGGTATCAGTGGTGCCCGTGGTCATCGGAGCACTGAGGACAGTGACCCCCAAACTGGAGGAGTGGCTACAGCAGATCCCAGGAAAAACTCAGACATTTCAGTCCAGAAAAGTGCAGTACTAGGAACAGCAAAGATACTGTGCAACACCCTCAAGCACCCAGAGGTCTCCAGTGTAGAAAAAGAGAGGAGGAGACCACCCGCAAAGGGTGAGGAGGAGGATATATATATATATATATATATATATATATATATATATATATATATATATATATATATATATATATATATATATACACACACACACACATATATATATATACACACACACACACATATATATATATATATATATATATATATATATATATATATATATATATATATATATATATATATATATATATATATACATACACGCACCCCCCCCCCCCCACACACACACACACACCCCTACATAAAGTAGTAGTTTACCCAAAAACTGTAGAGTATTTTCCTGGACCACTACTTTGTACTTCTACTTCAGTAATATTATTTTAAGGTAACATCATTACTTTGACTTGCGTAAAATTTTTACTACCACCTCTGCATATGAATAGCTCTAATTCCTTTACCTCTGCCATATTAACACACACAGTAATCATCTTTTTTGGGGTGTCCTCTCATGTGGCCTCTGGCACAACACATGGCCATTTTTAACCACTCTGCCAACATTGTTCCCCCCAAAAGCTGCGCCGGGCCTGGATGGCTTTTGGCTGCACAGCTCCTCTGTTCTTCATCCATCACCTACTCTGAACGTGTGACCGGAGGATGACCTAGCTAGCACACACACACACACAGACAATATCACAACACAACCGCCGCGGCACCTAGCATCTATCACGCAGGACGGATACCTCGCAACACACGACACACACACCAACGGCCAGCACGCTAACGCTGCCGCTATCATATCCGTTACAGATGGTTTCTCCTCCTCCTCAGCCCTAAATGAATATAAATATGTGTGTTTGACATCATTCATCTGCCGACTGGGACTGACATTACCAGGGACGACCAACGGGGGCAGCATTGTTCTCCGGAGCGGGTTTGGGGTTGTAGTATTTGCAAGAGGGGAATCCAAGGGCATCCAATCAGGTTGCGATGAATTTTGAATCATGCTAGAAGTGGTAATGTATGGGGATTTGCAATTAAGCAGTGATTTATTATTAATAATGGAATATTCACAATTAATTTGAAAAATGGTTTGCATGTTTCTCATGGGCGATTTTTAGCAAACTATTGTGAAGATTGCGAGTGTGTCAGATTTTTTTAAATGCATCTTGCTGGATTACAATGGCACCCAAGAGTGATTTTTAAAAAGGGCCTGAAAATGTGTTGGTCCCAAAGAAAATGTAGTAATTTAAATTTACCTGAAACTATGACAATATCAAAATGATTAACTTATAAATGAATGAATGAATGAATAGGTTGCATTCACGTGACATCACAAGACATGAAACAAAAACTGACCCAAAGTTTAATGTCTTCTATCAGCATGAATAGAAAAGGCTAAATTATTTTAGTCACAATATGTTCAGAAAGTGGTGCCATTATTTAACTCCAGAGGCATCATCAGTTGAAAAGAAGCAATAAGATTTGTATTACAGGTTTGTGGACCTAATCCCTAACAAATAATGATAAGGTTCAGCATTTGTAGATTTTTACTTTTGATATTTATTTCAAAAACAGTACTTCTCCCATAGAGTTATATAGGCCCCTGCACTCCGATCTGAAATTATGACATTATCAAACTCTAGAATGTAAACGCAATCTATTAATTAAATATGAACATTGGTGGTGGTAAAGGAAGGGTTGAGGAGGCTGGTGGTTCTGCTGCAGAGAATGAGAAGAAGAGAATGAGGGTTGGAGCTAAAATGACAGAGGTGACTAAGTGTATTTATTTTCGCCAGTATCTACATTGTCCTTCAGCTCATTTTGACCTCTGTGGACACTGCAATGCTGTGTGTGGACCTAAAGGGGGCACCGGTGTGTTCTGAGCCATCAGAGGAGCAGCAGTAGGTCTGGAGGTGTGGCTGTCATAGCAGCACCCAAGGGCCCATGTTCAGGAATCACCTTGATCTTCACACTCAATTGCACTGAACATACATGAAATAAAGTAGACTGTGATGTAATTGGACGAGTGTTTTATCCAATGTTTTTAACTTGCTACGACAAGGAACACACACTACTATTTACAACAACTTATTAATAAAATGTAATTCTTCAGGGTTTCTTTTTTTACCTAAATTAAATGTGGGCAGCTTACGTGTGCAAAAAAAATGTTTGCAATTGTAAATCATTTCACAAAATTGTCTTCATGTGTATTAATATAATAAATAAAATCAATCAAAGTATCAACTGTAAATCTTCTAACATTAATATTCTGACTAAGCCCCGTTAACCTGGGCTGTTTTACACCACATATGTAGATCTTTGTATATGGTTGACATTATTATTTTGCTTTGGTCATCACTTTATTATATTGTATGGGTGGAAATTGATAAAAAAGCAAAGCAAAGCAAAGCAAATTTTAAAAAATTTAATAAAACTAAAACATAAATTGTGATTGATCCTGATTAATAACAGAACTCAATTAATTTCAACCAGTCTTATTATTTTCTTAGTTAAAATGTCTTTGTAAACCCTCAGTCGTCCAGGTATGGTCCATAGCAAAAGAGAAATTCTAAACCTTTGTTATGTCTTTTGCTTAATTATGATGCATCAAATTGTCAATTTACATGTATTAAATACTGTAAAACATTATATAAGCTCTGAGCACTTTAACACATCGTCAATGACCAAGCTATTTGTAATTGTAATATAATAGTAATAATAATGTGTGTTTTGTCCAATCAGCTTGATATTAATGGGCTTATTTTATCATTCCACTTGATTAACAAAAGGTTTAATATGACCTAAACATGTGTTGAAATAAACTGTAGGGCATTTAACATTTAGAGATTTAGCAGGTGTTGCTCAGCCTGTGAATAATTAAAGTCACAGTGGATCTATCTGTGTTGTTGTCTCAGCCTCAGTACTGGTATTTATTTTTATAAGCTAAACAAAAGTGTGTTCTTCATGAATAATACCATTTATATTTGGGGGGAACAAAGACTTGAAACCTTTTATGTAGAAGTGAAATGTCACATTATTTCATTACACTTTGGGACATGCGTCATCTCGAGGTCATGGAGAGGTCATCGGCGTGTTCCCCCCTCTCTCTCTCTCTCTCTTCCTGGTTTGCTCCTGTGACAAAGAGCCAGTTTGGTTGCCAGGGAAACAAGCTTGTCGTTTTTTTCCCTACATATTTTCTGGTGGCGGACCACGTGGGACGAGAGTGTTCGCTTTGTTCAGCAAGACTCTCCTCCATGTTTGATATCCTGAATTATGGGTGCAGCTCTGGCAACCCAAATCTTATGGAGGCTTTACTTATGTGTATGCTTTTGAAAAAAAAGACCTTAATTAAAAAAATCAAAGCAATATAATGATTAATATTGTCGTGCCATTCAGCTTTACACCATGCAGCAGTCAAGTTGCTTATTGTGTAAAATTTTCCTTCTAAATATAATATGTTTTCTGCACTGTGCTGTTGAACTGAATGCTTAGAAAATGACAATATTAATAGTACTAAGTTTCACATTATAAATGATATTGCACAGGTCTATATGCTTAAAGCTGAAGTACCCAACTTTTTTCTCATAAATTATTAAATGCTGTTTTATTCACCATAAAATGGAACATAAATGTATAACTTATTAAAAATCAAACAGCTAAAAAACATGCATCCTTTGCAAACTAAGAAAGAGCCATGTGAGTCATTATGTGAAGCTTTGGGCTGAGAGCTGTGTGAGGGTGGTCCACCTTGCTTAACAAATAAGTTCCAAAGTTGTGCTAGTGGACAAATGATTCTTGCATGTGGATACTAGTGATGTGACAAAGATTTTTGAGAGGTAAGGACTAGTTCGATTAATTTAAATACATAATCATACACAGTTTGAAAATCAGGTATCCTAGCTTTAAAGCAGATTTAGCTTTTAACCATGTCATAATTGTTTCCCCTTCTCATTTACCCATTTGAAGTTGTATTCAGAGTGATTCATGTATGTTGTTGAGTAATCTTTATTCTGCTGTATTCAAGATGTCATTGGTCTGATCAACCCCTCTTTTTGCCACTACCAATACACACCCACTTCTCTGCGCTCTAATTTTATTTTCTTTATCAGTGATACACATAGGATTTGGCAACATTGTGTAGTCATTTTGGTACAACTGAAGAAAAAAAACAAAACTGCTTCTCACTAGTGTCATCTGCAGCTATCCATAGGCCAACAGCATGGAGTACTTTGTTGTAATGGCTTTTATTGCAAAGTACACTCACATTGACTGTAGTTTTCTTGTTTCTTTCATTAAGGGCCTCTGTTATCATTCCATGCAGTAAACTACAAGTAGAAATGTAAAAATTTCTTCTGCATTTTTGGGAAGTATGCGTATTATTTCCGCCAATAAACTGAAATGGAAATGAGAGTATTCAAGAAGCGTAAAAGTTTGAGTGCTTCTGCTCCTGTGAGCTGTTGAATTCTTGAAGTGTTGTGTTGTGCAAATTTATGTTTGCCCTACTTCCGATCATTTTCGCATAGCGTTTGTATTAAAACTTTAAACAGCAAGTATCCTTTTCGCTTTGGAATTAAACACGGTATGACAGATCCAGAAATCCATGCATGAAAGTGTGACATCGGAGCAGTGCAGGGACACTGATGCACTGGATCCGCTGTCTCCACGTTAGGACAGCGATGGACAGCGAGCAGTCTGGTTTAGTGGAAGACTTGTGGGAGACAGAGCCATAGTGTTGCAGTTAACGAGTTTATATTTTGTAGCCTACTGTGTTATCACACAGTTTTTACTCTCATAGTTGCAATAAATCTGGCAGCACTCGCTAAACAACTTCATTTGCATTTTTTTCACCTCAGATTTTGCACATGTTGGCAAAAACGCCCAGTTTTACATATTCATTCACTCATAGGAGCAAACTGCGCTGCGTCTTCTTTAGCATCTCTGTTGGCTTTTTGCTTCACTTTTAGAATGTTGGAGAATGTAGTTTTATGGCACATGAGCAAACGCTTGATAAATGTGGCCCAAAGTAATTTTAAATCAATATTGCCAAAATACAACATAATGCTCCACGGGTGTCATAGATTATAACTATATAACAGACAAAAGGCCAATATGTCTTCTTTAATAACTATGTGAGCATATGTGTATTACTAGTATGACTCACACAGATTAAATGTATGTAATAATCAGCGTAGCAGCCCAGTGCAGACACACTCTCTTTTGTCCAATGGTGACTCAGCCCCAAAACCAAACTGACCTCACTGCGCCTGAACTATTCTTCTATCCTTCTTCCCTCTTCATATAAACAGCTTGTCTTTGCACAGCATCCACACAATGCTTTTGTCTCTCACACTGTTTGGTTTCAGCACGGTGGAGGTGTGTCGCCATGGAAACGCCTGTGCTGTGATGTATGTGGTGACACAGCTAACCCCGGGCTGAACTCCAGAGCAGAGGCCACGCTGCACTGCCACTGAACAGAGAAATGTGGACAGTGTCTGGGCTACACACCAAAATCTGATTATTATCTGATTTCTGGACCTTTAGAATCATTTAAATGACATGCAAACCACACAATCTGATGTGAATAATCAGAGGGACCTTGATCAGAAAGAAATTGATGATTTTGCTGTTTGCATGTCCAAAAATCTAATAATAATCAGATTTTGAGTGAGCATGTAACCACAGCCACATTCTGTGCTAACCCATATTGAAAGAGGCATCCACACAACCTGAACCTACTGTCTTTAAATTCACTCTAGATCTGGGTGGTATAGAAAAAAAAAAGATCTTTCACATGTTTTTTCCTTAAATTGATCAATCACAAATTTACATATATATATATATATATATATATATATATATATATATATATATATATATATATATATATATATATATATATATATATATATATATATATATTTATATATTTATATATTTATATATATATAATATATTATATATATATTTATATATATATAATATATATATATAATATATATATTTATATATATATATTATATATATATATAATTTATATATATATATATATATATATATATATATATATATATATATATATATTTATTTATTTATTTTTTTTTCACATCAAAAAAATAAATTAATTAAGCTACATGAACATGCTGTTTAAATAGACTTTTTCTGCTTTGAACATTGTCATAATTGTGTTTCTTCATCTGTAAATGTTGCCTGGGATCCAGAATATACACTTATTACAATATATACTTCTTCAAATGTCTCACATCTTTACAAAAGATGTGAAGCTAGTCCCTGGTGAATCTCCCAGAGTTCAGATGGGTGTGATTGACAGGTGGATTGGCCAATCAGGGACAGGCATAGTCCTTCTCTATCAAATCAAATATGGCTGCTTAAGAAACATAAGAAAGGGACTGAAAAATGTTGTGGATTTCTGCAGAATCAGTGAATGAGGCACTAAACTCTGTTAATCTGAGTTGAGAGAAATGTAATTTTATTAAAAATGATGGATGACCAGTGAGCTCCTTTGTTTCACCTGCGTCACCTGAAATAAACAGATCTCATTGGACATTTGGTTCTGGCTCAAGACAGGATGGAGGGTGATCAGATTGATATCCCTCTGTATAAAAAAAGATATATTAGTCTCTGTTTATTGAAGTGTCTACTAAAAATATACCATCTGAATGCAGTAGACATACGGTAAATATTTGGCTTCTACTGTTTACAGATGCAGAAAAAAGGTCTTCATTTCTTTTAGAACTAGTAAATTGATGATGATGATGATGATGATGATGATGATGATGATGATGGTGTTATTAAAGAAATTGAGTTGAGTGAGTTTTTCCTTTATTATTGTGGTATCATAGCCTGTATCAAGCCTTTTTGTTTGGGTAATTAGGCTGTTTTTATGCTGGATGCCCTTCTACCCACACACAGCCATGTTCCTGGAGTGGGCAATGAGGTGAGGTGACTCCGCTTGTGGTAACCTTAGATTTCCCCTGGGATCTATTAAGTATGAGTCTAACCTTATCTAAATGGGCAGAGATCTGTGCTTGGCCCACCTCCTGCACAGACTAGACCAGTCTTTTATATTGCACTTGGTAGTGTAGCTAAAGAGTAAATCATAAAATGTTCAGATTTTTTGACAGCAAAATGCAAATCATGAAATAAACATGTTATATTGGCTTATACTTATACAGTCATTGTCAATACGTGCTACTGACAGTGTTAGCGCTGAGCCTTGCATATAGTGGGAAATGATCAATGAACTGAAATCCCCATTGAAAGTTATATACATATATATATATATATATGTACACACATACTAGCGGGTATACTTACTGTGAGTGGGCTTACACCCCTGAAAAGGTAGAAGGTGATAGCCCAATGGAACTTGTTCATTCTAAGGAAACATTATTGAACTTGATAACTTACTCAGATATATGACATATGGGGACTAATACAGCAGTGCCTACATGGTGCTTCTGTATATTGCATGTCTGTTTCCGCTGTAACTATGACAACTCTGTCAAACAGAACATGCCAGTCACATGCCTCCAGACGAGTGCCATGGAAACCAAAAAACATCCGCATGCACTCTCACAAGGCTGGAGGTCTTATGTAACGTATGCTTCTGAGGTGGGCCCATGTGGGAAAGCAGATCAGATTGTGTAAAGATGTGGATCTGGACAGGCTGTTTTCTTTGAGATATAAATGGACAGACATGAGGTCATCCCACAATATTGTTAGGAATTCTCTGCCCACATTTCCACTGGGTCTGTGTGTTGTGTGCGGGGTTGGTTTGGAGGTGTTTCCACCATAGCCAAAGTAAACTCGGTCTGCACCGTGCAAGCCTTGGTAACCTGTAGCTAGTGTGGTTTGGTCCTGCATGAGTGTTACAAGACCATAGTAGCTAATATAAGGCTGCCATGGTAACTATGGGAACAGACATATATGCAGATGCCATGTATAGGCAAGACACCATATCTCTTCAATATTATGCTGCCTTCATCTTGGGTTATGGGAAATATGGTAAATAGTTGCCAAATCCACTTCTCTATAGCAACTTTGAGCTTCTTCTTTTAGAATGTCACTTGCAAATAAGTCACTGGTTGCAGTTTTTGGCTTACTCCTGAGAGTAAATTGATTATTCTTAGCTTTTTGGCAGTTCTGTTAGAGGTTCATTGACTCGATAGTGACTGAAGCACATGTTATGAATCTCAGTCTGAAGATGATGCTTTGCACTTGGTTTCCTGTAGCCAGGTGCGTTGGACTTGGCATGCAAAATGCACATTCTTAATTTCAAGAGGTGAGCAACATGTTGGTTTCTCATGACGTACCAGAAGGAGGCCCCAGGGAAGACCCAGGACAA
The DNA here is from genome assembly GCF_009829125.3 of Periophthalmus magnuspinnatus. NCBI lineage: Eukaryota > Metazoa > Chordata > Actinopteri > Gobiiformes > Gobiidae > Periophthalmus > Periophthalmus magnuspinnatus. The sequence goes on from NC_047136.2 coordinate 16,118,186, forward strand.
ACTGGGGACCATTCAGGTGTTGGCCATTACAACATTATATTTTGATATGTATCCAACGTCATGTGGTCCTGCCTTTTGTTTTGTTTTGTCTGTTTTCCTCACATTCACCAGACTGATGTGTGAAAAGGGGACAGTCTAGAGCCGTCTTCAGTGGCATGTCATCATTGTCGTACAGCAGTCGGAACGTGTTACCATTGCATTTCCCTGTTTGCACAATACACCATTACTCACACACGCACACACATACATTAGTGGGAGGGGTGAGGGGGAGAGGGGGGACAGTGACAGTTAGTTGTATTCTCTGAATAGTTTCACGCTATAGACATTTACTGTATGTGGCAATAGGAACAGTCACACATGCACCTGCACATCGCAAGGAAGTATTATTCTCCATCAAGACTTGGTTTCCTCCTTTAAATTTAATTTTGCAGAACATATATCTATGTATGTATGTGTGTATATATATATATATATATATATATATATATATATATATATATATATATACATTTTTTTAATACTTAAATATTTTGAATTTTACTTACTAATTAATTTTTTGCTCTTTGTTGTAATTTTGTAAGGTTTGTGCTACTGTGTCCCAGTAAATTCCTTTATTGATCAGTACATTTGTCTAAGTCCAACTATAAGTAAGGTTAGTGTTGAACAATAATTAATAAATACACAGTAAACATATATCTCTGTTGAAGGTATTTTTTTCAAGTACATCAGTATAATTGTTTTAGCCAATCGACTATGGCCCATTCTCTCAGCACTCCAGTAGGGGCGCTGTGGCTTTGCACAAAGAGCAGATCTGACACAAGCTCTCCAGCTGCAGCCTTACACACACACGCGCGCGCACACACACACACACACACACACACACACCCACACACACACCCCTACACCCACACCCACACACACACACACACAGTTTGGTTTCCATGCTGCTTGGGGACACTATATTAGCTTCCATTCAGTTGTGAAAGACATTTACACATTCATCTCAATGAATAATCAGAATGTTCGGAATGGTTAAGGTAAGTGTGCAATAGCTTTGGACTGCTGCAATCTGTGAACAAAAAAGAACTAGTTCTGGGTTTTTTTACATCTTTAAGACAGTAAAAATCAAGTACAGTGGCTTTAATCCATATTTGAACTTTAATCCATGTTGTTGCTCTAATAATAAAGGATTTACACCATGGGGACCTGATTTTGTCCCCATAAGAGGCAGGTGCCAGTGTATATACAGATTTTAGTCCCCACAATGTGATAAATACACCACACACACCCTCTTAATCACTCCCCACAGCAACCTTTATGAACTACACTATTGGTTCCACATGCTCCCAGACGCATGCTACACGTACATGACAGCGTCCAAACAGATCTGTTAGATAAGTGCTAGCGGCTAACACCAAAAACATGTTCTAATGTGCAGTAAATCATGTGACAGAACAATGCTCTGGTCCTCAGCGCTGTTTTGTCTCCTGTAGACCCGAGTGCTAGACTGTTTTCTTTCCCTGTGAGATGGTGAGGGCTCTGGAGTGTTCACACACACCCCAGGAGCAGAGGCACATTCCAGCTTCCCGCTTGTGTTTGTGCACGTCTGAGTCCGGAGATCGTGACCCCGCACACAGGCAGCTCGGACAGGTCTGACCACAGAGGGGCAGAGAAGTGTTTCTAGAAATGAACCATGCATTTCCTGTCACTTTTCTGTCAGTATGTAATTTGATATCACAAATGAGTGTCTATCATGTTTCTAAAGGTTTCAGGGTTAAAAGTAATAATACAGTTGAGGTGAAAATGGTGACTTTTTCTCATGTGACTGTTTGAAACACTGTAGTTACCACAGTAATAGTCAGGGGCTGTCACACGTGGGTTTAAATGAAAGAGTTTTTAAAACAATACCAAATACAGTAGTTTGAATCATTATCTGATGTGCGGTGCATAGCCTAAACCAACTTACATGCATGCTGGGAAACCTGATTAAGTGACCAATTCTGATTTTAAATGGATTTCCAAAATGCATGTTACCTCCGATTTGGTAGGTCTTACTTCAGATGTCTCTATTTGGGTCCTTCTTATACTTAAATTACATTACTTGAATTACATACTTACTGTATGTAATGTACTTTCAAAACACTGGAAGAGATGCCTGTGCAATCCCTCAGTCACCCAGGGAGAAGAAGAGTAGAAAAGAAGGTAGAATTCAAACTGGCATTAAACTTACAGCATTTTCTCCAATATTTTTAACTTCATCAATTCATTAAGAACCCATCTTGAACCTCTTGCATCTATTTTTGAGCTCGAACCAACCAGTCCAATCACAAAGCAGCATTGTGGTTTGGGCAGAAGCTTCAAAATAGCCACCCTTGGCTTTGATCACTGTTTAACCCACTGGCATTTCACTAATGAACCCTTACAAGGCACACCTGTGAAGTGAAAACCATTTCAGGAGATGTCATCATGAAGCTCACTGAGAGAAGGCCAAGGGCTTGCACTGATGTCAACCAAGCAAAGGGTGACTGCTAAACATAAAGAAAAGACACTGACTGAGAAGGTGTGTCCAAACCTTTGATCTGGTTGTGTGGGCAGATTTTAGGAGTAATACGACTATTTTATATTATAAAATCATGCATAAGCACTTTGTGCATTTGTGGAGGGAAAGATGTCTGTACTTTTCTCTCAACTAGATTTAACCAGATTTCAGGGTTTTTTTTTCCTTTGTGGTAACGCTTCACTCAGTTGGCTTTCTAAAAGTAAATAGGTTGATTTATATATTTACAAAACTATGAATATATCCATGTTCATTAGTTTGATAGTTTGAAATGGTTAGATGATGAGCTAAGGTGACAATTTTTGACTGAAGGAATTGGACAGAGAATACTCTTTCAGGTTAAAATTACACTTCAGCTCTATTAAAACTCTTAAAGTGGACTTATTAAATCAGTGGACTTGTTTTTTTTTTTATTATTAAATTGTTTTAGATTTAGCATATTGTGCCATAAAATGTCCATGTTAAAACATAATGAGGTCTTCTTTAAATTAGCAAGATCTAAGACTAAAATACAACACAAAAATGTCCTTTTTTTTTTTTTTTTTTTGAAAGGTAGAATCATTATAAGAATAACATGCTAATACAAGACTGTCTGACCCCTTGAAAATGTGTCCCATCTGAGTGAAGGTGCTCCAGTTTGGGGACTGTGACTCGGACAGCGCCCCTCCCTCTGGAGCCTCACGTTGAGTGGATGACCTTTTCTCTCGGCTAATCCACACCAAAAAGCCCTAATTACTGCTGCCGCTCCTGCTGCCTCCTCCGGCCCGATAATCAATAGAGCCGATTGGCTGGATCAGCCCGTCAACCACGCGACATATGTGACTGCTAGCCGCTTGCATGTCAATTTCCATAAGTGTTGATATTCACTCTAAAACAACATAAAAAGCTAGCATCTACATATCGGTAAAATGTGCTAAAATTCTATACATATGACATCACAAATGTTTCAAAACTAGCACATCCCCATCTCTCTGCCAGGCTAGCATTGCCAGTTTGGGCGCGGTGACATAAGTTGACCTTATTGAGTGGCGCTTGTGTAAAGAGTCCCTGATTAGAATATGTTGTGTTTAACCTTTAGCAGAGTGACACGCCTCTCCCAGGCTCAGGAATAAGCCATTGGTTTATGCAAAGGAGAAATTGTACTGTGTCGTTATTTCATTAGGCCTGGCATTTCAACACCCGCTGCTGCATGCATTACCAAAAATGTCACTTTCTTCTCTGATATTTCATTTGTGCGCTGTATGGCGGCAGTATGGTTGCTGATAGAGTCATGAGCGGAATATTTCTCACCACTCTGCATTTGTGTGGACTTCGGGGGATCAGGCTGGAATTGACTTTGGCAAAGTTGTGAAACAAAACAGCCCAATTAGAGGTACTTCGTGGTTGTCATTATTACTGGCGCATCACATTCCAGTATAACAGTACAGAGTAGACTTATCCAACTGCATTAGACTGCCTTGAGTTAGTCGCATACATGTGAAATAACCAACAGTGAAATGGAATGAGTATTTCACATGAGTAACAAATGGACAAAATGGACAATGTACAAAAGGCTAATTTAATTGGAATATTATTAGGGTTGCCAACCTTATCTGTACTTACCTTATGCATTCTGACCATCCTAATTATTCCCCCCAATGAGTAAGAGCTTATCACACCTGTCAGAGGACAAAGCGAAGTTTACTGTTGCACTAACAACAACTGGCATGCTAAGCACTATCTTCCTGATTCTCTGGAAATAAAACGCTTTATAATTCACTGTTAGCATCACTACTTCTTGTCCAATGTTTTTATTTTATTTTATTTTTTTTACTTTTTTAATTAAATTGTGCTGAATACTTAAAGATCAAGAGGTGGACAGCAAGTTGCAGGTGGATGTCACTGATAATGTCAAAACCTTTATGAATATACTGTACATTATATACTATATAGTATACTTTCCTGGAGGACACATCTGTGTTTATAATATGTGCAAACTCCACACAGTCTAAGAATCAAACTCAGACCTGTAGCAGATGGATAGGTGGAAGTTGTATGATCATAACCTGTCCATGAATATGAAAACATGCAGTGTTAGTGCAGCTCACAGGTGTGCAGATCAGAGGGGCTGTCGGGGAGAATGTACCCGCCCAGAGGCATCCGACTGTGGGAGTGTTGTCTGTGTAGGCCTGGGGACAGAGCCAGACTGACAGCAGACAGGAACATACCTCATCACAGAGAATAAGAGACCATACCTGTAAAGACCGCCCTGTCAAACTCATTGACACTGTGTGATGGTATCAGACAGACTTCAGGAGAGGAACTGTCTGTAGCTGCTCCTACCCCAGCGAGAGAGGCTGTCCTGGGGTGTGCAGCTCTCCTCACGACCAGCACTCAACCTCTCAACACAGACACATTAGACAGTGCAGAGTGATGAGGACAGGTGGAGTCTACCACTGAACAAACCTCTTAGAAATGTCTTCATCTTAGAGGAGACTCATTACGTCAGTTAAAACAGTATTTAGACTTATTGTTTGAGTAAATTTTATTGTCCTGTATCTGAGACACCACTGCTCCTGTTTTCACCAAATCCCAATACATGACACTGCAGTGTAATTACTTTACTAACCTCCATTTTTGTCTGAAAACAGTTATACTCATACAGTTTTTAGCAGCATTCATAGCCACAGGCTGGCACATGCGATGGCACTTAACAGTGATGTATAATAAAAGGGCAGGCAAATAGTGAATCGACCTGTTATGTTGTTTTAGATTGATGATGCAATTTAAGTGGCACAAAATGTAAAATAATAATCTATGTTTGCAAAAGATTACAACTATAAACCAGAAATAAGCAGGTGTTTATGTTTATGTCTGTTACTAGTCACTTCAAACTGTAAGTTTTCTGTGTCATGTGTTGTAATTGCTAAGAATATTGCTCCTTCAAGTCACTGGTAAGATGCCAGGCACCAGATGCTACTTTGGGGTTTGTGATAAAAAAAAAAAAAAAAAAAAGGAAAAGCTATTTATTAAATGCAGACCACATAACTTTGACCCTAGAGCCTATGGTATAATATACTGTACTCAGGCCAGGTTTTACTCTGCTACTGCATAAAAAACATCTCAAAAACAAAATATGACTTGCTATGATGCAAGCTGCGAGTTGTAGTGTTTATTTTCATGCAAGACCATTTCTAGTAGTTGTTCATAAACACACTATTAAGTTGTTTCACTTCATTTAAATGCTTATATGACACATCTCATCTCCAGCTGCATTTACTGTCTGTCACTAAGTTAAGGGAGCAGATCTTCAGAGATGTGTTGCTTTGTGTCTTTGGTTCACATTGGACTTGACTGAATCCCCAGACAGAAGAGTGCTATAAAAACACTGGTTTATTCAAAGTTCTCTGGTGAAACCAGAGTCAGGGTCTCCTCTTTCCTGTCCATGAATTCTTCTTCCATTTTGGCTAGTCTGGAGTTCCTCTTTGAATTTCAGTCGTTTGGTCTGTTCTTCAGTCAGAGGCACAAGGGCAGTGTCCAAGAAGAACAGAATATAGTATATTCTGTACTTTTTTGGTCCCACAATTTTGCACTAAATATGGTTGTAAAATGTAACTTTAATAAGGGATTGCAGTTGTTTACGCTTTATAACTCTAACAAAGTTGTAAGTGTGATAGAAAGTGTACAAGGTTGAGATAAGAAGCTAGGCTAAGCTATCATTAGTGGCGACATCAACAGTGAGATATACACACTGGTAATCCAATGTAATACTAGATTATTTACATATCTGATACTCTTTGTGGTTAAACGTATGTTTTTGGTATTTATCTCTTTTTTGATGAATAAATAAACAGCACTGTGGCATAGTGTCAAAAACAAAGCTTGAAATCAGATGTGAAGTTGACAGTTAGACCTGGAAGTTCCGTCATCACTTTTGTTGTGCTCTGTGCATAACAAAAACATCTAGTGCATTGTGAGCATCACTCCTTCCTGCCAAATGATGTCTCTAAAATGAATAAATACTTTAAGATAACACCACTTGGAGGGAGTTGCGGGTGAATGTCACTGACAACATGGGCTTTTGAGTTTATAAAACAGGATTTTTTTGTGTTAATGCTAATCCTAATTTTGAGGCTTCAGCCCAACTGTTTAGCACTAGCCATATATTATACCACAAAACATGGTGTAAGTGATACAACATTATAACATTATAGTGCATAAATATAGTGTATACCTATGTTATAAAAATGTGAAATAATGAGTTAAGTCAGATAAATGCAGGTATCTCTTTTTGCCAAACTATCTTTTATAGGCGAAGTTGTCAATCTGATGTACAAGCATGTGCTACATATGTATGTGCTTGTTGTTTGTCTGATCGGTTACTCAATTTCTCCATCCAAATTTCAGGTAACCATACTCATTTGGCCAATATCTTGATGCTCAAAATGTGTTAAAATTCCACCACAGACAATTCTGAGTTTTAAGTTTAGTATAATGGACTAGCTTTTCTGTTATAAGTGCCACTATATTCCACAGTCATCCACAGGGCATAAATCCACTTTACGAGGCCAGACTGAATGGGGCGCTTATGTTGTTGTTATTTACGACCTGTGCACAGATTTATGGTGAAATTACAAAGACTATAAATTACATGTTAAATGGTGAGGCGTTTCAATGCTCTGCTGTGGAACCTGCTCTACCTAGTCAATTTGTTCAAAGATTACCTGTCAAACTTTACAATCTAAACAATCTACACTGATCGCAAAAGAAAGAATTCTGTCAACTGGACAAAGGTTTTGAGAATGAATATGTTTTGCCCCTCATCCATAATGGTTTAAACATTTTATATTTGCACCGTGATATTAAAGGTGCACTATGTAACTTTTTTGATGGAGGGTATGCTCCATGTTGCCATGTTATAATGCATTATGATATGTTGTAACTATTTGCTTTGACTAAAATGTTCTAATACAGTAGTATGGCATTAAACTTATTTATGTTTGTTGAGAAGTAGGTGATGCTACCGGTTTAGGTTACAGGTGTGGAGCGATGACCCTAGTGACAGTAAAAATACATATGTTTCAAGGTATTTTTGAGCAGTAAAATATATGTGGAATGCGAGATAAACTCCTTTTACCACATATTGCAGTACATTCTGAGCAAAGCATAAACATTTCCATGGAGGCAAGAAGGTGTCAGAGTCTCCACCAGTAAAGTTACATGCTGGTCCCATGCCTATATATATGAATCCTTACCACTGGGGGGACCATCGAGCCAGCAGTGTCCATAAGTGTGAACACATGAGCCCGCCCCACTCCCTCTCCCCCCTGCCCAGGGAGAGCTGCCCCGGTCAGGGTAGCATGCTGAGTGAAGCCCGGCACTGGTGTTTGTCTTACGGGGTGAACGAGAAGGTGAGCAGAGGGAGGGGTGGAGGGAGGCCCGGTGGAGAGGACAGAGCAAAGAGCCGTCCCGTTTGGTGCTGTCACTCCACCGTCCTGGCCTGACACCTGAACCTGGGCTGACCGGGTCACGACTCCCTCTCTGGACCACAGATAGCGTCAGGGGGGTGACCTTTTGACCCCCCCTGGCTCTTCGTCCTGCCCCGCCCTGCCTGCCCATGATACTAACCCCTCCATCCCCTCCCCTCCACCCCCACTCCTCCCCCTCTTCTTTAATCTGTCTCTGAGCGCCCACTACAATAGATTTTTATAAAGGGCGGAGGAGGAGGAGAGGGGACATTCGTCTTGCTGTACGCTGGTGGACTCAAGCCGCCCGCACATTAGGAAGGTCAAGTGAGGCAGGTCAGCCAATCAGAGCAGGCAGATGTCTTCACCGGGGCCTCCATGCTGGGTTACACTGCAGCTTGAACATGAGTTAGACTAATGTAACCAATGACTTTTGCCATAATGAAAACAGGACTCTTGAAAGCCCATTGTTGGAAGACTAACAAAAAAAATCAAGCAATAGCTTCTTCTTTACTTAGATGTTTGCACATAGCACACAGATCCTCTTGAGTGAGAACTGTATGCATTGATCTCATAGGGGTAATTGATGCAGTGACACAGTCTGTTGTGTTATTGTGTCTCTCCACTTGTGTGCAGGCTCTGATGTATGAGGAAGTGGGGCCTCATGTCACCAGAAGATTTACACTCTCAAGTCAAGTCTGTTCTATTTAAAAGTACACATCTTGCATACTGTAGCGTTTTGATGTGAGGAACCACACCGAACCTTCTAGTTGTTTAGTTTCTGAACATAAGGACTATTGGAGGGCATAATCCACGCCAGTCTCCTAACTAACCAGTAACAAACAGGTTCTATACCTTCACATCAACTTGTCAGCATAGCAACCAAGTGTGACATACTAAAACAGTACATTAATAGCAACACATTAACAATTACAAAAACAATAAAAGGTGTCAACCCCCCTCCCCCATCAAAGGCCCTTGCCCATGAGGGACACACAAATGTTGCATTCTCAGAAAACTGGGGGGTCAGTGGACCCAGCTTGGCCACTGCCTCTCAGGGGATGGAGAAGGTGATGGGTGTCAGAAGGAGGGCCAACATTGTAACTGGGGAAACTGAAGGTGTTTACAGCATTAGGTGGTGTGGGGTCAGAGAAAACTGGCGAGGACTGTCCTTGTGAGGTTCTCATATCCTTGTAAGGGGCCAATCTATCACATTGCAGTGCCACTTTGCGTCCCCTAGGTGGCAACTGTACCCTGCACACAACCTCCCCCAGGCTCAAATATTATGCAAGGTCCTACACAGTCACTGTCCAGTTTGGAGCATCTGCCCTTTTCCATTGGGGGCTATAAATCTGGACCTGGCCCCCCACTGCAGAAGGGCATCCTTTAAAGTCCATCACTTTGAGGGTGTAGGGGTCTTGTTGGAGCCTACCAAACCTACTGAACATACCTCCCATTAAAGCATTAAAGTCTCTACTTCCAAGCTTTGGGAGGTTGTGTTTCAGGCCACTTAGTAAAGTCGTTGATTGCAGTGAGGACATAGCAGTAACCCTTCTCTGTCAGGGGAATATATATCCCCGCCCTTTCCAATTGGGCCATTTGCAACCCATGAGAGTACCTGGCCGATGTCACTGTCCAGTTCTTTTTGACTGGCCCACTCAGCTATATTCCTGTCAACTAGTCCCTGATAGGTCGATTCATCCAATCTAACAGTTGCACACTTAACTGCTCACTGCAGATCCAGGGACTCCTTCTTTGCATAGTAACCCGTAAAGCAGGGTCTGCGAGAGTGGGAAGTCATTTGTGCTTTTGAATGGGGTGATTGTTCGGAAACATTAGGCTGCCTCATCTGATGTCGATTCTTTAGTCCAGGGCCTTCAGGGTATCAAAGCTCAGTATATAGTCCTCTAAATCTGCAACCTACACTGGAAAGCAAACTGAATCATTTGCCACCCATAAAAACACTGTAGTCTTACCTACCATGTCGGCCCGAGTAAGAGAAACTTTACCTCCCAGCACATCTGGCCAGTATCCACACGGGCAGAACAGCTAACATTTCCAACTGTTATGGGTATGTACCAGCAATCCCCATCTCTTGTGTGGCCCACCACCACAGCAGGTTCTGTTTCTGGCCAAAACAGAGTGCACTTATCCCATGTATGTGGTGCCTGGCACTTCCTCTGCACTGGTCCATTCAAAGCAGTCTTGGGCCATCTGTGAGTTGACTGTCGTTGGCTGGGTCTTTGTTTCTTCTCTAATGTGACAGCACATACCAGCTGAATAGATTCACTCATTTCAGAGATCTTTGACAGGTTAGCCTCTGGAAGACTTGTTCCAGATCAGATCATTACAATCAAACTGAAATGATATTCACGAAACGTAGATGGCACAGATCCACTGGTCCAGCAGCGCTATGTCAGACAGAGGGCCTGGTCATTTCTGTTTTAGTCATGCACTTTGTGTTCAGTTACATCGCCTTCAAAAACTTTGACTGAATATAAATACAAAACAACAATACAAAACTATCAGTCATGACTATTGTTGAAGTAAGATGATTAAAATGACAAGTGTCCATGAGTCCAACGGCAGAGGGAAAGAAACTGTTCTTGGGTCAGGTGTGATCTGACCAGCTCACCCCCAAGTCCTAGAGATGTACAGGTGTTGGAGAGATGGGAGGCTGCTGTCGATCACCTTCTCAGCAGGATGCACAATGTTCTGCTGCAGTCTGTGTCTGTCCTTGCCAATGGCCCCAGTGCACCACACCATGATGGAGGAGGTGAGGATGGATGCAATGATGGCTGTGTAGAACTGCACCATCATCTGGGTTGGCAGCTTCGCGTTCCTCTGCTGCCCTGCACAGGAAAAACATCCTCTGTTGGGTTTTCTTGATGACTGAGCTGATGGTGGGCTCCCACTTCAGGTCCTGGTTGATGGTGGTGCTGAGAAAGAGGAAAGAGTCCATGGTGGCGATGGGGGCATCATTCAGGGCAAGGGGGAGTTTTGGCCCGTCAGGCCTCTCTTTGGTCATCTTGAATTGTCTCCACACTTTGCTAACCAAGTAGACATCAGATCATACCAGTTTCATGGTAGATGTTGGGATATGATTTTAGATGTGTACATATTCATCAGTCCATTATTACACTCCCACTGTACATCTTTTAACAGTAATGCTAACGACGAGTGTTTAATAAATGTGGCTATTGAAAATAAATGCATTAATTTAAAGTTAACATTCATAGTTAGAATGTCAGTGGTTGGTTACACAATGTAACCTTTTGATTGCTGTGTTTGCCACCTGCTTATCTGGGCATAAACATATATCTATCTACATGGAGACAAGCATAATTTTTTTTTAGCAATAAAGGTGCTGTAATTAAATAAATGCAAGGTAAGTACATTCCTATATGCGTGGGACATTCCAGTTAAAGCAATAACAAAGAAAGTTGTAGTATATTTTTAAATTTAGTAGAATATACTTTGATAGCATTAGCAGCCTTTTGACATTGCAGCCCAGTTCTCCTCACCTCTCCCGAGTCCACTGCTCCACAGATGGTGAGGGACGAGCTTAGGACAACATCCACAGACGTGCACACTGGTCCCCTAGGAGAGAGCGGAGAGCCAGGCTAATCCCAGGTTTACATTACTGGGACAACAAGGCTAATCCTGCTAACAGGGTGTTTATCTAAAGCAGCGCCTCTGAATCCCTAACACTCACGTATCGACCCAGGACAAGGCAGGAGAAAGAGGCACACCTGAGGGAAATGGAAGAATCAGAAAAATAAAGCCAGATCGTAAATGAATAAACAAGATGTAATATTGAGAATTTACATTGTGGCTTTCCCAAAGTCTATAATTTATAATTCTTAGCCACAGCTGCCCTGGGACAGACTGACAGAGATGTAGCTGCCATTCTGCTCCAATGACCTGTCTGACCTCCATCAGTAACAACCATTATACACACTATACACTATAACATTTGATAATTGGTTTCCTGTATTGTTTTCTATGTACATTTTCAGATTTTATTTTTTTTTTTAACACAAATGTTTTGTTAAAAAGTACAAAATGTATGATAATTGATAAAGAAAATGCATTTGTGTGCTGTGCTAGCCCCAGACTGCTAGCTCAACCCTCGTTATCTTGGTCTACATCACCAGAGGCATAATACTCCCTACAACAGAAGCATAGCCAGACTGGACTGCACTAGGCTGGAATGGACAACCCTGTCACAATCTCTTGAGGGTTCATGTCTCGTACTGATGGTAAATAACTGCAGCCTCATGCCTCTTCTTTCAACTCTTGCACTACTTCCATTTATTTTAAAATGTTTTGACTTAGTGTGTGTTTGCAGAAAAGGTAGAGGCACTGATGAGGAGACAGTCCCAGGAGGCCAGCACAGCTCCACATAAGCTTTGACTAGAGGAGACAGGGACAGCACATAAACAGCAAGCACTAGGGAGCTAGAGTCAGGGAACAAGACTTTTGGTTCTTAATCACAGATTTATGGGTAGTAATGTTTCTTTGCTGGGGGACTGAGCTATTTCTTGTACCTTTTTCATCAAGAAATATAAAATTTAATTTATTTTTTCCGTCCAGAAAGCGTGTTGTAAAAGAAGAACTTTTTAACAAGTTACTGAATGAGTTGATAGTTTATTAGGCTAACAGGGGTGTGTGAGCAGGAGTCAGCAAAGCAGCAGATTCTGCAGAAATCAGAAGAACACATATTACTGTGACCATAGTGCATAATGTGATTTCATGTGAAAGCTCAGAACCTCCACAAGTCACTCTGTGCACTACAGAGGCTACACTAGCACTGATTCATGATTGGCTGTAGGTGCTGGGGCTTAGATAGTGAGTATTAAACCAATTAGTTTTTGCACATGTTTGCACCTCATATCTAGTGACACAGGTCACATTTAAATCAAAATATTAAATACAGTCCCCTTAATTTAGCTATATACACCAAAAATAAATAGTACAGACTTGATGTACTTTCCAGAATGCAGACCTGTGATTATTGGTGAGGCTGTGATAGTTCCTGTGTGGGGTGTGCCGGCAGCTGGACGTATTGGCAGCTCGGGCAGCTTTTAGCATGCATGTCATGGCCTGGGACGCACGGCGAGCCAAATGCCAGTCTATAGATCAGCCCGGGGACTAAAGATCACATCATCACCCAGGAGGACAGGGTGACACGGACAGCCCAGCAGAAAGAGGGGGAAGGGGGGCAATGATCCCTGCCGCACCTGCCGCTATAGACAGGCGCTGTCATTGCGGGCCCAACACAGGGACCATAGTATCCATACACACACAGACACATGCTGGGTTTCATGCGTCTTGGGGACATTACATTGACTTACATTCTTTTCTTGGTGATTGAACCTAAATTGCATATGACAAGTTAGAATACTAATTTCACTCATATATATATATATATATATATATATATATATATCTCAGTATATGGACAGGCTATGCCTCCTGTGAGCATTCACTCACTGAGATGCAGAGGCTGCATTAGCACTGATTAGTGATTGACTGTAGGTGTTGAGGTTTAGGTAGTGAAAATTCAGATCAGAGAGAGTCTTTTTAGGCTTAAACCAACTGGATTTCAGCATTGAAACTGGCAACCTAAATAAGAGACTCATGCGGGGCTCATTCTGCTTTCGGACTGGATAATCATCTTGAGAACCAAAACACCAAATTATAATATAACATTTTTTATACAAATCTTGTATATAGTTGATCAATATTTACCACAGGTACTATCCTACCAAACCAAATAATCATTTGAAAAAAAAACATGAAACTGCAACTTTAACCATGAACTTAGTTCCCACATTGTGATAATTACCCGCACACACATAAGCTTGGGCATTGAGTGGACAGGAGAGCAGGGACGCCAAGGTATAGACAAGTGCTGTCATTGGCGCAGTCTCTGAGGAGCTGACATGATAAAGAGGGGAGGGGGTAGGAGGGTAATGCAGAGGTCACATACATACTGACCAGTAGTGGCACAATGGTTAGAATGCTCACCTCAAAGCAAGAAGGTCTCTGGTTTGCCTCAAAACAATGATGGGTACACAATTGCAGTTACGTTTACCTGAGTAGCTTTTTAAAGAAATTATACTTCTCTGAGTAGTTTTCGGACACCCTACATTTACTCCTACCTGAGTAGTATTGTACAGTGTAACAGTATTACAGTAGTCTTGAATAAAGGTTTTGTTTACTTTTCCCATTGTGAGTAAGTCTACAAGTGACAAAAACTTTTTATTGACAATGTGAAATTATTTGAACATTTGTGTTTCTTGCACCGCTCCTTCAGATACAATTTAGTTTTTTCTTCTCATTTGTGTGTCCTTTGAAAATACCAGATTCTGTTCATGATATTGTCCTTAAAATTAAATCGACTTCAAAGTATAAACTTGATGTTACGTTATGACAGTTACTCACTTTACAGTTACAATTACTCTTAATTTAGCAGTAGTTTCCCCAAATACTATACCAGGAAACTCCTTTATTTCTACTTGAGTGATATTAATCATTTTTACCACACTAGGCAGCCTTGTATATGTTCAGTCATAGTAATAGTGGTGTTTTGGATGGTTCACGTAATTTTCCTTGTAGATCCATAAACCAACTTGATATTAAACTATGACCTCCAAAGGTCATTGCATTTCACTGCAAGCAGATTTTCATGTAGGTGTTTTTGACCATTTGAACCCACCATATGAGTTGGAGTTTGTTTTTTTTGTTTTTTGTTTTTTTTTACAATCACAAGCACAGAAAAGTAGGTGGGGATAGAGGGTAGGTGATTTTTCTGAGCTGCAACTTAAAAATAAATGATGAGGGGAAATTGTTATAACATGTTTAAAAGATCATATTTGAGTTTGTTGTATATAATAAGAAATTAGACTAGCATACTTGGAGTGCTGGTGCATGTTACATTAAGTTAAGTTATACTTTAATAATTTACAGCTTCTGCAGAGTCGGGCCTTTCAGTGTCTGTTCCCCCTGTGCCTGGGTTGGATATCCACTACTCACATGTCGGTCAAATCATTCCTGAAACCTACAGTCTGCAAAGCTTTATCTACAGTGGATACGGAAAGTATTCAGACCCACTTAAATTTTTCACTCTTTGTTTGCAGCTATTTGCTAAAATCATCAAGTTCATTTTTTCTTCATTAATGTACACACAGCACCCCATATTGAAATGTTTGCAGAATTATTAAAAAAACAAAAACTGAAATATCACACAGCCATAAGTATTGATACCTTTTGCTCAGTATTTAGTAGAAGCACCCTTTTGAAGTAATACAGCCATGAGTCTTTTTGGGAATGATGCAACAAGGTTTTCACACTTGGATTTGGGGATCCTCTGCCATTCCTCCTTGCAGATCCTCTCCAGTTCTGTCAGGTTGGATGGTGACGTTGGTGGACAGCCATTTCAGGTCTCTCCAGAGATGCTCATACCGCTTAGAATTAAGGCCAAAATGTTCTATCTTGGTCTCATCAGACCAGAGAATCTTATTGCTCACCATCTTGGAGTCCTTCAGGTATTTTTTAGCAAACTCCTCCAATAAAGGTGTAGAACCATCTCAAGGATGATCAGAAGAAATGGACAATACCCACGTTAAATATATGAGGGTCACAGCAAAGGGTCTGAATACTTATGGTCGTGTGATATTTCAGTTTTTCTTTTTTAATAAATCTGCAAACAATTTCAACAGTTTTGTGCTTCTCTGTCAATGTAGGGTGCTGTGTGTACATTAATGAGGGAAAAAATGAACTTAAATGATTTTTGCAAATGGCTGCAATATAAAAAAGAGTGAAAAATTTAAGGGGGTCTGAATACTTTCCGTACCCAGTGTAATAAAATATGTGCATACGATTTTCTGCATTTCACTTTCTAACAAGTCCATAATGATATTTCTCTGATTTGTTTATTTTGTTGATGCATGTAAAGCTCATGGGTCACCTCATTTACAAACAAAATGACATGCCTCTCACATATTTTTTCCTTTATTTTATCCTTGTAAGCAGCCATATTTGTTTTGATGCAGACCATGTGTGTGGTCTAATCCACCTGTCAATCACACCCATGTGAACTCAGGGAGACTCACATCTTTGTAAAGTATTGAAGAAATGTGCGTTCTGGATTCCATAGGGCATTTCACTACTAGCACAAAGATTACAAAAATATTAATAGGAAATACTACAACTGAGAATAAGTAAATACGTATTTGTCATTTTCCATTGAAAAGAGGATGTCATACTTTCCAGCTAACCCTTCATTAGTGAGATATAATGATGTAATGAGTGTATACTGTCCACACACATGTCACCTTCCTCTCTGATCAGACCTGACCTCTGTGTAGTGGCAGGTGCTGTTAGTTTATGTCACCCTCTCTGTGATCTGCACCCTTCATGCTCCCCTCTGACCGCACCTCCTCTCAGTCCTTCCTCCCTCAGATAGTGTTACCGTGGTCCCAAAGCATGTTCCCCTCGTGTGGGCAGGTGCTACAGGTGCTGCTCAGAGGTGTCAGGTGAGCTCTAAGGTAGTTTGCCCCCCGCAGGCACCTGTCACTCAGAAAGAGAGAGGAGGACTGGTGTAACTGACTTGACACAACGCAGCAGTAAAACCATCTCCCTCCTCAAAATCTCCTTCTCCTAACATACAACATCCACCTGAACAGGAGATTATTATTTTCTAGGGGTGTAATTGTAGTAATGTGATAAATCCAATATAGCATGGTGCTGTGGTAAGAACTCCTGCCTCATGGTAAGAGGGTTATGGTTTTGATTATGGCACTATGTGGGGTTTTTCTGTGGAGTTTGCGTGTTCTTTCTGTGTTGTGGTGAGTGTCCTATTGGTTCTTTAATTCTTTATAGGGACAATGAAGTGTACCTTACTCTCAACATAAAGAAATGTCTGTTCTTAAACTTGGATTATTTGTTTCTTAAGTTAATTAATTACATTATTTTTAAAGAAGAAAATGTTCTACTCTCCAGAAAACCTCAAAACACAGTGATATGATTGTTTTGAACCTATTGATGCTAAAATTGACTTTGGGACTTGTTATTGAAAAATTGCTATTGGAAGAATTCTCAGACATACTGGGCAAAAATACTGCCTCTATTTCTAAGGCTACTTTAAAAAAGATGAGTTGTTTAGTTTGTAATTTCACTTTGTAAAGTCTTTCACAAAATGCACTTCCTATATGGATATTTCATCTCATTTCTACTAGCTAAAGTTGGTCTAATCCCCAACTCATTTGTATTACGTGAGCTTAGGTAGTTTATCCCCCTCAGGCTCCTGTCACTCAAACCTCAGCATGTGAGCGCGTGCAGTTCACCTGTCTGAGCTTTCTGGAAACTCAACGCTCAAGAGCTCATTTCAAAGACTTGGCACCGCTCTCCACTCTAATAACAGCTGCATCGCCTCCAACACTTTCAGGTAAACTGTCTAATTGGTTTATATAAAAGAGTTGGCGGGGTTAGTCTCAAAAGTTGGCAGTGGATTCTGAGATCGTGTACAGTTGCATTAGATGAGATTGCGGTGCTTGGAAAAAAATGCCACAATGGAATTTCTCCTGTCATTCATGTGCCAGGAAAGATTTTTTTGAATATTCCCGACCACATCAAAAGTAATCTGAAACCTTCCATAATTCCTTGACTTAACCACTGAGTTGTTATAAAGAGTGGTGGACTGGAGCTCCATCTGTCCTGGCTCACTACAACACACATTTCAGGCTGAACTTGACTGAGCTTTAGCTATTTCCATCTCTACCTGACACGGAACACATGTCCAACAAATAGTATAGTTAGTTGCACTTTGTCATAAGCAGTTATGCTCACAGATATTACATGGAACTGTGCTGTTCTTATAGAAACCAGGGGCAGTTGTGTATGTGGCAGGTTGGCTGAAGAGGTATCAGTTTCACCTCACAGTAAGAAAGTTTTGGTATTGGTCCAAAAACGTTAAATGTCGTCTTTTTTATTCTTTTTTGCCCAGGTGGTAAAACCAGAAACTTTCTTCATTAAATACCTACTTCAGATGTTTCAGCTTTACATGGTAGCTTGCCTTGTAAAATCAGCCATAGCAAATCACTGCAAGAGAAACAACCACATTATGAACTACATGACAGAATACAACAAGTTCAAACACTGGATTAACGCTGCCATCCATAAATTTATTTGATTTGTTGTCAGTAGATGGCAGATGTGAAACCTGTTCCCCCTCCCTCCCATCAACTGGCCTTTCTTCAGTCTCACCTGTGCTTTCTGGTCTTCTTCTGTCAGACCAAACCAGGCACACTATCAGAAAGCAGTAATATAGATAGCATCTAGTGGTGACATGTGAGAATACAGGGTCAGGTCGGCATGTCTAATGAAGGATGGTAGCTTTAAGGAGGCGATTTAAATGAGAATTCAAAGCACAGATGACATCAACAGTGACAACAGAGCCTTCCTCCTACCACCAGGGACAAACTTTCCTCCTATCACCAGGGACAAACTACTCCAGGAGGTGTGGTCAGTCTGAGTCATCTGCCAGATCCATCAGACTGACCTGTGTAGAGTTTGTTTTTCCCTGGGTCTGGGTGGGTTTTGCCCGGGCATTCTGGTTTCCCTCCTTCAACCCAAAACACGCACCACAGACACAATCCTCAAGCTAAGGTAGTCCTGACAAATTGCTAATCTTATATGAATTTGAAAGAATTGTTCCACATTTTACTGTAAGAGTTATGAAATGTGAAGATGGTTAAACTTTGTCCTGGCTTAGGAGTTAAAGCTGGCCCATTGCTGCCATTTTTGTTCTTGCACAGTACAGCTTTCCTTGCAATCACGGCACACACCAACAACTTGAACTCCTATAAATATTCAAATATATTCATGCATTAATTTTTCATTTTATTTTGACTATTTTGTTTTTTACAGTATAGTTTTTCTCAGCATTCCTCCTTGTGTTTATTGCCTCCACTGCTATCTGTTCTTAGCTGTTCCGTGTGTGCGCTGTCAGGTGTTGCTCCTCACATTAGTAATGTTAGAAACAAAGGATTGTGGGAAGCCTGCTCCGACCCGCTGTGCATGGAGGCATCTGATTGGCTGCTGGGTGGGGTCAGGCAGGGGTCAGGGCGCGGGTGATGGATGGGCCTGTGTCTACAGCCTGGCTCTGGTCCGTGGTGGGCCTCACATCGCGCTCTCGTGGCCGGGGGAACCTCTCTCTCGGGGGGCTTGGAAGGGTCTGTGGTTGGGGCGGCGGTGGATAGATGAAACGGAGAGGAGACAGCATCGTGGGACTTCTGGGGGTGAGTTTTGAAGTTAGGGTCAAACATGCTGATCTAATTCACAATGTTGTACAGTTCGGAATGGAAACTTCTCATGGCTTATGTGGGAGAGAGCAAAGTCAGAAAGTGAAGTCACACTAGCTCTTATTTACTGCACATTACTGTGACCGGATAAGTGGATACAACACAAAGCTCTTAGGTGAGGTCTGAACTGGAAACCCTCTGGTTAGTGGTCAAAACCTTAACCTACTGTGCAATATGTGCAACTTTTTCATTATGGGTGTTTTTATTGCTAAAAAATACCTTGAAATACGTGCATTTTCACTGTGAGTGGTCTCACCTTGGTCTGGTTACCAGAAAGGTTCAAGAATTTTCTTTTCTTTTTTTCCTTTTTTCATTAATACTTCAGCTGTTCTTTTTGCACAAAGGTACTTGTTAAGAGCCAGCCATATTCCCTCTATCTCACTTTCATAGAATGACCTCACAAGAGAAAAGTGAGCAGTTTGTTAGGGGACATGCGCCAGATCTGGGGAGGGTCAGGAGGCCAAAGAGCAGGACAGACTGGTCTGACCACAAGAGGAGGCTGAAAGAGAGTGAGCAGTTCCTATGATGTAGAACAGAGACTAGATGACAGTCTGAAGAACTAAACTAGAGGTGTACTTTTGCATTAATCTTGAATCTGGAGATTTAATAATATTTGTGGATTATGAAACAATCCAAAATGTGTTTAGAAAACTGCTGTTTTTTTCTTCCTATTCAAATGTTTGGATTAAATGTGGGATACTCTGTGTTGGCAACTGTGAGGACTAATGTAAATTAGAAACAGGCTAAAACAACCTGATAATTATTTCCAGTGCTAGCAGATCAATGTAATCGTGTTAATGACATGGACATAAAGAATAGACCTGTAGCTTGGGAGCCAGATTTTCTTTTTCTATTCAGTTCTTTCAGTTTGGTCACCACCTCCTCCTTTGTGTCTCAGGCCAAACTCATTTGTACATCTGTCAAGAAAAGGAAAAAAAAAAGTGTATAGTTTTGACTGGGCAGGCAACGCCTATACAAAACAGTTGTCTTCTTGATGAGGAACAACATTATAACACAGTACAAAAGCTTGTAATAGGTGCATTTGTGACATGTGACACAGTATATTTTGAACATTCTATTTAAAAGCACTGTGTTCTTCTACATTTGAGCTGCTATAGAAAACCACAAATCCTTTGTGATAGTGATCCTTCATAAAGCATGCCTGTTCAGACTTGTCATCTCAGCCTCATCCTGCTCGCCAGACCCGGGCACAGCAGACATCATTGAGCCCACTGTGTCACCTCTGTAGCCTCCCTGCGAGCTCCTCTCCCTCCATCATTCTGTCAATTGCACCACGCTCTATCGGCACACCGGCCCCGCGCCTGTCGATGGAAGAATTCATTTTGTGTGCCAATCACAGACAGGGAGTGGCCCAATGATCCCGTGCCAATAGCCCCTCGCCCGGATGACTGACGGAGGCGTGTGTGCGCCGCTCTGTTCTCCACCATATCTTTTTATCTTCTGCGCCATGACAGACCCTCAGCTCCATCACTCTCATGTTACTGTGACTTCTCTTACATCCTGTGCAGATATTTGGTGCTACTGTTGAGTACTACCAGTGGTGGAACGTAACAAAGTGAAAGTAGTGAAGTATTATACTTACGTAAAAAAATGTAGGTATCTGTACTTTACATTAGCCTTTACTATTGCTAAAAGTCCAAACGTTCATAGCAGACATGTGACCTATACACCGTCTGTGGCCATATGGAATCTATGTAAACTCTACATAAATATCCAAGCTTTTTCTGTCAGGTTTGATATGAACATTTATTCAATAAGAAATGACATTGTACAAAGGACCGCTGCATTTAAAACACACATTTGCAACCTTCTGTGTGTGTCATAGTGCTACATTAAGTTTTAGGTGATTTTGAGCTCTTGGTGCTAGTGGTAACTGTTTCTGCCCGTCGTAACTGGTCTACGCTTGTAAAGCTTTTACTTAGCCACTTTGACAAAACTTTACAAAGACGAGTAGGTCTAAAACCGTACCCTATCATATGTCTTCCCGATTTCAGAGGGCGTGTTTGACAGGTGGATTAACCAGTCAGAGAGACGAATGGTCCATTTGTGTCAAAACAAACATGGCGGCTTAAACATAAAAAGGGGGAAATAATGCAGAGGGATAAGAAACTTTCGATTGTTGATTTCTGCAGGATCAACAATCGAAGCACTAAACTCTTATTTGCAAGTAAAATAAGTTATATATTTTGTCCTGAATGTTACAAGAATTTTGTGAGGGGATGTCTTCTGCATTTGAGAAACACGTGATATAAATCAGTGACTGTGATTGGACCTTTCCATATTAGAACGGAGGTTTGTCACACTCCGTGGTCTCATTCCAGACCCTTCTGGATTCTAAGAGAATATAAAAGGGACTGGCTGCTCAAACAAGTAAAGCCTTGGATTGAATAACCATTCTATAGATCCAGTATCATATTGTATGTGATGGTTGGAGATAAGAATGGTAACCACCTTGTTGTAAGTTTGTCTAAGTTTAGTTTGTCTAAAATATCTTGAAAAACATGCTCTCCTCTCCACAAACATGACACTATGACATGCAACTTGGCCTGGTGCTGACACCAGTTTTGATGAAGGTAGATAAGTGCCATACCACATGGTTAGAACATTCCAGGCAAAGCATAACATAAAGTATAATGAATGAATGAATGAATGAATAAATAAATAAATGAATGAATGAATGAATGAATAAATAAATAAATTAATTAATTAATTAAAAAACATAGAGACAAACACCATAGATAAGCAGGTGGTGTTGCATATATAGTGCAGCTGTACATTCCCTCAGAACCAGAAAAATTACATGGTGCACCTGCAAATAATGAATTATATAAAAATAATTATTGGCAGACCTGTAGTCATTGCTATGTGATGCCAAAAAAAGTAAATTGAATGCATTTTTATTATTTTTCATTAGTTGCTAGGAGAGGTTCCAGAAACAAACACAACAACCATTTGTAGATTAGTCAAAGGTACTTTAACTAGTTTACACAAAAAAACTGTGAAAATATTGCCTACATCTCTCATATCACCATACATAAATCCTTAAATAACTTGACCTGCTTATCATTCTGTTATGTCTAAACAACATTTGGCTGGTTTCCTTTAAAAACTACATTTGCCTAGCACCACGCTAGCTTGTATTAGTTTGCATGTTGGACCATTTATGAGTTCAGGAACGTGTCTATGTAAACTCCTGCTCATGCCCAAAGGCTACTGCCTTACTTTGCATGCAGACTTCACACCTCCACAGACACATGACAAATGGAGCTATAAGCCTGCACAAGTGGCTAGGCCTAAGACAACACCTGACCCGAATATGGACCACAACTCACTCTCACATGAATGCTTTTGGAAGGAATATCCCAGGCCTGTTTGACCCAAGCGTCTATTAAACAAATGAAAGTAAATAATGGTTGAATATGATGTGAGTGACAGACTGGCTGACAGCTAAAATTGTGCTGTGGTTTAGAGCTGTCAAGTACAAAAGCTACTGTTTCTCACTGTTTCACACACTGTTTTTGCACTGCGGAGGAGCCGTACACATATCAATTAATGTCGCAATGATCTGTTTCATCCGCAAAATGAAAGATGCACTTAGTAACTTTTCCACCTAAAACTTAAAAAAATAAAATAAAAATTCTAAATCGTACCTGAATTTTACTTTTAATCGTAATAATCATAAGGTTTGTTCTCGCCGAATCAAAAAAACATATTTAATTCCAAGTTTGTGGCGTTGTGAGACAAAGGTAAAGCTAGCGTAAACACAAAACTTCTTCCGGTTTATCATTGGCGTTTTCTGCATTATTTCATTCATCAGCACCTCTACACAGCGTTTTGGCATCTCTTTATGTAATGCATTGGGGTTAGATAGTGTTAGTTGCATTATACACTGCAAATGTAATGTTTTTGGTCTTGATGAGAGTGCTGTGCATCGATAAACAGAAAGGAGCTGGATCGCTTTAGACAAGTGGGCACTCAGGGTTTTGGCCAACCCTAACCCTAACCCACCCCTATGGAAACAAAGCTTATGGAGACAAGCAGGTGACCAGACTAAACCAAGTACAAGGTCAGATCTGTGAAGAAGCCTGACGTTTTTTGCTTTTTTTCCCAAAGTATGTTTAAGCAATAAAAAATACCTCTAATAGAATAAATGCAAGAAAGATTATTTTAAAATTAAGATGGATAAGACCAATTGGAAGACTAAATCAAGATTAAACATGCGCTAACAAAAGACTGAACACACTTGAATTGTCTGGTTAAATAAATATTTTTGCTCAGCTCTGTGAGGCAACTTCTGTTGTGATTTTTGGCTCAACAAAAAACACATTGAATTGAAGTAAAAACAACACAACAAAATCAGGAGGAGCATGGATTAAATCAAATCAGGACTCCGGAGGTTCCATTTAACAGATGTAAAACTATAATTAATATTGACCACAGATACTATCCCACCAGTAATTAAAAAAATAATAAAAAACCATAAAAATCTGTCATATGCACACCCACCCGCTTATAACAATTACTTACAAACCATTGGCAAGTTTGACATCTTTATTCTGTGTGTCACAAATGAATCAAAAATATATCTAATTCTTGGTACTCCAAACTCCCTTAAAAAAATCACTTGTATGTTTATACTCTCACTGCACTAGGCCTCCCAGCGTACAAAGAATGCACCTTTATCACTCTGCTCCAGATGCAAACTTATGCGGATACATTTGCAATTCCATATGTACTAATATATTAACAGATAGCCTCCCCAGAGACAAATGGATTTTAGTTATAGTTTTATTGCATGGATTTTTTTGCATTCATAAATATTAAGAACAAAAATAAAAATAGCTTTAATAAAGTCAAGTCATATTTCAGCTGGGGTATGTAGGCCTTGTGAACTGCGTATTTGAATTATGATCATCTGTGCAGTCATACGGCGCTTTAATGAATCAAAATGGAAGGCAGTCGCTGTTCAGGGGTTGTGAAACTTTTGTGCCATTTTTTTTTTTTTTTGGTTTGTGAAAGTTAAGGATGATGTAGTGACTCATGAGCTTTGAACCGTGTTATAATGGTGTTCCCTCGTCATTATCTTACTCAGAGTTGGATTTTGGTTGATTAATGCATGTTTGAGCATTCCTGTATTTTCTCAGGGCTAAAGGATTTGGTAAAAATATCTATTTGCGATTTTTCTGATGAGCATTGCGATTAGATTTGCGATTTATGTTTTAGTTATAGGATTCTGTTCAAAGTTTTAAACACATAACACGAGAACCACATTTCAGAACATGTTTGTACAGATCTAAACTACAAGGTTAGCTGTTTTTATGCAGAATAAAGAGATTTTGTGTATTGTGAGGGAAGTTATGCTACTAAATTTCCAGCTTTGCGAATTGTGCCCATTCAAATTAACTGTCCTTGATTTGAGGCTTGAGTGTATCTGAAATTTCTGCTACCCCCTATCCCCACCTATTCTACAGTACTTGCAATTATTCAAATCAAACACGTAAATGAAAACCTGATGCCTATATGGTGAAATGCCACTATTAAGAGACGGGGCTTCTCAGTTCTGCAGTTTTGAACAGGAATCGAATAGACCTGTTTATATGTGTGCCAAACCTTTGCCTGTGAATGAGATGGTCACCAGTTTCTCATCTGGTTGTGAAAGGTAGAGCATCTAGCATAAAGAATTGAAGTTTTGTTTGTACATTTTAGATATTGGCTGACTTTACTTATGGGCAAGTTCTGACACTGTTGAGTCTTGGGTGGTAATATTTCAGACACTTTTGAGAACGATTTGAATCCTCGTTTGCATCAGAATGAGCCACATGCAAAATGACATGCACTCTGTGGTACTATATCGCTTTTCTTTAAATGTTCTTATGGTTTAATGTGTTCCAACTGATAACATCTCTTTTCTGTTACAGGATTGACACATTCAAATGGTTATACGCAACTTAGTTTGACTTTATTCTCATTATAAAAGATTTTAAAGATTAGCCATTTCTTCTTAACTCGATGCTTAATGCTTTGTTACAGGTGTACCATTTACCACCCACCATTGCACACTTTACTCCCTGGTGAAGCAGCCCCTTTCTCCACACCCGCAGACAAATCCACTGGCTATTGTTCATTTACAAGTCTTTAGCTGGTATAAATCCGTCCTACCTCAGCTCACTACAAAATCTCCAGATCTCCAGCCGCACACTCCATTTCAACAGCTGCACTAACCTGGTTGTTGCTAAAGCCCACACAGCTTTTGTCTGCTCCTTATTTCAGTTCTCTACAACAAGTGACGAGAACCACCTACAACAGACTTAAAACTTTGTTCATTTCTACCTCTGTCTTCCTTAAAATCCAGGAAGATTTTACAGGATCAGTGCACATGTTTTTAACACTTTTATCTTTAATTGGCAAACGTTTCAATGTCTCATGCTACAATTCACTGTTTGATATTCTGATTGATGTGTGAGTGTTTGTATTCTGCTTGTGCTGTTTTATGCTGCATCTTGATCAGGTTGTTTTTGTAACTGATAAATTATATTATTATACAATGTATTGTTTTTCTAGTCAGTTTAGTATATTTTTTTTTTTTTTACAATACTGTAGTGCATTTTTTTTTTTTATTTTTTTTTTAGTCAAATCTGTTAAACATACTATTGAATCATTATTCTCCACCTTTTATTGCAGTAAAAGGGTGTCAGGACGATGGATGGTTATTTATACCTCTGAATAAAAACGTAAAAGTCATATATTTAATTTTGAATCAAATATCCGTTTTTTTAGACGTTTGCTCCAGCTCAGAATCGGCGCGGTGCTCGTTCGTTTCTGTCTGTGCGCACTGATTTGGCACCAATGTGGTACACCAAAGAACATCTGTGTTTGTTGTACGCGTGTCCTGTTAAGTCAGAGATTTAAAAGGGGCTGTATCTTCAGGACGCAGCTACACGTCTGTGCGTAAATATGTTTCGTGCGCGTGCACATCAGCTTCTCCAAGCTCCACGCAGGTTCTGTCTCTGGTCCGTCTGTGGTACAGGCCTCAGCGGCACAAAAAGAGAGCTCCATGAGAATGGTGCCGTGCGTGTGTGTGTGCGCGTGAGCGGGGTGCGCGCGCTCCTGCTGTGACAACAAAGTGCATGACCCGTGTGTGACCCTGGAGGCTTTAGAAACGGCTGACGTTTTTAATAAGCCATGTGCCTATCGGTATAGAATTTACAATACATCATACAAAACGTAATGTTCCTTTATGCTGCGTGATGTGCGTGTACGTCCATGTCATGTGGTAATATAAGCCTATGATAATATGTGTACTGTTGGATATTTTTGAAACATTCGAATACGTAATATAGACTATAATATAAATAAAATTCGATTACAATACAACTACATTCAAACTGTTATTTGTTTTGGGTTTTTTTTAAGACAAAAATAAATGTCTACTAAAATATTTGTATGAATAATAAAACAAAATAAAAGGTCCTGAGGAATGTGTTTTATCATATTGACGAATAGAGGGTGTTGATAAAAAATAGCCTGCGCCTCACTCCCGGCGTGGCGCCCGCTGGGGCAGACAAAGTTCATGTTTGGCCCTCAGCTCCCACTCGTGCACGCGCTCGGGGCCTCAGACTGTTTACACAGAAACAGAGCACTCACCTCGACCCCACGCGCAGGCCGCAGTGTTCCCCGTGTGTCACGTCCACTACTCATGATTATAGCTATTATAGTTTATCCTTCAATCTTTATGTTTTAATATCAGTTTCAATTTCTAATTTGATCACAGTATTTTTTGAGATGTTGGATAAAATAGAGGGTGTCAGTGGTGGATTTTGTCATAAATAGCTTTCAACTTCATATTGGGCAACATTTTGAGGACTCAACATTTAAAATATATGATCTTTTTGTTTTAAAATGTTAATTGTTATGGCAACGGCTTTAAGTTTTCATCATTCTGACGCTCATGGATTTGTATAGTTTCTCTAGGTTCTGTAATATTCCATTGCATTGTTTTGTGTCGCACTACACCACCGAAGCAAGCCCCTAGTAATTAACTTTTTTTGATTTCCTTATACCAGTATACAGAAATATTTTAGTACCTCGATTAAAAAGACACATTTTACAAATTGAAACAACAAATGCACTATTAAAACAACATGGACACCTTGAAATGTAAATAATTTTGTTTTTAATTATAGGCCTAAATATAACACATTTTAAAGAGTAGTTTTATACGCATTGGCATTGCTGTGCGAGTCCCTCCTTGTAGTTTTACCCTGAAAGAATGTGGGAATCTGTGCCGCGTGCAGGTGGATCCCATAAAGGTGAACGTAGCTCATTAATCACGGCGCTTTCAGGTTCCTGTGCCCTTTTATGGAGAGATGGACTCGCCCCGTGCACTCCAGGAATCACAACAGCCCCTCGTCAGGAAGAAGACACTTTGGACTGCAGGACATCCCATGCATTTTAACACTTTAGCAAGGTGTTTCACCATAGTAATCTTTGAAAATATAATAGCTTTATCCACCACAATTGTATATATTTATTTACATGAGTAGCCTATAGCCTATTGTCTCTTCATAATCATTTATTCACGTTGGTAAAACGTATGAACGTTTATTACGCTCACTATTAATTTAATCAGAAGAGTTTAGTCCCTGATTTTGTATATTTCGGAAGTTTTAATGCATTAGGCTTTATTAATGGAGCCGACTCGAAGATAGGCCTACGTTTCTCATGATCAAAAATAGAATTATGCCCATACACTTTTTTTTTCTTCCTTTTTCTTTTTTTTCGGCAGTACATTTCATGTATTTAAAAACAACAAATACATTACATAAGATTTTTTCCCCGCAAACTCAGTAAAATTCGAATTGTAATATTTCAATAGATTTAGTTTCTATACATTTTTCCGCGCTGCATGATTGACTTGTAAGTTGTCTGCTCCTGCGTGGTGGTCAGATAAACACAAGACCTCTGTGTAAGCTGGGGCCCGGGGCGCGCGCTGACAGGGGCCTCAGGGGCCAGTGGGGCTCATCTTCGTTAATACCTTCACCTCAATGTTCCATACTGGATCGATACGGTTTGCGTTTTGTCCCTGTATAAGCTCTGAGCTCGATAAGGTTGTCATCACAAATGACATCCTCTTCGTGGATAAACATGCGCCACGCACCCATGGGACGGGAGCGCGCACGGACGCATACATTGAGGGGATAGATAGAGCTTGGACAGAATTACGCACGGCCGTGGTGGAGTTAAACGCACTTTAATGACATGATTGACCCGTAGACGTCTCTTTGGACAAACATTTGGTTAGAATAAATAGGTCACAGTTAAAAGCTTTACACAAGACATTCATGACCACCTCCAATCGAACAACACTCTCACGGCGGACGTATTACACACGGTCCTCTCTGCCACGCGCACAGACACACAGGGATCAGGAGCAGGAAACAAGGCCGTCTCATTGATTGGGTGATGGCCACGTGACATGATGACATCCAGTGCAACATCTTTGGCATATCTGAGGTATTTGCGGCACTGATTATGCGCGGCTGTGACACACTTTGGCTCAAACTAACCACTGGATTTACCGGAGTAAATGTACAAATGAATATTGTAACAACTTCTGACAATGTGGTAACTGGTGCATTTAAACCATTTACCGCCACATCACCCCAAATACAACAGTGTATCGTCTGAAAGAAGCAGCTTGTAAAACACATTCCTTCTATTGCGTTGATTTGTTTTAAAATGTAAAACGTCCCCAAATGTGATTGGAACAACAGTGTAAACAATAACAAAAGTACAAATGCACTCGCCCGGAGCAGATTGTCTGGGACACACTGATACTGAATCCAAAGCTTGTGAGGCTCCTAGCGCATTTCTTTGCTGTAGTGTCCTCTGCCTCTGTACCTTGGCAAAGATCAGAGATTAGTTTGAGGAGTAGGGGTCAGCCCCAGCAGAGGAGCCGGTGGAGGACGAAGGAGACGGCGGGGAGGGTGCGGACAGAGACTTGTCTGATGCAGCGTCGTCCGTTCTGTCCTGACCGCTCTCCGGCAGGTCACTGGAAGGCGAGGGTTTGGCGGGAAGGAGCCCCTCTTTCTCCCGCTTTTTCTGCTTCATCCTCCGGTTCTGGAACCAGATTTTGACTTGAGTCTCGTTCAGCTGAAGAGCAGCGGCAATTTCCACGCGCCGCGCCCGGGTCAGGTACTTGTTGAAGTGGAACTCCTTCTCCAGCTCCGTCAGCTGTTTGGTGGTGAAGTTAGTGCGCACGGTGTTGGGCTGCCCTCCGTAACCATACTCTCCGGACCGTCCTGTGCGTAATAAGCCATGGTCAGTCAAGTTACACATCTGTGCGTAAAGACGCATCACATTTACACACTGGAGGTTTATACTTTGCCACTGCTTTCTTAATATAAGCGCTCATTAGGCTTTTTGGAGCTGCCGCTGTACACACTGCCACTTTGTGCTGAAGTGATCTATGTCTTCTGAATCAGGTCAGGTAAGCGTGAGGTAGGAAGGAGCGTCTAAAAGAACCGAAGAAACCAAAATGGCACAGTGCTGAGGGTCTGCTGTGGGAAGAGGAGTATACTAAACATTATAATGTGCGTTCACAGATTGTTGTGTAACACACTGTGCTGTTGTGAAGGCACAACCATGATGGATGGTGTACTGACAGTGTCTGGTGTTGGAGTGCATGGCACAGGAGAGTCTCAGCTTGTTGGTTCTGCTAGATCATTTGACACTCTACAGCGTATATGTCCAATGTAATTATGACGGCACACACATATTTTCCGTCAGTGTCACAACAGTTTTAATCTAACATTTCCCCGTTTGACCAGTCTCCTCCTGTAGTACAGCCCTGACCCCCTCACACCTGCACGCACCTGTTTTGGGCGGGTTCCTCTTCACTTTCATCCAGTCGAAGGTCTGTGCGGAGACTGCGCTCTCAGACAGCGGGGAGCAGCACGTGTCCAGATGAGCGGCGTGAAGTGGTGACAGCGGATTGCCACAACCAGGGTACCCGTTGCCCTGCTCGTGCCCTCCTCCGTAGGCCGCGTGCGCGTACTGCAGCTGACCCAAGGGCGCTGTTCCCGCTGCTGTGGTGTAACTCTGGCGATGATGAGCTACCACAGAGGAAGTAATGTTACCCGAGTAAACCAACGGGCCACACTGTGGGAACCCTTCCACTTCCTGATTGAGGGCGTAGTGATTGTAAAAAGTTTGCGGCTCATAGCCAGAGGTGCACGCCCCGTAGCTGACACCCAGAGACTGGTACGATCCCGCTTGAGGCGGAGGGATCCCGTCTGGAGGTGATGCTCGGCTTCCCATGAAGCGCTCACCTGCCCCACAGGTGTTGACGCTCACGGCGCAGGACTGGAAACTCGTAATCCCGTGTTCTGAGTGGAAGGCCCGGACCGAGCACGAACCGGCGTCCCCGCTCATCACAGAGTAGTCTAGGAAACTGCTCATGGTCTCATCGTGGCGTCAAATGTGGATGTGCGTGCCCCGAGTGACCAGTGCCAACCTTTACCTTTGGATGATAAGGCGCGGGAGGGGGAGATATCAATGAACGGGCTGAGTGTCACGTGGGACCGGGTCAGCCAGTGAGCGCCCTGTCCTTATCCCCTCGCGCACGAGCCGCTGACAGATTGGCGTTTGAGTGGCTATTTAAATTCCAGGCCACTCGTCGATCAAGGTGACGCGCGTCGCCGCTTATGTATTGGCCGAGCAAACAATGAGCAGAGCGGCAGACGGGAGCGGAGCAACGGGACAAGAGCCACCGGCAAACAACGCTCCTGCCCCGGTTAGACCCGTGAGGACCCCCGGGGGGAGATTATCGCCTTAGCCCCGGGACAACGATGCTGCGCTGTGACCCAGGTACGGTATTTTTGGAGCACGTTGGGTAGATGTGAGCGGAGGGGTATAACCGGATAATTCCGCTGTTGTTGGAGGAGCAGCGGTCATGTCCTGGTTAGATGGATGAGCTCTGGGTGTCACTGCCACAGGCGACGTTTGGGCGCTTAAAATTGAGGTTTTAATAATAGAACGCTCGAGTTTGAGCACTGCGTAAAACCAAAACCAGTTCAAATATACACCATCAAATGAAGTGTGCTCGGATGCTGTCAATATACAGACTCTGTGGTATGGTTTGATTGATGGTGTCAAGGAATGGACCTTGTCAGTAATGATAAGGTTAATGTATGGACTTTTTATTTTCTTCTGTTAGATATATTACAGGACTACTGTTTATCTGATCTGCACAATAACAGAGAAAACTATACTGTTGCTTGTGCTACTATTGCGCAAAGTACAGACACAAATGACAATGTGTTTTGGATGGTTGTATTATAAATATTTTTTAATTCGCCTTAATGTAGTGTTCCTTGACAAATCTAGTTAGACTTATCAAGGATATAACACGTGAAACAATCTTGTCCACATCGAGGCTTGGACATTTTCATCTGTATTTCAAGGGCTGTGATAGTTTAATTTTGTTTGAATATTGGTGGTAAAGTTATTGTTTGGTTTTGTTTGTTTTTTTTTTTTTTTTTGGTTTTCCCATTAACAGTTTCTAATTATTGAAGGAAAGGGTAACATAATGTGGGAGCAGCGATGAGGAGCTGGAGCCATAGTGGGTAGACCTAAAGATATGACTCTTCTGGTAAGCAGTGTTTCCTCTTCCATTATATTAGCAGGGCGCCCCTCTCACCAGCATCGCCCCCGCCCTGTCAATCAAATTATGCGGCGCTAATCAGTAATCACCTATCATCAAAACAGCGTCTTTACCGAATCTGATTCGCTAATCCATAAGAAACTATTGTATTCAACTACATCCAGTCCGGATTTTCCATTATACTTTGCCTGTCCAATCCAATCCGTGACCCTAAGTGATCAAGTTTTGCGCTATGTCGTAACCGAGGCAGATGCAGAAACTGTCCATATTAAGTTTTTAGATGAGGGTAAAATGCATATTAATCCTTAGTGGCACTTTGTAAATGGACAAAATGCAAATCAAACCTACTAGTTTAAATAGGTCTCTTAGCATTATTTGTTTCACAGATGGTTAGGCTCATAGGTTAGACTGTGTAAGCAGTGAGTGCAGGTACTGTGTGCTCCACTGTCACTTTTGAGCTGATTTTGTCTGCTCATGTGTTAAGTCAGAGCCACACCACTAATAAATGTAGCCTATTAGGTCATAATGAATATAAACAGATTCTACGCCCCCTAAGCCCTAATTAAAAATATGTTTATGAGTCATTTGATTGTTTAAAACAATGTTAAATAACATAGAGATTTATAAATGACAATAAAATAATTTTACCAATAATTATACATCTCAGTATATAGGTGTATATTTCAATCGTGCAGCGCGTGCATGTGTACGGCCAAACCCCCCTGTAAAACCAGTGACCCGAGGGGAAACACTGGTTAAGGGTTTTATTTTAATAGTTAGTTGGTTAATGAGTTCATTTTTTCCCTCTTCAAGGAAACAAAATGTAGATAGGATATAGGACTAGTGACTCCAGCTAATGTTAGACTTTGAAAGTGGTGGTCTATTTGCGCTTGACCCATCCATCAATGCCACTGGGACATCCAACCCATCTGGGATCCTTCTCCAGATGTCGGGGTAGAGGCAAGCTTGGGGGACTATAGAATACAATTGTGCACTGTTTTTTGAAAGAACCCATTGCAACACAGGAAGAAAATGCAAAGTTTGTTTTGTCTCATTTTCATCAATGCAAAATCCACATAGAAAAAGCAACTCACAGCTAAATAACAGATAACAATAGCAAACGTGAGGGGCAGGAGACTTATGAGGTCCTGTAATGAGATTGATTTATTAATACCATTAGTGCCCATTGTCCATTGGGCGCTATGAAGTATACATTTTGTAGAGAGAGCTTGGCCTTCACATTCCATTTGATTGTTCAGATTACATGTTTGACACCACCTACTGGGCATAGCAGGGAATGAAGCATTTTGAGATGACAAATTAGCAGCTTGACTAAAAATGTGGGATCATTTCCTGGTTTTAGTTTAGTCACCTCTCCAGAGATCTGACCTATAACTGAGGAATAACTTTGGACCTCTACGAACAGTTTACATTTTGCAGTGGTCCAAAGTTATACCTCACTTACCTTAAGCATTCTGAGCATCCAGATTATCCACCACTTTTCACAAGTTTCAAAGGCCAGAGCAGAGTTTTGCCTTGATGGTAAAGCTAACGACAACTAGCATGCTAACTGTGCACTTCCTGATTATCGAGGTTCTCTACATGTTCATTATGGATGTATGCTAGCCCTATGCAACACTGAGCTAGCCCGGGGCACCTCATGTTATTTCATCAAATCAAGCTGTCCTACAAACTCATGGCCGCAGGAAGAATGTACAGAAGAGGAAGAGTGAAAGATAGAGAGAAGAGAGGGAGGAGGAGGGAGAGAAGAGAGGGAGTAAAGAGAGAGGAGAGAGAAGAAAGAGAATAGAGAAAGAAGAGAAGAAGAAAAGAGAGCGGGGAGGAAGAGAGGGTGAAGAGAGAGGGAAGAGAAGGAGATGAGAAGAGAGCAGCGAGAGAGAAGAGAATGAGACGAGAGGGAGAAATGAAAGAGAGGAGATAATGAGAGGAAGAACTGAGAGGAGAGGAAGAGAGGGCAAAGAGACAGGAGAGGAAGCGAGGGTGAAGAGAGAGGAGAGGAAGAGAGGGTGCAGAAACAGAGAAGAGAGGAAGAAAAGAGAGAAGAGAGAGAGGAAAAAAGAGAGGGCAAATAGAGAGGAAAAAGAGAGGGTGAAGAGAGAGGAGAGGAAGAGAGGGAGCAGAAACAGAAGAGAGGAAGAAGAGGGTGATAGAAGAGAGATAGAAGAGAGAGAAAGAGAGAAATGCGAAGAAGTAAAGAGGGAAAAGAAAGGGAAAAGGAGGGAGAAGAAGAGATCGGAGAGAAGAAGAAAAGAAGAGAGAGAGAAGAGAGGGAAAACAGTGAGGGGGAAAAGAAAGGGAAGAGAACAAAGTGAGAGAGAAGAGAGTGAAATGAGAGAGAGAACAGAGGAAGAAGAGAAGCAGAAGAGAGGGAGAAGAGAGAAGATGAGGAGAGAAGGAGAAGAGGAGAAAAGAGAGGAAGGAAAAGAAAGGGAGGGGGGTATCAGGGGAGGAAACAGCGCCATCTCTGGAGGCACGGGGGTCAGACAGAATGGATGTATTGATTGATTCATCACAGAGACTCTAGAGGCCAATTGACCCTTGAATGTTTAATCTGCTCGTTTCAGGCTCAGGTTCACAGTTTAAAGTCATTTTTATTCCTTTGTTTATGTTGGAATTATACATATGTGGGTTATCCTTTAAAGATTATATGGTTTTCATGTTTTTCTAAGTCTGACTTGGTTTGATGGGATAATACCTGCGGACAATATGTATCATAGTTTTACATCAATTAAGAGGCAAAAAAGTGGGGGGAAAAAGTAGAAAAGAAAAGTACAAGAATACAGAAAGTAGCACTGCTTCTAAAATGTGATCAACACTCCATCCATTCAATTTTCTGGCAGCTTAAACTTTATTTAACACAATAAAGGTGATCTTGTTTATTTTTATTAATCTAATCATAACTATTGTGTAATTTAGACAAGTTTTGGCACTTGTGAATATTATGGTTGCTAGGTAACAGTTATGACGGTACATCTACATATGTCACATTTGCTGCCTCTGTTCATCCAGCAAGTAAAATTAGACTATAAACCACCAAAATTTTAAAAAGGAGGGAGAAACTAGGCATTTTTAGGCATATTTTACCAAATGCAATTATGTTAAAGCCATAATATGCAACTTTTTCCCAAAAAAAAAACCAAACAAAAAAAACAACAGAAAAACATTCATCCTTACCGTGACTGGTCTTGCATCTTCACAAACAGGTTCTTGCTTGTCCTGGAGTTGGACCTCATCGTGCTTGTTTAAATGGAAATATTGTTCCTTTGGCTAGAATATTTTACAGTATGGCATGTTCCAAAATAATGCTTTAATTTGTTTTTCCAAGGAATCATACACTTCACTTTCCTCCTCCAAAAAGTTACATATTGTAATGATCTGATACTTTGTGTTCAGAGTTGACACCTTTTGTTGTTTTTGTTACTGTTTATGTGTTATTGTTAATGTAACTGCTCTTGTATGTGACACTTGGTTGCTATGCCGAATGTAGCGTTCTGGTGTAAAGAAACTCTGCAAATTTCTTCCAGTTGTTTATTTTCTGAACACAAGGGCTACTGTAAGCCACAACCATAGACTGTATAAAGAAGTGGACTAAGTGAGTGTGACGTCACCCATAGAGTTCAGCTCCAGTCAAAAGAAGCTCATCGAGGCCAACGGCTATAGGCGCAAATTTGAGTCAAGTTACATATTAGGGATTCTGACCACAAGTATCATAGCAACCAAAGAACCAATCTGCAGCGAGACTACTGAAGGTAATGCCCTTTCCTGTCCACACTGCTGGTTTAGCAGGGAGTGGACACTTAGCAAAGCTGTAAATTAAACCTGTTAGCTATGTCCATTTAGAAATAACATTGTCTGTTGCCCGTGCCAAAATTAGAGCAAAACAACAGCCGTCTCAACTCACTAGAGCCATTCTTCAAAATCTAAAGCCTTGTTGGCATAGCAACCAAGTGTCACATACAAGAGCAGTTGCATTAACAACAGCACATAAACACCTACAACAACAACAAAAATGAAACTTTGAACACAAAATATCTTATCATTACAATGCTTTAACTATGTTTTACTTGAATGAGAACTCTTATCATATGCACTTTAACTCATTTTGTACAAGAATGTATTTTCAGATGTGGATGTTCCTCTCATTTGGTGTTGCAGTATCTGTGGAAAGTCTATTATACATAATTAAAATAATCAATCAATCCATTATTCAGACATTTTATCCAACCCCACCACAAAATATGCACTACTACTACAATTACCCTGTTCTTTCTAATGAATATTGTAATACTTTTTGAATTGAGAATTAGAATAACATTTACTACTGTTTTGATCACTAAATACTCAGCGCCATCATTGGACATTTTAGGGACTCATGCAAATCGTCCCCAGGGGTCCCCTTCACATCAAATCAATAATTCTTTAACATTTGTCCCAATTGATCAAAGCAAATATATAAATAATTTAACCCAATTTAACATCAATCTGATAATTATTCAAGATTTCTCAAATTCAAAAAGGCAAACTTGTGTCATTATTGAGGAGCATTATTGCACACTGCACTGATTCTCTGGAAGGCTTTAAAACGTCTCTGTAATCCGTATAGAACTTATTTACTGTCAACATCGGCAGCCCAAAATGCAAAATGATACAACCTGAATGACAATGGTGCTACCACTGTAATTAAATATGTATATTTTCAGTAACAGGTCATATCTGTGGAAAGGTGATCCCACTGACAATAATAATGCATGATTTAGGTGTTTTTGAGCAATAAAAATGATAAATTAATGCTATACTGTGGAGTTTTCTGGGCAAAGCAATAACATCTTAATGGTTACATAGAGTGAACCTTTAAAAAGTGTTAGCACATTATTAGCCTATTTGGTCTCTTTGGTGACGCATGTAAAGCAAGTCATTATAGTTTTTGGGGTTTTTTTTGTTTTTTTTGAGTGTACCTCTTTCCTGTGTATCCATTGGTTTTTAAGGAGTACTAAGCGTTTATATACAGGCGAAATGCACTAAACACACTGAAAAGCAGATGCAGCGAGGTTAGTGTCTCTTATGGACGCTTTATGGATGCAGCGCATTATGGATGAAGTTGTTTAGTGGAAGCTGCTTGAGTTGGGCAAAACTTTGTGGATATTTAAAACGCTGGAAAGACAAAAATGATAACCGTCATTCATGCACTTTTTCTCTCACAAATTCATCTCTGCTATATTGTGTCTGGGACTCGGCTTTTTCAGCAGCTCTAAAGGCTACGGTAAAAGTTTAGCCTGGGTTTTCAAACACGTCTCTGATGCTGTTTCTCCTTTACAAATTTTTGGATTTGGCTCTGGAGAAGACTGAGTGACACGCACAAGGCTTGTGTGCCTATAGGCGTATCAACCATAAGTATGGTGTCTACAGCTAATGAATGAAAAAATGGGAAATTGCAGCTAGTTTTAATTGTATTCAATGATTGAAGGAAAAACCTGTGTACACAATGTCATAGCAGTGAGCATATAAGTCAAGGTCATCATATTGTGTGTGTGTGTGTGGGGGGGGGGGGAGGGGGGGCGGGGTGCGTGTGCGTGCGTGTGTGTGGGTGTGTGTGCATATGTGTGTGTGTGTGTGTACAGAGCAGAAACAGTGCTGTCCTTTTGCCCAGATGCTAAACTCTCATATCAGAATTGGGGTAGAAATAAGAGGCGCAGTCACTAAATCATGTGCATCATGCCCCCACAAATAGCACATGCAGTCATTCAATTTGCACTTGTAATTAAGCACCTGGCTTAGTAAGTATGCCCCAAAATGAATTAGGACCATTGCCATAGCGATAAAAAATTCAAATCATAATATTATGCCTTTTGAATGGGAAGTGTTGCATATAAGCAGAGAGATGTGTACTTTTCAGACTATTTTTCTAGCAGCATACTATTACTTCTACTGTGTACAGTATGAAATGATTTAATTATTTGTTTATTGCACCCCTACTTCAGATGTGATTTCGTTATTCTCATTTTTGTGTCAATCCTTTAAAAATACCACATGTTGTGCATTATTTCATACTTTGTTCTTCCAATTACATTAACCTCAAATTATAAATAAGTTACTCTTTAAGTTACTAGTTAAGTTACTGGTTGAGATGTCATTTTCACAAATACATTTTACTCTTTCTTGAGTAATTTCTTGGACCACTTAGCACTTCTACTTGAGTAATATTATTTTGACGTAATGTGACACTTACTTCAGTACAATTTTTGGCTACTCTACCCACCTGCTTATAAGCTGAAACCCATGAACACATACTATTCATTCATAGTGGCTTGAATAACTAATTGTGTTGCTCTAAATACTTTTTTGTGAGTGTAAACATCTACAAGAGCAAAGTGTCATTGTAACTTTGTAAGCACCTCCAGCCTGGGTCACTTGCGGTGCATCAGGTTGCCTCTATTTACGCATCACGCCGAATAATACAGGAGCCACCAAAGATCCATGAGGCACGTTTCCTCTGGTTCAGCATGAAACAGAAACTAAATACCCGCTGTTACTTCTTAACATGCCACAACATGTCAACCTTTCTTCACACACCATGCTCTTTTGCTGTTTAAAAAAAGCTGCAGCACACCATTAAAATTTTCCAAAATGTGGAAGTGTCAGTAATGTTGGGAACTGTGCCTAGAAGTGGGGAACTTTCCATAAGGGTCATTTTTCTTTTTTCTTTTTTTTTTTTTTTTTTTTTCCTTTGGTTCAGAAGTTTGCTCAGGTCAATTGTTACACCAAAGATGGAGGATTTTGCTTTGCTACTATGTTACAACATCATTCCCTCATCAAAAACCTGCCTGTCATCCATGCATGTTTGAGTAATATAGCAATATTTGCTATTTGGGACCTATTCCAACCCTCCTTCCTCCTTATGGTTAGCAGAACGATTCGGTCCAATACTCAGCCAACAATCTTAGATGACCCATGCTC
Source organism: Periophthalmus magnuspinnatus (assembly GCF_009829125.3). Lineage (NCBI taxonomy): Eukaryota > Metazoa > Chordata > Actinopteri > Gobiiformes > Gobiidae > Periophthalmus > Periophthalmus magnuspinnatus. The sequence goes on from NC_047136.2 coordinate 16,157,216, forward strand.
CCATGTGGCAATATTCCATGAATATACAAAAACATGATACAAAAAACAATGCACTACAGCTTCACAAACCTGATGTAATGTGCCTTAGTTTCATTAGTGAAATGCACAATGATTCTGTTGTGATAGTGCTCTGAAGGGGCGAAGGACTCAGCTAAGGGAGGGGGGGACTCAAAGTGAAACTGAAACCTGTTTTTTTGGTGACTAAAGCATTTTCAAAACAATACAAGATAATATGGGGATCTTAATATATTTTAGCAATTAATAGTGTTGTATCCCATCAATAACTTTGTGAAACAGATAACTCAAAAAGGCAATCCTATATATATCAATATCTATAAATGCAATATAGACAACTTTAATGCCATATTGTGGAGCATTTTAAGCAATGTAACAACATCTTGGAGAGATTTATGGTGGCAAAAAGTTACATAGTGCAGCTTTAAGCTACATATTTGTGCAAATCTCTATAGAGTTTATATATAGAGTCTATCCAAAACCCTATGGTAAAGTATAGTATAGACGCACTTTTTGGAGAGAAGAGTAAACTTCTTCCCAGCAGTTACATAGAGGGAAAGAGAGAGAGAGAGAGAGAGAGAGAGAGAGAGAGAGAGCGCATTGGGGTCAATAGTGCCCCTTCTCCCCCTCCTCTCTTTTTCCCTCTCCCCCTCCCTTCCTGCTTGAGCAACAGCAGTGCGTGTGCGCTATGATTGGAATCCAGTATTGCATGCTTTGTATTTCTTTCGTTTCCCAGGGTGCTGAAATACCTGGAATAGCGACCCAAACGTGAGAAAAATTAAATAAATAAAATAAAACATCCAAGTAACTATTTTACATTACTATTTGTCACTTATGTTAATAATTCCGCTTAACAGTCGTATTTGGTTTGCTTTACCTTTTATTTATGTGTGAGTTCCTGGTTTGGTCCTGGTCTAGACTTGGTTTGGCCCTGTGCTGGTCCTAGTTTAGTTCTAGTGTTGTCCAGGGTTCAGTTCGAAGTTTAGTCCCAGTTTAGTACTACGATTTCGATGTATTTGCGGAATAAACGCAACCACAGCACAAATTGTTATATATATATCAGTAAAAAATATATATTTATACAATTCAGTTTTTAAAAAAATTAAATAGAAACTAAAATATTCAAAATAATTTGGTCTAAATAAATCCCTGGGTCATTTCATTGGGATCGTTCCATCTTTCCTCTTCGCTTGACCTCCGTGCGTAAAAAGCCATGTATTTGTTTGGAGTGATTGGGTTGGTGTGTGCGCACTGTGGCCCCCTTTAGCTCCAGGTCGAATAATAGTGCGTAGGAGTGGAGCCCCTTCTCCCAGCTGCCTGCCCGCCCGCTTACCCCTCTCAAAACCCTCGCACTCCATAGGTTCACACACAATCAATGCTCCACTTATGGCTTCCAGATGATCCGATAAACCCTGCGTTGGCAGTTTATGAATTGGTACACGACTTTTCGCAATCGATTGTGCCAACTGGTGGCTGTTGCGACGTGCTAACTGTACAGTCCATACACAGAAACTCCCATAAGTCAACTCAACAAGTGCAACGTGCAATTTAGCTCATTGACTGGAGACGTGTGCTGTGTCATATGCGTAAAAATCGTTCCAAAATCGTTCCAAAATGTCTAACTAATCCCGAGGAAGCAACAGTGTAGAATAATATCTGGGAAACTATGAGTGCTTTGTCAATAAAGGGGTTAATAGAGTAGTCTGCTTGCTACGAGTTGCTTAACACAGTGGAGCTACCGAGGGCCGTGTTTAAACAAGCCATAAAAATGAGTTATGACCGAACACGCACCCGCTCTCACGGTTTTTTTTTTAAAAGGGCTACAAAATCAGAGGGTAGTCCCGTATGAAAATGTAAGTGGGGTTTTTATTTGTGCGCATTACGACACAATTGCTCTCCTTAATGTCCGTCTCGTTCATGCCACGCGGTGATTTATGGGCTCCCGAAGGCGAACGCGGCTCGCTTTAAACCCGATGTCTGCAGCCCACACACTCAGCGGTATGTGTGCGCGGTGTTAACGTGGAAAATTATTGGATGCTTTAATTTTTTTTTGGTAGAATTTTGAAAGGTTAAACTACATGCAATCAGCATGTGTGCATCAAACCATATTTTTAAAAAAATGCCAAAGTTTTGTTGGTTTATTTTGTTTGTTTGTTTGTAATTTATCTAAGAATAAAACAACTAAAATGTGCGTAAAAAGCTGTGAGTAAAAAACATTTAGAAGTTGTAGTTTTCTAATTATTATTCACATAATTAGATATGTCGTTTAATTTGCATATTTAATTAATTATGTTTATGTGCATAAATAATTATTTAGAAAATAACTACAAGGACAAAGGTTGTATCAAGTTAAATGTATTCTAACAAAAATATCCAAGAAGCTATACAAAAATAAAAAGGAGCAGGTTTCCATAAGTCTATGAATATTGCATCATAAATTCACACACACACACACTTCATTTCATTCCAGGAACTGTTGTGGTAATTACAACTACTTCAGAGATTCAGAATCGAGCCTTACCTTGTCAAATATCAACAAAATTAATGTGCCCAATTTACAAACAATTATAAAAATTCGTGTCCACGGGAGAGAGAAAAACGCGTGCTGTTGGAGTTAATAGTTTAGATGCTGCAGGTCGATTGTGGTTAGAGACTCCGTGAAAAAGTAGAAAGTGTCCGTGGATAGGTCCCCGGGGCTGTCCAGAGACTCAGAGAGGCTCGGCGAAGCGGCATCGGACAGCTGCAGGCAGGAATCCGCGGAGAAAGCCTGGAAGTCGTGTAGGGAGACGTCTAAAGCCGGGGGACTGCACTCGCCATTGTCCGGATGTCCAGATGCCGAGCCGGGCCCTATTGTTGACAGGCATCCCGCAGTAGAAGTGGGAAAATGTTTGAGATTTTTGTCATTGCAGTTCAGTGGCGCGGCTGTAAACGCGACTTCGCTGTTGTTGTTGTTATTATTGTGCGTTTGAAAAGTCTCGTAAAGGGACCCCTCCTCGTCGTCTTCGCTCTGCAGTGACTCCTCGCCCGCCCCTCGGCCTTTCCCGTCCCCGCTGTGGCTGTCCTTGGTCTGGGTTTGCCTCTTGTGCTTCATGCGTCTGTTCTGGAACCACACTTTGACTTGGCGCTCGGTCAGGTCCAGCAAGGCCGCTATCTCCACGCGTCGCGGCCGGCACAGGTACTTGTTGAAGTGGAATTCCTTCTCCAGCTCGAGTAACTGTGTGTTCGTGTACGCGGTCCTCAGCCTCCGCGACCCCCCTCCTCCTGCTACTCCTCCGGCCGCGAGACCTCCAGCTCCGCCGCTCCCCAGTGCCGCTCCCACGCCGCTTTCCACGATCTCTGGCGAGCCTGGACACATGGATCGCGGTTAGATAAACAGTGAGCAGCGCGCAGGCTCTCATAGCGGTGGAGCAAAATGGCTGCTGCCTTTGACGCATAACACAGGCTTCCCTTTGCCTATAAAGCTGATTCTTATCACGCTTTAAATATACCCAAATGCTCCAAGACGCACGAATGGAATTAGCATTGTATTACTGCTAACCAAATAAACTGAAATAAATGGCAAATAAAACACAATAAAATGAAATAAATATTATGGCCTGAGTCAATTTGAAGGTGATCCAAACGCTATGAAGTGTTTTGGAAAAAATATATCTTAAAATAGCTGTCTTGAACTAAAAATAAATAAAAATACAAATCAGTATTGCTCAACAGAGTATAGAGTGGCGAGGCTGGCCCCTTGTGTGGGACACTAAATGAATGCTCGGGCTAGCTTCCTCGGCAACCATCAGTCTTCATTACTGTCACGCATCAAAAGTCGTCCACGGCGCGCTTTGGGGGGAATAAATCACCACGTAGCAGCCACACTTTATGTATTTACATGCTCATTGTGCCATACAGAAAGATTTGGGTTATCTGGAGTGCGCCTTGGATGCAAAACAGTGAATTAAACACTTATTTTTATACATATATTCTAATTACTGGATCTTATAACGCAAAAAGCTACGAATCAATATGGCACAAATCCAATGCAATAGCAATGCTGGTATCTATCATATTATCAAGAAAGACAACTATGTCTAATTACGCATAAGTCCCCATTGAGTAGCTTGTTACCTACTATGCATTCAGTTTGTGATTATTGTAGACTTAATAATACACCAAAAAAGTCTTAAACTAACTTTGCTCTCCTCTGCTCTCTAGGCCTGCTTATGGAAGACTAACCTTTTGGAGAGAAGCACACGGCCCCGCTGGAGATTGCACTGGCGCTGGACAGGTGGTTCCTCTTAGACGCCTTCTTCTCGCGCATCCACGGGTACTCCGGGGGCAACGAGGCGGTGGGCAGCGGACTGCACCCATCGGGGCTGTGCCTGGGCCGGCCGTGGCGCGGATGGCTGCCCGGGTTCAAGCTGGGGATGGTCTGCTCGAAGGGAGGAGGCAACAGCGTCGGCCGTGAAAGCGTCGAGCCCTTGATTGATGAAGTTTGGAATGAATCAGCGACAGGGGGGAAAGATGTCAGGCACTCAGCAAGCGACGGCTGACTATTGATAAAACCGCTCTCTCGCTCGAATTCGTAATTCATCTCCGCCCGTTCAGAGCCGAGGAAAGTTTGCCACGCGTGATTTTACGAACTCTACCGAATCGACGAGGACGAAAAACACATACAAACATACTCCCCGTGCACGAGTAGACTTTTTTCACAGTGGGGACCATGCAGGCTCCGGTTAAACTATTGACTTCATGGAGGTTGAAATTGAGCCGCTGTCACATGATTACCTCTGCCCAATGACAACTTAGGGTTTTATCAAAAGACTGTCTTGCGTGATTGATCCGAGGAGAGCGAATGAAGAAAAACTCTGGCGCGCCCGCAGTGGACACGTCTCATTTATTGACATGTCCCCCCGTGTCCTCTTCACTCGCGTCCTCTCCACTACGCAGAAATATTTAAGAATGCCTGTCGATGATTCCGGGGAAGTGGTGCTGGCTGAGTCGGAGAGGGTGCATGCGCGCGGGTTCGTCCTCCTTTCCCGTATTGTTTGTCAGTCGTGAACGCCCCCCCCCCCTTCTCCCCACACACACACACACACCCACACGCGCACAGCTCGCACACATTTTCACACCGCCAGGGCAGAAAACACGCGGTGATGTGGAGATCTGCGGACAGCTCCTTTGCAAAGCGTAGACTCCCATAAAAGTCACCCCTTAAACGCAGAATAGTGACACACGCGCCCGAGATACGCGTGGCAATAAAAACAACTATTCATAACTTTAATATTGACTGATACGACACATTGGAGGCTATAAAGGCGCTTTAAGATCCGAGCTGGGGGCGTAAATACTGTTCACTGTCCATATCGTCCCGCTGTAGTCTTCCAAATTGATATTTAAAGACATATTGTGGAGTGCATTTTCGTTTGTACTAGAAATGACATATGGTTGGGCCTATCCACTTTGGCGTTAACCAGGAGGCATTTTTCACTCGAATATGAGTGTTAAAATAGGAAAACATTGAGCGTTTTTAGTATCTTATCAATGTATTATTTCGTTTTCCATTTATATTGACTTAGCTGAACCACGTGGCTGTTTTTATGACACAATAAGATAGTGAATGGCTGCATGGAGCAAAACAATAACGCATTACAACGGTGCATATTCATTTCTATATCCACTGCCAATGATTTCATAAAGGCCAATAGAAAATGAACAACTATTATTGAAGAACAGGATTACATAGCATTTCCTTCGTTAACTCCTTCCATTCAAAAGACATCCCCTAATCCCTAATTATGCATCAATCTATACTTAGATTATGCCATGTTTACATATGGCTACATGAAATAATTGACCCAAATTAAATTGCGTTGTAATGCGGACTAGCACATGGAAAAGCGTTATTGAATTGCGCCAAATCACCATGATCTGTTTACAGCGCGTTACTAATCACTATATATAATAACGTAATTTACCAACGTTCGATTGTCTAATGTGATATCATTCTGTGGCGTGGAAAATATGTGGCGTAGTAAGAATATGTTCATATTTTAGAAAATTATCTGTCCAGTGCATATCTCCATTTTAACATGAGCATGAATGAAGGCTTTGTTAACGAAGGGGGCACAGAGGAGGCCTTTGTTGCAGGTCACATATCACAATTCATATTTAATTGCATAGAATGGAATATAAACAGTCATATTGCATAGATTTATCCAACAGAATACTATTTGAATTAGTATAGGCCTTTTGTGGAAAGGAGAGTATAGCTGCGTGTGGCAAAATACCGTGCGTAAAAATGCGTAAAAATGCGTAAAAAGATCAGCTGATGTGGAATTACGACAAAGCAGAGCCCTATTACGTTAACATTGGTCGTTTTCCAAAGCATTCCTATATGTGTTTATGGTAATGCCTTTCAATGGCTTCTCCCAGCTATGTTTACTCATGCCTCCAGAATGCTCCCTCCACCAAATCCTCACATGACAAGAGGAAGAACCATGTAACATTTCCACACGAAAAAAGTAGGAAATCTATGACTGCTCGAATAAAACAGAAAGAAAACAGTGAGGGAAAAACGCCTTCGCCTCCTCTCATTTTTTGCTTATATACCAAACAAAGAGTCCTGGAAGCCTGCGCGCGATCAATCTTACTCGCCAAAAGGTCTGACAGCTCGGGTGCCCTCACAGCACATTTAAGGCTTCTAACTCTCCCCCGGATCAAATGCAGCCAGGAAGCGGCGAGAAACACTGGCCACTAAGATTAGGAACCATTTTTACGCGCACTGGTGTAGCCTTTCTGTCGCTTAAAGGGATGTTTTAGCAGACAAATATGACTTCCTTTGGCTGCTAAGAGGTGCTATAGCGGGCCGATGGTGAGTACAACGTGGATGGGACGTGTATACCTGGTCTTCATATGCGTGTGGATGCTATTGCGTAATTTTGTTTTTCGTGACGATTTGGAACGAAAAGATGGATCGGTTGCTTTAGTCTTTTGCCTGCGTCTTTTTATCTTTCTCTTTTGTGTGTGAGGTGAACGAGTGGGTGGCTGCTTTGTGAAGGATCGGTGCCTGTTTTGATTTAAGAGCAATTTCCTATAAGGATAAGAAAAAAACAATAAAATCAAAATCTCGCAAAGCGTTATTTATGTGCTACCTGTGCGTAGAGCATATGGTTTGGATGAGAGGCAGACTGCGTGTGTGTTGGATTCAGGAATACTCTGGCACACCACGGTTCAATTGTTCGAGGGTTCCCCTGCTAGCCATATGTCAAGGCCGTAATGCTCGCGCCCCGCTATATCAATCATAATCTGCTACAGCTGACTGCGAGACGGCGCAACAAAATTTTAGACATTTTCAAAGTATTTTCATTATTATACTAATTTTGATATTTTGAGTATTTTAAAGCATTTTAGAGAAGTTGTGTTTTGAAATTAAAAGAATAAATATGTGGTTTTGTAAAAACGTTTTTGAGAAGAAGCTGAACAAAACTTGAATATTTTTCTTCTTTAAATCTACAACACCAGATGCACTCCCCTCTTGTATCCAGGGCACTTCCCTCTTGACATCTCCTCCAAATATGAAAAATTGCGGGCCAAATGAACCCGCTTTGAGGCCGTGTATCCCTCCGCATCCGCCTGACTGACGGAACACATGAGCGAATTATTCCTCAAACGGCTTCTCATTTGGCTTCTTGTTGTCTCGCTCTCTTGCAGGCTCCGCGCGCACAGCTCCACGGTGACATTTTTATTATTATGGATGTGCCCACGCACACGACACGGGGCGAGGAGAAGGCCACCCGAGTAGGATTTTTTTTTTTTTTCCCACGAAGTAGTAATACCAACGTGATGTGACGGTGTTTGGGGTAATTTATTGCAATCGTTTTTTGTTTTTTGTTTTTTTGGGGTTTTTTTTTGTTTGTTTTTTTTATTCAATTATGTTTATGTCCAAATAATTCTACAATGAAAAATGCATTTAATAACTGTTTAAAAAAAATATTAATTCAAAGCGAAATGTTTCAATTATATTTCAAATGTTGACTTTATTTCTTCAAATTAGAGCAGCATGGAATGTAATACATCGAAAAATAAACTGCAGAAATGAATGATGCTTCGTTTTCAATAAAGTAAAACAAAAATGCTATCCTGTGTCCTTCTTTTCGCCACTCTGGCATGGCTGATTGATATTACATTACAAAGAAAGCACCTCCTCGAAGAAACGCAGTGGTGCGGACGAGGCTAGATAATGCCAACGGTCAAATCATGACAAGGACAAAAATAATAAATAAACTTATATCGTCCACGAGTGAAGGAAGCGTGTCTGTCAATGGAAACCCTCATAATACCAACTCAAGTGCAACAAAAACACAATTCTTCAATTGCGGATAAATAAAAATATGACATTTTCACATTAAAATGAATAACACATGTTCATAATACCCTGTTTGTTGTAAGATTGAAAATAAAAAGATTAAATATATGTGCCCCCCTCCCCTCCCTGTCCCTAAATCTAGTCTACACCTAACCACCCAGTCACTACCTACCGCTCTACAGCCCAGAGCTCTGACAATGGCCAACAACAAATAAAGACCGAATTCAAGCAAGTAGTGATTATTTTTCCTAGCGCTACTTCACACATGGAACTATGGCGACAGAAACAAAAGGTGGAAGCATAGAAGAACAAGGAGGACTGAGGAGGCGTATGGAAACAAAGCGGTGGTGATGCGTCTGGAGGTGGCGGATAGAGACAATGGGGCGGAGTGATCTGAGGCAGGGGGAGTAGGGTGAGCAGACTGCGCCATGTTCGCTACAGATGCGTCAGTTTGGGCGCTTCCTGGATTCTTCCCTGAGAGTAGTGCGGCGTTAGGTCTGTGTACGTGGGCGCTGGCTCGCACACGCCATGGTGCTGCCCGCTGCCCATGCTGATTGCTCCGTTATAGTCCATATTCGGCGGGTGAGGCAGGTGGCTCAGGCCGAAAACGGATGTCCCAGAGTTGGGCATAGAATCCATGTATCCTCCGTACACGGGGCTGCCCTGCATGTGTGTCCCGTAGGTACCGTTGCCTTGGAGAGCGTCGTACTCGGGCGTGGCTGAGTCGGTGCCCGGGTAGCGCTTTTGGGGCTGAGAGGGGGTACAGTTGTTCAGAGGAGGGGGGTATGACGTGGACATGGCGTATGCGTTCTGGTGAGGTTTGTTGTAGGACGGTGACGATTGGGACTCATAAGGAACACTGTTTACTAAAGAATGCATAGAGCTGAGGTACCCACCGCCTCCTCCGTTCCCCGCACCCGGAGCGCCCACAGGGCTCCGAGGGGACTGCGCCCCTGGAGAGGGCATCATACCCACGCCCTTCTGGTCCTTCTTGTATTTCATCCTGCGGTTCTGAAACCAGATTTTGATCTGTCTCTCAGTCAGATTGAGTAGATTGGCCATCTCCACGCGCCGCGGCCGGCACAGGTAGCGGTTAAAGTGGAACTCCTTCTCCAGCTCCACCAGCTGCGCGCTCGTGTACGCGGTCCGGGCCCTTTTGGAGGCAGCCGACCCGGGCGGGCTCTTGTCTCCGGGACAGCTCTCTACTGTAAAGAGAGAACGGAGTCAGTGTGATTTTGAAAATAAGGCCTATACTCCACTGTCCCTTTTGTGTGTCAATCCATTTTTAATTCTCATTAAACATGTATTGAATATAATGCCAATAGATCAATGTGTAAATCCGTCAATATTAGGCCATCGCAATTTCACAGCCTTGAGAGGATGGGCATGGAGCAGGTTTGATCACAATCACTGGGAGGAAATCCTGAAAAATGTGCTTTTAAAATTCCTCAACACACATAGGAAGTTCCTTCATATAAGCGCTCTTAAACAATGCAGCCTAGATAATATCAATCCTATATCTTTAAAACAAGCATAAGCAGAATGCCAAGTGTGTTACACAGAGAAACAATTGACAGTGCGCTCTGGGCAATTTTTGAACTGGAGACCATTTTGTCAGAGGGTAGGTGCTTACAGACAATGCCACTGTCACACCAATCCTAAGTATTCCATACAGTTTAGTATTTCAAGTTAAATCCAGCACCAAATACAATGAAGCTGTGCTTTTCATTCACCAGTTCAGGAGTTTTATTTTGAAACAGTCAAAAAATGAGAAAGTGCTTGAAGCACTTTCTGTCATCAGACCAAGCCTTGTTTTGACATCTCAACTCCACTCAAGTCTCTCTCTCATTACCAGGTAACTCATACTCCTGTGTTCCAATTTCAAACTTGTCACTCAAATTTTCAAAATTCTATCATAAAAAGTGTTGTTGTGTTTCATGACCACTAAACTAGAGTGATCAGTCTACATGTTACCAGCTGCCTAAAAGTGCATATGACCACACCTCCCCCAAAACACCAAACATCATTATATTTAAGATCTGACTAAAAAAGTTTTTCATTTTTGTGAAGGTTATAATTTTACTTCCTGGTTGGACATGGACAGCAAATATGCATACGCAGAGGTAATTCCATAATTGTTATTTAGCAACCAGAATGTTTAAGACAACCAAAATATGTCAAAATTACACAATAGTTATGGTTAGACTAATAAAAATACATGTGAATATCATTCACTTGTTAGAAGAAACCTTAAACTGTCAGAAAACCTTAAACTGTGCATAAACTGTCCATGCGTTTTGGATGGAGTTTTGGTGTTGATGACAGAGGTTGAGGGATTTTTTTTCAACAAACTGACACTTAAAGGGCCCATATTATGAGCCCTTTAAGTGTCAGTGCCCTATATAATATTATATATTATAAACATACCGAAGTTGTATTTTGTTTCATTCACACATGTTTAAAACCTTAACCCTGCATACTGAGACTTAGTTTTTTCCTCAAACTGAAAACGCTCTGTTCCACCTTGTGATGTCATGTGGTAATACAGGAAGTGCTCCACTGTGTTTTTAAACTCCATACACCTTCACGAGAATCATTTGGATAATTTCAGCCCCGGAATTGCCCATCTCTACTGAATTGAAAGTAAAAGGTAAATGTTAAATTGAAAACCACCACTACATGACATCACAAGGTGGAACAGAGCATTTTCAGCTTTGGAGTTATAGACAGACTAATAATAAAGAATCACTTAAACTTGTATGAATTAAACAAAACATAACTCCAGGTATTTTTTGAGGAGGTAACAGCATTAGAACATGGCTTAAAGCTATGTACAGTTTTCGTAATATATGACTTTTAACTGAGGTAAAACTGTGATATATATTTACCACAGGTAAAACAAGAAAACCATAAGTCATATGCACTTTGAGACCGCTCCTGATCGATGTTTTGGACCGGCCTCTTTGTGCGGTCAGGACCTCTTTGTAGAACTGCAGAGCCCAGCATTCTGCCTTCACAGAGAGGGGAGGGCATCAGGGCTTTCCAGGGGAAGACACTCAATAATGGATAGACCAGGTTCCAAAATTTTGTACAGTACATTTTTTGTCTTTGGCTAAACCAGATATTTTGGTTCATATCCACAAAAGTAAAATTTCACCTTTCTTTTAGGGGAGATAAAAATGCATTCAATCTTGCTAGATAATAAAAACATGATATGTAAAAAAAAAAAAAAAAAAAAAACTAAACAAAAAACAAACCCTCAAAATAATATTTCTCAAGTAGAAGTACAAAGTACAAAGTAGTAGTGGAGCAAGAAGTTACTCAAGTGAGAGTTAAGAAAGTATTTGGGAAACTACAACCAACGTAAGAATTATTTTAAGAGTAACATCTATACTTTAAAGTTATTGTAACTGGATGGATGGAAAACGTTCTGCTGTTTTCAATGGACAGATCAATAAAACCGAGACAAACTAAATCATTTCTGAAGGAGTGATGCAAGAAACACAAATGTTCAAATCATTTTAAATTGTCAACTTGTCAACCGAAACTTTTACTCAAGTAAGAGTAGTGTTACACTGCCTATGTTTATACGCACACTAAAATCTGATTTGTGGAGCTTTAAGATAATTTAAATGACATATAAACAATTACATCTGATGAGAGTAATCTGAAGAACCATGATCTGAAAGAATGTCTCATGTGAAAACTCAGAACGTCCAGAATTCACTCACTGAGCTGCAGAGGCTGCACTAGCACTGGTTGATGATTGGCTGCAGGTGCTGGTAGTGACAGTTCAGATTAGAGAGTCCTTTTAGGTTTAAGCCAACTAGATTTCTGCATTGAGGCTCATTCTGCTTTCTGACTGGATAACATAAACAACTTGACCATGATGTCCAATCTTTTTGTAATTAAGAATAATTTACAATTGTCATCAGTAAAAGCTACATCTAATTTGAACATGTTTACCTCATATCTGGGGATACCGTTAGATCATACATTACATACAGTTTCTTTAACATGTAGATTAGCCAAGTCCTTTGTTTCAGGTGATTGCTTAACTAAACCTAAACTAAACCATTTCATCTGAGTCTTAAAATCCCAAATCGTGTCTTAAAAGGCATCAGACTACTTCAACTTGCAGCAGCGTTCCAACTTCCAGTAGCTCATCTGTCTCACCTGTCACCAGAGGAATGCTGTGTGACATAAGACTAGCATTAGCATTAGCGTTAACAGATGAAAAAGCCGTTAACAGCATAGTGGGCAGGGCCTCGCTCGTATAGGCTCGTCATTACTGCACTATTTATGGGGAGCGGGGCAGGTCTGTTCACGTTTTAACATCCATTTGGGAGACATAAAAACACTGTTATTGTGGAGTTATGGTTTGCGCAAATGTGTCAAGCGCTACAAGACAGACGGCGTCATGAACACATTAGATGACAAGCTATGAGCTGCTATTGAAGGATGGTACCAGTTATACTTCTGTTTTAAAGCCCCACTGTGTAACTTTTCCAAGAGAGTATCCATCACCTGCTTGCTCCATGGAGACTGAATAAACTATTTCGTTAATTAACTGGAATGTTCCACAGTACGGCATGAAACTTATCAAGACAAGGTTTGTAGAGATAGATGAGTTGACCCTTCCAAGTCACAGGTCAGATCTACGGAAAGGCAATCCCACTCACAACATGTATTTTTTTCAAGGTATAGATATATTTTAGCAAAAAAAAAAAAAAAAAGCAGTTAATTGAGAAAATGTAATATAGATCAGATTAATGCCATGCTGGGTAAAAATTATCAAATTGTCATGGAAACAATGGAGCACCAGAAAAATTATACAGTGCACCTTTAAATTCACTACACACTGACTGGAGACAGCAAAGGTTTGGACCTGTGACTCTCTGGTTTGTTGGAAATGCCTCATCTCTGCACTGCTGTAGTTAAATAGTGGGATTACGGAGCAAATTATCTTGGTAAATTGTCAAATTTTTATATAGTAATTTTCCACCTTCAAGGCACTCAAAGCTCTTTACATTAAGGAACCATTCACCCATTCACACACACATTCATACACCAGTGCACGCAGACGCTCTGGGGGGACGAGGGTCAAATGTCATCCCAAGGATACAATGGCAACTGTGAGAGCTGGAATCGCACCGTCAACCTGTGGGTCAATGAATCTGGATCTGACCACTTCACCAATGATGTTTTCAATGTTGAGAGCGGGATTTGAACCTGCAACCTTCTATCAGTGGATGAACACTCTACTCAAAACTCAAAACTTAACTGTACTAGGCATAAAAATGGCTATTTCTGGTATAAAATATATGAATACGAATACATATTTAAAATAGAATTAATAATAATAAAAATAAATTCACTGTAATAAGCCTTAATAAAGCATGAACAAAGACTTAATTCATAATAATGCCTTTTCTGGATCACAAAAGCTCATTGTGTAACTATTGTCAAATTAGAATGTGCATAACCATTAGAAACAGCAGTAATTATGAATAGTCAATACAATATGCAGTTATAACATTGTTGAGTAAGTCTTACTTTTATGCATTTTATTATCAACATTTGATATGGTAAAAATATAAAGAATACCAAAATAAGCACAGACCTTTGCCAAGGCATTAGCTGCATGAGAAACACCGTGCCTAGAATTTTTATTTTGTAATTTTACTTCAACTAATTAATTGTTGAACAGGTCCAATGATAAGATCAGTTTATGAAGCTATCCTCCTCTTCAATATTAAAGGCCCTGTACCTGATTAGTTTCCATGTTTTTGAGAAAAATTTGATATTGAGGTCAAAACATGTCCGCCCTGCATCGTCTGTGTTTTATTCCCCGACAATCATGAAGTCCACGGTTAACATGCTAGTTGTTGGTAGCATTACTGTGAGAGCAAAACTCCACTGGCCTCTGAAAGCTGTGAAAAGCACTTATAAGTGCAGTGAATAATTAGGATGCTTGGAATGCATAAGGTTAGAGAGGATTAACTTTGGACCATTACAAACCATGTTAAATTAACTAGTTCATTTTTTTTATGGTTTAAGACAGTAACAATTAGATAGAACCAATTACAAGGAAGACAATAGTTTGTTTTGTCTTTTACCCAATCACTGGAATGCATTATGTTCTATCTCGTTCCCAAGCACCTATAGAAAGAAACCAGCTCTTGTACATTTTTTTACAATAGCAAAAGTGTAGCATGCCCGAATGACCTACACCTTAACGCATGGTTGAAGCACTTTACGCTAGCACCTCCGATAATGAACTACTTATTACCAGATTAGTGGCTAAAATGAAAAAATGGCCCCCGGATTACACCTCGCATCTCGTCTGACGACCCTAAAATGCAAATGCCATCCTGTGCACCCACAGGGAGTCATATGTGCTTGCGATGTCATTTAGCAAACGAGCTACGCCATCTCCGGCTATACATTTGCTAATTTGCCCATATAGGAACGCTAAGATAAAGCCATTAGTGGTAGCATCATTACAGCGTTCTCTAAGGCGATATGTATGTGGTCGACTTCAGCTCATTTAGTGTGGGAGGTCATGGGAAGACAGAAGAGAGAAAGGTTTCAGGGTTTGTGTCGAGTAAATAACCTATTCTTTGTGTGTGTGTGTGTTCTGGTGTGTGTATTTATTACACTGTGGGGGCATCTGTACACACACATCATGGGGACCTGCTGCCTTTACAAAAATCCTTCAGTATTAGTATCTAAAGTTCAGATATGGGTCAAAATAGAATAAAGTCTTAAAACATGAAAAAAAACATCACTACTTCATTTTAAATGGTTTGCAGTGGTCCAAAGTTACTCCTCACTTGCCAAATGAATTCTGACCGTCCTCATTATTCACCACGATTTACACAACTCTCAGGGACCAGAGTGAAATTTTGTCATCCCGGTAATGCTAGCATGCTAACAGTGCACTTCCTATTTTGACCACAAGAGCTCTTTCAACAATATATCTGTACTGGGGCAAGACACATTTTGCTCAAATGGGGAAACGTATAAAATTAAACCATCTATCTCCAGGGAGATAAGTAGGTCAAACTGCCAATCTAAGTCAGATCTGAAGAGTGGTGATGCTGCTCACTGCCAGAATGTATGCATTTCAGGGTATGCTTGAACAATAAAAACACCAATTGAAAAAATACAAGACAGATAAGTTTAATGTTACACTGTGGTACATTCTTGGCAAAGCAATAAAAGCTCAGTGAGACAAGCAGGACCATTCACCAGAAGAAGTTAACATAGTGCTACATTAAGGTTAGGATCATTCTCCAGGAAATAAATGGATGTCAGTGTAATGTCCCCAGCAAGCAAAGAAACCTAACTATGTGTGCTTGTGCGTGTTTGGAGGGGGGCAGGGGCAGAACAAAGGGTTTGTTTTTGTTGTCTCGTGGGGACAGTGTGTGATCAGAGGACAGTCTGTTTACATTAGGTAGGTCAATGGGAGGTCGCTACAGCAGCAAATGGACAATGTAAATACAATAGAAGGCTCCCTGGGATACATGCTAATGTTAGGGCCAGTGTGGGAATTAACTAGAAAATAGACTAATAGGTTGGGTTCACGTGACATCATAACACTCTAGGATAGTTTAAACTGAGCTGGAGGCCAGATTGGGACACTAAAGTTCAGATGGTGCCATTATTCAACCGTAAAGTGATTGTGATTGTCTTCAGATTAAAGGATTTTAAACCATGGGATTAACATGACATGTTTGTGGAGCCAATCCCTAACAATTAATAATAAAGTTCAACATTTGTAGAGCATAAATTTTCCAAAAAACAGTGAATCTCCCATAAAGTTGAAGGCCCCTGCTCTCCATTTCAATTCATGACATCAATAAATTCTAGAGGATGACCCTATTTTGATCAACTATCCATGGGTTTTCTCTTCCTGTTCTACACAATATTTTGAAGATTTTTTTTCCCATTCAAAAGATATAATATTTTGTTTTAACCTGTTTATCGCTATAGAAATGGTCCTAATTTCTCAACATTCTGAAACACATGAGTATTCTGTTTCACTTGTTCTTTGAATTGTTGGTCAAAAACAGTTGATATAATACAGTCAATACCATGCAATTTAACAAAATTCACAAACTAAAGCCATGTAACCAATAATGTGTTATATAAAAATAGACTGTGACTGAACGTAAGTGCAAAATATTAAATAGGAAAAAGTAGAAAATACAGCTCTTTCTTCTAGTTGATAGTACATAACAAATAGTGCAAAAAATATTCAGATGTTTTAATCCTATATGGTACTTATTTTACACTTTAATATAAGTATTCAGATTCAGAACAAATATTCAAAAGGAAGTACTCTGATTGGACCATATATATGAATATGTTGCTGAAAGACATTTTATATTTGGCAACATATTTATATAATATTATAAATCAAATATGAGTTGGAATGAGTCAAAGATATGTTAATTATTCAATCCACTACAGCTCAGATAGTTCGATATAGGCCAAAGAAAACGTACACGTGGCAAATATTGGGCCCCTAAAAATGAATATATCTATGGGCCCAGACCATTGTCATAGCAATGAACAGTTCAAAACACAATATTATAACATTTGAATGGTCAACTTAAACCCACAAATAGCATTTTTGAATGATAAATTGAGTAATTATCATGTCTCAAGTGATGGAGTGGAGTCTTGGTTAGTTCTGTGGAGCTGATATAGTCCTGGTCCAAACCAAGTTCTGGTCCAAACCAAGTCTACAGTAGGACTAAACTGTGCTCAAACCAGGACCAAACCAGGACTAGTATGAACATACCCAAGTTTATTCATGTTTTAGTGCTGTACCATAGCAGCCTATCAAGCTATTGTGATAAGACATTTGATTTGATGTGAGTAAAATTCTCAAATATCTTCAGAACTTTCAGAAACCAGAGCGAAGATTTGTCATAAGAGTAAAGCTAACAACAACTAACATACTAGTGCAAACTTCCTGATTCTTGGACAGAAATCTCTTAAACTGTGTGTAAAATTGTCAAAATAACAACCAGAAAAGGCTAAATTGGGAATAATTTAAGTTTAGGCTTTTTGGAAAATTTTATATGAAGTTTCAAAAATAAAGAGCAATCCTGTTTTTTCAGATTTGTTCTTAAATGTGTCATTTGATATTGAAATAATACCAATAAGGTATTCTGCAGCAAGCAATTGACAGAAATGTAACCATAAATGTAAATGGTCACATTTTTAAAATAATGCTTCTCCACCTTCAAGACACTCAAAAGGCTTTACATCAAGGAACCACTCACCCATTCACACAGGTGGGTTAAGTGTCTTGCCCAAGGCCACAACGACAATATCCGTCTGTGGGAGCTTGAATCGTACTGCCAAACTGTGGTTCAGTTGCTCTGACTGTTCTAACAATGATGTTTCTGTCGAGAGCAGGATTCAAACCGCTAACCTTTGGATCAGTGGACGACCGCTCTACCATCTAAGACCGCCAAGGTTTTAATGGTCTGTCCACTGAGAATATTCCCCAATATACAATACAATAAAATGAAATCGTATGGATGGGGTGGGGGACAAGAGCACTACAGCGGATACATAATGGACAGAAATAGTCAGCTATTAAACTGGATCCAATGAATCCTTTGAGGTGGACACAACATCACACTGAACGACGATGCTTTTAAATGAAAAAATACTTCATTTTTATAAGATTTTGAAGATTCCTACCTATACAATAATACAGAATAGATGTGATTTGTTAAGTAATTTTTCAAGGTTTTCCAGAAAATACAAAAATAAACTGGCTTTGTTGATGACGGGGTCTGTTTGTGTTTTTTGGCTGTAAAAATCATTGTAATTGGCTGAGGACATAGCCAATCACACCTAGAGATAGAGAGTAGTCTGGAGAGTAGAATGAGACAAAAAGGAGTTGGTAAGGATTATTATCGCTTATTTCAGGCATAATAGTTGGTGATTCTGAGAGGGGTATATGAAATGGGTTCATAATTCCACTATACTCATTCATATCACATTAGGGTTGTCAAAAGTATAGAAAATCAGATATTAATTGATACTAAAACTAGTCTAGATACTCCTAAAGCTAGAAAAC
This sequence comes from Periophthalmus magnuspinnatus, assembly GCF_009829125.3. Taxonomy (NCBI): domain Eukaryota; kingdom Metazoa; phylum Chordata; class Actinopteri; order Gobiiformes; family Gobiidae; genus Periophthalmus; species Periophthalmus magnuspinnatus. The sequence continues at coordinate 16,175,692 of NC_047136.2, forward strand.
TAAATGCTCCTTTGAGCAAGTATTGATATGAAAAAGTCACATTCAAGACCAAGACCTTTCGTGAATAGCTTTAGAATGATCTTGAGCTGTATAAAACCATATAAACTAGTATATGCCCACAGACCACTTTCGAGACTACCAGGATGACTGAGGGATTACACAGATACAAGACCACATGGTAATATGACAGAAAGTACTACTATTTAAAGCTGGAAATTAAATTGTAAGTGTGTTTCTTATTCTAAGATTATTCCTTGGTATTGAAATCAAGTTAGACATTTTAGTATCTTGACAACACATTACATATGTGTATAGGTCTAAAAGTAAAGTTTGCCTGTCCATCAATTAACTGCTGCAGAATCCCAATAACAGGGATGTACGTGATTGAGACAAATTAAACTGGATCTGTTTTAAAACTGAAATATATTGTGAAATTGAAATGCTATTTATAATTGTGCATTTGTGATCAGGTGAGTCTGCGTTATGTTTTACATTGTACCTGAGCTGGAACTCGTGGTGATCTTCTGCTTGGTGTTCTGCCGTGTCTCCTTCATCCAGGGGAAGATGTGTTTACGGGAGGAGGAGGAGGAGGAGGGCGACCCAGCTTTGGCACTGCCCTGAGCGGCTCCAGAGCTGGGCCCGTTGCTTGTGCTTTGGCTGACGTCGCCGGGAGAGTGTGAGGGGGCGGTGGGGGGCTGCTGTTGCTGCTGAGGCGGTGGTGGTGCGTGGCTCGGCAGCGGTGGAGCGGCTGACACGGGGCCCTGCGCTTGATTGCTTTCGGGATGGACCTTGGCCTGTGCCGCCTGGATGACCGCGCTCCTGTCGCAGCTCTCCGCCATGTCTCCCGGCTTGTGCAGCGCCACGGAGCCGTCGGGAGACTGCAGGGAGCAGGCGGGTCGATGGTACTCACTTTCCACATGAGAGGCCCGGGGATATTGGCCCTGATTGGCGTCATAACCGTAGCCATTTGCGCTTTGATATGGGTAGCCACTGTAAATCGCGGAGCTGTCGTAGTAGGTTGCCTTTTGCATCTCGCCGTTTCCCAATATTTATTTCCGAAACTGACAGGGTCTTGACACCCTTGTAGAATAACATTGGCACCCCGTGGTCACGTGACGCCTCTCCGCCAATGGCCTCCTCGGGTGAACCTAGGGTTACAAGACGCACTGTGAGGAGAAGAAATGGTGGCGATCCATCTTACTTTTGAATGCGGCCTGACACGGCCGACTATGGAGCTGAGATAGGGCCAACACTTGGGCAGACTATTACCGTTTACCTTCTGGCTTCCACGGGCCACCGAGGCACGCACCAACCTTGTATCACCATCTGCGCCACACAATCGCCACAAAAGCATTTTTATTTAACACGAAACCCGTGACATATCCAAGCTCACTGCTCGTTAACAATTGCAGACGCGCTGTAGGCAGGGGCTTATTAGCGACTGACCACATATTCCCGCTATGGTGTTATTCTACTGACCGAGATGTCACGGGCCGGCCATATTTCTGTAGCAGGTGGAGACATTAGCACAAATTTTTCCTTAAAATACAAGAGGGAAGTGCGTATTTTGTGTAACCGGATAGAGTAGCGCGCATGGGCCACCTGGTGAAAGGCATAAACAGCCGCATTCTCTCGCGCAAAGATAAATGAAGGAAACCAGAAAAACCGGGCGCGCGCCTCCGTGACCACACTGTGAACTCTCCTCTCACATGCAGGCCCATAATAATGGCTGCTGCCGCGCTGTCCGTCGTGTCGCGGTGGGTGATATATGTGCGGATAGGTGATGTATGGAGGAACCGGGGACGCACGGAGGCGGACGGGAGAGGCGCAGCCAGAAGCGGAGTCAGCCCCACAGGTAACCGCAGGGAGCAGGCCTATCTGCGCTCTGCATCGTTATGAATATCATAAACAATATCAAACACATGGAGAAGAGAGATATGACTGCGCTGTGCGCATCTTTCATTTGGATACGCGCTGCTTTGGATGTGCACAATTTTGTTTACGCAGAACAAAAACAATTATTATTATTATTATTATTATTATTATTATTATTATTATTATTATTATTATTATTAATAATTATAGTAGTAGTAGTAGTAGTAGTAGTAGTAGTAGTAGTAGTAGTAGTAATAGTATTAGTAGTATCAATAATAATAATAATAATAATAATAATAATAATAATGCAAAAAATAAATAAAATAAATGTAGCTTAAAAAGCATAGGTATTCAGAGCAACAAAAGACCCTAGGCTACAGCAGAAATGATCATTGGCCTTTTGCTGGAAAAAAACAAAATCTCACAGCTAGAAGACAAAGACAAATGTATCGGAACAAAGGACTCAATGTGTAAGATAGCTCAAAAGTGAATATATTATTTATCTCTATTATTTCTATTAAAATCATAAAATATTGTTTTGTTTGTTCGTTTTTATAGAAATGGTTTAAAACAAGAGGAAAATTGAGACCACATTGTAACCTACAAAAGCTCGAAAAACAAAATGCCGAAAAATACAACGTGACACAGCGCGTTGGGAACATGAAAAGTTGATGAAAACGTGGAGCCAGTTGCCCTGGAGGTGTAAGCAGCCATAACTATTCATCAAAGGCTCATAAATAAATGAAGCAGCTGTATTAGTAATTAAATGGGACCGTAGTTTGTGTAGCTCATAACTCAGCGCGAGCCCCGTGCGCCCTTTCCCTGCGCGTAAACTAACCACACGCTGAAAGAAGGTGTCCACACTGTTACACTACGGGACAAACTCTCGCTCCAAATGTGTTCAGAGCCATGTCTCCAGCGTAGAGCCGAGCCGCAGCGACCGCCTCGGTCTTAGAGTGTGGGAGATATGCTCCGCGCTGCAAGGATCCACTGCTCCCGCCCGTGTGGATGTGAGTGAACTCTTCCTGAACCGAGATCTAAGTCGTACGGTGATAAATCACCAGCGCGACACACAAACTCGGCCATTTACAAAGCGAGGGAAGCCTATTTCTGGCCTGCTTACCTTATCCTCTGACGAGCAGTGCGCAGCAGCGACCGGCAATATTCTCTCATTCAGCGAGGAAATCGATCAAAGCAGTAATCCAGAGAAAAGTGAAGGCAGCGGGCCAGTCTGAGACAGCCGAGCCCAGCCATGCACCGCGCTCTGCGCAGCCACAACAACACGAGCAGAGTGGAGCCCTGTGCGCTTTTCCTGACTCGACGTGGATGGGTAGGTTACGAAAGCAGGCGTGAGCAGCGGGGTCAGCGTGATAAGCCTTATCTGCCCCCCGTGCCACAGACAGACAGCCGGGGCTCGTCCACAGCTCTGAGGCAGCCTATAGTCTACACGCCTGTACTCTGCTATACGCTGCTCTATGTGGTCCCCTCACGCACCAGTACCGTGCACACACGCCAGTGAACTGCCCCGAACCACAGCGTCACCATAGACAAGAAAAATTATGCAAATGAACTAGCGCTTTGGAAAAGCCAGTTCAAATCAAGAGCTGCCTCTCCCCTCTCCCACTTACACCTCCTCCCCCCTAAAGCAAAACGGGACACGCTGTCTGTCCACAAATAGTACACAATTCCCCGCCACAAATACATCTTTTACCTTTAAAATCTGCTATTATCTGCTTCAGAGGAGGGAGAGGAGCGCTGACCACTGCACCAGCCCACGGCACATAAAGGAGCTCCTCATCACCGCTTAATCATTAACTATTTGCACCGGCCTCTCTTTTGTCGTTTGTTTCATTGTGGCACGCTAAAAGAACAAGAAAACATCTGCTAAACATTGCGCTGTGCAGTCAATATTTTGATCTTATTCTATGTTTGAATCCTCGGTGCTCTTTCTACAAAGCAGAGGAGTCCCGCAGAAGACAGGGGGACGTGTGGATCTGCCAAATGGCTCCAGAGAGCAGAAACCCGCCTGGAAACACATTCTCCCAGTGTGCGCAAAACACTGCTGATTTTGGCACATATTTTCCAAAGTGGGACATACAGCGCGCGTGGGTGTGTGAGTGGGACCCAAAAATCCACGCGTGAGGATTATTTTTTAGCCAACTCTGCTTTTTTCTATTCACCCACTTTGTCTAATTATTGACTCCTTTGTTCAAAACGCTGAATTTTGTCTTTCTTTTACGCGCGGAACGTTTGTCAGTGGCCCACGGCGAAAGTTAATAATAAAGGGATGAAATGGTGAAAGAGTAGCCGGAGAGTTGAAGTGTAAACGCGGGCATATGGCGCACACCGAGAGGGGCTGTTGGAGAGAGGCGAGGCGGCGTTCCAAGAGCCACGTTTATAATGACAAATGACAGGGACGAAGGAGGAATTACGCCTGTCTATGCTGCTATTACGCGCGGGACTGGGAGACCATAGCGCCCGTGTGTGGGGCTACTTATTAGAAATTGAATAAGGATATCACCATCAAGGATTCATAACACAAATCAATAAAGATATGGACTTACCGAGGGCAGATCGAGGGCTGCGGGAGAGGCCTGCGCTCACACGACTGGATCTCTGCAACACGGAACATTGAGCATACAATTTTACCCCTTTCATTTGTAATATTTCCTTATCTAATAGTTTTAATCTTCACGAAAAGAAATGGATTTGGAGATTTTCCCTAAATGAAAGCTCATAAAAGTAAGTGGTAAATGGTTATGCTTTGGGATTCTTGTTAAACCTTGTGTGTAATTCTTTATAATTTATGTGTAATAAAAAGAAAATAAAAACTGGATAACTGGCATTTTTATTTTCAAAGTGTTTGAATCTATGATTGGTGTTTTTGTGTTGAAATTGCATTTTTTATTTATATTTTATTGTAACAGATTGATTTTTCTTTTGAAGTTTCTAAATGTATTAAGAATTTGCATGGAATAAATTGCGCAAAAGGCCACAGTAGCTTGAACACAATGTAAACACGGAGCTGTGATTATTAATAGCCATAGAGGACAGATTACAGCGCTTGGATAAATATTTGCATATTTTGCTAAAATAAAGATAAGGTTAGTACAAACGTTTTGTGCAAATAAAAACCGTGCTTCCCTAGCGTCATGTGCGCGCGGGTCTGGACCGTCATTATTCGCAGCAGCTTCTCTCCTCGGCTCTCCCAGAGTCTTCCCCGAGTCCTCCCCGAGTCCCCGCGCCCATAAATCACCCACAGCCCGTGACCTCAGCGCTGGCCGCAGAGGCACTCCGTCTTCCATTATGTGCTCGTTTCCCTGAGAGGGAAGAGGCGAGGCGGAGCGGGACCAGAGCCTCCGTGTGCCTGTTTCTGATGCGAGCCTCAGCCTGATGGATCATTTCACATACCCGGAGTTTGGAGAATAAACGCGGCGTAATTTGGGTGTCACTGTGGACCATGCGCCCATTTCTCTTCACTCACAAAAGACAAACTACATCTATTTTTTGTATTCATTTGTGGAATTAGTTTCACAAATTTGAATTTCTCAGTGTTTTATTGTGTGACATTTTAGAACCTCACATATTTTTTGCTTATTTTATTTTTTATTTTTTATTCTTAAAGAGCTATCCGATGTTCAGCCCATAGTCTGTGGCCGCTTTATTTACGCGCACTAATACAGGCCTGTGCGTAACAACAGCAATTCCAGCCAAATCATTTTAACAATATTATAGACTATTACGTTTTGCCTATTAAAAGCATTCACATGCAAACGTACACTTTACACAATCGTTCATTTCTAACACATGTGAGACAAAAATAATACTCCTTCGCCACATTTAGCTCTGTAGTGTGTTTTCGTAGCATGTCCCTATTATAAGGGATTATAAATCTACATATAGATATAGATTAATACCCACTATGCACAACATTCTTTTCGTTGGTAGAAAATTTTCGTAAAAGTATTTATCGAAGCAGGTGAGCGGCTATTTGAAATTACGCGTGGTTACACATTTTTGTAGTAATTATTACACTAGTAGGTTACACTACTATACTAGCCAAGAGCACGAGTCAGTGTTCGACACTTTCTTTATTTGCACTTTTCGCCAGTTCTTGTCACTTTTATGATTCTTTTCCGTTATATCAACAATAAAAGTGACATATCATTGTAAATCTGGCCGCTCTTTTTCGCTACCTGTCCATTCCCCAGCCTCTCCGGGTCCCGTCTCCCCCTGACCTCTGTCTCCCGCGGCCATAACTCACGGCAGTAATGAACAATCGACGGAAATACCTCAAAATAAAATCCATCCTCCCAAAGCTCAGGCGCTGCCCGCGTGGAAAAACATATCCGTCCGTGACAGCTCGTGCAGCGGCAGCAGCAGCAGTGCCGCGCAGTACATCCACAAAGAGTAGCACGAGGAGCCGCGTGAGTGCGTCTTCTCTCCCGTGGTTACATATCAGCCGCAGCCCCGGACCCCCCTCCCGGATAGTGGGGAATACGGCTGCATTTAATCAGTATCTTGCGGCCCAGACCGGGGGCTCTCCGGTTTGCTCCTTCCAAGAGCCATAACACAGAACACGCACGTAACCGCGTCTTCCCCCCGCGCTACTCACGTGACCCAACTTAAATCCCCTTTATTTGAGCTCGTGAATCATTAATGGAGACAGGCATGGCCCCGGAGCAGCGCGCGCTTGAACACAGCAGAAGACGCACGGTGCCATGTGCTCCACCATTCAGAGGAGAAGAAATGTCAGTGTGCCATGGATGCGAGAGATGTTAGCGGCTAGCACGGGCCATAAGCAAAGGGGCAACCAGAGAAAATATCTACTACGATAACATGCAGTTTGTCCAATGGGCTGTATTTAAACCTAATTCAGAAGCAGTGGTGTTTGAAGCCCATAGGAGGAACGCAGGGGGAACACTTGAGGCTGCATGTCCAACACTTTAAAAATACTAAATAGGCCCACTAATTAATTTTGCACTTAACGCTTACATTTAGAGCTTTTAAAACTACTGTTATGTGCAGCACTTTGGACACTGTCTTAGTTATAGAATGTGCTATACAAAGTGCTGTCAGAAGGTGCATGGCCAGGTTTGTATTTCTTACCTTTCCTACAGTACTATAAACCCTCTACAATATAGTGTTTGGCTATACTGTCATAGTGAATATTTTTTAAGCATGATGTGGCCTATGTGAGTATGTGTAGATAGGCCCATAGGCTGGTTCCCAAGTACACTCAGAGTACGTTTTAACTCTTGTACAGTATAGGCAAATAAATCTGTTAACAAGGCTATATGACTATGATTGTTCAATGATTCAAAGTCTTCCAAAACATCCTTAAGAATACCCGGTAAGTGTTTGCATACCCAGAGGCTCCATTCTGAAGGTAAAGTGGAAGTATCAAGTTTAATGTGGTTCACTTGTCAGTTAGCCTGGTCTTAGCCTGTGTTAGCCTGTGTTAGCCTGTGTTAGCCTGTGTTAGCCTTGTGCAGCCCAGAGCCAATGTAAAAGAGCATGTTAACGATCCCATTAGAGACACAGGGCTGTACACAGGAGCGTGATCACATGCACTTTACACTTTACTGCCTCCAATTAGTCTCCCTCTGTAAACTACCAGTGTTTTTATGTCCCTATTGATATATGAGCGCAGGCACAGTCATTAGGAGCCAGTCCACGAGCATGTCTTTATAGTAGACACAATGTCCAACAAGAGATAGGTAGAATGGATACACACTCCAAAAGGACTCAAGTAAAGTACTAAATAATTACATTAGAGTAACTTTTATACTTTTCAAATTGTCAACATAAAGCTTTGGTTACTCGACTGTTTGTAGTGGGAAGAATAACCACAGTTAACCACAGCCAAGCAGCCTACATCAAAATAGACTAGTAGTCTGCTTAAAAGTAGAATTTGCAGTACTAATTCCAACCTAAAAATAGTAATTGTTTAAAGGATATTTAAAGGTGCACTATAACGTTTCCATTGAAAATATGTTATTGTTTTACCAGCATCTACATAGTATTCATTCAAATATTATGGCTAAACATGGACCATACATTGGAAAATATTGACAGCATGCACTCCACAGACCTCATGTCTCCTTTATAAAGCGTGTGTATGTATAAAAATGTTATGTGCGTGACTCCACTGCATTTGTGATCTACAAAAAGATAACTTTACACAGCCATTTGCAATCTGGTTCATAAACTCTGAACTTTGCACATTGGGGCTTTCAGAAATGAGGCAGAAGATCTGGGCTCAGAGAAGTAGTTTGACCTGGTGATATCACCTTTTCTCCCCATGAAGACAGATACGTTTAAAGTCATGCTGTTGAACATTCCAAGCAAAGCAAAAGCATTTCCACAGAGACAAACAGGTGTTTGACCTTCCACCAGATTACATAGAATTACATAGTGCACCTTTAAAGACTCTTGTGACCATTGTGCCATGTTAGAATATTGTTACCTCCTTAAAAACATACCTGCAGTTGTGTTTTGTATTCCCAAAGCTCAAACTGCTCTGTTCCACCTTGTGATGTTGTGTAGTGGTAGTTTTCAAGTTAACAGCTCCTCTTACCTCTTGGTTAGTAAAGAATTCTGGAAATTCCGGGGTTGAAGGTGTATGGAGCACAGCAGAGCACTTTCTGTATTACCACATGACATTACAAGGTGGAACAGAGTGTTATGCAAGATTTGTGTGTTAAACATTTGTGAATGAAACAAAACACAACTCAAGATATGTTTTTAATGAGGAAACAGCATTATATATATACTGTTATAATGACAAATAAATATGCAACTACATTTTTACTATTTTGTTTGGAATTTAAAGAAAGAAGAAAGAAGAAGAAAAAAAGATTTTGCACTAATATTTTCCTTCACCACCAAAAAAGAACTTAACTAAGCCATAGCCACTGTAACTAAACCAAAATTGGAAATCAAACAGGTCTTAAAACATAAGCGGGGTCAATTCCATACAGAACTAAACCAGTTCTGAAACTGGTTAATCTAAGGACTCACCACCATAGTCTCAAACCGCATATGAATCCCAAACAAAGCTGAAAAAGTTGCTCAATGTCGCCCCCCTTTCCTCACTGCGGGCGCTGTACACATTACTTGGGATCCCATTGGCAGTGATTTCCCCTTAAGCTCGTAGCCTAAAGGCAGGTGGTCCTCTGTGCGTCTGGACTTGTCAGTAACAGGAAAGTGGAGGTGATCTGAACCAAAGGCTGCACTTATGAGAACACAGTCCCCCGGCCCCTCGCACGGATGGAGTTACACAGCCGAGAGAGGAGAGCCTGACTGCCGCAGGTAAACGACGCACCGGGGGAAGGCAAAGGTGAAATAATATCCGGAGAGAGCGCGTATTATGGTCATGTTTTTTTAATTTATTTTTTATTTTCTATACAGGTATGAAAGATAAGCTGGCGGGTTGGTAGTGCTTAAAGATCCACTGTGTAACCTTTCTGGTGGGAGGTTTAACTCAAGGTAGAGGTCATTTCCTGTAATAGCACGCAATGACATCTATCTTTTCAGTCTTTAACAAGCAGGTGTTTATACTGTGAGCCTCTCCGTACATCGCACACTTTTCCCAGAAAAGTAATGACATCTCCATGGACACGAAAAGATGCCATACTCTTCACCAGAAAAGTTACATGCTGCATCTTTAAAGGGTATTTGGCAGGTTAGATTACATATTTCAGAAAATTAGTTAACACAATTATGTTTAAGATATACATATATTTTTTTAAAGTTTGAAAATTTTAGCAAAGTTTACTTCCTGGTCAGAGCAGCAGATGTAACAAACGTTGAGATAATTCCAAAGTTACACAATAGTTTTAGTTTGTCTAATAAAATACACGATGATACCTATATATACTTAGGTATATAAATGTATTAGTAAAACGCTAGCTCGTTCGTATTCTTAACTTTCATTTTTTTCACAAACTGGTTCTAAATCTATAACAGCAGGCACTATCGCACCAAACCAACTAATAATGACAAAAACATGCCATATGTACTTTGAGAACATAGCACAGTATAGGTTTAGCTTTGTTTTGGCTTATGGTTAAGACCTGCTTTAGTTTTGGTTCAGACCAGATTTGGGATTTTATAGGGTTTCCGGCTTAGATCTGTAGTAGTTTAATCATTTGCAGTTCAGATGTAATCCATGTTTTAAACTTGGTAAAACAACAGAGATTCATGAGTCATTTGACATTAGAAAGTTACATGTAGTGAACAAGACAGTAATTGCCTTCTTTACTGCTAATAGATCGTTAAAGCCGCATTTAAAGTTGACACAACCTGTTATAAGATCTCCCCAGAAATCAATATTTGTCAAAGATATGATTTATAATTGTTAATGCGCCTTTGTGACATCCTACGTTAGAATATGACACCACTAAACTGTGCGTCATGGCTCCTCCGTTTGGCGCTTTCTGTGAACTCCCTGCTCCACAGCGGGCGTGGAAAAATCCTACCCCGTCTATTAATCATATGAGGCGGACAGAGCTGCATCCCTCCGCCGCGCCATGCCTTTGTCTCCTCAAACTACAACTTGAGCGTGCTGAACTTTTGGTTTTACGCACGGTAAACTCGGGCGGATTTGGATCGACCCGAACGGCTCTTTTACGCACGGATTAATTTTGACTTTACGATGTGGCTTTTAGGTTTTTAGGTTGATTTAGCAAGGTTTAATGTGTTTTTTTTCCCTCCGTTTTCTTTGTGTCCCCAGATTGTCCAGAGGGGCGCTGTTTGGCCGGCTGCGCGCGTTCTGCCGGCTAACCTCTCCACACCGCACATGAACTTTTCCTTGACCCGGTGAGCGACGATTGATGAACGGTAGAAATGGCTCCCCTTTTCACCGATATCAGACTACAGGCCTCACAATCTAGAAAATCTTGAACAGTTTTAAGATTTGGACAGTTAAAGGGAATGTAGATTGTCCAGATGTGCTGTTGTCAAGGACAGTATTTTAAAAAGAACGTAATTTTAAAAAGCTTCTCATTTACTGTTTTGTTTAATTTCCTTTTATGCACTTGCTACTTTTAGTTTAAAACAACGTACATAATTATAATAAATTTTACATTTATTAATCATTAAATTTATGTTAAATACATTTAGAGTTCTAATTTAACTATATATTATAGGCCTATTAGATTAGGTTATTAATTTTATTAAAGAAAGTATATTGTCAGTATTATTATATCCCAAATATATTTATATTTATACTATTTATGTATCAAATTAGAAAAGCTATAGACTTTTTTTTTAATTTTTCTTTTTTTCCAGGATTTCCTACAGGATGCAGTGAAATTCCATATAGATGATTTGAATAGTTGATCGACAAACAGTTTCTCTCGTTGTGTACATGGAAAATTATTTTGTAACTATTTAAAGTGTATGAAAACAGTTGAAAGTGTGGTCTTTTTTCGCTTTCATGCCATTACACCTCGTAGTTTGAATATAAAGGCATTGCAGTCACTTTCTTTCTTACTGTTCTTATCTTTATCGCAACGCATAACTGCACGGAAACTATATTGTACCCAAAAAAGAACTGAAATCTTCACTAGCAAAGATTCAGTTGTGCTTTTAATAAGATATAGTGCCTGCTCATTCTCGCTGTCAACGCCCTGAAGCCAGACGCAGCTGCCTGGATAAGGGCCAGACAGCGGCCGTATCTCCCTCCCCAGCCCCGCGCTGTCGACACTGCTCTGGGCAGTTCTCAACAGTCCGCCTCTGGTTAGCACTGGAGCCAACCCCGTCTTTTTTTTACAGAGACAGGTCAACATCAAGACGAAATGCAACGCGTCTATACGCCTACAATAAGTAACCCTTCATGTACATTAGAGGCTGCATAAGGTTAGGGTCGAATGTCTTGAAGTGATTTCTGTTAATACAAATCTATGAGAGCGCATAAAGAAACATTTGATCCCGTGTTGAACCTACGATTATTCATTTTGAAGGTTTATTCAAGTGCAGCATTGACGAGAAGTTTGAAAAGATTTGAGCCTATTTTACGCATCTAGAACATGTAACAGCTCAAAATTATGATTATGATGATTTTAAAGTAACCTTTCAAAACGAATTTATAAAAATACGTGGAAGATTTGAGGTTATCTGATGCGATGAGACGTCAGCTAGATAAAAAGCATGATACGTACAACTATAATTACATTTCTTAAATCATTGATGATGCACCTACAAAAATGCGTACAACCATTTGAATAATAAAGAAGCAAATTTGAATGATGGTTCAATGTTAATTTTGCGTCTATATTTTAATTTGCAATAGCCCATGATTAAATTGTTGGCCCCGAATCCATGCTCCACTTTACAAATTTCCTCTTTGCTACACGAATTCTCAAACTATTCTTAAACTTTAACATACATATTTAAAATCAAATTCAGCCTGATAACACAATCAGCAGGCTGTTGTCTCTTCCACAATATACAGAATAGATAAACGTGTTGAAAGTTGAAAAGAATAGACTAACTTGAAGATGCGCATCATTTCACTGAGCATTTTCTTTGCCAAAATGACAAAACTTCAGATATAAGAGATAATTTGATTAAAAATATCCAAAAATAAAATAGTTTGTTGTTGTAAATGTTTAAAGGCCACATATGCGCTTGGTCTTGGATTTTAAAATGGTGAAGCAATGAACATGTTACCACTTTTCCCTATAATTGAAATACATTCCGTAATTCAGGTACAATCCACTCCAACCACTTCTAATTTTAATCCATCAGCAGAGTGGTGTCGTCTCCCAAAGACCTTGCACTAGAAAACTGTAATAGGTTTCTACTATGCGTCTTGCGCTTTGGTGCCAACTGTGCCAATTTAACAGCGTGTCAATCTGTGGAAATAGGGGCTCCTGGTATCACGTTGACGCACACAATACGCATCAATCACGACATGTAATTACTGTAGAACACTAATGGAAGGCTAATATAGGCAGAAGTGTAATATAGATAAATAGCAGGTTGGGTGTTTAACAGTAAATTTGCATAGAGTTTTTCCCCAACGTAATTTATCTAACGCGATGCATAGAGAAATACGTAACCATATGCGCCCACAGTCCACGAGATGAAAAACACTCCATATCTGAACAAGTTCTAGCAGTACTCACGCGGGTTCTGGAAGAGCGGGTCAGAGAGAGGAGCGGATCGTGCAGCGAAGAGCTCCAAAATGAAAATATAGCCACAATTTCACATCTATTTCTGATCCCACCGCTAATTCATAATTCAATAAGTCACGTGTGAAGGGTGGATTAAAAATTCATACATTGGAAGTGACCTCTATTTGAGTCGAATGACATGAGCAAGTGTCATTTTGAACGAGTGTGAAGTTGGGAGCGCGCGGAGTCAATGGAGGGACGCCATCTTCTGCTCAGCCTCGTGCCTACACTTGAGACGCAAAGACGCATGAGAATATGCTGAGACTTACATTGCATTTGATTTGGAAGTACTATTTTATAATAATAATAATTTAAGATAGTCGTTGGCGTATGTTTTCCCAAATTCAGGCATGATTTTGTAATTAAAATTAGTAAATTATTAAAAAGCACCTTCTTAACTATAGGCTATATTTAAACTTAAAAATACAGTTCCCCAAATGAACAGTTTGGTACAATACAAACATACACCCATTCAAATACATTATAATATTTGTTTACATGTTTGATAAATGCTTATTATTACGTTATGGGCATTCATTGCACAACGAATAAGTCTAACCATTTTTTTTTTTAAATTAATTGTTTCGGAAAATAAACCAAAATACACTCGTACAGTATTCATGCAGTGCAGTAGTATTTCAGTTTATATAAAAAGTTATTAGTTTCATTGATAATTTTCAGTAACTCCAAACAGATCTTAACAAATTGAGGAGTTTGGTGAGTAAATAAAACCAAAGTCAACTATAATATTGGTAAGTGATATGGCATTAGAATCCCTTTGGTATTTCCAAAAATGCAGTCCACATTAAACCGCTGGGAACCGCTCCTCTAATGACCAAACCACGGCGCGCCCGGGAAAGCCTTTCTTTATTAATTCATTGTCATACAGACGATTAGAAGCTTTCATTGAGACGCCGGAGCGACGCATGTTGCAGCTCATATCTCGCCTCTGTCTCACCCCTGACACATCTGCCGCAATGATGGATCGCGGTGGGGCCTTCTCTAAGAATCATTTCGGGCGAATTCATCAAATTCACACCGAAAACACACTTTTTGTTTCTGCTCTGTCTCTACATCTTAACCCACGAGAGAAGAGAAAAGTTTGCCTACGTCCCCGCGCTGATATATGGCCTTAACATAGTGTGTGTCGAAAGGTCAGGGGTCGGCTGCAGTGCTGTGAGGCGGTGATTGGCCAGCTCCTTGCGTGTCCTCTTGGTGAACTCTATTGTTTGGATGTAGCAGGTACTGACCAACGCTCACACTCGGGTGCACGGGGATGTTCCAGTGGCCAAGCGCATGGGAACAATGCGTGTGTGGCCGGATACATTGGACACAAACCCACAATCTGTGCTTGGTTTGATTTCCAAAGAATCCAAACTCTTAAGGGACAGCTGATGTCCGTCTTTTACGCAGATGCCTTCTGTCTTTATCCACAGAATTACGCATGACAATATAGCATGTTTACGCATTCATTTTGTACATTGGTTATAACTTCAATAAATTTACATATTTTTGGTTATAAAAGTGATATAACTCCTTTCATCAGTCAAAATATTATATTTTTTTCCTATAGGAAGCAAAGGATTTAATTATACATAGAATAGTTTTATGGCTGATGCGTTTGATATCACAGAGGAGCAATATATTCCCATTTTACGCACGACTCTCCAAACTAAAGTGTTTAAGATTCTGAAAAGGTTGCAATAAGAAAACGTTTGTCAGCATAAATGAAATCAAATGAAGTAGCCAGAAATGCAACATTGCAGTTTTTTTTTTTGAATCATAAAAACGAGACGTCTAAGTGACATGGTCAGGTTTGATTTACGCACGGCTCTCAAAACGGGAAAAAACACAAGCGTAGCCACGTCATTCTTAGAAGTGAAGCACAAATTTATTTCACAAAGACAGATCAAACTATAGAGCTCACAACACCGCTACGGACAATATACAGACAGATATTCACAGTTGAGAATACAGCACGACATGGGACGCACTAAGCAGCACTTAAAGCAAATCTACACAAACAACGGACAACGAACAGCGACTAAACAGAATGCTTGTTCATATTATGCCTTCATTAGGATTTGTCTATTTACAGTCAAATGTCAAAGTCACCTGGACTACATTCAAACAAACTACACTGTTACTCTCGAGCGACGCCTCTACAAAAATGTGTGGTTCCTACAGGCATCGAATCTCGCTAAATATCTTTCAAGTATTTTATTAGAACTTTCCATGAGAGAGAGAGAGAAAAAAAAACAAAATACAAAATCAAAATGAACGTACTTCACCTGACTCCATTTAATGATACAACTTTCATGTAATGTGCGTAATTGTCCTTCTGTCATAACATTCGACAATATAGAAACGCTTCACTTGCCTGTGGGGCAGTTAAAGGTCATATTCAAGCTTTTATGGAGAGCGCAGAGGGAGAGGGGACATGGGTTTGAACACCGTGTAAAATACTGGTCCATCAGATCCACATGTCAGTCTGTTCCGGGGCGCGGCTCGTGCACTATAGCCCAGGCGTTGGCACGAGCTGCGGCTGGGGGCCTGTCTTCATCTGCGGCTGTGGCTGGGGCCCCGCGGCGGAAGAGACGGCGGAGGACGACGAGGAGCTGCGGATCTTGGTGTTGGGCAGCTTGTGTTCCTTCTTCCACTTCATCCTCCGGTTCTGGAACCAAATCTTAACCTGGCGCTCGGACAGACACATGGTGTGCGCAATCTCCACACGTCTGCGCCGGGTCAGGTAGCGGTTGAAGTGGAACTCCTTCTCCAGCTCCAGAGCCTGCTGACGGGTGTAGGCAGTACGGGACCGCTTGGGCACTCCTCCGTTGTAACTGGCGTTGACTACAAGGAACGGAAGCAGGTGTTATGGGGTGGTTCTATGGATGGGGTTCTGCTGTGATGTCTATACGCGCCATAAATGCCATGAAAGGTCTCAGATTACAACTGGACAGGGCTGTTCGTGTCAGAGTGTCGAGTATGTATACATAAGGGACACGACAGGCTGTTTGTCTCCCGTATCTCTGCCGTAGTGCCAAACCAACGCTTATCAGAAGTGGTCAAACTCGGGGGCACATGTGGAGGCGAGTCGCTCTGAAGCACCGTGTATAGACTACCATGAGAGGCGCTTAACAGATGTCAGACACTCATCAGCCCGTATCAATGAAACGTGTCTAAATGCGTACAAGTACAAGTTTTATGCCTTATCTGTGCGTACTTGTGGCATTCCATTCTAATACTGTCTCTATTTGCAGCTTATTTGATCTCTTTGCCATACAATGGGGTGCAACCAAAGCTTTATTACGCCATAACTGCAGAGATGATTAACAAAAACAGCAGGGTTGGATATTACGCAGATTAAGCTTTGGCTTCGATCCAGTTGCATTACAGCAGATTCTAAAAAGCAACGAAAGCATCGCGTACGGCCCCTCCAGACGCACACGGGCGATAAAATTTACGAGGGTCCTTAATTACCGACCCCGCTGCTCGATAGTCGTAAATTGCAGCTGTAAAGGGGCAGCTCAATGGCTTGTACAAACAGAAAGACATAACACTCACCGGTGCTAACGTGCACCTTCTTCATCCAGGGATAAACCACCGGCTCCTTGCCCTTGTTCGCCACGCCAGGGTACACCTCCCCGGCGAGGCTGCAGTCTTTAGAGGCGTTTGCCCCCGTGCCAGAGACGTCCGGGCCCGCCGAGAGCCGCGGAGGTGCATGCTGGCTCTGTGGGACCTGCGGCTGGGGCTGGTGGTGGTGGTGCTCGCTAAAATCGTCCAGTCCCGGAGGTCCAGGTGCGGGCACGGTGCCGTAGTCGTATCCCGGTTCGCTGTAGTTTGACCTCGGATAGGATGTCTCGTCGTGATGGGGGAAGCCCGTCTCCTTCGGTCGCTCGTAGTAGTCGCCAGGATTGGGGATGTAGCCGCTCTGCTGATACTCGTCGCATGGCGGAAACGAAGGCTCGATATAGTTGGAGTTTATCAAGTAGGAACTCATGGTCATTAATTTGTGAAGTGCAACAATACTAATTTTTATCGCGCTGTCGTTTTTACTGATCTCCACAAAACCCTCCTACTCCCCCTGTCAAATGTACAAAGTTGCCTGGTCACGTGCGAGGCGCCACCAATCACGTCGTGTCCTGTGGGCATCATGTAAACAGGAACCAATAGCGAGCATGGCACTGGCAGCACCGACGCTCCTCTCTCGCGCTTACGTTGTGTTTTGCTTATTAAATCACGGTATATAAAGCAAAAGCAATCAGCCCAACTTGTTTACCGCCAAACTTCGGTGGGTGAGGCATTCCGTGTGAAAAACATCCCTCCTTATGAGAGAACACAGCCGAAAATGCGCGCGGACAACAGACAAAAGGGCGCTCCTGGTGGATGTTGACAAATACGTTAGGTCATGTGTTGCGTCAAATATGAATTATGAACCACCGAACTCCACTTTTCTCTGGCAATGTAAAATAAGATGATAGAACTTCCCCCCACACTCTCCCAGTGATGTTGTTGTTGTAAAACAGAGAGAAGAGAAATGTAGCTGGGCAATACACACGAACAATCCTATTTTGTTCTAATTCACCTTTGTAAATATTTTCGTGCTTCTAATTTACCAAAAAAACACAACTAACCCACCCATGGCCTCCGCTTGTCCAGTCCGGGCACATGGCGCGTATCAGGCGGGTATCACGGGCGGCTGCACTCCTCCGTGTGCGCCATTAGAAGCTTTTAAACGCGTATCACCAAACTGGACCGCTTTGGAGACACATGTGGAGGCGAGGCGCACTGACGCACCGCATCCCACAAGAGGAGCCGAGCAGATGTCAGCTCCAATCCAGGAACTAATGGACTCCAAGCAGTGCAACGACTCAGAATGTACCAGTCTGAACAAATGTACAGCTTTCTCTGTTCTGAGCTTTTTTGAATGAATGCACAACCACCTCCATGCGTAGCGATGCTGTTCTGGTGTATCTGAATATATATTTTGTACCCCAATGTGGTTCAGGGGTGTTTTGTAAGCGCTTTCTTAATCAGTGCAAAATCGAATATATTGCGTTTGACTTACATTGCGTCTGACCATTACAATACTAGATTTTCCATATTTTCTATACACAGCTCAGAGTGACTACATTTAGCATAATAATAATAATAATAATAATAATAATAATAATAATAATAATAATAATAATAATAATAATAATAATAATAATAAATCAATTTGAAATATTCAGGGTATATACTGCATGCAATATTTTACTGTTATCAAATAGATATTCGTCTATTTTTATCATTCATGAGGTTGTAAATGAAATAAATTCATTAATAAATAAAACATCTGCAAATTCTGAAGTTTGTGGCCTCAGCATCCTAATTGGCAAAGTTTGAAATATGTTGTTGGACTTAAGGCAAATTTTGATTATCTAATATGTTAATGATCCCACTTTCACCTTTATTCTAAGCCTACACGTTTGCAGTTATGTACCACAGTAGTTCTAAATATCCAAAGCACGACCATTTTATCCACCAGTGGCATTTTTTTTGCAATATATTATTAATTGTAATACACATTTTTCATATTCTAAAGAACTTAGATAAACTTTATTACATGTATATATCAAATATAAAAATCTTACCGTGATTTCTGTCAGTGGCCATCACCGCTGTGTCCACTTCACTTCCACTCTGCGTCTTGTCCCTGAAAGTCCAGTCCGGAGCGTGATCCTCACTGTCCACGTAACCAGGGCCCTGCGCGCACAAATAGCACACCAAAGTTTGGAAATATCGAATGCTTTTCTTTTCTCTCTTTGGCCCCCTTCTGCTCCCCACGATCCCATTCTCTCCCTCACACCGATAACTCCTGCTTGACCCCCGAGTGACACCATGTGCATTTTGTTTCTGATTAATCTTGCCCATTGACAGTCTTTGTTAAACAACGAGGCGTGCCCTTTTTTCCAAAGAGGCGACATTTTCATATCTGTTAGACGCACTGACCTGGGCCTCACCCCGGACTTGGACTTCATTTTAAGAGCGTGGGGGAGCGGGTCAGCAGCAGCATAGTCACTAAAGGCAACAATCCAAAATGGTGCATAGTTTTCGCTCAACAACAATGCTAACTTGAATGCCAAAAACACATATAAAGTAAATGTCAAGACACTGATTATACTAAGAAATAGCACGACTACAATGTAAAAAGTAACATCTAGGTAAATTCAAATTACTCAGATAAAACATTTTACTTGGTCAATAGAATCGACTCGACAAGTAAAATGACCTGCCAATGGAATGCGTTGTTTTTCTTAATTCAAACAAAGCAAAATTATGGTTTTATTTCACGTGCAAAGAGTTGTTTTTCCGATTTTAAGTGTAAAAAGGTGTAACAGTTTCTTAATTCATATCATTTTAACTTTGCTGGATGTTCATTTTTGCAATGTAATGGCTGGGGTTCGGTCCTAGCCTGGGTGTAGGTTACTTAAACAGCAACAGTAGCAGGGTCTAACCAGCGTGTCCGTGTGGCTGAGAGACCACCGGAGAGGGGCAATATGTCACCATACTGTCAGCGGTAAGAAGACTATACATGATATCTAAATGTACAGTGACGGCGGCCGTGCACTCCTCCATGCGCACAGAGAAGCCATGTTTAAATATGGCGCTATTAACCACTTACTCGGTTTGAGTCTTGTTTGCACGGGTCACTCGACTTGTTGAGCACATTTTGTAATATACTGACGAATCTCTTTCTCCTGCAACATTTGGAGAGGCGTACTCACTACTACAACATACACACAGGCCTCGTAGGGTAAAGTGGGCAATATGAAAAAAGTAAGAAACATAGGCCTACCACAAAATGATGCACTATTCACTTGAGCATCACAACGTATTTTGAGAAAGATTTAAAGCAAATTTTCAACAAATCTAGGATTCAGGTCACTTTACGTACTACGACTGCGCCTATAAAAATCCATGTCGCGTACCGTAACAAGTCCAAGGTAACATTAGTATTACAGATATAATATTGGTATAGCTTTAATAATATGAATGTATGTTTACTTTGATAGCAAAACAAACTGAAAGTAGGTTACTAAGTCAAATGTTGCCTCTTCAAAGCGAGTATGACTACGCTTTGACAATCCACGCAGTGTAAGTTATATGGGAAGCGGCCAAAGCCAGTCTAAACACTGAAGGCACATTGAAGCCACACTGAGGGCACTAGATATGGTGGTGTTGTGCGTATAACCGTTATAACTTCATATTCATTTTTTTTCTTTTTTCCACGCTATAATGGAGTATGGTGCCAGCGGAGCGTACAGTGTGAAGTAAAGCTCTGTTTAAGCACAGATTCATCACGGTGACACGTTACTGTAAATTGAGATTATCAGAGAAGTGCTGTGCCGATGGTGACTGATGGCACACGGCGCGCACAAGGTCCCTGTCTGTCTATAGCGGATCCACTGACGACGGCGAAAAATGGTCCTGTGCGTCCGAGCCGTGCCAAGGTTTCGGGCCATGGCGCACCTCAGCTGCCCGTGTTCCACACCCAGACATTGTGTTAAACTGCAAATATGTTCATTATTCTCATTTTCTCAGTTAGAACTGGGTAGGGCAAACCGATATTCAATATTGGCATGATGGCGTGCATTTAATGGTCGGTGTCAAGCTAAAATATTCAGATTTGGACAGGTGGTGATTTCTTTACGCACGACAATAAGTGGTTAAAAGTGGTTAAAAGTCGAATCGATGAAAGCAAATGAAATGTCTATTAGAACACTTCAGTTATACATCTTTATCAGACAATGGAGAAGGTGACCTACATTCTGACCAACAGACAAAGCTTTGATTTCAAAACTAGTTTGTGTGTTTGTTGTTGTTGTTTTTTGTTTGTTTAAAAGCAACAGGCTTTATTCAAAAGAGAAGACACATTTTACACATATATAGATACATATGTATCTATATATAGTGTATTATATATAAATATGGATAAATTGTAATATTTGTTTTCATACAAAACATTTTTAAAGCGTGGGAAAGCATTGTGTTAAAATATTGCTATGTTAAAACATATAAATTATGCTTTAAAGTATGTCTTTCTTGCGAATAATTATTGTATAGATATTTTTTGGGGTGTTTTATTTTTTCTTTCCCCCAATATTAATTACACCATAAAATGCTGCTTTGAAGCTGTTTAAAGTGCACGAAAAGTAGAATATGAGTAACACTTGTTTAAATACACGTCCATTAGATGCCATGAATTGTAGAATTATAGATTTATAATTAAGACAAATAATAGAAATACATTTGTTTGAGTTTGGGTAGAATATTAAAGTTAAGCACCATTACGAGTAGGCCGTATTTACGCTGTGCCAAAATTTCAAGTTCGTATTTTTATTTACGGAACAAACTATTTCTTTGAGCCCCACGTTCTCACCCTTCTATATCTATAGAAAATAGAACATACAATGTGCTCTTTTTAAAGTTTATGTTATTAATCATCGTAATTACCATAATTTTCGGACAAGGCCTTGTGCGCCTAAAGTGCTCTTTTACAAATGTATATGACCAATTATGTGCTATATTTTACCACGCGCAAAAAGTAAACCATACTCAAATCAGATTTTGGTCCAAAATTGATCCGAGCTCTGCGCAAACATCTGTGCCATTTGTGCCTTGATAAAGGCACCCATTGAGGCGGTAAGGACGAGAGGGGCTAAATGTTTTTTAAGGGCTCCGGGGGCTCGCTCTGGGGGCTGCGGGCTTTGCCTTTACCCTGTGACCGGGTCGAGAGTATCAATCCTCGGAATGCAAATGCGCGCCCCTCGTCCCTAAACATATCAAATGCGATTTATTCAAAAGGAATTCACCAATCAAGCTCCGCTAATAAAACGCCAGCCACTCCATCTTCTTGCTGGGGGCCGGACGGGGGGTCGCTGCCTAACGCGAGGTCACTCGGCTTCCAGGGTTCACCTGGAGTGCACAGTGCAACATATGTAATACAAAGCTATTCTGTCTTTTGTGTGGGCAGTCTAGATCGCTATTATAAGGCTGGCATCGCGCTCCGAGAGAACAGATGACGGAGACTGTTCACTGCCTAAACTTTTGACCCCAATTTTTCTATCTTTCCCTCATCAGCAGCGCCGACCTCTCCAAAGATAAAAAATGATTCTGACTCCGCGTATCTGCTGCCATCGGGGCGATCATTTCTGCACCAAATCATAATTGGAGCCGTGAGCTGCTTTGTGACGTTTCCAACTAGCTCCCAGTGTATGGCACCAAGCCTTATGCAAATCCTTCATTAGAGTTAGATCAAGCAAAACAGCCAAAAGACTTTGTTAGAGGCTATCCCCCTTTTTACGCAGTTTAACGCACGCCATTTCCGACCATGGGGCTTGCTGTCTTTTGATACATTCATTAAAGAAGCGCTTAGAAACGTGAACATACATAGCGCGTTCTAGTGTGCGCCTCCGTTCTCCTCTCCTGCGCTCAGCTCTTTCGCGGTATGACAGTGAACTTGGCCTAAAGCGGGCTCTGCTGGTGGCTCGGGAGGGTGCAGATTTATCTTGTGCCGGGGATGACCTCCAGATGAACCCGCCGCTGCTGCTCTGCCTCTCTCCTATCTCTCCCCTCGTTTCTGCGCCAACACTCTGCGCGCAGCCGTCTCTCCGTGTTGAATTATTGGCAGCACGTTTCATTTACAAATAGTGGAGCTCGCAATGAGGCTTTTTGTGTTTCCAGAGAGTATGAAGCCAGACAGGGAAGAGGAGAGAGAATGATTTTTCTTAAAGGTGACTTTTAACAAAGGTTCCACGTGAGGCATGTTCTAAATGACTTCAATATATTAAAAGTAAAGTTTGTGGCTGCCTTAGTAAATGAAGACGAAACCTTTTATGAAATATGCCTGATTATTATTCTAAAACCCATTTTCTAGATTTCTGTTTCTCCTCAGCCAAGACACACACAAGAGACTACACAGGTTTTTGTTAGCTTTCACAATTACGCACACACGGATGCAATGGAGTTATGCATGTACTATCTCTATGGCAAATGATATCACATCTTAGCTATAAAGATAAATACATCCAGACACATCCACATACAGATATAGATCTAATTGCCGTCACGTACTGTATAACCACAATACAAACTCATCTAAACAGCTGTGTTTCTCCTTTCAAATCCCAAAAAGGGAGTACGTACCGTTTCAATATCCACAAGGTCAACAAGCAATCGTCAACGTTTGCCAAGACAAAACCGAATTATTCATATAACTAAAAGGTTTTTCTCATTCCTCGTATATTAATAATCCCCGAAGCGATTGAGAGGGTCAGTATTTTCTCGAGTGCGCCTGACCCCATCTTCACAGGGTCTGAACAGAGGTCAGAACAAAGCGAGAGTGACCACTGGTTTGAACTTTTCAACCTTTCCACCAAAATGACGTGGCGGACACAAAACGGAATTCCTCTTCCAGTGTCCTGCTGCTGCTGTTTGCTCACTTTAGCTTGTGTTTACTCGCCACACTTTTACAACAAACTTACAAGAACTCTTCCACAATGGATAGTACGGGATTAGCCTGCATTATCAGGTAACTATCAATTGGAAACTTGTGGATCGTGGTCTGGGAGTGCTCCAAACGACAACGAGGTTTTAGGGGGGTGGAAGTGGACCAAGAGCTAATTATCCAACATGTAAAAACGGATTATGGCTTACACCGCAGATGGAAGCGAACAACGAGGGAAGGAAGCAATTAAATAGCCATGAGCTGCTGGACCCAACCCTGCGCAACATCTGCCCAGACCAGCTCCAAATCAGCGCTGTGCTCCAGACAAATGACCCTAATGCACTAATAGGGACGGATACAGGCTGCGAACACAATAACGCGCTGTCTCTGCCCGTTTCTGGAGCGTCAAAAACTTACCAGGACACGCGGCGTACGGCTCCACAGCGCTCGCCTCTCCAACCAGAGCCCTCCCGAGTCCCGAGCCGAGAATCAGAGCCAGCCTCGGCCGGCACTGAGATTATATGTTATGTGCAATATACTGTCAACTCCCCAAAACCATAAAACTTACTTTAATGGCCACCACGTGACCGCTTTATGGCCAGTGCAGCCTATCTGGCCGCGCTCTGGAGGATTTTTACGATCTAATTCATAGACACAAAAAAGAGTGCCATTCATTTAGTCAAGCCAAATGTCACACGCGCGCACAGACACGGGTTCGCCGGGTTGCGGGTTCCAATAAAGTTTAGGTGACTGCAGGAAAAGTGCGCGGAGGGACACCAATGTACAAGATAGCGAAAGGTGAGTCTACAACGATAATTTCGTAAAACAAGGACCTGTTGATATAGTACAAATGCGCTCTGAATACGCGCTAATTTATTCAGGTGAAGTGGCAGTCATCCCGGGGTTACGCAGAGGTCAGAGAAGCGTCAGAAAGTCAAAGGCCAGTCTGACAAAGCGCACGCTACACACGTATCCGAGTAGAAAGTTTATTATATTGGGCACTATTATCATCATTATTATTAATTTCTCATCATAGTATATTCTCGACTTCCAGTCTTAAAAAAAACAAACAAACAAAACATACAAATGAGTACGCGACATACACACATGGAAAGCCAATGGTATTTACAATAAGAACATCTACAAAATGGCCAACACTCAGAAAAGTCTAAAACAAAACTGACGAATAGAGAGTGACCAGACACGTATATGGGCCACACTCCTGCTGGTTATAATTTTTCATTAAGCGCGTGACTACAAACCAATAAATACACACATTTACACTACGTACAGAGGAACCAATAGCAAAAGCGTATACTTTTTTTCTTTTTTTTTCATATGGTTAATAATAATAATTCAACTGTTCACATTTTAGATACACTTCAAGCTTTTGCCTGATCAGGAAATAATTTACCTGGCAATGTTTGTTTTGTTTATTTGTTTGTTTGTTTTTGTTCTAACGCTACACTGTACAAGTCTCAAAACAATGAAAATAACAGGTAGATAGGACAGGCCTTTAGGTTTACGAAGAAAATGTGTTTTGGGAGAGAGATGGTCTGTGTTAATACTTTCAGTAATAATTCGTGTTACCTGATAGTTTAATGTTTATTAGTTAAGATATAGTTTTTATTAAATATTATGATTAGCTGAAATAGTACGACATGGGAGCGCAAAGTGCCAGTGCGCAAAAGCGAGTTAGTCTTTAAGAATAATTTGAAGTTAAGGTCATTTAGGCAAATTTTAAACAATATGAATCGAGGTATGTGCGTAATTCATTTTTAAGAAATTCATGGAAAATTAAAGGCATACTCGAATCACACAAAGCGCTGATAACGTATAGATTTGACGCAAAATGACTTTTTTTTTTTTTTTTTGCTGAGTATTTTTGATCTATTTTTTGTTATTTTCGATTAAATCTAATATGCTTTCTGAAAAGCACAAAAAAATGTAAGAATATGGGCATAAAAAATGAGAGTGGGCGCAGACCGGAGCACCATTTAAGTATAGGCCTTTAGAAACAGAAATAGCCAAGATTAAAATATCTTATGGGCTTTTGAGGGACAAAAAAACAACAAGAGCATCAGAAAGAGTGTATAGATACACATTGTACATTAAAAACCTAAAGAGCTTCTGCTCGTTTAGTAGTCCGCACCGGGACTTTCTTTTGGACCAACTTATGACAACTATATTTACAAAAACAAGACAACAGGTCTTAAGTCAACAAAAAAGTAATAGAAATTGACAAATATTTAGACATGAACAAAATAATACATTAACAATAATATGCAGATTACAGTAAGAGTCCGTTTTCCACTATAGTTTCGTGGACTTAGACAACATGACACATGGCATTTTATTTTGTTGTTAATTTTACGTTTCAAGTCTATTTAAACAGACGGAAGGACAACACATTTGAGCACAAATCAAACACTGTTGAAATGAAAATGGCGCAAACGTTTCACAGTCTGGTTTGGACCAATAATCAGATTCTCAGATGACACTTAGACCTCCTCCGTGAGGGTTTGGGAGTTTGGGGGAGTTTAGGGAGAGTTCTAAGGCCTGTAGCCCGCTCCCGCCGCCGCCATGCTCATGCTCTTCAGCTTGTTGTCCTTCTTCCACTTCATTCTCCGGTTCTGGAACCAGATTTTGATCTGTCTCTCGGAGAGGCACAGCGCGTGGGCGATCTCAATCCGTCTCCTGCGCGTCAGGTACCGGTTGAAATGAAACTCCTTCTCCAGCTCCAGGGTCTGGTAGCGTGTGTAGGCTGTCCTAGCCCGTTTACCGTCTGGACCTGACAGGTCTGAGAGCAAAACGTTTGGGTTAGAAGGAGGTTAAGTTCGTAGACATTTTAAGTATGTAAAAGTAAGAAGGGAAAAAGTGACAACTTATTCATGGATTTCAGCTTTCTGTTATATCTGGAATTCGAACTTTGACTCACCATTCAAAAGAGTTACGATTTTGTTTTAAATTGTTTATTGCTAGGGCAACAGCCCCAAGTTTTCATCACTTTGAAACCCATAGATAGACCAGATACACACAAAAATATGACGGACATAAGAAACACACTGCAATGCAATGAAAATATCGCGCAACAAACTTTTATACGTGACACTTCAGGAACGTGTGCTCTATTTCACTTTCACATGCGCAAAATGCACATGGCATCAAATTGGGTAATTTGGGGCAAATTAATCTATTGTGATTATTTTAAGTAATTTACTGATTGCAGTTGCTGAACTGATTGTCTCAGTGATCATTATTGGCGTAAAGTTAATTTAAAGTTAAGTCAACACAAGCGAAAGGCCGTTACGCACGCTTTATCACTGAATAAATTGTGGTTTATTGCAGCCAAAAGCTATCTAACTTCTCTTTTAAACTCAAAATATACATAATTACTTTTACAACATGTTCCTACTATTGAATAAAATTATCTTTTGTATAAGTATTGATTCAGAATCGTAGCATGCCACGTTTCCATTATGGCACGATTTTACGCACGTTCTCATCTGTTTTTTGCTCGATATTAAATGTGATTGGACAGTGAAGAATGCAACTTAATTATTGCACAAAATGAAGTGCCCACGGAGCAGGAAAACACCCCAGGCATTTGGACAAAGCGCGGGCAGACCAGACTTTATGTGGCACAGAAAAGCTTTTTGTCATGTCTGAATCACAGGCCAACGTGTTGATTCAACCTCCACAATAACGCTTTTGAATTCACCCTGTCACATGTGTCAAAGATTGTACACATTCTGAAATTGTGGTGTTTTGAGCTCACCAAAATGCGTCTCTTCAGTAGATTTTGTGAACGACATTTGGCTTGACCTTGTTACCAAATTCACCACACCTGCTTTACGTGAAGGGAGTTTAATACAGGTGAATGGGGGCCTTTTTGTGTTTTTTGGAAATATTTTTTACAGAATCTATTCAGGTTGTAAAAGTAACATCAATTTTAAGTTCGTTTGATGGAGTATTTTATAAGCAAATTACTGCACTGCGTTTCCCATACTTAAATAATTTTATGAATATATTTTTTTTTCAAAAACAAGATGCCGTTTATCAGTTTTAACAATCACTAACTCAAATATGTTGTACATGTACAGACAAATAATATAGGCCTACTTTTTGCCGTTAAAACACCAAGTACTAGCTGTCATTGCATTGTTCATATACATAATGAGGACAATTTCATAGTTAACAAAAGCAGGACTTGAGTAGATGACAAGAGCATCAACTTTACCGTGGCTTATGTGCAGCTTCCGCATCCATGGGTAGATCTGGGGCTGCGTGTTGTCGCTCACATTTTGAGGGGTACTCGGCGCGCTCCCCGAAGGCTTCTCCTCTTCCAAGTTCGCCACTGCTGCCGCTTTGGCCACGCTACAGTCCCGGTTCAACATCATGCTCCCTCCTGTCGCTGTCCCTGCCCCGTGCGAAGGGCTGCCCATGCTCGCACTCTTCCCCGGCCGCGCGTCGCTGGCCTGGGACACGGAAGCAGCGCAGGGCAGTGGCTCGGGTTGCTGCGGGGGCGGCGGAGAGGACAGGGGCAGCGGGGAGGTGTTGTTCGCCGTTGGAGCAGAGGAGTTGCTGTTTTGCGCGTACCTGCCGGGGTCTATGGAGGGGGTCGAGGAAGAGGGACCCGGGGAGTAGTCGTGGGTACGTTCGCTGAAGTGCCCACCGCCATTCCCCCGTGCCACGCTCAGGTCCATCCCGTTGTAGCCATAGCCGTACCTGGCGGAGTGCATCCCCGTCGTGTCCCTGTACTCTCCGCTCTCTCCATAATTATGTAACTGGAAGTCCGCGCCGTTGGGGTAGCGTCCGCAAAATGAGTTCACAAAATAGGAGCTCATTTGTTGACAATTCCACCTTTGCTTTCCTTTCGTCTTTAATCGTTTATTTCAGGTAAAGCCGCATAAAGACGCGCGCTTTCGGAAGTGATTTGTGGCTCTTGTGCTTTAGCGCGCCCTATAGCAGCCTCTCAGCAGCACAATTTATGATGAATTATGGAAATGAGTGGGACATGGACTTGATTCTTCGCTGCTACGTAGGCACCCAAATATGGGGCTACAGCGGAGAGTCACGTGCTTTTGTTGACCAGTCGTAAATCCTGCTCGGTGACCTCCAGAGGTAAACTCGCGCACGGGGGTGGGAGGGGTGGAGGAGTCGGGACGCGCGTTCACGATCGAGCCCAACTCAGACAGAGCATCGGAAAGTTTTGGGTTATCACAGTGCGCCATCCTCTGGTGTAACAAAGGCATTGACACTCATCCGAAACGGGGTCACTGGGAGGTTAACGAGCTATGCGGCAAAAACGCGAAGCGGGTGCGGAACAATACAGCATGCAGAGAGAGAAGCGCGCCCCGGTAATGCAAAATAATATGTTTGTGCGTGTTATGAGGAGGCTATGAGGGCGAATAGAGTGTGGTTGATAGAATAAAAGCACATTGCAGATAGTTTTCACCCACACGTTGCCAAAAAGATTCTGATAAATAACATCTGAGTGCAGCTTAGCCAATGGAGTTTGCCAAAAACGAGTAAAATGCACGATTTATTTAAGTTTAGACAATAAAAAGTAAAGTTAAGATAAAAGCTTGGAGTATGTCGTACTTTTGTCCTTGTTGACTTTGCTTTTTTGGCAATACAATGGTATTATAAATTTAGATCGAATGTAATGTAATGTAAACTCACACAGTTATTGCCTTGGATTGGATTTTACTTAAATTTGCCAATATTGCGACCTTAAAATAGGCTAGTAATAATAACATTGTGCAATATATGGTTTCAAGTTAACATTATCATCTTCAAGGAAAGTTTGAAATAGAGCCAACTTGGTCAATAATTGTGTCAAATGGTTTTGTCCTATTTGATCCTGGCTTGAGGTCAACGGTCAGTGGAAAAGGGGGTGCGTCGGAGTGTGTAGATTGTTTGCTTTATAAGAATACTATACTTTGGTCCATATAACGAAAAAGTTGACGACGATTCAAGAAAAACTATGCGTAAATAGCCTATATATTTTACCAAGGCCTGACTACAGGTCAAACTATGGTGTGATATAACAAAGAATTATTAAACAATGCTTATATGGATTTAAAATGGGCCTATTCTTTAACAAGAAATAGGCTAATAATAATATAAAATACAAAAATAAAATTACAATCAGAAATTTAACTTTTTACCAGAATATGAACCTGTTCACGGGTTTCAGCTTCCTGCTATTGTTGACATTTTGAGGACTTTTCACCTTTCCATAGATATAATGTTTTGTTTAAAGCTGCTAATTGCTAATGGCCATAATTTGATCAGTTTATAACACATGTATATGCATTGAATAAAAAATAACAGTTTCAGATCATTTCAACTGTGCGCAACAATCCTGCAGCCGTGCCTTTGTTAAAACTGCCTTGTGCTGCGTGCGTAAAATGACTGTGGACGGCTGTGTTTGGAGCCACGGTGCCCTGCTTCTCGTCCTCTGCTCTTCGTTTGTTTTTCTTCTTCAGGAATTTTTATGGCGCCGGCATTTCTCAAAGCTTTGACTTGTCCTTTAGTCCCGCCGCTAATGCCTCCCCTTTGAGCGGCACAAGCCTAGTCCTGCGCCCCTGACTCCGCGTTAAGTCATTTTAGACTATAATTATTTGGATACAGGTATGTGTTCCCTTTGCATGAGCATTAAGCACGGCTATGGGGCTTCTAAACGCAACACACCCGTGTTTGAGACCGGGGCCGAGGCTCAGCTGATTTATGGCTGGCCAATGGCGACAAAGTTCCCACGAAATGTTTTCCGTCGGAGCAGGGAGGGACACACCCAGAGCTGAACCCGGCGGCGGAAAGGAAGGAAATGCGAGTGTAAGAGAAAACAGGGGCCAAATAGAAAAGGGCCAAACTAACAGGGGCCAAATTGAAAGGGGCCCTCGGCCGTATCTGAAGGAGGGCAGTGCACTCTACAGGCGTGTACGCGTAAAAGCTGTGCATGTGAGAATTTACATTTCACAATAGAAGGAATTTTAAACTCGGATGAAAGGCCCATAGATCAAAATAATATTTTAATGTGTTAAAAATTGTCATAAAAATATTCAACACCATAGAGAATGGGCTCCCATAGCAACAACAAGTACAGTACCACCGTGTGTTTATTTACGTTGGTGTAATCCTGGTTAATGTAGGGAAGTTGCCTTATTTGATAAAAAGGGACTTATCAAAGTCAGTTATATTGTCTAACAACGAGTATGAGATCAAGCGAATTAAGTGCCAAATCCATCGTGTTTAAGTTAAAATATTAGGCCAATACTACTGAAAAAGTCAAGTGTTATCAGTCGTGTATTAAAATTCATTTTTTCATCATAGAGGATTGGATTTGCTTGTCTGATATGATGCACAAGGCCAATGGACGTCTGTTCTTTTGGACATATATGAGTATGTTTACATGCATGGGATAATACAGAGATTGTGTATTCCATTTTGATATTAAGAAATAGCAACTGAACGTTTCTACCTGTGATAATTTTGGTCTTAAAATGGGAAAGCAAAGAGTGTAGTTTACCAGTGCTTTATTATCAAGTCTGGATAGTCATGTAGCCATACGAAATAATGACATCATGTTTCATCTGAAGTAAAATACGATATAGAATATGTTGTTATTGCTCCCGCTCTCATCCTTGTATTAGTTGTTAGCATAAATTAGTTTAACGTTATCCAATTGGTTCCAATTTGGGTTGATAGTATTAAGTAAAACGGGTCAGTGAGCGCCGCAGTCATGACGCTGATCACCAGAAAGAACCAGAACCATAATCTGTCCACAAGAGGGCGCCAAACCGCGTCAATGACAAACTATATTCCTCCCAAAATAGTCCACAAACAGTAGGCTCTGCTGTGTTAACATGCACCATCAAATATAAGCCGTGCGTAAAATACATTGCACCATGAATTAGCATTACAAACACAAATCACAGTTATACAAATAGTCCAGTGACGTGTCTAGAACAGCTGGATCCATGTATTGTAAAGGATGCTTTTAAAATACATAGAAGACGAATAACTTTACCTGGTAGTTTGTATTCTGGAAAGAAACCATGGCAGATAACGGAAAGGTACCCCAGTGCAGGTGCATCCTAAGCCTTCCTTGGAACACCTCCGGGGCGCATTTAGGTCACTGACACACAGGTCCATCCACACATTCCCCAAAGCATGATGCGAAATCCACTCCATATCCAACATGCTGCGTCCCGATAAAAATCCAGTGAGGGAACCTTGAAATGTCGCTGCCCCAAACATCTTCCCGACACGAAGCCCTTTTAAAATGCGCCTGCTCTATTCCGCTATTGGAAATTATATATAAAAAGTTCATGTTCACGGCGCCAGATCACGTGCTCCGACGGCAGCCAATGGGAGGCGCGGTAAAGTCGTAAAGTTGGAGAGCGGTGTTGTAAATTTTCATAAACAACAGCGGATTTATGGGGCAGGGAGCTGGAAGGGGAGAGGAGAGAGGAAAGAGGAGGAGAGAAGAAGGAGAGAGCAGGGCTGGGGGGAGGGATGGGGGGGTCACCACACCAGCAGCAGGAGAAGCAGGCGCCATCTTACTCAGGGACCAGAGGCAAAGCAGAGTTCAACAGTTACTTCCCCACGCCAGTGCCTGCCCCGTCTCGCATCCTCATAGCTGACATTCCCCAAAAATGGCGTTTGTCTTTGGCTTGGAGCGCGTTAATGAAGAGCTCTGGCCCACATTTCTCCTTTAAACGCAAGACATCGCTTGTAATAGTCATAAGTATAGCTGGCATTCTTGAGCTCAGTGGCTTTTCGCGTGGTTATGCTTTTAAATGACCGTGGCGATTTGGGAATAGACAGTGCAATGGCACGTGTCCGCTCGGATAACCTTGTTTTTGGATCGACGTCTTCCAAAACAGTGCATTTATCTGACAACGTCCCTTGATATAGCAGCTTGTGTCTTGCATAAGATTTTGCACGTCACAAGAAACTAACCTGAAACTATTCTAATTCATTAATATATGCAAAATTTGTCGCTCACTGCCATGTTGAAGTGCTGTGAGTAAGTGCTAAAAAATATAAAGTCTATTGCAGCAAATACTGTTAATTTGTCAGCAATACGTGCTTAATACAGATGGATTTTGGACCTTGGTCCTTATAGTTCTGTGGATATGACAATAGACACACACAGTATGTGCATACTGCTTGTGGAAAAAAACGATGTTTTATTAATGCAAATATTATATTTGCACAACTGTAAGTAAAATGATAGTATGTTACCTTTTTGGAGATGGAAAGTCAACTGCATGAATCCATGGAGGTGCAATAAAAACATTCATAATGGAAAACAAACATGCTTTTATTTTATTTTTGGCCATAGTTAGTGACTAACTATGGCTTTTATAGTAGTGTCCAAATCCACTTTATTTACATAGCATTATCTGAGTAGCATACAACGATATCCAGTGTGGAGTCAAGTGCCAAAAACAGCCTTTTTATCAGCCCATAGAAAGAGAATGTTTTTTTACGCATTTATTCAACACAGACCTCAGAAACAAGTGCACACTGTTCATTAATCTTCCAGTTTAACACAGTTACGTGGTTAATGTTTACTGCATTACTAATATCACATTCGAAAAGTATAAGGCACATCACGGTCTGGTATTAAAACATACACACCCGTGCGTAAACAGAAAGGCACGTTATTGTTAGTCTGAATCTCTACGTCACATTCATTTGTACGAATTAAATTGATGTTAGCCAGAATGTAAATGCGTTAGGTACTTTACTAATGCAATGTGTTTTCAGTCGTGGAGGCACTTACTAAGGTGCGTGGGTGTGAATGGAGTACTAATGGTTATTGGTCCTTCAATTGGAGCTATTCATTCAAATGGATCGATACCTTTACCATTCCAATTACGCACAAGCAGCTCTAGTGCAATAATGCGCCATTCCTAACACATTTTAACTAACACAGTGTTTCCCCTGTCTGCCTGCTCCCTTTGTCCTTGTCTCGTAGTCCCTTGTATCCTACGATCAGCTGACTCCTCCGCCATAGAACCACTGTGCGCCCTTGTCTCCCCGTGCGAGTCCGCGGGACTACATTCTGGGCTGGAGGAAGAGTTTTGATGATGTTCTTTCTTCCACTTCATCCTGCGGTTTTGGAACCAGATTTTGACCTGTGTCTCGGTGAGGCCCAGTGTGCAGGACACCTCTACCCGCCTCCTGCGCGTCAGGTACCGGCTAAAGTGGAACTCCTTCTCCAGCTCCAGGGTTTGGTGTCTGGAATAGGTTTGCCTTCCGCGTCTTCTGCTTGGATCTGGACCAGGAAATAAGTAAATAAAAAAACAAATAAATACATTAAAAAAACAATTTAAATAACAACAACAACAACAATAACAATAATAATAATAATAATAATAATAATAATAATAATAATAATAATAATAATAATAATAATAATAATAATAATAAATGTGTCATCCCTCAGTCATCCAGGTATGATCCATAGTAAAAGAAAAAATCCATATCTGTCAACTGGACAACTCACTCAATCCAGTTGACAGGTTAGAATTTTTCTTGTACTACTAATAATAATAAAATGTTGATGTGTCATTAATTTATCACAATTAAGTCATAAATTGGATGACAGTAGTCAACAATAGTGGCATATTTACATGGAGTTTTGTAAAATAAAAATAAATTATGTTTGGTGTAAACGCCAGTGTGATTAAAAAAAAAAAAAAAAAAAAAAAAAAAAAGAAAGAAAATACACACACACTACACACTAGTTTTTGGTAAAATAAATCAATAAATAGAATAAAAGAAAGAAAGAAAATAAATAAAGAAAAAATAATTTGTGTCGTGTGAAATATTATGATATTATATAAAACAAATAGGCCTATAAAGATTACTGTTTCTGTTGGTTATGTCAGTTTAATTAAGTAGATTCCTAAAAAATGCATTTGCTGAAGATGCCTGCCAATAGCCCAATGATCTAAACATGTGATAAACGTATGTGAAAAAATAAGCTTTTCAGTTGAGATGCCATTTCATTAGTGACTTATAGATGTTTCGTCCCCATGGCAACCAATAGAGACTGTGGTGGGAGCCATTTTAGGAGAGATGAGAGACATACAAGTCTGCATTAAATAAATCGTGTGTAGTTTGGAATACCTTACTGTCTGGTTAACCACAGTTTTTGTCACTTCAGGCTTTTTGATCTGTTCAAATGGATATGCACCACATCATAAAAGGGGAAACATTTTCTAAAATACATTTTTACTTTACAGCTGACAGTAAATCTTCCTTCATAGCTGAAACTGTCCATACGGGCAGATCTTGGGTTGCCTTTTACGCACCGCTGTGACCTTCAGGACATGCGCTTCTATTTGAAGTGTTTTTCTTTTTTTCTGCGGGCTTAGACTCATTCTTGTGTGACACCACACAGGCTTTTCCAATTAGATAATACGCTCCCCTCACAAAACCTCTGCTTCCAAATCACTGGCATTCTAAATCCACCTGACTGCTTTATGTCGCCGACAAATATTACCCCTCCATATTGATCTGAGCTATGCGCACTGACCGGTTTTTGCACCAAAACTGCTCTCATCCCCCTCTGCACTGCGGACCCAATTAGAAAGAGGAGAAGAGAAGCTGGAGGGTGATTTACACACAGAGCGCAGTCTGTTTTACGGCCGCGCAGAGGGGAGAAGAGGCTGTGAGAGGAACAGCAGAGCGCAAACCCCCAGCGGCAAAGTCCACACAGAAGCCCAATGAATTTATGGCGCAGCTCTCATTAGTTGCACAATAAAACTTTTACGATTTCATTGCACCAATGGAAATTAAAACTACAGTAGGTAATATTTAGGCGTTTGGAAAGAAGGTTTTATCTCTCAAGTGTTGTAATGTGCATGTTGAACGTGCATTAACGTCCTCAAGACTGAACTGTGACAAGAATCCTTTTGCACTACAGACCCTTATAGCTACAATTATCCTGTATCAAGCCAGTAGTCTTTGGATATTTGTTAGCTGGTCTATTGTTGATTCAGCCATTTTATTTATTTTGTATTTATCCAGCCTAATTATTTCTTAACAATGTTCATATATTCGTAAATACTGCCCATTTATAATTTCATTCAGTGAAATATTTTTATTTATTTATTTATTTTTAAACTGAAAAATGAAACTAAACAATAACAACAGATCTTTATGATCCTGGGACTGTTTAGGTTAATATATTACAATATGTACTAGGCCCATGCCATTGTGATGTACAATGTCCAACAATTTTGCCTCATTTGATTACTTTAAATAAAAATATAATTGGTTTTGGTCAGTATTCTCACAGTAAAAAGGTACTATTTTTTTTGTTCCTTTTTTGTCACTCTCCACAACTAACCATACATTCTTGTTTAGATTATAATACATTATGAAAGATGTTTTAAAATGTATAAAGTGCAATGGCCAAGCATTCAATATTTTAAAATATGTTGACAACAAAATATGTCCACACAAGTCTCTGGTGACCTACATTTTCCTTGTATAGTTTCTGTGTGTGCGTCATGATTACGTACCTGACAGTGCCATCCACGGGTACATCAGGTGCTGCTGGTCCGATGCCTGTGCGGAAAGGTTCTGGTGGTCACTCTCTCGGCTCTGGCCAATGCAGCTCGGACTGACCATCGGCCCCAAGTACGCGCCATTCCGCCCTCCATAGAATCCTGCAAATGCAACAGCGGCGGAACTGACGGAGCTGCAGCCGTGAACAGCGCGCTCAGCCCTGTGTGGGAACAGAGCCGGCCGAACCCCGTCCACAATATAAGAAGTCATATTTAGCTGCGAGTGCCTGATTTGTTGGGCCAGAATCCTCAGTGTCGTTTTTACGAGGTGCAGTGATATACGACGGCAATACAGCTGAGATTTACGCGGGAGCCATTTTACTCCACGGCCAAAAGAACGCAGTCACATGACCCGGGCCTGCACACTTCGGACCAATCGGAGAGCTAGAAGTGATTTCCTTTATGGCGCTTGGAAAAATTCTCACGTCCCCAAACGCGCACACACACACACACACAAACATACCCGCATTATGAGTCAGAATAACGCGGCAAATCTTCCGTTCATAATAATTGTTTTAACTACATTCAAATCGATAAAGTTCACATATTGTATTTATGTCGTACATTAGTGAAATATTTGAGCACGTTAAAATTAGAAAGCCCAAAAGGCCCTCCATCCACTTTAACTGTGCGCCATAAAACCGTCAGCATTCTGAAGGTTTCTTTCAGGGCAAAGCCAAAACAGAAACCCTAATGAAAATCTAACAATTTAAATCACACTTTTACTTTAACATATAGTTCCTAATTGTTTTAGACTGTAATCAGTTCAAATGTCATAAATGCTGTGCTGCGTCTGTGTGTAATGTTTTCTGTCCAAAGTCTATAACAAGCACTTACAGCATTGAAACGTTTATATGCTTAAATAAAAACCAATATTTTTACTAATTCTTCTTTCTGTTGCTAAATAATATTACAAAATATATGCCGTGTATTAATATGAGACTATGAGAATATTACATTTTACATTACATTTTATATAGACTAATTATCTCTTTTAACAGCATTATGATTCATTTTATAGAGATCTAAAAAATGCATTGCAAAGATAGCTTTTAAGACGGTTGAAAGATTTTTGTTTATACTATAGGCTAATACATTTTATATAATCAAATATATATTTTTAATACTAATATATATTTTTGTTTGTTTTTCGTCTTTACGTTCTTCGGCCTATCCAAATTAAAGTAAGCTGAAATGGCGATGATGTAAATATTGCCTACTGTATCAAAATGCATTTATATAAAATAGCTTTAACTCAGTTTACCTTAGTACGCGTCGGTCTGGTCCTCCCTGCTCTCCTCGGGTGTCTCTCCACGCTCCAGCGGGACACACACGCGCTCGGCACCGGTCCACAGCAGCCCGTGCTCCGCTGAGACTTCTCAAGATCTGCCCCAAGGCGCGAATGTTATGACGTGTTTAAATGTGTGAATGATTTTTCCCGAGCTCATAAACCCGGAGTCAGCTGGAGCCCCCGCTGCAAGGCCATTGTGTTCAAAGGCGTTTATGGCCGTGTGCTACCGGGCCAGTGTCGCCATCCTCTGGACATTGCGCGGAACTGTGTGAAGGGCGGAATAACTCAATGTTTAAGTGGAGTTTTTGAAGGGTCTTTGTAAATGTTTTCAAAAATGCTTAGAAATCACATATGCTAAAATAGAAATATCTTATTTTGTCTTGTAGGTCAAAGTTTTGCACAGCTGTTCTGTCATACTGTATATTTTGTATTGTATATCAAAGTCTATGTTTTAGTTTACAGTTGTTATTCTTTGTTTTATGTTGTGCCATAACGCCGAAACAAGTTTATGTTTGTGACTTTTGTTCACTGACAATGGCAATAAAACTTATACAGGTTCTGATTCTGATAAACAGGAGAGTTAATTGGCCCCAGTGAAATCCCAGAGCTGCACACACTGAAGACAATGCGTGTCCACAGGGATAGAAGGTGGACACTAGGGACAGAGCGTGGACGTTAGGGATATGGTGTGGACACTTGGGGTAGAGCGTGGATATTAGGGGTAGAGCTTGGACAGTGAGGGCAGGGTATGGACACAGCTGGAACGCGAGGACACTAGGGGTAAAACGTGTACACTAGGGATAAAGCTGGACACTAGGGATAAAGCTGGACACTAGGGATAAAGCTGGACACTAGGGATAAAGCGTGGACATTAAGGGTAAAGCGTGGACATTAGGGGTAAAGCGTGGACATTAGGGGTAAAGCGTGGACATCAGTTGTAGTTGCAGACTTGGAGGACAGCGGACTGACTTTATAAATGAGCGTTGTCACAAACATAGACTCACATTTCCTTCACATTTCCAACTGAAAATGGTCATGTTTGTACATTTGAGGGCTTTGTAGTTTGTTTATACTTTGTGTGAAACGCGTTTTGTATAATACACCTCAAATATTTAAGCACCCTAAAGGTATTATTATTACTGCTGACAGCTCAACCAACAAACCAGTTAGGCAGATGAGCCTTTTTTACCCGTATGTTTATAATACTCATTTCTGAGACATTTAGATTGTTGTGGAGATAAAAACGGCTATGTTGCGTGCATAATAGAAATATATAAGTAATATAAATACAATTTATTATTATTATTATTATTATTATTATTATTATTATTATTATTATTATTATTATTATTATTATTATTATTATTATTATTATTATTATTATTATTATTATTATTATTATTATACTACCCTAGTTTAGTCTCTTATGGTGACTACTGGCTGCCCCTTTATGGCCGCTGGCTGCAGCAGAGGAGCAGAGGGCGGACGGTTCCCAGGTAAAAACAAAAGCCTCCTCCAAATGACCGTGAGCCCGCGTACGCGTCCCCGTCGGGAAGAGTCCAATAAAAGAGATGATTTCCGCTCGGCCTTTTGTCCGGCGCTGCTCACAGAATGAGGAGAGAAAAACAAATGGTGCCATTCTGGAAACGGCCTAATTGTGTCTGGACGGCCATAAAGCCATTCGAACAGGAATGCCAGACAGTGGAGCAGACCAGGCGTTTTATGGCACTGTCTTTGCTCGAGTCTTTGAAGTTTGGTCCATCTGTGTCCCTCCGCGCGTCACAACAGCACCAGCTCCGGTTTGGCTTTAACCAGGCTTATCTGCACCGCGCGGTTTTAATGGCCGTTTATGTCTGGAGCATTAGGGCTTCCAAAGGTGCACTGAGCTTGGTACACTTTTACGCACGGATGTTTGTGCGTTACACTTTTACGCACAAATGTTGGATTCACTCTGTCCTCTGAGGCAAGCGCACGGACATGCACAGACCTGAGCCTTGAAGGTTATAATTTGAACACATATCCAGTCCAACAGACTTATGAATCAAGGTTGATAAATGGCCACATTCTACATGTGTCACAGAGCGCATTTTAAAAGGTCTAATATCTAGCAATTACGCTGCATTATCATTGTCAAAATCTCACTTCCTTTGGGTTCAGGAGCCTGGCCAGTTCTTATTGTGTGTGCGTGTGTGTGTGGTGTGCGGGTGTGTGTGTGCGTGTGTGTGTGTGTGTGTATGTGTGTGTGTGGGTGTGCATGTGTGTGTATGTGTGTGCGTATCTGCATGGATCCACACTCTTAGCCGTGTATTATTTTAGGCTTCAGCTGTCGAAGGGCCGCACGTCTTTTTTTGTTTTGTGTCCTCTCGCCTCGCAGTGCTTTGCACCCCATAAAAGGTTATGGCGGTAATTGTCTTTTATGGCTGTATACAGCTAACAACATCCTCTGCCAAGAAGCCAATCACAAACACACGGTGTCCATCGCAGATCTACCTTAAAGTCTACTTTCCTTAAATTGTATTAATGCTCCGAACATGACTTCTAATAAGTATACGTACAATCAAACCTCTACCTCAGTTTAGTATTGTTATAGACATATTATACGGTCCTGTCATAATACACCACGTGCAATTTGTATCTGGAACTATTTGTTTACGTTCTCAGTAACGTTAGAAAGTTTAGTATTATGGAACATTCTTATTCGTATTTGTTTGTACTAGCTGGTAGTAACATTCATTTGGACATAACAATTTGAGTGATAATAGAATGGCCACTTTCTGGTCACTAGACGCTGTTCATGACCAAACTTACATAATAGTGCCGTTAAAAACATTGTTACTTTCACCGTTGTGAGGCACGCTTCAAACTGGACACTGATCCTTAACGAGAGAATGCACACACACCTTACGTCTTAGATACACGGCTCAGACTACAATAATCACATTACGTGGGTGCATTCGCAGATATAATTTGCTTTATTTAATAAATAAGTACAAATTACATTGTGAACCAAAGTGGACCGGTCAGCAGACCGTGAGGTATTCCTTAAGTAGCCTACAGTGTTCCATTTCCCTTCACTAAAACAGAATCTCTCCCTGAAACTCAGCTCAAACAAGCAAACACTACGCCATAAACGGGTGTGTAGGTAGTTGAAATGTGTAGGTAGTCAATCATCAGAGAACTCTTAATTTAGGGGCATTTTGGGAGGTTTCAGTGTGGTTACAATGCACCTAATGCAAATGTCCAATGTTAGTTCCAGCTCTGGTCAGCAGTCATAGTTCTATCATCAATAGGCTAAGAATAAGGGGAATGGGTACATTTTACAATCTAAGCTAAAGTGACTCTGAAACTGACAACAACGAAAACAAACCATACGCGCACACAGCTAAAAATGTCCATTCACAGCACGGGACCCAGGCCAACTAATGCACTTACAACAAGGATTCATTCAACTAAGGGCAAACGAAGGGGGAGCACGCTCAAATTGTGCAATATATAAATGTACTCGCGTTAAATTGAAGGCCAACATGCTTTTAACAAGACAATTAAGCCTAATAGCTTCTATGGAGGACAATAAGACAATGAGTAAAAACCAGTCCAGCGGAGACAGGGCTTCCAGTGCCCGCACACCGCCAATGCGCCTCCGCAGTGTGTTATTCGTCCTTGGGTGGACCGTCTTTGTTAAACTTCTTCATTTTCATGCGGCGGTTTTGGAACCAGATCTTGACCTGTCTCTCCGTGAGGTTGAGCAGCCGCGCCACCTCGTAGCGCCGGTCCCGGGTCAGATATGTGTTGAATAGGAACTCCTTCTCCAGCTCCAGGATCTGGTGCTTGGTGTAGGGGCAGCGCTTTTTCCGTGTGGCGCTCGCGTGAAGCCAGTTGGACACGGGGTTATCTGAAGAGACACATGGACATTATGTGAAGGTGCAATAACCATATGGCTGCATAACTATAAAAATGATTCAAACAAGTCCATTACTCTATCCCAATTACAAAAACAAATATGGCATCAAATTGTTGTAAATATACAGATATATACATATATTGCTTTTGTGATATGTACAAATAATATATGCTTACATGTTTTTATGTTTTCAGACAACTGAAGAATTTTATTTGTAAAAGACTGTGGAATGACACTTTTGAGCAATTAAATAACCGTCCAATTACACCTAAACATTCAGAATATTACACATTTTGAATACCAC
Source organism: Periophthalmus magnuspinnatus (assembly GCF_009829125.3). Classification (NCBI taxonomy): domain Eukaryota; kingdom Metazoa; phylum Chordata; class Actinopteri; order Gobiiformes; family Gobiidae; genus Periophthalmus; species Periophthalmus magnuspinnatus. The sequence goes on from NC_047136.2 coordinate 16,217,334, forward strand.
CGATATAGAGAACAGAAACAATTAGGAAAGGTATGTGAGGGGATTTAGACGTGCATGTGTGAACAAATGCGTTATTTATGTGTGTGTGTGTGGACATAAAGAACGTCGCAATGTGAAATAACAATGTGAAATACAGTTAAGTAAAATTATGTATTTCATATTTAAATGTAATGAAAGAATTAGACTGACATTTTGTTGTTGTTTTTTTTTTTTTTTTTTCCCAAATACATTTTGTTGACTAAGGTCCAGTCCAGTAGGCCACAGTCACGAACATAAGTGTTTTGTTGTGACATAATATGTTTGCAATGCATAATCTGTGTATGAATGTATATATAATGCTAAAATCACTTTTCACTCCAGTCATCTGCATCCTCCAGGACGAGCCGAGAACAGGACCACGGGCAACCCCCAAAAGGCAAAGGCATGTTTCGAATGGCGTCAGAGCGCGCCCATGTCAATGTCCAGTGTTAATATTATATATTTAACCTATAAGGACACTTACTTGGATCGAGGCCTGGTTTGTCCTCTGCGTCCCCGCTCTGTTCGTGTGCCGCGTGTCCGCCCAGTGCGTCCTTCTCGTCTGCAGGAGACGCCGTGGCCACGGTGCCGTTGGCGTAGTCAGACAAGAGCAGTGCGGTGTGAGTGCCGCTTATCACCGCTCCGCTATCAGCGCCACCGCGCACTCCCTCTGGCTTTACGTGGCCGTAATGGTGAGTGGGAGGTAGGCTTGTGATGGGCAAAGACGCAGACATGGGTTCCAGAAGCCATGACTGGTAGCGGGGGTCAGTGTCCGCGGCCACCGGCCCCTGAGGATGTCCGTAGTGCGGGTGGTGGTGGGGGTACATGGACGAAACTGAGCCGGGGAACTGCGTCGGAACATGGCTCCATGGAGTTCCGAATAACGCGCCTTTGGAGCTGAAGTCACTGTGCTCATGGATGGACCCTGTGGAGGAGGGAGCTTGTCTGGAATGGTGTAGCCCGGGAGCAGAGCTGTATCTCGGCGTAGAGAGTTCATTCTCGCTCTCCGGTAGAATGAGAGAATCCACGTAGTAACTGGTCAGAGTTCCGGATGTCGACATGTCGCAGAAAAAGCGCCTTCACATGGACCAGGCGCTCGGAGGGACAGATCCACGCAAACAAATAGCGAGCGCGCACACACACGACACACACATACAGCAGTAAAGCCAGCCTCACAAAATAACAATGTGGAGAAATCAAGTAGCAACTTGGCCCCTCACACAACTACAGCGGGGCAGTAATGGGGAGCCATGCTGCCATGCCATTGGGCAGCGCGCACACGTGATCATAAAGGCTGAACAATAAAGGATAAATCAATCCCTCTTGGTCATTAAATACTCAGCCTTATCCTATAACAAGCTCCACTTTAAAGCGCACAATAATCATCCCGTGTGTATTTGAGATGGCCAATGTGAAGGAAGAATATTCCGGAGAATCTGAGCCACAGTCCGCCGCTAAAAACTCGGATTGGTTACAACAAACGATACAGTATGTTTTGGGGGAAAGCCCATTTTACGAGCTATTTTATAGGACACGTAAGCACCCTACTATTGCCGCGCACAAGGGAGGCAGTGCTCTAGGAAAGGTTACAAAGTCACCGCATGTAGCGCATGCAACAGAAACACGAATTACGTCTAACCAGCAGGATTCTCTTCATTTTGAGGGATACATTCACAAACTAAAAGCTGTCCTTCAGAACTCATCCCTATCCATACAACACACAACATAACGCTTCAAAAGCACACGGTGCGTGTGCAGCGAACAGAGGGAGTAATATGCTATATTTGATTGCAAGCCGAGAAGGTATTTTATATATAAAAACTGAATTTCGCTAAACGTCAATCTACCCTTAGCTGATCAAAACTTATGTTTCAAAGTGCGTAAAAGAGCCGTTCAGGAAAATATCCCAGATACATAATAAAACCAGTTTGATAAGGTATATTCAGTAACTGTGTATATTCAGTAACTGTTCTATCTAAGAGTACTATCAGTTCTCAATCATTTTGTAGAATATAGGTTGTATCTGCCTTGATTATATTATTGGGGAAAACAATAACAATTAATATGCTGTCAAGTTAAACCTAAAAACAACACTCAGTGACAAGAAATTATTTTACTAACAGAAACAAATAAATAAAAATAATTATTCAAAGACGAAAACAATTCAGTGCAATGGAAGGCACTGCGTGTTGACAAATGTGAGTAAATGTACGTTTAATAAAAGCGAATGCAGTCGTATATCCATCTATTATCGCGTATATCAAGTCGGTAATGCAAAGCCGTGTCAACAAATGCACAAGTATTACGTTTATTGACGAAATGTCCCTCGTGTTGCTGCGTAGCATGTCATAATGTGTTAATCACGTATGAATGCATTCCCACTTGTTTACACCTAAAAGTCTTAATCTGCAGTGCCATTATCAGAAGAGCTGTGAAGCCCGCCATAAGCGCCAGTTATTACGCACACTACGGTGTAAGCTTACGTGTAAATAGAGCCAAACAAGTGACCCGGGGCTGTTTGCGGTTTGGGCATTTTAAACGAAACATTGCGACCAGTGAACACCTCCTTCAACAACTTGGTTTGAATACCAGCGGTTAAGATTAGTTGTAAAAAAAAATAATAAAAAATAAAAATGAAAAGATTTAGACGAATATGATTCCACGGGTATAGCTATGGAGTAGTGCGGATAGTTGGATTATGTCAATGATCTTCATTGTTTGAAACACATATCCGATAAGGAAATGGACTTAAACCCCTTCAGGAAAAAAAAATCGTGTGTAAATTATTTTGGCACATGCTATTTGTATATTCATCCACACTGTGGTCTAAATTTTCAACTCATGTTTAAATGAAGTGTATAATTGTCAAATACAGCCTAAATATCAAATATATAGCCGTGTATTGGATATTTAGGCAAAATTTGTTTGTCAAAGCGCCTTTTCTGTTTTTATTTTATTTTTTTCTAAAATAAGAAAAACAAAAGAAAAGCTTGGACATAAATGAATTAAAGAAAAACTGGAATTTCTGTGTGTATTTTGAAATGCTGAAGTGCTCACTTCTGATATACCCCGTGATGTGGACTGCATATAAATGTGTGCGCGTAATATTTATCTGATCATTTGCAGAAAATCAATTAAACATAAATATAAAAAATATATATAATATAAAAAATAAAAATAAATATAACTGGTTATAAATTATTCATTTGAAAACCCAATTTTTCTGCTTATTTCAAACCGATTTCTTAAACGTACAAGTAAAAGTTTCTATCAGACGGTGAGCTTTGACCAAATCTAAAGTAGAGCCAGTATCGATTAGTGCGCTGTTTATGGGCTCTCATTTCCTCTAAACCTCGGGGCAAAGCAGCACCTTGAATTCTCACGTCTCATTCCGCCGCGTCCTTTATTTATTACAGGGGAATAAAACCAGTGGTTAACACCCACAAGGCCACTACAGACTGTTCAGACTTTAAGAATCTTTTCCTCTGCTCTCGGAACATGCAGATATGATTTCTACATTTCGAAACTGGACTTCACTCCTGATATTTGCTCTTTTAGCAAGAACACATCAAACACCACGCTCTAAAACTGCGCACAGACAAACACCTTGGAGGAAAGGGACGCACTGTGGCAATAGCTTCTCAGGGTTGTAAACCTAAATCAGGCGGTGTTTTAGCTGTTTACCGCGGGGGCTATTGACTTCTTTTGCCTCGGCAGATAACAGCCTGTCTGGCGGATCTCAATATCGCCATAAAGCCCTTCCCCTCCTTTTGTCTGGGGCACTATAGCATGCAGCGGAAGCATCCGGTCTCACTGCCCGCGGAGGTCGCTGTTGGCCCATTCACCTTCCCCTTCGCCTCTGCTGCAGTGGTCGTAACCGAGGCCTTGTCTGGCGCGTCTGCGTCACTGTACGGCTCACGGAAAATGTCATTTCAAATCGCCTTTAATGTCCACGTAGCTTTGATCGCCTTCCACGCTTGGCACATGGTGAGCACATGTTACAAATTTAGACGGGAAATGTACGTAAATTTGTGTTTAAGAGGAGAAGCACGTGCTCTGGCTGTTTGCATAGAGGACCTGTGCTTCCATACTGTGACCACAGATCATATTGTTCTAAAATCCACGTTTTTCCATTCGCTGTGCGTAACTGGAGCAATTAAGACAGCTTCATGTTGCAGAGATAAAGAAAGGACCCCAACAACATGAAACTACCTAAACCACACGGCAGTCAAATCCGGGTCACACCACAATCCCAAACAAATACATGATTGCACCTTATCTGGACACCATCTGACAACATTTGGCACATTATCACAACATTGTACACACATAGTTACACACAGTACAGACACAATACACGCATGTACACACACACAAATGGGAACATGTAACTTACCTTTTCTTTGTTGTTTCTTAATCCTATACTCTCCAAACTATAGAATGCATGTCTTATATCCAGCGTATACAGGGAGGCTCGGTGCTAAAGCAGGCCTGCTCTCCGTCTGCACGGCTCTCCCACGACTGAAGCAGCTCACAGGAGAGGGAGAAGCCTCATATACGAGCTAGTCATAAAACTCTACAATAGCCGGCTGGCCATGCTGCTCCGGGTACGCAGAGGCTACACCTTAAACAGCCTAATATCTTAATTATTTCCGATTGCCCTTCTCTTCACACCAGGGCAGCCGCGTGGGTCCTATGGCGCAGACACCTTACAAGATTCGGTACAAATTCTTTCCAAGCGTCGTGATGTGAGCTGATAATTTATTAGGCATTACACAAAACACAATGATGTATGTACAGAGAAATATACATTCATAAAAACATCTCCTCCTTTTGCTCCGTTTAGAAATATAGGTAATACTCATAAGTGTTTTGTTGGTTGAATTTAAAGGTAATTTGGGTTACATCATGCGATTCCAATTTGAATTTGTGCGTAATTAGGAATAAGATCTAAGAGCCATGTATATAGGTATTCTAAAGTATAATTTATCTCCAAAAGGGACAGTATAGAGTACAAATTGTTTAGCCCCCCCCACCTCCTATACATTGCATTATAGGAGCTTTTAGAAAACAACCAGACAAGAGCTATCCACGACGTCTTCGCAGCGCCATGTTGTGTTTTGGGGAAAGATGGGGGCTGCTGCTGCTTAGACGCTTGAGTCAGTGCGCGCCTATAAATCAGCCGTCTATGAAAAACCGTAGTTGGACGTGAGCTCTCGGATGCGGTTTTCCCGGGTCATTTTCTTGAGTTTCATGCGGCGGTTTTGGAACCAGATCTTGACCTGTCTGTCCGTCAGGTGCACGCTCTTGCTGATCTCTAGGCGGCGCTCTCGGGTCAGGTACATGTTGAATAGGAACTCCTTCTCCAGCTCCAGGGTCTGATGCTTAGTGTAGGGGCAGCGCTTCTTCCGGCCGCTCTTAGCCGTGAGCCAGTTCCCCGCGCTGTCACCTTTGGATTCGCCTATATGAGAGACAACACACACACACACACACGCACCCACACCCACACACACCCCCACACACACATACACACACACGTTATTATATGCCATACTTGCTGGGGACATTGCATTGGCTTATATGTATTTTCCTGGAGACTGATCCTAAGTTTAACTGTAAGCCCTTATCTAAAACCAGTATGATATAGCACTCCATAGGGACTTACAGATTTTAATCCTCAGAATGTGATAAACACACACACACATCCAGTTGCTGCTTGTATCAACGTGTGTATGTGCTAGACACTATCACCAACCAAGTAAATTCACATTAAAATATCCATGAGTTTCAGAAGGATGACAAATTAGGGCCTTTCATAGCGATTAACAATTTGAAAGAACAAATTACATATTTTGAAAAAGTCCTCATAATGTCCCATATAACAGGAAAAAGAAACCCACGAATAGTCATTCATTTATCTGCCCAATAAATAATTACATGTTTTTGCTAATTAAAATACATGAGAGGATACATGGCCATACAAGTTATTAATTGCTCTACAACAATTACAATCATTATGTTACTGTTTAAATAACAATGCATTTCTATTTTAAAATACGCATATGCATGTTTGGCAAAATATAGGTTACTATATAGAACTTGTATATCCCAGTTTTCTGTATCATAACAAAACCGACAGCGCCAGTGTCAACATATGGTGTGTGCACGTGTGAGTGCTGTCATGCGTACTGCGTAATGCGCTTTCTAATACTCTCCGTGTTGCCCAAACTTGATTCATGAAATATGAAGCTAAAGTACATTTGAGGAGCGCTCTAATCATATCTACAATCCGCGGTCTGAGGCACAACAGCGCCTTTATTGCGGCGTCATAAAAGCAAAGGAAACGGGGATAATTTAGAAAACAATGGCACTATGACTGCTCTGCTTTACGCGCCAGCCAAGAAAAACAGCGATTAAAACCAATAAATGTATTTAATAGAAGTAAGTTTAGCTACTAGGCTAAGCCAAAAGTAATGGAGGGTCATCGAGAGCGTGTTATGAAAAGCGTACGGAGGATTACCGTGTGCGCACAGGTTTAAGCATCGTGCATCAGCGTTTTATTTACATTGAAAGATACATGGCAGTTTCTGCGTAAAGAATAATTCAACAGAACGGCACAGAATGAGGCTGATGGTTATCGTGTTGTGCAGCGCGAATCTCTCTAAAGCAACTGTCTTTGTTCAAACGTAGCAAACATGAAACGCACGGAAAATCAGACTTATTACTTTGTTTAAAATTGTAAATATTTGCCCTGAATAATAATAATTTTGTTTGTGCTTGTATTTTGAGCTGACGTCTTTTTAGGATTCTGGTGTGTGTTCGTATGCGTATGTGTCGAGGTGTGTGTGTGTGTGTGTGTGTGTAGGTGGGTGTGTGTGTGGGGGGGGGGGGGGGGGGTTGTGTGTGGGTGTGTGTGTGTGTGTAGGTGTGTGTGTGTGGGGGGGGGGGTGTTTTGTGTGTGGGTGTGGGTGTGGGGGGGGGTGTAGGTGTGTGTCTAGTGTGTAAAGATGTGAATTTAAGGTATAGAATTTTACTTATGGGTTGAATGTGTATTTGATTGCTCTCATATGACTTCACGCAGAACACAAAAGTAGCAGTTTTGAATCGTTTGTGTGATAATTGTATTGTATATATTTTTAAAAGGCTCATTCAGATGAACTTTTGGACGTGTGTGTTAGTGGTTACAATAATCGTGCATTAACAATTTTAAATTATATCCGTTTTACAGTTGTATTATTCTTTACATGAGATGACTATATTTCATGAGATATGAATTAAATTACCTCGTCCAAAGCTAAATAATGTGTATATGCATGGACGTACGTGTGCCACTATTCTATTTAAGTCTTAAATGTATATTTTGAATCTGTGCATTACCCAATCTGAAAGCCTCACCAAATCTCTGTGTGAATTGGAGCATGCGTCTGAAACATGAGCACACACAACAGAGCGGTGACGCAGCTGCGGGGGAACTTTACCATGACCTAAGAATACCCAAACACATGCCCACGACCGCGCTCCCGTTACCTCCAGCGCTGAGGCCGGACCTGCCGAATCTCACCATAACTATAGAAACTGACATACTGCCACAACACTGTACTACTACTGTGGATCCACTCTGGTGTACGCTCAAGTATCCAAAAAAACAAAAAACAAAACAACAACAACTAAATGCGTAAAAGTATCGTGTAACGTGAGTCAAATAATGCCACACTTTAATTTGTAAAAAGATAGAACATGTGTGAAAATGCAAATGTACAAATGTTGAAAAGTGTGTCACCTCTATATATGGTGATGAGTGTATGTATCCTTAAAGTATGAATGGTACAGTGTTTGTGTGTTGTTTTTATACCATGCTGACACTTAGGCCTGCTCATGCTTCTAACATGGTGCAGGGCCACACCTACCTCTCTACACAGGGACAAAGGGGCATGCCCACTCCAATGCCACATTTATAAATCACAACACACTATTAGAAGGAACGTGCCTTGTCCATTCGTCTAATTTGTCGTTTTCATCTTTGTACCATTGTTCTAAGGACTTTATTATGCATTGCTCTGTATCACTGAACACAATGGCATAGTCTGCAGGTAGGGCATTGTGTGCCATCTATTTGGTCTTGAGTGTGAAAAACCAACATGGAGACTATGCCTTATGGCTTTGACTGCACTGACTCAACACATGGCCTCACACCGTGCGTCCTAACGTGTACGTCATACCTTTATTGGTCTTTGCTGATGCGTCTTTGTCCTGCTCCTCGTTGTCCTCAGCTGAAGAGTCTTCTCCATCCGTGGACCCACGCGCCTCCTCGCTCCCGTGAGGCTCCGCGCTGTCGGGGCCCGCGGGCTGCTCCTCCACAGCCGAATTTGGAGCTGTGGAGTTCGGAGGCGCATGGAAATGAGCAGTAGAAGCGGCAGGAGCGGAAGGCGCGGCAGGAGCGGCGGCATGCAGACTATAGTGTGGTTGGGAAGGGTTCGGTTGGGGGCTGTTGTAAAGTTTATGAGCGTGTGCGTGCGTCTGAGACAAGCGGAAGTAGCCCGGCACTGGCACCGAGCCCCTGCCGCCTCCAGAAGTGTCGCTGAGTGTGCACGCGGAGGACGTTAGTCGGGAGTACGTCAGGTCTTCTGCCGTAGCTGCTGTGGGACATTTGGGCTGCTCGTACAGACAGTAACCGCTCTCTTCTTTAATGTTCTGCGGGAACGAGCAAGGAGGAGCCGCTGCGTCTGGGTCCACGCGACAGGACCTCTGCGCTTCCATGTACAAGTCCACGCTGGAGAGGTACGCCCCTGGGCCCGATTCGCTCCTCTTGGCTGTACCTGGGAAGTATCCATAGTGCTGGAGTCCATAAGGCACGTCAGCCGCGCCGCTGTGGGGCGCGTTGTAGTGCACCGCGGCGGGTTCAGCGCGTCCACTGATCAAAGAATCCACCAGAAACGCGTTCCCTGCCGCGCTCTCCGAACACGACATTATTGTGGCGGGTTTGGGCCAAGGCAGAAAGTAGCCCTTTCTGGCTGACATTTCTTGTGCAAAACATGCTGGATGTGATCAGAGGCGCCCCCCCTGCGGCCGCGAGCTGCACGGGGCCAATGGAAGGGCCGTACCGCGCAAAGTCCCGCCCACTTTGAGACTACGTAGAGACATCCATCATGGAGCTGAGCAAAAAGAAGACAACACAGAAATCAGAATGTTTCAATGCACTCACCTCCATCGGGTCAGAACCACATGGGATACGTGTCTGAGGGTGCTGAAGCATAAGGAGAGGTGGACTTATTTGAGCCACTTGCTCACGAATGTACTTTTAATTTTCCCTGAGTGAAAACATTGCATTCTTTTTTCTTTTTTTTTTTTTACTATGAACACAATAACATATCCAAATAAAACAGATGATTTTATAATGTGACGCCAAATAATGTTTTTGCTGTAGTCTGGACTTCAATAAATGCACTTCATAAGCTTACCAAACTATTATAGAATATAAACTCACTAACACAGAAATCACCCAGACTGTGCGCAGTGGTACTGGGCACTGTTGCACATTCATATTTAGAGTGGTGCACTTTGGAGGTGTGGGTACCAACATCACAGAATTAAGAGATTTGTTTTATGCAAAGTTTACGTGACTCAAAAAATGCAGTTGAACAAGAAAGAATGGAAGGCACGTTATATGAAAAGCACACGCGTTTTATTATTAGATTAACATCTAAATACGGTGCGTAAAAGCGAAAATGAGAATAGCCCAATTTCCTTATTACCATCCTGTTGTGGCCCGGAGCGCACAATCCAAGTTTAAACTGATTGTGCTGCAACAAAGACATAAAGTCACAAAGCAGGGCTGAGGGCTGTCATAAAGCGTTTGAACCGGAGCCCAGTGCGCCTTTGGCAAATGACGGACCACAAAGCGCGTAAATGGCACGTCCAGAGCCATCAGAGCGCGGAGGTGTTGGGACCAAAGCCGGCCTGATGGACTGGATTTACCTGGGCTTGGTACAATAGTGCAGTTTATGACAGGGGCTCAGTGACTGTGTCCAAAATACCTCGGTCTGGGTAGTTAAAGTGTGTCACCGAATGCGTAAAAGTGCGTTAGTGCGTCCAATAACCCCATGGCAATAGTGCAGTAATTATAATGATTATTAGTATTTATTTGAAGTTTATTGTATTGACATATAACACAAACTAATGCATAATTTAGTATTTTGTTAATTGTGCTATTTTAATACAAACGTTTATATGATCATCATTTAATTGGCTATATTTTGAAAGCAGTAAATATGACTAATTACTTTTTAAATGTATTACATGTATTTTCTTTATGTGTATTTGTTTACAATATTACTCCAAATTATAAACGCATTTGTAGAATTTGTAATAAAGGTGTTTTGGGTTTTGTTTTTTGTTTTTTTTACAAGATGTTTTAAAAATATCACGGAAGGTTTATTGATGTATTAAAATGTGTAAAACAAGACTTTGCTAATAAACTTTAATTAAAACCAGAAGCATCTGTAAAGGCGCACTTTACAAACGGGGCCTAGGGCAAGTCCAGAGACTGTACCAGAATTAAAACTAAATATAATAATAATAAATATAAGTAAATGAAAAAATACGTTGAAACCAATAAACAAGATTGAAAACAAAAAAATGTAAACATGGCCAAACCGAGTAAAACAGAACTGACGCTTCCACTTCAGTTTTAAAAGGTAAAAAATAAAGGTTACAAAAATGGTAAAATATCAAACCCGGAACTAAGCCTTTAAATAATTTAGCCCAAGGAGTACAATTACCCTCCATAAAACCAACTCTCTTTGAACACAAGGACAGTACAATCTACCAAGTGTTGCTTTTAGACAGTGTACGCTTTTACGCACACTGCTGTGACTGAGATTGTACACTGGCGCAAACAAACGGCGTCTAGAGCTCAAAGTCCAATCGTCCCCAAACCTCCCCAGCCCAGCCTGCGCCGCTCCAATTTGGTGCAATAAGCTCCACAATAAACCTCTCCTGCGCGCCCTGTGTCCTTGGCCATGTGCGCTCTGCTCCGTCTACCTTAATGTGAGCCAGCTTTGCCATTACCAGGCCCAGGTGTCCTCGCTCCCTCCTCCCCTCTTGTCTTGCCCCCTCGTGCCAAAGTGCTCCCGGGTTACTCCGTGTGCCGCAGTGGGGAGATTTGGCCAGAAATGCATAAATTGCGTCCTTTTAGCTTTAGCTGCACCACTGACAGCTTGTACTTGTACAGCGGGGTTAAACGCTAAAACGCGCGGTTGGTGGACATTTGTCAATCGCTTTGCCTCCAGAACGACATATTTCATGTGGATTAATGAATAAAAGTACATTTAGAGGTTATTTATGCGAACATGAATGCTTTACAATAAGAGAACGTTGCGAGATGTACTATAGAGAGATTCTAATACGAAAAACGTGTGCTCGCTTTTTAACAAAATCCCTACAATTTAAACAGGCTTCAAGAACATGACCAAATCCAGTTAGATAGAGCTTCAAAGTGCCCTGAGTGTGGCCAAGGGGACATATAAGCCCGAGAGGAAACTAAATACGTCAATTCATTATGTGAGCGCAGCACAAAGCGATTTGGCACCGGCGTATCGATATCTGCGCGTTACAGTTATTAATTGACGCTATTAAATCTTCATTTTCACGCTGGCCGCTTGTTATATCCCGCGCACGGGTAAGTCTGACCACTGGCTTTGATCAGGCCCGTGTAATAGTGGCCGGAGAGGCCGTTAGACGCGGCTCATGTTCGTCCCGAGTGCAGTTATGAACAATAATGCGGCGTTTTATTACAGCCAGCGGAAGTCTTTATTTTTCACGAGAGACAAAAGAGGAAAAGAGTGCATTTAGGACGATCACCCGAGCACGGCGGGGGCACAGACAGTATAGACTAATGATGCTGGAGGCCACAACTGGACTAAAACTATGCAAGGACTTATTTAGACTAAATCAAGTTTACTCCATCTTAGCGTTATTTCCAAATGTTTCACTTCAAAAGTTTTAAATGATCAACACAAGTCTGCTGTTCTTTTATTATAATGCATTATAGATGATCAACATTGTCTGGCTATGTTGAAGGCGATGTACTGTCTTTAACAATGAAAACATGACTTTAATTAGTTAATATATTCATTCTATTCAGGAATGTTTGACATAACTTGACATGACCTTGTTGCATTTTGTATATTTACAATGCTAGCTCTTATGGGAGTGTTTTAACTTTTTCTGATGTTGTTATTGGTGCAAGACTAACATGTAATGTTGTCTCAAGCTAAATCAATCTCTGACGAATAAATCTAGTATCTAAATCTAGTTTAATTGTTACGAATCGGGGATACTTCCTTACTAAAGACCTGGTGGCGTGCGCAGCAGGCGTTTCTTAAGCGTAAAAGGCTTTGTTTTGTGTTTGTATCTTAAAGACAATAAACAATAAAGTGAAAACTTGAGTGTATTTGCATTAGTGGAATCTAGGGCTAACTGTTGACACGAAATAAACGAGACGTTTTGTGCATCCTTAATGTGCTTGATCAAAATCATGGAAATTCCCCCCAAAAGTGCATAATGATAACGTTTTAAATGAGGGAGCAGGCCTGTATAGATGCAATGGCTGCTGTTGGTTTGTGTGTTGTGTATGACTTATGACTATTTCAAATGTGGGAGTAGCAGTTTAATTGTTATAATTAAAGGTGCACTAAGTAAAACATTTGTTCACATATATTTGCACAGAACATTCTCTTATTTACTGTTGACATTTGGGATTTATTCCGTGATTTATTTTTTACACCGATAATTGTTTTCACTTGTTATGACCATTTTAACTTGTGTAGCCAGATTTAGAGACAGCGGAATTATTTGTAAACAGTATATCTGTAACCAATAATGGCGGCGCATGTTTGGGAGTTGTAGTTTGTTGCGCATTGGCAGTGCGCACCAGCCCTCGCCCTGAAGCAAAGCGGAGACAGGGTTTAATACACTTGGCACGTAGCTCCTCAGGATAATACTGCGTCAAAATGGAGACACCAGGGCGCAGACAAAGAGCCGAGCAGACGCTTAAAGCCGCATTAGCACGTGATCCAGCAGGAATCGTTAATGCACCGCTGTCTGTCACGAGAAGGAGCAGCGCACGGACTTGAGAGGCTTCTTCCTTTCCCCTTTAGCTCCTGGATTCCGTGCAGATGTCCAGGTACGAGCTCCAACAGGCTGTACTTGAGCCAGTAAAAAGCCCCGGCTCAGCAAAATGAAGAGCACATGCAGGGAGCACAGCCTTGGAGCACATGTGCTGCCTTATGGGGGCCCCACTCCAGGCTAGTTCACCGACACGGGACATGGGACCAGGGAAGGCAAGAGCAAATGTGTGCGTAAGGCAACGTACAGCATGCACGCGAGACGGCTCTGTAGAAAGAAACGATGCAAAGGTTGAAGAGGTTGCTTAATTTACCTGATCCATATGGGCTCGGACGAATCCACGGCATTGACATTGGTCCCAACAGTGCCGCCCTGTGGTGAAACCAAATTCTTGTCTTGCATCTGCTTTTGTCACCTAACTGTGTGGAGCAGGGAAGCTAAAAGCGTGTGAAATGAACGCACAGAGGAGCCTTTGGCACTGCGTCCTCTCACTGTCGCTGCTCCTTGGAAACCCTAGTTAATAACCTTGGGTCTGAGACGGTTTATTGCATTGCACTCCAATTGTACAAATGCTCCAGACTCTCCAGACAGCTTTTATGGCCCAGTTGCCTTGGTGACGGGGAGGATGTCCCGTAATTAGGGACGGAATTCCTGCGCGCAGTAGAGGATGCGCAACGCAAGGCCAGAGAGAGGCAACCATAAACTTCAGCCTCTCTGCCGTGTTTATGACCCTTTTGACTGTCATAGATGAACGCCAATGCGCTGTGGCTAGCCCCCATAAACACAAGCTGAACAGCAGCAAACATGGCGACCCCATGGCAAAGGCTTAGGGTGGACAACAGGACCAGCAACGCTGTGCCGTCAGATTTGGGACAATTCTAAATTATTGTGATATGATTTTGTATGGAACACTTGCCTGTAAGTTCTGTTTGGTGGTAAAATGTGATAGAGGCATTGTTTACTCCGTCTGCCAGGCTAAGCCTCCAGCTGGGACAGTAAAGAACGGAATGGATCCGATAGAAACATCAAAGTATTAACGATACAACACAGAGAAGCACATACCTCCTCAAAACAAAAACATACGAGTAAGCATATAAGCATACAAGTTTCATCTCTGGAAATGTGCTCGACCTGCCCTGCGTGTCATTATAAGCACAAAAAAACAGTTTTTGTGAATTCGTGAATTAAATAAAAAAATAAAAAAAAACGCCCAAAATAAACAAATAACCAGGACTATGTTGTGTATTCTTCAGTGTACTTAAATCAACTTTTAAATGGACTTCGTTTTTGACTGAGAACAATGACAAAGTTACAGTTACAAGGCTATTATTTGTTGCGCGCACAATACTGGTGTCCTCAGTTTTTTACATTTACGTCTTCTACTTCCATAAAAATTTCTTTCCAAAAATCCTATAAACATGTCAGTGTTTCATCTCAATGTTCATCTTCATGATTACAGCCGAAGAACATTTTACGCATTTGTTTGGCTAAATTGCAGCTTGTGGTTAGAACATGTGTGTGTTTGAATTCTATCAGTTACAGTTTTGATGTTTTACTCAAAATACTGAAAAACGTTTAAACTATGTAAGATTTTTTTTTCAATACACAAACAAAACATCAATAATGAAAAAATAATAATAATTTTGTGAAAATCAAATCAGAAAATGCCTAAAAAAAGTGACGCGTGCGTGCGTAAAAGCGCATTGCGTACGCCACATATTTTGTACATTTCTAGCAAAATAAAATAAAATAAATAAAATGAAGCCACCAAGAAGCACTCATACATATTTATTCGTGTGATTTTATTTGTAAATATATGATACATCATAATCTGGACATTACCAAGCCGCATGACCCTGAACAGCCTAGGAGATGGAAATGTCTCTCCTCCCAGGACCAAAGCAGTCATGAAAATAGATCTTACGCGAAGGAATATTGATACCCTCCCGCCGTGTTACCTGTGTGGGCATGTAGGGTGTGTGCCACTGCGGAGCTTATCTCCCTGGTTTTGGCCTTTTATATCACCAATATTTTCCACTGATAGTCTTGGATAAAGCGCGCTTCCAATATGCATTTCTTCTTATTTTTTCAATTGGCCTTGGCTTTTTTCTGAAATAATGAGAGTAAACGAGTGGTTACAAAATAAATAGCCTAACACACCGAGATCTACACGGTACATTCTCGTTTGATTGGACTTTTGGTCACACCACTTTGTTGATTCTTACAGCCATCATACAAGTTGTAATTTCTCCCTCTTCTTGATAAAAAAACAAAAAAAACTTTGTCAATGAGTCCACTACAAAGTCGTGTATTCACATATAGGCCCGAGCCCGCAAGTCTTCACCAAAATCCCATCCAAGAGTGAACTCTAAGTCCACAATCTGTTCACTCAGTCTCGTCTTGACGTGTCCCATTCCAGCTGTCCTCGAACTTGAAATTAACCATATGTATGCTGCAGCGTCTCGGCGTACCGCTGTGACGCACGGCCGTACAGTGAGCCGCCTGAAAGTGAGTCAATGTACAGAAAGGCTCCCGGTTGTATTAGAGCAAAGGGTTGGATGTGTAATACTGTAGCCTGTCTCTGTTGAGTTTTTTCTCCTTCATCCTCCGGTTCTGAAACCAGATCTTGACTTGCCGGTCAGTGAGGTTGAGCATCCGCGAGAGTTGCAGGCGTTTCTCCTTGTTTATGTACACACTAAAGAAGAATTCGCGTTCAAGTTCTCGGATCTGGTATTTGGAATAAGGGCACCTCTTCTTGCGAGTCCTCTGCCCACCTGCGGAACAGTAACACAGGAACAGTCAGAGCAAACCTACACAAGCTTCGTCAATGGGCCGTGACCGCGGTATAAAAAGATTGACACGGTGTGGAAGTGTAAAAGGCGCATTACGCATGGACGGATTTCCGAGCGCATTAATAACACATTTCCCTTTTGTGTCACATACAGAGATATTATATTACACTGGAAAGGTTAGTGCCGTGTCCAGAACCGACATGTGATCGTTCATTTTGAATTTGATCCACTGATGTGAGCAAATTATAAATGTAGATGGTACCTGCTTTCAAATTTTAAAAGTGACGTGATTTTGTTTCGACTTTGTGCCTATTTATACCAAATTATTAAAAGTGTAATTCGTTCTAATATGTTGTGCCGAAAAAAATGAAATGCTAAAATCTCTATTTTTTGTTACACGCGCTAATACAAATATAACAAATAGAAACGCTGAATTTGGTAATTACTCCTAAAAAATGTTGATGCAGTTTATTTACCACTAAATGTGAACAGTGTGCGTGCACCTGAGCTATGACCTTCTGTTCAAAGCAGCAAGGTTAAATTTAAAGAATTCTAGTTTGTTGGTCTGGTTTTACGCATACACACTACTTTACGCCATCTTTGCATTAACAGGGATTTGCCACTCTCTCATTTTGAGTAACATTGTATTATTTGTTTATGACATTTCAATGTAAGTATATTAATTGTACTAAAGATACAAACGAGGAGTAAGTATTTTAACAGAAAAAAAAAAAATCTTAAATACAATTCATCTACAGAGGGTTTTGAATATAGAGAACATTTATAGGTCCAAACACTTCACTATATCCAAAGCATTTATTTTACTGAACTAAACTTGTGTTATGAGCCCGTCCCTGTAAACAAAAAAGCCCATAGAAGGCCATTAGACTGTAGCACTGATACTCCAAACTGACTTTAAGATTAGATTTGAAACCAAACACACGTAATGGTGTGTAACACTAGGCCTACATCAACAGCATTTCCACAGTTCAATATTGATACTGAAAGTAGTTACACCTATAGTAAAACAACGCACATGGACTATGATCATATACTTGGGAGAATCATGAGAATTAAGGTATTTACGCATTGATTAAAGCATAAAGTCATACATTTCAGATAACAAAACACCCAAACGACTTTCCCAATCTTTATCAAAAATAATGACCTGCCTTTTCCATGTAACAAAACGTAGGAGTATGTTTCAATTGAGAACCCAAGACGCCGTTTATATTAAAAGTGACTTTTACGCGCAAAGACTGCACAGTAAAACGCGTATAGAACCAGCTTTGCCATAATAGGGACCAAACTGCAGCACCCTCATTACATGTAACTGCTGCTTTAACACTAAGAAGCCGTGAAACAAGCGCCTTAATAAAGCACCGAATGGACATTGTACAAGACGATATAAGACAAAACTGTCAGATTGAGTTAAAAGTCGAATGACGAGCTCTGATCTATTTCACGGCCAATTTCAACTGCAAACACGTGATCCTGCGCTTAATAACAAAGTTTAGTTGGGGGTAAGGCTGCTGGAGCTGGAGTGGGGGGTTACACGGGCCCTCTATAAACCTTATATGCTTATAAAACAGCATATAAAAATTTTAACAGCGACGCGCGAGATTGCAAAGTTTCTCTTATAACCAAGGCGCTGACTTTAATACGTACTGCTGCCGCTGCTGCCGCTGGACTTCTCCTCATTGTTGCCAGAGGACAGCTCGGGGCTGCTGGTGTCCCCTCTCGGCTCCTTGTGCTCGGACGCGGGGTTATCCTCGCTATCCGCCGCGGCGCTGCTCTTGCCTTTGTCCCCTGAGAAGTTCGCGGTGGTGCTGCTGCTGTTGTTGCTATTGTTGTTGGAGGCGGTGTTGTCGTATGCCGTCTCGTAAAACTGATCGAAGGCTTGAGGCAGGACGCCATTCCGCCCCACGTTGCCGTAGAAATTGGAAGAGCTCTGGTGGTGCTGGTGGTGATGGTGGTACGCCGCGGTAAGTGGACTGTTTTTCCCGAACACATCGCTCACAACAGCAGACTGAGCGGAGAGGCAGTCCCGGTGAACAACCTCCTCTGCGCTGGGGTAACACTGTGGCAGGTTTGCCCGGCTGTGTGGCCATTTACTGGACGCGTCAATAGCAGCGTAGTCCCTGAACGTCACCTCTCGCACCGGCTGGACCTGCGGCAGATTAGACGAGTAGGAGTACGTGACCGGGCGTGTGGATGGACTCTGGGACAAAAACGAGGGGAGCGCGGAGAAGTCAGCCCCTGCTGCCGAAACATAATAAGTGCAACTGGGCAGATACATGTTCGAACCGACGGGGACTCTTTCGTCAAAATCCATCATCACGCGTACATGCACGGGTTAGACACGGGTTGGCAGTAGCCTTCCGGTTAGAGTGCCTCTAAACTCGGCTCTGGTTGGTCTAGAGCCGCCCTGAACATGGCTCTGAACGCGCCGTGCCTCTCGCTCCTTTGAAGCAGGTCTCGCTGAGCAGAAATTTGGTAGACGTAAGCTGACGTGGAGGGCCATCTCCATCCACTCCACGGAGGCGAGGCGGGGATCACGTGACCACGGCGGCAGAAATTGACAGATTTTCATACTGCTTGTGAGTGAGTGAGTGAGTGAGTGAGTGTGTGTGAGTGTGTGTGTGGGGGGGGGGGGGGTATGTATGTGTGTGTGTGGGGCGGGGGGGTGTATGTGTGTGTGTGTGTGTGTGTGTGTGTAGGGGGGTGTGTGTGTGTGTGTGTGTGCGTGCTTAAATGTGGTTAGGTGTAGTGCTAGTGATTTGACATTGGTGCTTTATCACTATGAAAATGAACGGCTGAAGACGTCAAAGCAAAGGAGTGCCAGACAACTGGGGCAGAATGAGAGACTGTCGCAGAAATTAGAGTTGGAGCCAAAATGTAAATAAAGTGTTGCCAAACTCTGTTTGCTCTTCAGGTTTGCATTCCTTTAGTCCATATTTAACCCTCATCTGGGAAAAACGCCTAAGATTACATAGAAACTAACGAGGATGCAACTTTCATCAACAGGCTACTTAAATGATTATTATTACGAATAGTCAATAATAAAATATAACAGTAACTAACTTTGTGCGTTACTGTAATATAAATGACAATTGACACTCAACATGCCCATTTTAAAACAGAATTTCACATTAAAAAAATAATGTGAAAAGTGTAACATTTCTTGCCTGGGATCCAGAGTAAACACTTCTTCAATACTTTACGAAGATGTGAGTCTGGTCACTGTTTTCAAATGGGCTTGATTGACAGTTGGATTAGCCAATCGGGAACAGGCATGGTCCGTCCATATCGAAAAAGAAATAAAGGGGGAAAAAATATCACAAGAGGGTGAAAAACATGTCGGATTTGATTTGATTTGTAGATTATATCTGATTACACGATCACGTTTGGCCGGGCTTGAGACGCAGCAGAGTGTGGGGACCAGACTGATATCAATCTGTATAAAAAATAAAGAGAAATGTCATTCTGGATTTTCCAGGCAATAACATGGCCATTGTGCTACAGAAAGTGCTGCTCATTATGAACCGTACATGAAAACCGTATCAATCAAAAACACTGCTAAACACTTCTATAATTATATGCTAATTAGTTGTGTTCTGAATATGTACTCGTTGTTTGCATGTTTTAACAATTTAAACAATTATTTTAATTTATAGCTCATGCACTATTGTTGTTTTTAAATATATTTTTTCTTAGTTTTGTTGAAAAATAAAAAGTTTATAGCTAAATAGCTAGTAGGGTGTTTTCCTTGAATGGCTGACTGGTGAATAGTCTTCCTCAGAATTGCTCTTTGGGTGATAAGGGTAATAACCGCGATGGCCTTTCTGGACAAAAGCGCAGGTCACATGGTCGCGCGCTTTGCTGAAGGAGGAAGAGGCTCGTTTATCTGCGTCTGCTTTTAGAAGGCTCTGAGTCATCATCATTTGGTGCTTTACAGCGCGGCGTTTGGCTCTGCTGGGTTGTTGGTTATCAGGGTCATGTTCAAAGTAGCGGCTTATGTTTCAACTGCAGCCACAATGGCTCCGCATCAGAGTGAGACAAGATAGAGCCAGAGCTGACCTAAACTGAACTGTGAGGACACAATGTGGGCTACAGTCCACACGAGAAGTCTGTAAATATATTTGCGTGAATAAAAGAAGTAATAGGTTATTAGCACTAATCTATAAGACAACCCCATCACTCACAGCCTCTTTAAATAGTCAAATATTTTGCTTTGAAATAATAAAATTGTATTTTTATCACTGTTTGCTTCTCTGGTCTGTTTTCCTTCATATTAACATTTAATAGACCTAATAACTGATTTTAAAAGGCGCGCCGTACCGTTTGCAACCGTAACACTTTTACGCACGGATTTTCATCAGCTTTGAAAGCAAATATTTTTTTCAAATAGACTTTGATGCAAGAGACAATAACTTTGCAGTTATCATTATAACATTTGGCACAGGTTTTGTGTTAAAAATTTAGTATGCTATTCTCAAATCCCTTTCAAGTATGGGTGTATGCGTAATGGCGCGTAATATCGCCAGAAAGCAGATAATGTTGCGCAGTATATGAACATCCTGGGTTTTTATTTACACATTAAATTATACATACATATATGGTCATGTTTCAGAGGCGTGGCTTTGCAAATATACTGTCTGCAAAGCTAATAGATGTTATATGGCATGTTTGGAGATGCATGGGGCTTGAGTTATTTGATTTGATAAACATGTCACCGCGCAAATTCCCTGGCTCTGCGTTTAGTGGGCCACCGCGGAGCTTGGTGTGCCCAGACACTGCAACTTGACTCTAATGTGCTGTGAATGAGGGCGAGCTGAGCCGGGATTAAGCTCCTCGGGAAGTATGGGCCCCCACACTCACACACACAGCTCTCCCATGCACCGGCAGCCGCAGCCACACAGTCCAGCCCCGTAGCCACATCACGCCTGAAACCTTAGCTCAAAATATCACACCAACTGTTGTGTATCAAAAACCCCCTGACCAACTTTCTCTTCGTTTTATTTGGATGAAGGACACTAACAACAAGTCTCTTTCTGTGCGCGCATGCCCCGCCTCTACGGCTCTTTCCACACGAATTCTAGAGTTGTGCTTTTGGGCTGTAATTGAGCACACAGCGGAGGAAAAAACACCAAAGGCAGTCCTTGAAGCGCAGACTGCCTGGTTTTATAGCCGCCATACTATTCTGCTATGGGCCCTTTGGTTCCCCCCTTCGCCTACTTGCTCTTCTTCCCTCAGGGCCAGACAGACACCACAAAACTGACCATGCGTGATACATGAGAATAGCCACCTACGTGAAGTCCAAGTCAGCAGCTCAAACTATACGTGCGTGGATTAAGGTAAGACTTTAATTTGTTTATGTTTTATTCCTCAAACTCTATACTTCACAGTCCTGTTTAGCTTTAGTGTTGCCATCTATACATTCAAACCAATACACTAAATGAACCTTATATAGATAGTTCAATGGATAGTCCATTTTCCTGGCGTCATGTTAACAGTCTGTACGTTTTGGTTTGGTAGTAAGCCCCTCAAAGCCAAATTCTTGCGTCTGTACGGTCGACTTCAAGTTCGGGGGAAGGGAGAGACGAGTGGTGGTGGTGGTCCTCTCGCGCTGTGCCCCGGATGGACTTCCTCGCTAATTACTTTTGCATTGACGCAGGCTGCAGGCTACACCATCTGTGCGCAGGGAATGGGCTCCAGACATCATCATGCTATACTTTGAATGTCAAATGAAGTTCAACTTCAAAAATGAAAAATACACTTACGCACAGGTGTCTTTAGTTGTGATAGTGAATGTTAAAATGTGGTTTTACTCATTTGTGTTTGGAGTTTGGGCATCACTGTTGCTATACCGTGCAATGCAAACTATTCTGTGTGTAAAACTAAAGTTCATTTGCAGATTAAGCCCCTGATTTGGCTTTTAAGATGTTATATAGTTTATTCGCAAAACCAGATTAAGGGCCATTTCAAAAAGTAATGAAAGATTTGCAGTTGACTTTTTAATACTGTTTTTTTAAAACACAGGTATTTTAATTCAGTCAAAATATTAATCCATCCCTCGTTAACAAAATCCATTAGATTTTATTTTCAGTGACAGTCTCTGTGGGAGATGGTAACAAAAGGAAAAATACTTTTTGACAAATTTTTGAAAAGGAGATATCTGTTTGCAATTGAGCTCCTTATATGCTGTTCGAAACACTTTTGCACACACGGCACTTCCACCGGAGGAATATGCAAACGCTAAAGCTATTACAAACACTATTTAGACTGAGAATAAGTAGATTTGATTCCTCTACAGTGTGTGAACGGTGAATAGTCCGCGTTTAGGAAGATTCACTAAGGCATTTCATTATTCACATTTAAGTCCATTACAGCGTACATTTAATAATTCATGAAACTTGAACACAATAGGTAGGTTATTTTTCGCATAGTGTAATCTGTTTTATAGTTATTATTTTTATTACATTTCTTTTTTCTTTCTTTCTTTCTTTTTTTTTTCATTTCTAGGATGAAACACGTAAACATCCTTTAGGTCTAATTTCCAGAAGACGGTTGAAACGACTAGGCCTAGTTTCACACACATTTACCACAAAAGTATTATACGTTTGTGAATTTATTTGAAACTTAAATACCTCCATAATAACTGACGAATAAACAAAAAATAACCGCATTCTAATTTCATAACTATTATGTGTTACATCAATACATTTGTGAAGTGAAATGTATTCGTATGTTCACAGGATGTAGCTTATTAACACTTTGCTTCCGGAATGGTGAACATCCAAAACCTCATGGTGTCATTTCCACCACAACCCACTGACTAGGAAGAGTTTACATGTATTTTTATTAAAGCTTATGGCCTGTACACGATGCGTAATCTAGATAGGCCAATTAAACCCAATGGGACATTTTACAAATATAACTTTAATGGGGGAAATGTTTGGTCACGCCTCATATGTGCTAAAAACCTGCGGTGCACTGTTTAATTTGAAAGCCGCCATTTTGGAAACATAACACAGGCGCATGACTTTGGTTTAAGTTACACAGAATTGGCAATGAACATCAGACGCCCATCGCGCTAAGCCGAAACCATTCACATCTCTGTTGGTATGTTTTTTTGGCCGTTTCTCACCTAAAGCGAGTTAAATTCTGCCTGGGGCCAGTCTGTTTTTGTCTGGTCACTTATTGCCCAATAGCACTGTCTGAGTACGTGCAATAAACCGCCCTAGACAACAAGTAAACAGTGGTTTGGTGGCGGGGATGGGGGGGTGCCACGTCAGGTATATAGAGCAGGGTCCGGGCTGTAAATGGACGCTTCCTGTAGTGTAAGTGTTTTGGGGACAATCTAAAGACAGCGCTTTGGACATGGAGGACCAGATTTTGTCACTTTGGAGGTTTATGGAGGAAAGGACAGTGGCACACCTGTATCTTACTGCGGCCACCACCAAAAAAGAATTAACGCCACCATCGTCCAGCTTCACAACAGAAAAAGTGTTCAGTAAAAGTAGACAGCTAGGCGAAAGCTAAACTCTTTTTCATCCGATTTTAATGAAAGCGTAAAATAGGGTAGTTTACAGTGGTGTCTGTTGTGAAACTGACACTCTATTGCAAACTATGTCACAAAAGAAATACAAATAATAAAAATACTAACAGGGCTGGGACGAAACAAGAGATTAGGTTCATGTGAATGAGATAAGGCGAGATCCTGCATTTATTTACTGCATAATCCCTTTCACAATTTTAGCTTTGCAGTATCTTTATTCATTGTATTTATATTTCATTAGAGCACTGCTTTTTGGAACTACGACATCGCAAAATATATAAGTCACCAGCTCTCACCACTGTAAGCCAAATATGTAAACACATGTGGAAAAAAATATCACGAGATAATACTTCTCACGTTTTATCTTGCGAGATCTTGTTGCATGAGATCTTGTCCGATCCCTACTAATATTACAATGCACAATACACAATTTAGACTATATGCAGATTTTAACTTTGCGGTTAGTGATATTTAAGCATTAAGAACTGACTTCAGGGCCAGAATTACGCAAATACTTACACGAGTTCTCAGTTTTCTTAGTACCACGTTAGTTTTTGGTCTTGCAGCTGAGGTTTTGCAGTGATTCTCTTTAGATGTAGAACTTAAATGGTATGCAATCATGGATAAATATTATTATAATTAAGATTTTGCATTGCGTAAAATTATAGTGAGGGGAAATAAGAAACGTCTAGTGTTTACTTTGACGGCACGTTCGCCAAATATCTTGTCGTTATCACGTTTTCTTGACAAAACGCAGACCCATTTCACGTTGGTTTGAATAATAGTTTTGAGTGTTATACTAAAGGTTACTATCCTGTTTTATTTATGAAAGAGGAAGGAAGACCCTCGAGCTTCTTTTTCAGTTCACTCCATATAAGGATCTGTGCGTAAAGTGTCACGAGAGCTTCTAAAATTAAACATCTCTGCTGCGAGGAGATAACAGCACCATCTCTTAAATACATATTTTCTACAATATTTTAATGCATTGATTTTCAACCTTTATGCCTTGGAACACTAGTACGTCTTGAACAAAAATCCAATTTGAATTAACTAATTCACATAGTTAATTTATGTAATATTTAGCGATTTTAGAATGTCCTGAGCAAACTTCTGAACTCAAAAAGACACAAAAGGACCACTATTACAACTTTCTAGCGCCAGACAGAGACATTTTACTCTACTTTTTCTCTATTGGATATAATATGATAAAGTTTTAGTGGAATGTCGCAGCAGATTTTAAACAACTAAAGTGTAGCATGACTCAAAAATAGTTGAAAAACACTATTAATGGACCAAACATTCTTGTGATTTCGGCTGCATATCAAATAGATTATAATCCTGTTTTCAGTCTTAAAGTGGTCTATGAGAAATTAACCTACATACATACATTTCAGCAAATTGTATTTCTGTGCTAAAATAACAGAGATTGAAATAAATTAAAACGATTATACGGTGTTTTTTATTATAATAATTTTATACGCGATGGTTATTTTGAAATGTTGGCTCTGCTGTGCGTAAAAGCGTCTATGGCAAATCTCTAGTTACACGCGTACGCCGTGCCAGACTCACAATCTGTGTTTTGTTGAATAGTGGCCAAATATGAGTAACTTCCAAAATAGACGCACGTGTCACTACTATCTATTTTATCAGTCGTGAAATGCTAGAGGATATGTTGTCTTCATTTGAACATCATTGGCGGAATTAATTGTACAGCGTTTCTTTTTATCGATGGTTGGGGCTTGGTCGTTTTTAAAGCAGCCTTTCACGCATAATAGATGTGGTATCGTTTATAATGAATTCAAACTATGCCGTGGTTCCATAAGGGGCTGTGTTTTGTATCTTCATCTTAAAGATTCACATAGTCCAAGTCCTATTGATCATGACATACGTTACTTGAATTGAAATAAATATGTGCAAAAATGGTATTCTGTTGTCCGCTAACTTTCCTAATAAGATATTTTGGTTAAAGATTTTGAACTTGAAAGACAACATATATTTTATGTGTTCATCAAAACAGTCATTGTTCTTTTTAGGTAGATCAAAGAACACAATGCAACAAGGAACTATTTGCACCAAACCTTACAACATAATAACTCAATTTCGATAAGCCCTCAGACAGAACATTACAATTCTAAGGGGTCGAAATATTTACTTTTCTATCAACCTTATAAGATAAGTTAAAAAGTATTGAACTTGAATTATACCTTTATACCAAAATGCATTTAAATACATTGAACAGAGTCGCAGCAGCCTTGAGAGAAAGAATTGTATAGTAGTCCAAGTGAATCTCCAAGTTGTGGCTCATTAGTGAAGCTGTGTGTCTGTGCGCCCACAGGTGACGAACATGGCTCTGAGCAACTCCATGGTCAACGGGATCCGCCTGGACACGGCCCACCGCGGGGAATCCTGGGAAACAATGCGCCAAAGAGCATATACTACCCAACACAATGGACTTCAGGGCAATAACGGCAACAAAACACTGGATCCTGCTCAGAGGAGGATGCTGCGTAAAGGCGGATGGAATTCAAACGTCTATTTTATTCGTTTTTTATTATGACCTAATGTAACATACAGTAGGTAGCGTTAAAGTATCATCTGTTTGTGCAAAAATGTTATATATATATTTCGTTTTATACTCAAATTTAGTTTTATATTACATGTTTTACGATTATAATACACTTTACGCACAAACAGACTGGTATTTTTTCAATTGTGCCATTATTTTCGTGGACCAGTTGATGAAGAATTGGAAAATGACACCAAGTGCGCACATAGGTTTGTACATGTGTATGAGAAAATAACATCAGAGACATTTTGCGTCAATTTGAAAACATTTCAGGATTATGTTCTTAATTTCTTTCATAATTCCTCTCTTCATTTAGATGTGGCTTTTTCAGGAAAGTAAAATTTTAATCATTTAAAAATGTTAGGATGCCGCTGTTTCATGCGCTAATCCCTTTTTCCGTCGCACTAGAGGCGTGTTTGGTGTTTAATATCACATGGGATTTAAACGCAACGGTTAAAACTAATCCAAAAATGATGAAAATGAAAAACATTTTAAGATCATTGTATCATTGTATTTTTGTAAGTGTATATTTGTCATGACGCGCTGCTTTCAGAGATGGTGGACTTAGGTAGAGGCGTATTGACAAAAGTGGGCCAAAAGACAATGGTTGGAAACTACTGGATTCAGTTAAACGAATGAATTCCCGGTTATTTATGATTTAACTTATCCGTTTCGAAATTGGACTTAGTGTTTCTAATACAACAATCTCAGAATAGATACACTGAATTTGAAGACTGTGATTTCTGGTCTGAATACAAAATGTGGTGGAGTTGATTTTACTTGTTACATTAAGTGTTTAAGTTCAGTGTTAAGTTAAATGTGCTTTGGAACAGCTACTGAATATGTTAAAAGAAAGTATTTTTGCCTATGTAGCCCATTTGGATCATATGTTTCATTTTTAACCTTTTTTCTTGCATTTAAGCAAAATCAAGCAACAGAATACACAAAACATTATAAACCATTTGAGCTTTACCTTGGTGCATGCCTGGGACATAAAATGGCGCAGCGTGTTGTGTACGGCCTTTTGCGTAATGTCGGTCAAGTGCTTCTGTCTCAAGGCTGCGCTAGTCCTGGGTGCTTAACTTGGGTTCTTCTTTTCTACGCAGAGCAAGTTAAAACAAAACAGCATTTGAAATGAATACTACAGGTGAGAGAGGTGGAGAGATAGATGTGGTTTTATTCACGGTGGCCAAAAGTTTAAAGGACGTATTTGTGCTAGTCTGCATTCAAAATTGGCTACGTTCACACATGCACAACACAATACATTTAAACTGTGATTTAAGTGGGACGAAAATAAACCAGATTAGGCCAGGACTAAACCAGGAAACGACCATGATTAAACCAGGACTATATCAGGACGTAAAGGCCGTATTTATGCCAGTCTGCATTAGAAAATAGCTTACGTTCACAAATGCACAACAGAATAAATTAAGATATGGACTAAACTAGGACCAAACCGGGGACTACACCCACATTAGAAACGACCAGGACTAAACGAGGCTTAAACCAGGCCCACATGAAGGTTAACAAGTGACGGCCGTGGGCGATTTTCTCGTATTATTCACAAATATCCAGTGATCACGGGCTTTAGCTGACTAACAAGGATGATAAGGGGACATATCCACTCTCCACAAGTTAGAATAATGTGAATTTTTATCTCATGTAAGGCTCTTAATTGTAGTTGTATGCGTAACAGACAATGAAGGAGACACAGGCAAAGTCAAATTATAGGAACACGCGGAACCCAACCATGTACTTGCTAATAACTGCACTCAAATCATCCTCCTCTTATTTAACAAATTTCAAATAAAAAAATAAAAAATAAAAAACTGAAGTAAGATTGGAAATTCTGAGGATTTTGTTAATAATTGCCACTGTTTGTCAACATTTGTAGGCTACATCATAATGTTTAAATAAAGAACAAAAAGGCGTAAATGAGTCCTGTTTATGCTGCTTGAATTCCAAAACCAAATGACACTGCAGTGGGCTACGAGAAGTTGCAATACCTCATTTGTCCGTAGTGTGGCAGCACAGATCAATTCTTCTACACCCAAAACAATCTCTCGTGCGGTCGGAGCTCAGCCAATCAACTCCCTCAGAGAGAGAGGGCTGCGGCAGACATGCGCAGTGGAGTGTGCGCTATGTGCGTACTGTTGGAGGCGGGATTTGGGGATTGTTTTGGTTCTAAACGAGCCAATGGGAGCAGGTCAAAGCGGAAACCTGACTGTGATGTTGGACTTGGGGGGCTCTGGCTGTTGAATTTGGATTTAGTTAAACTTTCTATTAACATTGCTCACATTGGGCATTGTTTAAAGAGTAGATTTTCAAATATGAAAAATAATTACTTTCAAATTATGAAAATTCTAAACACTGCAGTAGCATTGTGGTAGCGCTGTAATCCGTCTCCATCTTATTATAATTATTTTAATGGAAAAATAACGGATGATATACTAATTTGAAAATAATAAAACAATGATGGCCTATTGCTCTTTGTGTTTCTTATTACATTATTATTCATTTGATTATTTTATAATATAGGCCTACAGGTTATTACAGATTGGGTTTATTCTTACAGCCAGGATATCCTGTTAAAAATGACATTAATAAATAAAGCAAATAGAATTAGACAAGTGAGCAGTCGCACATCTGTTTTTGATCCTATCTCTAAGCATTGCGTCAGCCGTGCGTGCCTTCAGCTCTTGCGTCAGAGGGCGTGGGAAAATGGCTGCTGCAGCGTTAGCCCAAAGCTAACCACTGCTCACAGACAGCGCAATGCTCTGCGCTTTTATACGTTTTATGTGGTCTAAGCATGATATAAGCCGCAAGCTAAACAACGATAGGCTACTTTCATTTTCTCAAAACTCAATGAAATAAAATGACTTTGGCACCATTCCATAAATAACATGCTTACACATGTGTAATATAGCTGATGTCTTGTAAATTAAGAATTAAGTTTTAGTAGAAAAATCCAAAATATTACCACCACTCTAATGATCGCGTATTGTTCATACAACAGCAGGTTATCATCAGGTACATGGGGCTTATGCGCGGAGTTGTTTTACGCATGATTCATTTTCGGAGGAGCCAAAGTAAACAGAAGGCCGTGCCACAGAAAAACACGCTTCAGGCTCAAGAAGAAATGTTACAAAGTGACACATCGCTATCACTCGACAGATACAACGCTTTCTGTTTGGCATGTGTCGTGAGAGCAAAGGGAAACATGGATGATGATGATGATGCAGTGGACGTGAATTGGGGCTAAAGGGGTTTGTAGAAATGTACCGTCATGTTTCTTACTTCTCTGTTGAGGATAGGGGATTTGGTGTAATTTAATGTTTTACAAAGACAAAGCCTATAGCCCTGTGTAACACACATTAAAACTTGGGTTTTGCTCCTTTTTACGCACAGACGCTGGTTTGATTATTGCTCTGTTTTGATCAGTTCTAATAATAAAGATACGTATGGAGTATATTGCGTATTGCAACAAAATACTGTGGCAACATAAAATTATTTACAAGTAAATGCAGGACAGCCATAGCCCTGGCGTTTAACAGAAACATGACCTACATTAAAAAGCAGGATGAACTGAAGAATGTATGCGCCCTCACAGCACATATTTTTATATATAAAATATAATAATAATAATAATAATAATAATAATAATAAAATATATATATATATATATATATACATACATATTTATTTATTTTTTATTATTATTATTATTATTATTTATGTATTTAGCTTTCCTTTCTAATTTTGGAACAGCTGTATCTGGCGCATTAGATCAATCTAATAGCACACATGACATGAATAATTTGCTTCCCTTATGATTATAATATTATGTTTATTATAACATTATGATTATTTATATATTTATATTATAATATTATATTTGCATACGATAAATATAATTGTTGAAGACATACAAGCGAGACGCATTATGTTGAGTATGTTCTTGACGCATAAGTGCGGATATTTGAATGGTCAGGCCTAAATGCTGACATGGTCATTCTCAGTTTTCATTGCCATGCATTCAGGTTAACTTATAATGATTACATTGTGTGTTTTGAGTATCCCAACTGTATGGAAAATATAGCGGAGGCGACAAAGCACAACAGACAACGCACAACAGAGCACTTACGCACTGGAAACACTGGGCCTGTATGTACAAGTTACTTTATCTTTGACTAAGACGTTTTAGAGTTTTAATCATATTAAAACAGGTCTCTATAAATGCACCATGCTACACTGAATTTTATACATACAATTAATATAAAACCTCACTTCCTTGACCGCTCAGGAAATTATTTGGAAGACTCTTACAGTTTAATTCATTTGACGCAGTTTACGTACTGAGATTTCACAAGGGTATGCTGTATAATAGTTAATTCATATTTATCAGAAATATTACGCTTGTGACAAAAATATAAACAATGTTCGTATATGTATAGATTGCAACACAAAATGTTAGTACGCATTCAACATTTCAGTTTTTTGTTTAACTCAATCACTTGCTTTCTCCAAACTGACCACAAGATGGCGCCCAATGCTCACTTTTCAACTTGGAATTTCTCCACGTCCGGTTTTGTTGAGGCCAAAACTGTTCTCTGGACAATACGTCAAAGCCAGGATTCCCCACCCAGAACGCAATCAATCGTTGTTGGGTTTTTTTTATATATATATACATATATTTATATTTTACACAAAAGCTCCAGAAGCGTAAGTGTTTAAAGCGCAGGTCTTCATACGCATCCAATGGCGTAGTATTCAATAGGATAAATGTAAAAACTTCGGCTCAATTTAAAACTTTTTTAAAAGACTGCGTTTTTGTGTAATCCAAAGCTCTACAAGGTTACAGGTAAAATATAAACTCCCTGCGCACTGGAGTCATGTGATAAAGATGTCTTGTCAATCATAACTTGGGTAAAATTCAACCAAGGCCATATTTTATTGGGACGGACTTTAACACCAACATGTTCTACTCACACAACAATAACCCGGATTTCATGCCGGAGTTTTATGTACAAGCATCTGCAAGCGCACACAATATGAAAGCTATGAAGAGACAACCAGGCAGGCCCGGAGATCGTCTTTTAAAGCGTAGAATAATAATTGCACCACAGTTTTCAATGAATGAATGAACGAAGAGCAGGGGTTCATATAGTAAACTTCATACAAGTTATATGCGAATAAAAGGAAGCCACAAGGATTAATATTTAACATTCTCAAGGTCCAACTCCTTAAAAGGTCATTTCCTGTGGCTGTTTTATCGTCCCATCGTTAAAAGTGGCAGATAATAGTGTAGTTCGGTGGCGCACACCTTTGGCGAACTCACGCTACGAGAATGACAGCCAAAGACGTTAAATCACACGTAGCTTCCACCTGAATCCTTTACATGATCACGCACAGCCAAGGCCAACGTCAAACACTGAAATGATGCAGTCAAATGTGATATTCAGTCAGAAATCCACAGGCTACATAGTCCAGCGGGCACGGGGAACTAGCTGATGGTTTTCAGTTTGTTGACCACTTTCTTCTCCTTTACGCGCCTGTTTTGGAACCAGATGGTGACCTGGCGCTCGGACAGGTTGGTCTGCGCGGATATCCGTCTCCGTTTGTCCTTCGTGATAAACTTATTGGCGGCGTATTCGCGCTCCAGCTCCTTCAGTTGAACTTTGGTGTAGGGCACTCGCTTCTTTCTCCCTCGCCGGTACGAACCCGAGTCTCCGCCGACATGGGACACAGCATCTGGGGCAAAGAGAGGAGCAGCAGCTGTTAGTGGAGACCCTAACAAGTGCCTATGGCATCACCCACAAAGAATATCCACAGAATGATACCAAATAGTGTTACATTGTCTATACATAGGGATACCAAATAGTGTCACTCTGAAATCATATTCATTTAAACAAATATCTGTGTAATCCCTCAGTCGTCCAGGTCTGATCCATAGTAAAAACCTGGGCTTTTACTATTTAAACAAAAAGGCACGTTAATGCCGTGCACGTGAGACACTGGTGAAGCTCACTGTTTGTTTTCACTTTAATTCTCTATTTACAATGGCACACTTTCAATTGTTGAATTGTGAGGATTTTCATCATAATTTTAGAACACAATAATTGTAAATATTTAAAATGAGTAAACAATTGTGAACTGCCGTGACTTTTTCTTTCTAGGTTTAAGGCTCGTGTCAAATAAAACTAAGAATACATTAATTTGTCCGCACATTCATTTAAAATTGAGATACTAGGGTATTTTAAAATAGGACCTGTCCTGTGTTTGTGTGTGTATAGTGCTTAATATTATAGTCTACTATATTTTACACAGTACTATACTATATTTTACACAATAGCACAAAGCATCCTTCTCTCTAGGGCATTCCAGTGGCATTATCTCGTCATAAAGATTGCGACAAAACTTCATAAAGTAGATCATAATGTGTATATAATGTATTAAAATGTAGAAGCTGTACAATACTGAAGGCCTAAATGCCAAATGCCTGTGTTCTGTGAGGCTGTGTGTGAAAACTGAAGCAGCAACACTGCCCGTGCGTAACACATATACAGACTATAACTATAACGACAATAACAGCATACAATTCCTACAAGTCAGCCGGGCCTACCGGGTATAGAGGACTTCCACATGTGCCCGGGCTGCGGTTGCTCCTTGGCGCAGTAGACCTGTCCGTTCCAGCCGTTTAGGGCCCAGGGTTGGTAGCTGTCCATGGGCAGCAGCGGCTCGTGCCTGGCCTCGGTCGGTGCACTGATGGCGGGTACTACCGGTACGTCCAAGTAACTGGGCACGGGCTGATAGGGTCCGGAGGTGTATGTAGGGTAAAAAGCGAACTCCTTTCGCGAGGGAAAGTCATCTCCAGGCGCAGAAGAATCCACGTATTTGTCCGTGTACGCGGAAGGGGGCTGCGCGCCGCACGCCTTTAAGCTGCTGTGATGCGACATTCTGCACGGGTAGTAGCTGCTGCCAAAATACCCGTACGGCAAAGATGCACTGGAGGAGTTCTGAGCCGCGGAGCAGGGGCTACACTGCTTCACCGGTTCTCCCATGCCCGACGTGGGCACGTCACTGGACGTGTACGCCGTGCTGGGAGCAAGGGACGCGGGGTGCGCCATCAGATTCCGGCACTGATTCGCTGTAAAGTTGCCTCCAGCAAAACCCTCCATATTCTTGACTTCATCCGCGGCGTTTTCGTAGAGGAACATGAGCGACGGATCGAGCCAGCGCGGACCGAGCAGCAGTGACGTTGTCATAGCACGGCGTCCCGCATCGGCGCTTCTGGCTCTTTTTTAAAAAGCCCTCAGACTGAAAACTGCACATAGGGCTTCCAAGAGAGTAGAGCTGCTCTGACGTGCACCTCGGAGCTCACGACGAGCTGCTATTGGCTAAGACAGGAGCACGTGACTAGAGCTATGCAAAGAGGACATAAACAGCACATATCATTAAATGAAGAAAAATGCGGTAAGCAGAAAGGTGACCGTGTTGATTACACGAATAATCTTCGAATTTCACCAAATGGCACATTCTGTGCGGGAATAAGCGTGCACCCGGATCATTATCGTCAATATAAAATAATTTGATCTCCAAATTGAACAAGTGAGTCGCTTTAGACCCCGGTGCTTTGTCCTGACTGAGCTTTGCGCATTTGGAATGGGCTGTGAGACTGGAGACTGGTGTGCACAGGAGGTTACGTCTGATACCACATGTACCCATGGAACTACACTTAGATATTCCTTATACAGATGTCTATCAATATTTAAGACAATCAATAATCTGATATGAGCTTTAGCTTTACACGTAATGGGGCATAGATGCCACTCAGCGTGCATTCTGTCCAAACCAGATTTCTAATCACGAATTCTATGTTCTGATTTTGTGCTGTGTTGTGCTTTCACTGGGACAACCATTTGAGGGACTTGTGCTCCAGTTTTCATAAAAGTAATTATGTAAAATGCCCGGATGTAAGAAAGATGAAAATCATGTTCAGTGTTCTTTATGAAGGCAAATGATTCATCAGGCCTCAGTTTCACTTCCTCACATTTGCCTTATGCAAAGAAAGCGCGTAACCGGCCGCCTGCCTGTCCCCCTCCCCGCGGTGCGCCTGCCTGCTCCGGCTCTGACACAGGACGCACACACGGCTGGAGGCTGGAGGCCAAGGTCAAGTTGAAAGTTGCTGTCTCGCCACGCCGGCCGAGGGGCTATTGAGCCTTTGAAGGAGCGTCTGCGCGGCTGAAAGGAGCGGAAGGAGGGTGAGAATTCCTGTCCCAATGAAAGCCATGCAGGGCATTAACTTTTACGTTCATTTTTTGTTTCGCTCCATGTGGATTCTCACTAGAAGCTCCAGTCTGCGCCCAGCACTCTGGGTGGTTTTAAAACAGAAACGGGGAGAGAGGGGAAACGTTGTTGTTGTGTCCGTTTTATTTGCACATCTCCAAGAGGTGTTTTTTGGCGAAGACGTGTGAAGAAGATTTGGAAAAAGAGGACAGGATAGACATGTCCCGGGTCTGTCTGGTCTGCTGCTGCTACTGCCGTTTACGAGCTCACGCACTATACAGCCCATATTCTTCAAGAAAAATCACTTGATCTTTTGTCTATACAAAAGTAGAATCTGGCCCTAAACTGATTTGAGTTGTAATCTGGATAAGCCATGTGGCCTTTTCTTCTATTGAAATGCGTTTAAGTCTAAAACATGTCAAAAAGGTTGTTACAAATTACAGTATTTTGTAATTAAAATGTGAATTTGTATTATGTGATCTGAAAGCTAGCAGTATGTGTTTGTTGTATTAAGCACCACCTCACGCCTCACCAAAACACAGGTCGCTTCGCCTATGTGTTTTCATGAAATAACCGTGCGTAATTGTAGTCAAGAAACTACAAATTATAGGGTCAATTAAAACAGCCATTGTGTATGTATGGATTATACCTATGTAACGTTCAAATATGGGCCATGAGACTCCACAGACGAATTACAGAATAATAGAATTGTAATGCATATGCTCTGTACAGTTTGGACACATTGTACAAATACAAAGACATTGATTTCTTCCAATTCAAACGTTTAAATTGAACTGTTAAATGGGGACAGTAGGGGATTGTGAATGAGTGGTATCAAAATCCATTAGAACGCATTGCTCACATATACTGGGATACGCTGTACGATAGGCATACAAAAAGTACTAAATATAGGAGATACTTTGAATTTCGTGTGCGTAAAAGGAGTGGTATCAAAAACATATGCGCAACTCATAATCGTTCGTATCATTGGCAGTGCATTGACTGATAAAATAAACGGAATAAGTCTTTCTAATGCTACGTTGTTCTGATAGCTCGTGTGTGACGCAGCCATGTGGGGTGTGAATTATGTGATAGAGAAATGTCTCCAGGCGCTGCGTAAAACGTGTCCCGCGCTTTGGTTTGGATATAACCCAGCACACGTATAATCCTTACTCACCGTTTACAGTAACAGAACCGTATCCTATGTGTCAGATTGTAACAGCATCAAAGGCTCACGCTGGTACAAGTGTGTCGTAAGTCCACCACGTTTTCCCTATTTTCAATTAATTACGCCCCAGAAATACTGCTCATATGTCCAGTGTGCTTATCTTAACTTCTCTGTGGTATTCGTGGGTTTCAGCGTCCCGTTATAAGAAACATTTT
Source organism: Periophthalmus magnuspinnatus (assembly GCF_009829125.3). NCBI lineage: Eukaryota > Metazoa > Chordata > Actinopteri > Gobiiformes > Gobiidae > Periophthalmus > Periophthalmus magnuspinnatus. The sequence continues at coordinate 16,253,065 of NC_047136.2, forward strand.
GAGGACGTTTTCTCATTCAAAATATGTACCATTTTGTTTTAAATTGTCAATCGCTATGGCAATAAAAAATGTTCTCCATTCTGGACCCATACATATTAAAGAGTCAGATACAGGTCTTAACGAATTGAACAACACAAATGGACAATAATTAATCTTATATTTATTTTTACCATAACGAATAAATAAAGGCATATCAAATAGCTAGATGTATATAGTTCTATGCAAAGTAGAAATGAAAAGGAGATCAAATTTGGAAAAAATAACAAGTTAAACGAGAATTAACTTAGTAACGTAGTAAACCCGGATAAACGAGTGAGAGGGAGAAAAAGGTCTGAGGATGTCTTGGATTAAACCAGGATAAGTGGACCGTGTTTATACAAATTCCACAACCAAATCAGATCCAGTGGCCTAAACTACGGGCTTTACCACATGGCACGCCTGAATAGCGAAAAGAAAATCGACTACTGTTCCCATAGCAAAGGATCAAATGCGGGTTGTGTCAAGATTACAATTTATAATTCAATACAAGTCCGTAGAACCCACATAATCCCCCAAACAACGTGGACACATCTATAATAACACTACCCGTTACACGTCAGTTAAAAATGCTTTGTTTAAAACGCACTGTATTGGTTTACTTTATGCCCAGCGCGTGCACAGACAGCCCCATTAGATGCTCGCTGCGCGTTCTCGTGGACAGTCCAGATGTTGTCCGTCTCGCAACAATGAAGCCGGCTCGGACACGCGCACGTACACGCTCGTCCCGTAATAGAAAAGCGGGCGCGCACACAATGGACTTGACTCTTCACAAACAGCGTGACAGTCACACAGTAGGACAATCATTAACTCTGGAGGCCACCACACCGGGTTTACTCTATGGGCGGGGATATAGATAGGGTTTTTCAATGGATACGTGAGTGTTTGGGTTGGTTACGCGTAATTCATATGTATGATAATTGAGAATTTATTCATCCACTTATAGAGCACATTTTATTAACATGACTGTTCCCAAAGTAATACACACAGTTGATTTAAGAAAATAAAAAATAAATAAATAAATAAAGACAAGTATTATCCAGTTTAACTTCACTTGTCTGTGTTAAAATAACAGAAACCCTTAGAGCTAATACACAGAGAATACACTGCATCAGTAATAAAGGATGGTGTTTTGAAACACTGTATCCTATTTCGTTTAAATAATTATCTACTGCTTAGTAAGTAAGAGTGAAAGGTAAAGTGAAAATTAGCAGGCCTTCACTTTTCAGTTTAGGAACCACATTAGCGCTAACTAATAGTGAACTGTAAACGTTTAATTATGTCTCTGTTGGTATTTATGAAACACTTTTTTGTCTAAGGCCATATTTCAAGTATCATCTATTTTCAACTATTTTTCATCCCATTAAAACTGTTCAGTAGCATTATAACCATTAGATGAGTTTGAACATACAAAATCATCTTAAAAGCATTGGCAGGTGTTTTATTAATATTAACCAATAGCTTAAAACCCCACTATAGCATAGCCTACGAATCTCCACAGTTAGCAACCAATATGTCGACCCCATACTAAAGTATTACCAAGTGAACATTAGGCCTATAAAGCACAACTTTAAAGTTTGTGTTGGAGCCATGTGCCTTGTGTGTGTATCATCAGCAGAATCTGCATCCCTCGGTGGTCTAAGCGGGATTTAGACGCAAAACTTTGGACACAGGAGCTGCACACTTTATAATATAATATAATAACAAAGAACAAAATATAAATTGTAATAATACATCAAAAATAAGTAGCAAAAATAGCAAATAGTCAAATAGTCATAATAATAGGCATAATTATACAGTTTGTAGATTTATAAGTAAAAATATACCAAGTACAAAATGTATCTAGGCAATGTAAGAGGGGAAACAGATGAAATTGTGATTTGACGCGACATAGAGTTATAGAGTTATCTATAGAGTTATCATAGAGTTATCTATTACATGAGGATGAGATGGCATAAATGTAGACCTTATGTCACTTTAAACCTATAGTCACAGGATGGAAAGCCCAAATTAAACTTAAACTTAATTGTGAATTATTTGTATTAACTAAAAAGTTAACGTATGATAAAACTATTCGTACAAGTAAATTATTCCAAAAGTTGACTACATTAAACTCGCTGATATATAGGTATATATAGCTAGGATATATAGATCTGTTGTTTTATTCGGTGGCCTTGTACTATATGCAACAAGACAAAAAAACACTCTGAATTCAAGCACATCTTTTATAACATTGCACACGTCCAAATTCTATACATTGCGCCTTTACGCACATCCAAAATGGCGCTGCCCCTGCTCCTTCTCGCATCCTTCTGTGGGGTCAGTGTGGCGGTCCAGCCCCGTGTTTATCCTGGCAGACTGTGAGAGAGAACGGGAGCGCTTACCCGAGAGGCCCCGGAGCTCGGAACACTAAAGCGGCGGTATAAAGTTATGTTCGGCAGTAAATTTATATGGATAACAAGAACGCGCCACGCGGAACCAGAGAGTCAGAGCCAGTGCGCGTGTGTGGTCAGAAGGCATACACTTGACTCACGATTATGAACGTCGTAAAGCCATTTAATTTTCATGTGCAGAGATGGAACTACGGAGAAGTTTGTACAAGGAAAGTGAGACTTTGGCGAGCACACTACAGTGATATTTTCGTAGCCCACTTTCTCAGAGGCACGTGAAATCATTTATTGGCGCAAGTAGTTCCCAGTCAATATAAAGTCGTTGTTTTATGGTAAGTTCAAGTTTTACATGAGTGCGAGTGCTGCTGTGTAGAGTAGAGTATGCGCATTAGGAGATCGAGAGGGACTTCATATGCAAGTATGCGTCAACATTCAGTAGCCTACAGTATATTGGTTTACTGTATATAATAATAGGTTATTAGGGCTCCAGCATGTGCGGGGGGCGAGTTAGTGCCTTATTGTATTTGTAAAATTTTGAGGAAAATCGCAAAAATGAAACTGAACAGTAACGTACAGACAAGTAACTAGTATCGACTAGTTTAATTTTAGTGAGCTCTATTTTTCTTTCAAAATATTGAAAGATGGCTCAGTAGAGCCAATCAAAAACCGATTTACATAGCTTCAAATTCAACGCAGACTAATGAAACTTAGCATCAAAAAAGGTCATGTCAGGACAGGAAAAAATTATATTATGGCCCCACCCTAAACCCGGAAGGAAGTCGGCCATATTGGATCAAATTCGGGATTAACAAAGTCCCACATCATATTTGACAACTCCTTCAACAGTTGTCATCAAAAACACTTCAAACTTGGTCACAAGACACAAAACCCATGTATAACAGAAGGTTATCAATTACAATTTAAATAAACGTTGTGTGTGGTCATGCTGATTTTTCAACAGATTGTCAGTTTTTGGAAAAACATTGCTCGACAATCACAAAAATCTAGTAGTAAACGCAATGAGTACTAATTTTGAGTGAAGGAAGATGGCTCAGAAGATGGCTCATTTACATGAGGCCAATAGAAACCCAGCCAGAAAAAAAAATCAATGGAAAGTCGGGCATATTGGATCAAACCTGGGAATGACAAAAAAGCACACGGCCATACTCAGGGCATCTCCTCCCACAGTTTTCATCTGAAACACTTGAGATGATAAATTTGGCCAAAAGACACCAAACCCATTTGTGTGTAGTCATGATGAATTTTCAACAAATTTGCAATAAAAAATAAATAAATAAAAATAATGGAAAAAATATTCAATTCAGGTGAAAAATATTATGACCCCACCCTGAGCCCTACAGGAAGTCAGCCATTGGGGGTGTCAATGGAAGAAGAGTCCATACCTTTAAGATGAAACCTAGCATAAAAATACCTCACTTTATAACAACTAAAAAGATGTATAAGGACTCCACCCTAAACCCAACAGGAAGTCCGCAATATTGGGTGAAAAAAATCTTTTTGAAAAATCGTTCCTCTCATACTTTGAATATCTCTACCTTGGATTTTCATTCAAAACGCTTGAAAATTGGACCAGTATTGGCCTTTAAAAAGGCAGGATGAAAGAGGCAGTCACGATGCAGGGGCACTCGCAATGCAGGCTGTTGTGATGTAGGGGTAGTCACGACGTAGTGGTGGTCGCGATATAGGGCCTGTGGTGATATAGGGGCAGATGCAGGTGGTTACAATATAGGGGTGGTCTCAGTGCAGGGCCATTTGCAGAGAGGGCAGATTGTTGTCTTTCTGTGGACAGGAAGGGAGAACGCTGATGTGGATGCAGTCACAATGCTGACAGTTGTTGTGTAGAAGTGCATACGATTGTGATGTAGGAGTGTAGTTGGTCATGATGTATGTGTAGGTGGTTATGATGTAGGGGCATAGGCAATCGTGATTTAGGGGTGTAGGTGGCTGTGATGTAGAATTGTAGGGGTGTAGGTGTTTGTGATGTAGGGGTGTAGGCAATCGTGATACAGGAGTGTAGGTGGTCGTGATGTAGAGGTGTAGGTGGTCGTGATGTAGGATTGTAGGTGGTCATGATGTAGGGGTGTAGATGGTCGTGATGTAGGAGTGTAGGTGGTTGTGATGTAGGATTGTAGGTGGCCGTGATGTAGGAGTGTAGGTGGCTGTGATGTAGGAGTGTAGATGGTCGTGATGTAGGAGTGTAGATGGTTGTGATGTAGGAGTGTAGGTGGCCATGATGTAGGAGTGTAGATAGTTGTGATGTAGGAGTGTAGGTGGCCGTGATGTAGGAGTGTAGATGGTTGTGATGTAGGAGTGTAGGTGGCCATGATGTAGGAGTGTAGATAGTTGTGATGTAGGAGTGTAGGTGGCCGTGATGTAGGAGTGTAGATGGTTGTGATGTAGGAGTGTAGATGGTTGTGATGTAGGAGTGTAGGTGGCTGTGATGTAGGAGTGTAGGTGGCCGTGATGTAGGAGTGTAGGTGGCTGTGATGTAGGAGTGTAGGTGGCCGTGATGTAGGAGTGTAGGTGGCTGTGATGTAGGAGTGTAGATAGTTGTGATGTAGGAGTGTAGGTGGTCGTGATGTAGAGAGAGTCACGATAAAGGCATTGTTATAAAGGTGATGGTGATGATACCCAGTTTTGGTTAACTGACATGAAAAAAGCGTTTGTCATAGCTGAAAAAAATGATGAAATGTGGTACACATATTCCCCACAACATAATGATGGTGATGGAGAAGCGGTCGTGATGTAGGGGTAGTGGTACTTGCAATGCCAGGATGAGTAGTATCTTTGTGGGGCAAGGGCATTTATCACCTTGTGTGTTCATTATTATTATTATTATTATTATTATTATTATTATTATTATTATTATTATTATTATTATTATTATTATTATTATTATTATTCCTTTCCACCAAGTAAATCACTCCTAAGAGAAAAAAAACCTCAAAAACTAGCCAAAATCTACATTACAAAACGACTCTGATTGAAAATACATAATGAAACAGGAGGAGGCGGAGTCTAATTTTTCATTGTGGACACATGTAACTAAGCAGTTCATTGAGCATCTCGAGATAGACAAAAACCTATATTATGTTTCCACGACAAGCTCTTAATAAAGTATAAAACTTTAAGACCCTGTAACTTTAGCAAAAATGGTCATATCTGGTCGGACTCCGTGTAGCCTTTGTGTATTTTGATGACTTAGACATAATGGAAAAATTTTGTTTGTCGCAGACTAACACCCTTTATATGATTCTGAACAAAAAGGACAGTAGAAATCCAAATGCTCTCACCGGGTATGAAACTAAATCATAACCATATAACAACCTATAAATAAATGAGTATTACCATATTATCATGATTAATAGTTTTAGACGAGTGTAGAGACTGAATATAAGAATATACATTAACATTGCATTAAAGACTTGATCTATAGGTTATGTTATTAAAAAAATAATAATAATAATATGTTAAATAAAATAGTGTTCGTGTGGCATTTCAATAACAATGGCAAAATTAATAATAGCCAATTACACAAAAGATAACGCCTTGAAATTAACATTTAAAAGTCATCTGGTTGTAAAAGCAATATGACACCAACACTGAACAATTATGATTAAATATTATTAGACTAAAACGACATTTGATTCTGTGTAACTCGAATCAGATCTGCTATAATTTGTGCGTAAAGTTGGTAGATTTTGCACTCTAAAAACCCAACGAAGCGTGAAGCTGTTTGACATAAAAAGCACGTTAATTACATATGTCAGCAATGAGTAACCGGTTCGAAATGTGTCTTACGCATTCTGCTCTGAAAAAAAAAGAAGAAAAAAAAAGTAAGAAAGAAAAATCTATTCTTCCTTCTCTCCAGAGCGTTCCAAATGTTGCAGGAGCTTTCGGGGCTGGCCTATAAAACCGGGAAGCTACAATTAAAAAAAGAGGGCGAGAATTACGCACCTTGGCTCATACTAATACATATGCTACCCTAAAACCCGAAAAAAGGCGCCTATCTCTTCTCTTATATTTTTATAACGGTTTTTTTACAATTTTTTTTTACGTTAGTTACAATCACACTTGTCGCGGTGGATCTGGTGGTGTTGGCGGTGACAGCGACTCGGTCCAAAAATAAAGCCGGGCTGGAAGTCTTGTAAAGCCGCTGTTGTGAGGAGGTGCCAGGCAGCGGGCCGGAGCATTGCGCGCAGACTTGTAAGGGATTTGCACCTGGTGTGTTGCAAAGCTACTGCTATACTGGTGGTAAGACATAGCATAGACCGCAGCGGGTGCAGAGTTATTTTAAGTGATAGTATTGATCGCTTGGTGTATAGTGACACATGCAAATATTCTAAATGGAAAAAATCCTCTTTGTTAAGCGCGTTGTGTTAAATCAAAATTGGCAGCAGTTGCCATTACACATTAGGCAGGGAGCCTGTTTTTAAATCGTATAGTTACTTCTACCCAGGTTTTAAATTGAGTGACCGTCTATGTTTTCAATAATTGCATTATGTAAAGTTTAGTTTTTTCTAAGTGCTTTGTAAAAAGTCTGTATGGTCGGTATGGTAACGAATAAAACAACATATGATTTCGAAGAAGATTTTTGTTTTTGTGTGGTGTACTATTGAAAATTACAGAATTTGGGCAGTACATATATCAGTATGGCAAATTTAAACCATGGAAAATTATGCAACATGTAAAAATGAACACCACACAATTTTGCCATATCTGAGCAAAATTCATTCAAGTATTTTGATACAAATTGTGCATGCCGTGCTTCCTGGAGCTCACAGGTTTGGAGCTCATAAGGATCTGTTTTAATCCAAGGTCACAGGGCACTGCTGCGTCATCCAGTTTCAAGGCCAAGTTTAGAGACGGGAGGGGTCCGCCTGGTGAGGACCTGTGGGGCTATAAAGATCTAGTCTGAAAACAACCCATCCTACCATGCCATCCAATGCAACAATTTAGAAACACAATCGATGAATTTGGACAGACGACACTAAGTCCTGCCTGGTTTAGTCTATAGTTGTCTGATCCCATGCTTTTCTGTTTTGTCGTCCTAGTTAAGCATTGGGTTTCATCCTTGGTTAGTTTTACAAGGCTCTGTCATATCTTTGTAAGGATAAAAGGGATTCGTCAATGCACAATCGCATAACCTAAACCAAACCCGTGCATAAAAGCGTCCAGAATCCCTTCTCCAAAATACTCGAGCTTTTCTTGCAGATATGTGTCTAGTCTGCAGCCGGATTGGGTTACAACATCAGTATACGCAGTTAGCCTTCTCCATGGTCAAGTTCAAGTTGGCCCTGGCTAGTAAAACCGGAGGGCGCATTCTGCAGTGTCTGGACAGGGGGGAAGAGAGAAAGGGAGAGAGGGGGAGAGAGGCCAGCCCCCCACCCTTCTTTGATCTCACCCTGCAGAACGGGAGAGAGAGAGAGAGGGAGAGAGAGAGAAACAGACAGAGAGGGGGGCCCAAACCCACCCCACCCCCCCTTTGATCTCACCCTGCAAACTGAGAGAGGGAGAGAGACAGAAGAGTGAGTGGGGAGGAAGGGGGAGGGGGGGGTAGAGTGAGGGAAAATGAAGGGGGGAGCGAGCGAGAGAGAGAGAGAGAGCGGGGACGATCAATGTGCGTGCGGTCAGCCCATGCCTATCTTAAACACACACCGTATAAGTGACACTACTGCAAGGCTGTGATCCAAGCGTTGCGCAAAAAGCCATTGTGGAGGTGCGTTATCTCCACGGATCACAAGACTCATCCGCCCCGACGAGACCTGTTGCTCAAGATGAACTTAAGTTGTGGATATGTAGGATCTGCGTAATGAATAAGTGCGTAAAAGACTACTGGGAGTGCGCACCAGACAATGTTTACCTCATGACTAAGTGTGAGGCACAAAACAATAAGGTAAAGACGTTCTGATCCTCACTCGAATTAGAAATGTGTGAAATATACGCCCGTTTTTAACCGTTTTGTTTGTGGTCTGTGGAGTGGTACACATATGTCACCGTGAAAGATACACTCTTAACCAGTCCCAAAAGAAGATTTTTATCACTCTGAATAAAGGTACATTTGGGCGCTCTATGGAAAAATTTGCTCTTGAAGGGTAAATATAAAGACAGTAAATGGGTTGGGAGTACTGCCCCGATGAAAGTTATTGTCTCCTAATATTATTATATATTTGACACTTTTTTAATAATAATAGTGTTCAGGGTTGAAGTTGGTAACTAGTTTAGGGTGAATAAAGAAATCCTATTTTACAGAATGATGTTTTAAATATGAAAACTGGGTAGTACTCCAGTACATTTACTTGAGTAACTTTCTAATAAAATAGTATTTCTCTAAGTAGTTTTCAAACCCCATACTTTTACTCCTGCTTGAGTAATATGCAGGAGTGAAACCTGCTTGACAGTGAAACAGTAATCTTAGTTGAGTAAAAGTGTTGGTTACACCTCCCACCGTGAGTAAGTCTACAAGTAACAAAAGATATGAAATATGAAACATTTGTGTTTCTTGCACCGCTCTTTAAGATATGAGTTTTACTCATTCTTATGTGTAGCCTTTAAAAATAACAGATTTTGTGCATTTAATGTTTGGTCCTTCCAACTGTATTCAACTCGATTTGTAAATTAGATGTTAAGACCAGACAGTGCCTTTTTTTTTTTTTTTTTTTTTTTTTTTTTTTTTGTAACAATTTGTACTCGGCTACTACTTGAGTAATATTATTTTTAAGTAACTGAAAGTTTGGCTACTCAACTTGTGCAAACATGTCGAATGTTGGATTCTTCCCCAGTAAACTTCAGACCAAATGATTTTTAAGATAGTTTCAACAGTTACACCTTTAGTGGTGTAAGTTAAAACGATCACATCATAACAGCAAATCACACACATACACTGACAAAAGCGGCACGCATAAAGCCTAGACATTACGGAATATTTCTTTTTCTTTTTTTTTTTTTTTATGTAAAAAAAAAGGCTAATTTTCCAGCACCATGTCCTACTCGTGTATACAACAAGACAAGTGCGTAAAAAGAGGCTTGTAATTAGGGCTACAACAGAGGGACTAGTTTATGTCGAGTAAACTTCAACCTTCTGTCCCCTTTTAGTGATGTGAGGGTTTGATAATGCTTTTTTTATTATTATTTGAGTGTTAGACAATAATGATTATTATTATTTTTTTTATTAATAACATTTTCCACAACAACTAGCCTACCACCCAAAAGATATATTTAGTTTTAAAATGTTAATTATTTGGCCAACAGCTCTAATTTTTCATCATTCTGAAACCCACGGATAACTGACACGGACACGAGATCACGGCTGCCTGTCCTGATGTTTATTTTGAGTAATATAAGCAGAATAGTGACTATTTTACGCACATCCAAGCCGCTTCTTCAGTTCAATCAACAGGCCTACGTGATATACATTGTTCAAATGTAGGCTACTAGATTTCTAAGTAACTTTTTTAATTTACGTTAAAAATTTCTTTATCAAATCACGAAGATTCAGTGAGATACGCCCTCTGATTCCTTTGGACATTCATTTGGACATTCATTTGACTTTTAATCATCACTGCTTCTTAATTTTCCAAAAATAAATATGTGTTAATAGAGTCAAATGATATGACTATGTGTGTCAACCAACTGGGTGAATTATAACAAAAAGTCACAAAACGATTACTTAAGTTGATCTTTTTTGGAACAGTGCAGTCCACAAACATGCATATATCGTTCATTTATTCTCGATTAAAACGGACATTATTCTTATCTGCAAAGAAAGTGGGACAAATTGAACGTTTAAACCTATATTTTCAAGTGTATTCCGTGTGCAAACTTCCTGCGCTTTACTTCGAGTTCGTAAACACGCCAATAGGATCAGGCAGGGCGAAGGTAAGATAAGGACTCTAAATCCCAGCGTTCAAAGACGCTTTTTTTTCTTTCTTTCTTTCCTCCCTCTCTCCTCTTTGCAGGCCACATAAAAGTCTCCGGGTGAGAGCCAGAGGAATTTCCCAGCCTGCCTCTCTTTCTGCGCGCACCGCTCCGGGGGGAGGGAGAGAGAGAGGTGCAGAGGGGGGGAGGGGGGCACGTGCCTCCGGGGCTGTTCCCGCGTTTGGACAGGCGAGGGCGCACAAGGACAGCGCAGACCGGTCTCATCCCACTCTCCGCTGCCCCCACGCTGTGCCGTCCCCCCTCCTCTCCTCTGCTCTGCGCTCCCACCTCCCCTCCTGTCTGACCACGTGACCAGCTCTTGTTGAATGCAGTGGTCACGTGACGTCTCCTCACTGGGCACTTTCAGATCGTCAGTAAAAATCAGATAATAATGTGATAATCCAAACATTAGATCTGACTTTTGGTATGTGGTCACAAGTGTAATTAAATAATCAAAAAGGACTTGTGAAATGTATCAGTTCTTTTCTGTATTTTTAGTATAACTGTTGGATTCGGAAGACAAAGTGCAATCAATTTTAAAATAATAATTTCAGTCTTCAAAATCTCTTTAATTTCTCTTTAATTTTTTATTTTGACACATTAGCAAACTTTTTGCATAATTTCACTTGTCACCAAACATCAGATAATGGTCAGATCTTTGGTGCTGTTGGAAGATGTTACAATACCAAAACAAGATTACAAATTAGTAATTTATTATTATTTTTTTTACATTATTTTAGGGAAATTAAATAGGCCAACATATCTCAAATCTTAGAGAGAAAAAAACAGCGTTATACTGAAACAGCTTTTCCAATAATGGTGGAAATAACTTGGCATTGCATAAATCTTACTGTAAAGAATTTGTAGTCACCACACTCCCCCTTTCACATGTTTATGACAGCACTTTTGTCCAAAATCTGAACAAATTCTATATTGGTTTAGTTATGAATTCATAGTTCTTTTTAATCGTTAACACTTTTAACCATGTAGCCTATATTTTTTCCATCTGACATTCATAAGTAAATACAGGCTAAAATATTACTGTTTCATGTAGGATTGTCAAAAGTATTGAAAATCAATTGAAACAAAAAAAAATAAAATAAATTGATACTCATTTGATCAAGACTTGATAGTGTCTAAATGTATAGTCCATGATGTCAAATGGCACACTATTCTTCTATGGACCTGTGGTGCCAAACTTTGTTAAAGGTACACTACGTAACTTTTCTGACACCACCTGACCGTCTCCATGAAGGTGTTATTGCTTTGCCTGAAATGTTCCACAGTAAGGCATTTAGAGGCAAGCAGGTGACACTAACAGGCCAATTACAAGTCAGATCTGAGGAGAGCTGACTCCACTGACAGTAACAATATAATGCATGTTTTTCAGTGTATTTTTACAGCTATAACACACCTGTAATTAAATAAATGCTAGATAGACACGTTTAATGCAATACACTGGAACATTTCAGGCAAAGGAATAATGTCCTCATAGAAACAAGCGGATGATGGACCTACTTCAAGTGTCATTTTAACATAACATAGCTTGCCCAAATTGGATACTTGTGGGTTCAAAGGTCACACTATTAAGCAGTTTTAAAACCTCATCATGCAAACAGATAGACCAGGAGGAAATAGCCTGGTGCAGATTTGTCATATAGATACTCACATTTGTCCTCAGATGTCCTCCCACATCCTTTTAGAGTAGCGATGCAGAGCTAGCTTTAGGTTCCTGTGTGCTCCTGAGTCACACACTAACCAAACACAGCCCCATTAAAAGTCTATGGACTCCCTCGGGCATATTGAACTCCACTTACCAAATCATTCAAGTTTAATTAGAGAAAGAAATGCCGCCTGGAAAACTGCACACACAATAGATCAGATTTGGAAAATAATAATAATAATAATAATAATAATAATAATGATAGAGAGATCTTTGTCAGCACAGGCATGAAGTGATACATTTTTGCCTTTCTGTTGATAGAGAGTCATGGAAATCTGGCAAAGTTCTAGACACAGTGAGGTTCCTCTCAGACCCTAAAATTCATACATTATCAACTGATACTTTATTGGATTCAGCTATTGTAAATTCTAAAGAGGAAATATGTGATGCTTTTAATAGGCATTTTATCTCTGCATGTGGTGTTTTGGATAATAATGGTGGACCTTCTGATCTTGATTATGCTGAATCTGAATCTCTGGCACATTTTTAAAACCATTCACTTACATGGATGTCTTAAATTCTCTCCGCTCCATAGATCCAAAGAAGTCCACTGGAACTGATGAACTTGATCCAAAACCTCTATTACATTCATTATCTTTCATTCAACCTCTATTACATATTTTTAATTTGCCAATTCAAATGTCAGAACTATGGGAAATGGCATAAGTTTTGCCTTTACATAAAGGTGGAAAACTAAAAATGTAAAGAAAATTCTGGCCAATATCTAAATGATCTTATCTTGCAAAAGTTTTAGAAAAGTTACTTGTAAATCAAGTTACATTTTTCTTTTTTTTTCTTTTTTTTTTAATTTTCAACTCCTATCAATTGTTTTTCGGAAAAGGGCATCATACTGTCAATGCAAACGTTTTAAATGACACTTTTACAGCCCTTGATGACACACTGTGTAGCTCTGTTCATTGATTTAACTAAAGCTTTTGATTCAGTGGACCATAAAATCCTCTTGAAATGCCTGAAACATACTGAATTTGACAATGCTACATGTAATTGGTTCCAAAATTATCTTTCAAACTGATTTCAAACAAAATGATCATTTTATTATAGAAACAAATCTTCTATCCCATTGAATTACAGAAAATAAATTGTTCAAGCAACTTTTTTTTCGTACTAGATTATGCAGATACAGTATGCATGCAGACTTCAGCCTCTTTAGATGCACTCTTTCACTCAGCCCTTCATTTCATAACAGGTGATGAATTTAAAACCCATCGCTGTACACTATGAAAAAGTAAGTTTGCCATTGCCATCTGTCAGAAGAGAACAATGCTCTATAAAATGTATTTATAAGAGACTACTTGATAGACTGCCTCAACATCTTACTTGCTTGTTGAACTATGTTACGTGAACTTTAATAAAAGATCCCATGATTGTCTACTTGTAAAAACTGGCTGAAAAAAACTTCTGGTTATTCTGCTTCACAAAAATGAAATACATTTCAAGGACATGCAAAACTAGATACACTGGTGCCACCAACACACTTACACTAATAACCTGGTGAAAAACATTTATAATCACACCTGTTTTTAATGTTTTAAATGGATCTTTTTTCTTTTTTTTTTTTGGTACTGTATTGCAACAGGGGACTCATGGAAAAGTCTGATAGTCTCATTGGGCTCTCTCTCCATAAATCAAGATAAATGAAATTCAGCGTCTTAAGGGCTACGGTAAGGGTAAAGCGAGTATGAATAGGCTGTGTTCATATGATATAATATTTTATGGTAAATACAGTTTATGTAGAATTCTCTCATTTCCAGTTGCTGTGTAAAATCGTTATAGTTTTGACCTGGTTTATTTTTCACATTTCAAACATACTGAAACAAAAACTGGCACAAAGTTTAGAATTAAAGGTGCACTATGTACCTTTTCTGGTGGGGGGCCCATCACCTGCAGGTCTCCATGGAGATAAACATGTTCTACCTAGAATGTTCTACAGAGAAGTATTAAATTTATCAGATTTGTATCAGCTCAACGCAATAAAACACAGCTTAGCCTGGTGGAGTCCACAGCTTATGTCCATCGAGAGAGACAAGTTTAATGCCATAAAGCATTCAGGTAGTTGCATTGTGCACCTTTAACTTCATATTCATATTTTTATTACCAAAATGAGTTATTATTTTGCTTAGTAGTTAAAGTAATAATAATAATAATAATATTGCAGTATGATTGATTGTGAATGCATGATCCAATCCCATTCAATATTAGAAGGTTAAGTCAATATAGCAGGAAAAATTATCCAATCACGTGACAGCGAAATAGGGATCAAGTGTTAGCAATGTGTTAGCATAGGAAGAAATACAAATCTACAAATACTTCATGCAAAACAATTCTACCCCTTTATAAAGTACACATATATGGCAAATTCATTGTACAGTCTATATAGACATACAAGTATTAGCAAGCAAAAATAAATAGTCTAAAACCTGTATGTCTTCCAATGGGCTCGCACATGTCTCACGTTATAAATAAAACGTGGAACAATAAGCACCAAACCGGAGTGTTGACATTTGTAAACGCTGAAGCACCCCCCTCTCTGTTCACCCATAACCAATCAGTGCTTGTCGTCGGAGGGGGGACATAACAGTGACAGCGGCGGGAGGAGAGCGCAGAGAGGGGAGAGAGAGGCTAAATGGTGACCCCTCCCAGCGCTGCCACTAGCACCGCACTCTGACGCGCTCCTCTCCCGGATTGGATCGCATCCCCGTTGCCCTTGCAGCACTACACAACCTATTCCCAATCACCCCGCTCTCCAAAATCACACATTTCTCCGAACGCATGCCATGGAGCGCAGAGAGGAAGTGGTGATGCTCGCCTCTGGTGAGGGGGGGCGTCTGGCGTCAGGTTTGGCCGGAGAGGCGCAGGGAAAGCCGGGGCACAGAGGCTGCATGAGCCCCTACTCCTCCAGAGACACGTCCGAGGAGAGGATCCGGAGCGTGGGGGCGTCTTCTGCCGGAGCGGACATCAGCAGGCAGCCGGCCGGGGAACAGACGCATAAAGACGGCAGTAGCTCGGACCCTGAGTCGGACTTCTACGAGGAGATAGACGTGAGCTGCACGCCGGAAAGCATGGACTATCCCTCGGCTAAAGGTAGGAGAACGGCACGGTAGATGAATCCTTTGATTTTGGGTCTGATGTTTGACAACAGCGAGAGACCAAGCCTGAGACTAAAACAGCAGTAATGCATTTCAGCTTAGTAAATACAAAGCTACAATGTCATAAGCACGTTTTGACTGCACAGTTACCGTAGATCTCTATATCTGCAATATGTCTGTAAAAATACAGATTCCAAAACGTGAGCACATATTGACAGTTCAGCAGTCAGCTGTTGTGTCAAGCGGTCCCGGTGCGCGCAGAGGAGACACCCACATCCACCAGGCAGGCACCCAAACTTGAGCGCGTGCAGACGAGGGTACAGTACACACAGGCGAAACACGTGCGAAATGGATGTGTGCGTAAAACCGTGGCCACAGGAATCCAGAAGCCTAATGTACTACGGGAATTTGTGGTGTTTTTGTGCAGAAATCTGGTTGAAGCATTCCGTTCCATATAGTGTAGTGTAGGGATAGAAAATACTAGCTTATATGTGACAAATTTGATTCTGTAATTACGCACACTTCACAAACCGTTGACTTATCGACGTGTTCTCGCCATGTTTGTGTTCAGTGTGCTGCTAATATATTTATATATTTAGACCATTTTAGCTTATTAGGCCTATAGCTCCCAAAGCTGGGAATTTCTGTTAAATCGCATCAAATTCTTGTGGGTTCAGTATGTTGTCATCTTTATTATAAGAACTATATTCTATTTATGTTGGTTGTGTGCGTATATTATACTTTAGTAAGTCAATATTTCTTGCGTTGTAGCATAAATGTATTCAGTCTTTTTTGTGTTCCAGTGTGGTAAAAATTACACGGTTGGCTGATACATTTAAAAGAATAGTTATTTTGACTGCGTTTATTTGAAATGTCATAACTTTTATTCATTTATTGAAAATTGTATGGCTACAGTTTAAAGCTTTGGCACATCACTCAGGCTAAATTATGCTACTGTCCCTTGCTGTCACTCTGAACGAACACAGCAGCTACGCCTATTTCAGACAATGAAAATATTGTAACATCTATGATAAACACGCCTGACCCTGTTTACATCCAATCGCAGGTCCTAACGGAGACTCCCCGCACCACCACCACCACGCAGAGAGCAGCACGGATCCGGGAAAGGCCACGCCAGGCCCGGGCTCTCTGTCCTACGCAGCGGACCAGATTCGCCGGTACCGCACCGCCTTCACCCGGGAGCAGATAGCTCGTTTGGAGAAGGAGTTCTACCGGGAGAACTACGTGTCCAGGCCGCGGAGGTGCGAGCTGGCGGCGGCACTGAACCTGCCCGAGACTACCATCAAGGTAAGCTGTCACTCCATGGTCCAGTGCAGGAGAGAGAGATATAACACTGTATCAGCTAAGACAAGATAACATGCAGCCATTTGGCCTGTAGTATAAAAGTAGGCCTACAGAATAACTGTTTATGTTTTCCTTTGATTTTACGCCATCATTTTTAACGATATTCTTTGTTTTGGAGTAACACACTTTGGGTCGTTGCACTATTGTTCTCCGAATTGCAGAATGGGATAGGATGGGTAAAGATGGAGGGCAGCAGTCAGTATTGCCATATATTACATATGTATAGGCCTATTGGTTATTGCGATTATTCTTCAAAGTCTCTAGATTAACATGTTTTCCTTACCATTTTACAGTAAACTGAGACAAGAATAAGGTAGCAAATACTTTATTTATCCAGTTATATCAAATACATGGTATAACCTCTAGAATCGCGTTATCTTGCTAAGATTATGCTCTGACTGCGATACTGCTAACATAACAATTGTAAACAGGTAGCCACACTCTGACTTTGGTAAAATGCGTATTAGTGATAATGATAAGCAAAACTGAAGCTGTTTAACAAGTCTAATCAGCAGTGGGCAAATAAAAACACACGTGGTCCGTTAGTGACCAAATTATTGTGGCAAAAAATAGCATTATTATAGCAACCAAAATGTTCTATATAAATTTAAAACTACATAAATCATATTAAAACAGGGCCAGTGTATATTTTGTCACTAGGCTTGGTAGATTGCGTAAAACCCCGTCCGTAATGAGAGAGTTATTATTAAAATTGTGGAATTATGTAGAAGTTACATCAAGCATTTTACTAGATCAAAGGAGGTTTCTATTACATATTGACAATGCTTCCGTTCAAACAAATTATCTTGAGAGGCCATCTTTGTACTTCCCTGTGTATTTGGTCATGCGTAAAAGCGAGACTCCCTGTCCATATTTGGCCACTGCTCCTGTAAAACCCTCGTGTTAAGGTTAATATGTAACGGGCCGTGTCTCTGCCTTGTCCCAGGTGTGGTTCCAGAACCGGCGGATGAAGGACAAACGGCAGCGCCTCGCCATGACTTGGCCCCACCCGGCAGACCCGGCCTTCTACAGCTACATGATGAGCCACGCCGCCGCGACCGGCAACCTTCCCTACCCGTTCCCTTCACACCTGCCCTTGCCCTACTACTCCCCGCTCACCTCCTCCCCCGCCTCCTCACCGTTCCCCAACCCCCTGCGCTCCCTAGACAGCTTTCGGATGCTGTCTCACCCGTACCAGCGCCCGGAGCTGCTGTGCGCCTTCAGACACCCCTCCCTGTACCCGGGCCCGCCGCACGGCCTCGGTCCCGGGGGTAGTCCTTGCTCTTGCCTCGCCTGTCAGTCCAGCAGCCTCGCCTCCAGGCCGGCCCCGACTCCTGCTTCGGACTTTGCGTGTTCGCCCACGAGCAGAACTGACGCGTTTGTGACGTTTACGCCCGCCGTGCTCAGCAAATCCTCCTCGGTGACGTTGGACCAGCGAGAGGAAGTGCCCCTCACTAGATAAATATTCAGAATCCTGGAACAGCATGAACAAATGTACGGACTATAGTGCTATTTTCAGACGTTATGAATCAATGGGGACTTCAACATAGCGGACACTAAAATGGAAACCTGTTATGATTATTTCTCGTCTTTTTACGCATCCGTATCACAGCCCACGCGATGTATTCATGCTCTTCTTTAACAAGGAGAGGATCTGTCTCATTAGACGTGACTGGGGGCCCCCGCGCACTCCAAAAAGGGCCTTTCAAATTAGCCGTATGTAAGGCAGGGGGCTTGGATTCTGAATTAATGATAATACCAGGAAGAATAAAGATGGAGATGGAAATGACGGTGTACGGTAACAAGGCGTCAGGGGAACGGATTACAGTGAAACCGGGAGAGGACAATCATACGGGAACACCCCTCCTCACGCCACCAAACCCGGATACAGATATGTGATTAATATATACCGTATAGAAGCATATGTCCAGTTATTTTTATGGCTTCGAAATGCTATTATTCAAGAAAAAAAAAACTGTTTTTGTTTTGTTTTGTTGGATGGGTTGTTCAAATTTGCAATAAATTGATTAAGAATGAAACTGAGGTGTCGTCACGTCACATGTAATTGAACAAAAAGGTGAACTGATTTTTCACTTAATAGACTATTGACTATTATAAAGTTAATATTGCCAGAATGTGTCTTTACTAAAATTATAAATAATGAGACTATAAGATGTAAATTACCTCAGTTCTATATTGTAAAAATGCAATCGAAAGTATATTGATTTATTCATATTTTAGCTAATACAATTGGTTTCAGCCAAAAGTTTATACATTTACAGTGTAATACATAAAGAATTTCAATAAAACAAAGATGGGTCGTATAAAAGAAGCCCATGTGTGAAAACTCAATAGGGCTATTTGTTGTATAAACATATATCAATTCCATGGATAGTGTATCTTAAATCAAATGTACGATTTAATGGGAGATTGCTTTCTTTCAGAATTTGAAGTCTACAGCCTAATGTTAGTGAAAATGAGCCAGTGACTTAAACCTTTAAAATATGGACGTTCTTCTTATAGATTAAACGTGATAAGACATTGATACAACAATTAATTCATAATCCAGAGAGTGAATGAGATAATTTGCATTTTCTGCAGTGATTCCAAATGAATGAAACAGGAAATGGATGACGGTGGGTTTGTGTGTTACCAACATCTGACAGCGGTCCAATAAAACAAATACAACATTAAAAAATTATATTATAATGTCAATATTTATTTATGTGAAGCAAATTATATAGGCCAATGTCTGCAAAAAAATCAACATAGTAAATGACAGTGCATTTACTGACTGACAGAGATAAAATTATTATTATTATTAATTATTTATTCAATTAATGGCATAAAATGTTTGGTTTAGACATGTTTTTATTTTATCCATTTTCACATCAAATACTCATAACACAAAACGAAAGCGTGTGTCATTCACTATTCCCCTGCGACGTAA
Organism: Periophthalmus magnuspinnatus; assembly: GCF_009829125.3. NCBI lineage: Eukaryota > Metazoa > Chordata > Actinopteri > Gobiiformes > Gobiidae > Periophthalmus > Periophthalmus magnuspinnatus. The sequence goes on from NC_047136.2 coordinate 16,272,574, forward strand.
CTGCGTAAAATCGGTTACGTCCGGGACAATTTCGCAGTCAAAACAGTTCCAAGAGACAAAGCAGCTCATGAGATTTTCATTAAAGCTTTTCGATAGCTATTATAACCCCGCAGAGCCCCGCACCCTCCCCGTAATAACTCCGAGTGGTCGCTGTCACCGCTCTCCCGATGGCACCGCTAGATTGACCGTGACACTTAAGTGGTCCCCGGGCTCCGTTAACGCCACTCATATTTCCTCGCGCTCGTTTAATAGACAAGACAGAAATGAGTTGTCGTATCGGAAACGGTAAAAAGAGGGAGATCGATGATTCGGAGGGGCAACCAATCAGCGGCCTCCTTTAATTGGCTGCGTTTGACCGCTGCAAATTAAACGGGTGTTCCTTGCGTAATGGGATTGGAGAGGTCGTTTGGGTGCGCAAAGAAGACATTTGGATATGGTTTAGGGGTGATTCTAAGTTATGATGGTAGTATGTAATGGAAAGCTACAGGGAATTCACCTGAAGCTGTGAATACTTTGTTTTTATCCGACCTCTCCTTAAACGTGCCATGCGTAAAAGTAATATCCCATAATCCATGTTTAACTTACACAGACAATAATCATACTTACTAATTGTTGAAAATGCGTTATTCACATCTAGCTAAACTATTTATTTACTATTAATTTGAGTTTGTAAGATCTTGACACTTTTAATCAGTTGAAAATATGGATTGTTGAAGAGATCAGTGATGGACAAAAAGGGTCAAATAACTGCGTTTTTTTAAGCTAACTGGCTGAATATATCTCATTGGAATCATGAGAAGCGATACCTAAATTGGGTTAGAATGTAAGTACTAACACAACCCAATATCGGTATCTGTTGTCGAGCAATCGGGAGACTAAATAAAATTATTTTAATTTAGAAAATATTAAAAATCCTTAATGCTTCAGTCCTCCTATAGACAGACTTGCAGAAATCAGTCTATAGACCAAATTAACCTTACCGGTGTTACGTTGGCAACTTTACCTTCTCCTCCTATCCATTGGTTTCAGAATTATGAAAAATTAGGACCGTTTCCATGGTGAATGGTGAATGACAACTTAAACTAAGTATTATGTGTTTTGAATGGGGGAAAGTCCTCAAATCTTTGCATATCAGGATTTTGAAAAGAGATAATTTTGGAAAGAAAGACAAAAATATATTTATAGAGTTGTTATTAGTTAAATATATTAGAGAACAACGCATAAAAATAAAATTACATTGGGCTAATCATTTGAATTCAGTCTAATATGGCAACATTATTTTTAAGAAGCCAATGGGATCCCAGTTTTTGTGGCCAGGTACATCACTTACTTACTTACTAAACATTATACTGACAACTTTTTACTTCTGTTACAAGGTTATAAGTAGTGTTTGTCCGAACTCATATTGTTATTCATCCTATAAAAATTCCCAATTCCCTGCTCTACAAAAACAGAGTGATAGTCGCTATTCTAAGCCTTATTTAGGCTATTGTTGTGTACTAGTGCTGTGACATTTAGCCGATCCAAATTAAGCCTATGCAAGCCTGTCTACTTGCAACGTGTTTTGACATAATTCATGTTTTTCCTTCTTAGAAGGGACACGCTATTGGCTCTAGCATCCTCTTCCTGTACAATTGAGGTAAAGGTTGCCCCCCCACCCCCTCCCCTATCCCTCCGCGATCCCCCTCCTTCCTCCCCCATCCCCTCCTCCCCCCTCCCACCTTCCACTAAGCGCGCGTGATTGATGGCCTTATTAACTGCAGTTCTTGTAAGTGTGACCGGGCTGATTAAAATGCATATGTTTGGAATAATACGCCGTTTAAGCCCCGCATGCGCTCCGGTAGATTTATGTAAACTATCAGGCGCAGTTAGGCCGCGGGAAGGGATAAGGAAGGGAACTTGCGCGTGCTGAATAACAACAGCGTACGTCGTATCACGTTGAAACGGAAAAGACTGCAGCTGATTTCCATACGATCAAAACTCCAAACGCCACGTGCAATCGAGCGCGTGCATATGGCTCTCAATCTGCTCACTGCATAAACACTAGTACGTATTCTCTGCGGCCTAATCCACTCCTGTTTTAACGACGCCGGTAGATGGTGTATGACTGCGCTTCAAGGAGGTATGATTGGCTCGTAGATTGCGCACATAACCGCAATTACGCGCGCCTGATAGGATGCTATTAGTGGGAATTGGCTGTGAGCGCGGCGGACACGAACGGGGGGCGGAGCGGTGCAGATGTCCGAACAGACAGGCAGCGCTTGTTGTAGCACAAAAAGATGCGGCGAATGGATGTGTGACTGCTGCTGGAATTGGATTATAGGAGCTAATTTACAGGCCGCGGTCGTATAACGCGAGGGGCTGGCGGAGGCGTGCGCGCACCAATCGCCGCGTAATGATGATGAATGGGAGATTAATGCGCCGCACAAGCAAGACAATTTAAGCCTTCATCTGTTTAAACGGCGGGCCCGTCCAATAGCCTATCATTTGGAAACGGAGGTCACGTTAAATCAATGGCGGAAAGAGGGGGACGCGTGAAAGTCGTTCCGCGGAGAAGTCTTTATCAACATTATTTACGGCGCACTGGAGACAGCCATATGCGGCACGGTGGCGGAATGGGCCGGCTGCTGCTACGGGCTCACGGGGACTGCAAGAGGGATGAGAGTGGGAGGCGAGTGGGGAGTAGGGGAGAGGAGGGATGCGGCATATGCAGTCACTGGCACCAGGCAGAGGGAGATGAGGCCTGGTATGAGAAAAGCACTTCATGATCTGCAAATAGAGCCAGCCCCGCGCCTCACATACACATGCATATACGGGCTGTCAAACATAAGGCCCCTGGGCCCTTTGCAGTTAAGCATTAGGAGGGAGTTTGTGTTGGCATAATGGATAGCGCGCTAACAGTCAACACTCGCCAGCTTTAGTTCATTGTATTAACCTTTCGTTACACAATCACTTGGGTATATTAGTTCAGCAGTGTAAGATAACATTGATTTTGAACGTTTTTTATATGTCTTTCCCAACTTTACTTAACTGGAGTGGGTAAATATTCAAGAAGAGCCTTGCCCAAAGACACTACAGCAATGTGTTTGATTATGCCTGCTTCTCGCCTAACCTAAACCTCTTTTGCCTGATTGGATTACTACATGTTGCTTTATGTCTGTTGTCAAATGTTGTCAAACCCTCTGGCCCTGCAGTACTAAAACTGCCCTTAACAGGTCAAAATCTACACGTTGGCTTCGAGAGAGCTACAGAGAATAACATGGAAGTATTTAGCATTGAGAGAGTGGCTCTACCTTGGTGTTTAGAGAGGCAGACAGATTTTATTGACCTTCCATTATACTATTCAGGTAAAAGTTGATCAAAACGTTCAACCCATATTACCTTTTATATACGTCAGCAGAACCTTTTGGGCCAATCTAAACTCCTTGTAGGGCCCAGATCTGCCCATGGGACCCACTTTGGGCTCCCCAGTCCTAAACACTGGTGGTGGTGTAGGAGATGGAGATGCTGAGACAAACAAGTGAGAGGAAGGAAACAGATGGGTTAAATGGATGGGTTAAATAAGCCTTTGCTTTAGTGTGATAGAGGTTCTAAGATCAATTATGTGTTGACTTGTGTTCATAGTGTGGAGCTCCACCATGACCTCTGACCCCATGTGGCTTACTCTGAGGTCCACAGAAATAACATACCAAAGAACAGAAGACAGAACAGCAAATTATAAAAATAAAACACAATATCAAATAAAGCACTTTTCTACTAATCTATTATTCATTCATGCCCCATATGTTTTGGTGAGCTGTTTCTCTGGCTGTAGCTGCCCTATAGAACCAAGGGACTTCTCTCCTGGTACTGCCGTCCTTCCTATTGTCTGTATCAGCTTTTGTTTTTTCTCTGTATATCACAGAGAAAAAGTTAACTTTTGACTTTAACTTGTTACATACAGTTGAGAGAAAAGCACAGTCATCTTCCTTGCCTGTGAAGTACATCTGTCAATGTTTTGTTTGGGAGCTTTGCCTTTGGCTCCACACAAACCTCAATGCTGCCCTGTCATTGGTGAATTTGAACCTTACAGCAGAAACATGTCAACATGTATTTTCTTTAGTTTGTGATCTCACAAATATTGAGAGAATCCATCTTGCTGTGCAAGGTTAGGATTTGAGTACCAGGTTACTATTCTGCACCATCAGCTTCTCTGACCAGCGATCTCACTTACACACTGCATTCAGCAAAGGTGGGTGACATGTCTTGCCCAAAGGTATCAAACTGTCAACTTTTTGCTTATGTGGGTGCCAGTATCATCCGCTGTACCACATCAGTTTAGTGTATGTTATGTCAACAGATATTTATAATGGCACAAATATACGTGGATAGCTAAACAGAAGCCGTCATGATTTGATTTGATTTGACCGTTGAGCTTGTAAATGTGATCTCATGTTTTTGTGGCCTGTCTTATGGGCTATTTCTTGACAATGTTCAAAACGTTTAATAAGTGCTCTTTTTACGGCGTTGCGTTATTATTTTACGGTCCTGGCAGCTTCCCCTGACTTTGCTGATCGCTCCAGCTCTGTCCGCACCTCGTTCGGTTTTACTGCAGACAGGCCGCTTTACTGCACAGCAACCGTCACCGCGCAGGGCCACAGGAAAGTTGGACCTGACTTTTCCCACAGTCTGAGTGGGTTTACAATGGGAACATGTTCATTTCAGAGCTAAGTGACAAATACAGCAGTAACATTAGTGGAGTGTGGAGGTGACAAAGGTTTCGCTGTATGCTAAAGGTATTCTACAGTGCTCGGTCTCTGGAGACTGCATATTGGCCATTATAAATTATTAGGCTTCTGTATTTGAGTATTGCCACCATTTATTTAAGCTACTGTGAAAAGAATTCCCCTGTTGTTCATTTTAGTTGGCATAGACAACGTTGAACTGCTGTGCATAGGCCCAACAGCATTTCAACAATTGAAATATATTATTGCAGTTGTAGAATAAGTTGTTGTGGTCTAAGAGTTGAAAAGAAGAGGAATAAGGCTGAAGTTCTAGTGCAGGTTTATTGACCAGCAGTACTGACCCCAGGTCCCGAAAACATGAACCTTCAAGATATTGTGACAGTGTTGTCCATTCTAGTCTAGTGCAGTCCAGTCTGGCTATGTTTCCATTGTAGGGAGTATTATACCTCGATGATGTACACAGTGAGAGCCCTTGGAATTTCTCTTACACATGGGACAACGGAAAGTAGTCTCTTCTGTATTCTAATAACAAAACAGTCATACTTAATATTCCCATAAAGAACATGTTTGACCTTTTAGCAAATCTCATATCAAAAACATATCTGGAATCCACCCTCACCAGACTCAGAATTTCAGCACCCATCATGAACCAGCTTGAAAAGTAGTACCTAGTGTTTTAACATCATTAGAAGTGCTTCACACTCCCTAATCTTGCCAGGAAATAAAGCACTATAGGGTGGCACAGGGGTTAGCAATTTTGCCCCAGAGCAAAAAGGTCCTAGGTTCGACTCCTTCATGCCTCTCTGTGTGGCGTTTGCATGTTCTCTGCATGTCTGAGTAGGTTTCCTCTTGATTCAGTAGTTACCCCTACCACTGAATTTATTTGAGTCTAAATACACTTTAAAACTATGCCATTAAACAAAAAATTATAGAAGAGAAAATAATGAGAGAAATTAAAACATTGCAAAGAAAAAGTTGCAATTTTATGAAATCTATTTTATTTAAAGATGCAAGTAGAGAATCAGTTGCATGCTCAGCTGGTAGAAGGAGTTTTTCAAGAATACAGAAAAAGATAGGGAAATGAAAAGGGAAGAAAAGAGAGAGGATAGACAGAGGGAGAAAGAGAGGCGTTGACAGAGCACCTCATTTCTGTAGTGATGTATCCTCATTATGTGTTCGTCCTGGGACAGTCACTGTGCGCCCATGGGAGAGGTCTGGGGAGGACTCCAGGTTCCCTCTTCCCCCTCCCTCACACATTTTCTGGACCCTCTCCCACCAACACACCCATCACCCCCTATCTGGAACTTCACACGTCTCACCACAATCTGATAAAAGCGTTGCACAATACATAAAATGTCCTACTGTTTTAAATAGTTGAAAAGAGATAAACTATCTGGTCATAACGATTAAAGTGGCAGTGCGATTGGGATTAAACATCTTACATCTGAGTGTGGGTTAAAAAGGTAGAGAATTTATCCTTCACTCTTACTGGTTTCAAAAAGTTTTTCGCATTCTCAGTTTATAGGGAGGCTATGTCTCATGTGAAAGCTCAAAACCTCCAGAATTCACTCACTGAGCTAGATGAATGATTGACTGTAGGTGCTGGGGTTTAAGTAGTAATGATTCACTTCCAAGAGACTCCTTTTAGGTTTAAACCAATTGGATTTCAGCATTGAAACTTATAAATTAATTCAAATTATAACATCAACAACTTGTTCATCATGGCCAACATTTTTGTAATTAAGAAAAAAAATCAGCATTACAATTCTTATTAGTATAAGATATACTTGATTTTAACATGTTTATCTGGACAAAAATAGGACATGTTAATTTTAACAAAAAAATCAACATAACCTTCCTTTAAAGTGAGAGTATGTAACTTTCTAAAGGTAGAAAGTCTACATGATTCCATGGAAATAGAATATTAAAACCATACTTTGCAACATTCTCCGTGAGATAGATGAATTTTATGTCATACTGTGGAATATTATAGCCAAAGGAGGACGCCCTCCTCCAGGCCAAATAAGAGTAAGGTTTGTGGAGATGCAAGCACTCAGAGTAAGGGGAGAGCCTGGGAAACTCCAAGCAGAGATAGTGGAAGCAGATAGAGAGGGCATCAGAGGAAAGCAGGCCTCCCTAGCTCCATAAAGCACTCATGGACAGACTGAATGTGTATGTGTGTGTATGTGTGTGCATGGAGGATGAACTTGTCCCATTAATGTCCAAGTATCAGATAGCATAGATGTTGTTCAGTACAGTCTGTGGGGTTATCCTGGTTCCTCTGCCTTTTTTTTTTTTTTTTTTTCTTTTTTTTTTGGAGCCGCATTGAAACAGCTCCAGACATCTGTTATTTCTCGGAATGTCTCCAGGTCTTTAACTCACTTAAACATATTCATTGTCTACACTTTCACAATATTACTAATACCATACACTGGAGGAACAGTGGCTGAGTGGATAGCATTCTCACTTCACAGCTAGAAGGTTCTGGGATCAGAAACTAAAACATATTAAACATGTTAATACGTTGTTTTCGGCAAATATAGAATTTTCAAAATAATGCAAGGTAACGTAGATCTAAATATGTAATATGTTAATTAATATCCCATAAATGTGTAATACACCCATTTTAAGAATGAATTATGAATTATGAACAACAATTATTTTTTTGTTATAAAATGCATTTGCTCCTGGAGCCACTTAACCAAATCTGTGGGCTTTATTTCTGTTCCTAACTTGCCTGGCCATAAGCTATTTCCAATACAACATTTTTAATAGTCTTAAAATGAGACTCTGGTCATGTCTTCAACCATGTTCATGAAATTATATCACTCCTTAAGTTGGTTAAACATCAACAGGTTTGACTGCATTCACAGAGCATGATTAAACAATATAATGACTAAATCAGGAGTCATGAGTATCCTGAGTTTCCATTGGTGGGGGGTGGTTCTCCTCTGTCCTCAGCAGTCACTCACACCTCAGGATAACAGAGCCATAATGGTCTGCTCGTCTTGGGAGAGTTTCAGTAAATGTCTTTAAACGTCATCATGGTAAACTGCTGAGGGAGAGGGTCTGTGGATAGTTTCAGGACATTAGTGGTCATTATAAGGGTCTTTGTTATAGGAAAAAAACAAAAAAAACAGAGCAATGGAACGGAACCAGATGGCTCTGCAGGATCTGTATCTGATCTATTAAAAACATATATACTCAGCCATTTTGGAGTCAAATTAGAGAAGCCTGCATAGTTGTTTTTTTCATATTTGTATATATTGAACTGTATTTTAATAGTCAGTAGGCTGTTTGTTTTTTCACAGACTTTCACAGACTACTCCTACACCTCATTCATGCGACTGAACATTCAGTACTATTGTTATCTATCATTATGCATCTACAAATCATATGAGTGACATGACAGCTCTACAGATCTCTTACTACACAAAATGTACATTCATGAAGAAATAGTAACAACAGTGCACTGATCAGACTAGTGCACTGGTCAGACAGGTGATAGGTGTTCTTATAATATGCCCTCATGTGTCATAAACGTCCCTTTAAACACACCCATCTATCTAGGCCATCTATACAAGTTTACTGGGAAAAGAACTCAAAAAGCTAGCAATCGCTATCATGGATTTCAGAGCTGGTGCGGTGAAAGAAAACAAGACAAGACAACGCCAAATTCAAAGATGGCTTACCACTGTCAGGTGAAACTGTGTTGTTGCCATGCAAACTGAGACGTATGCAGCTGAGGATCCTGCTTTGAAAGAAATTAGGGAGCTAAAACAAGAATTCTAAGATTTTACTCCCAAACTTGATAAAATACCTTTTTACATTTAAATAGAAAAACATTCATTACATTTTGCTATTATAGGTCAAAAAACTTCAGAAAACGTCCTGATACTTATATTGAGCTGCTTATACAATATATTTGTACTGGGGAAAGACAGACTGTAGTTTTCATGTAGTATAGTATTAGACTCCTTCAACAAATTAAAGAAGTTGATGGTTGAATTTCCTTTGTCACCATAAATCAAGCCAATAATCTAAGTACTGTATTGTACTGTACTGTAGTATTGTTCCATTCCCAGACAAAGGCCTACCTATACTGTTGTATATCCCTGACTCACAGTACAAAGTGAGTCTAGTGCTTTACGGCCTGACTGTGTGTGACGGCTGTCTGCACATGAAAACACAGCCTCTTTAACTCCTCGCAGTCTAATGGAACTTTTATGAGTTTGTCCTGCAATCATGTAGCCTGGCGTCTGCTGTCCAGCCTGTCTCAGCCTGCACGCAGTGTGGTGGTGGTGTGGGGGGTATGTGTGTGTGGAGAAGGGATGGGGTGGTGTGGATGTGGGGAGGGGGGGTCGGATCAGAGGAGGCCGCCGGTACCTCTGTAAACACTATGCTTTTATGAGGAACACAGAGCCGAAGCAGGACCAGGCCAATCACGCTCCCAGGGCTCGACAGCAGGCCTCAGACATGTTTGGAGAGTGTACTGTACTGTCCCCTAGAGAGGAGGGGCAATGGTGAGGGATGTACACAGGAAGGACAGTCATATTTACATGTACACCTGGAAAACCAAATAACTGCTCTAGTCCAATTTAAACTAATTATTCTAAATGCATGTAAACCCGGCAACTATGATTAACGTGTTGTGAATCGAAGATCCCAATAATACATCTGGAGTCGATAGGTACCCGGATGTCTGCTGCATGTTTTACAGTAGGCGCATGCAAGGAGGCATTCAACTGCATGAAATAAGAAATAGCCATGTAAATATTACATTTGTGTTTGGACATGTACTCACTCATTTTAGATCAGCAGCAATGACAAACTATGCCCTCTCCTCCATGCACCCACTGAGCTTTGTTTTGGTCTGCTCCAAAATGAAAATTAAACTTACCAGAGCTTGGATATATATTTGTGCTGTGGACTCAGAGAGCATATAATTAAATGTAAGTGAGATGTCGCTTATGCATTTTTCTAAAAAATGTGGTTACATGTATGATAGTTTTTATTAGTAATTAGCTGTTAGTAATAATTAGTAGCTGCAAAGTTTTAGTGCTTATGCTAACTTACAACAAGCACCTGAATGTCTCATAGCCCCCATTCACACCTAAGTCTCTTTTCACTTCCATGGTTTGTTTGGGGTCTCCTTGGAGTGGGTCTGTTTGGTGTGGCTCCAACCAAGTTGCATTTCCATGCTCTGGGCACAGCTCCAGGTCCAAGGGCAGAGCTCTGCTATGTGAACAACTCACTTCACCCAAACATAACTCATGTTTTCTTAATAAATAAAATTTAAATTGTTTCTGAAATGTATTCATAATTGTAAGGTCAATTTCAGCAATTCTCAAAATTACATTAGTAATTCTAAGTATGTGGCACTGTGAGATGTGGCTAAAGCTAGAGTAAACACAAAACTACTTCTGAGCCTTTTTATGTTATGCCTGAGGTTTGACTCAGATGTCAGATGCATTATGCTCTGTGACGTTATGCTCTGAAACAGGCTGCTGCGAATGTGCTAGCTTTGTTTTGTGAAGTATGTCAGCTCAACATATACATGTCCATCACTGGAAATACAGCGGTTTATCACCAGATCAAGTCAGCATTTGGTGAGAAATTATTATTTTATGTTTATGTCTGCTTTTTATCGTCTTGTTTTTGCCTCACCCTGCATCTTCTTTTGTCCAAACATCTAATTGGTTTTAACCACATCTGGAGCCCATGTACTGGCCCCAGACCCATCTGGGAGCTAGTACCCTCCAGGGTCTGCTTTGGACCCCTCAAACGGTTAGTACAGTTCACGTTGAACAGTGGAAACACTTGCGGCCCGTACTGATCCGTTCCGAAGTGAGCCACTGGAAACAAAGCTCTATTCAGTTCTTTGATGTGCTGTAGACGGCAAAAAGAGTGGTCTGACAGGTTTCAGGGCAAAGATGATTTGAATTTGGTTGTTTGGCAAACTGAGATTTCCCTGTGCATGTAATCGTAGTGACTGGACTGTGGGAACTGATTAGCCAACGGAAATCAGCTTAGTACATCTGTAAACACTATAAAAACCTCTTATTCTACAGTAAGTATTGTGCTTTTACTCAACAACACAGCCTCGTCATCTTCATCTTGTCTCACAATAAAATTCAAGTTGATTAGAATGTGGACTGTTTTAACACTTCTTATAGTGTGTCGAGTGTTCTGTGGGCACTGGGATGTGCATGAACCCAATTTCATCTAGAGTCGAGGTCAGGTACTGCCCTCACTGACACCACATCTAATGCCTCACTTTGTTTTGTATCACTTGACCTTTGACCCTTGACACTGTCCACTAATCACCAATAGCCATAATAAATTGTGCGACACAGACTGAAGACTGCATAAAACAATCAAGTTCTAGCCCAACGTGATTAGACAAATTAGCAGACTTTCCAAATCTGAACTGGCCACGTTTTTAAGAGCTGTCTGAGATATTTTCCACGTAAAATGTGTCGATTTTTAGAATAATCCTTATGAGAGCTCTGAATATTAGTGACATATCTTAATATCTAATATTAATATCTAAATATCTGTGAGAGAGAAGAGAGGGTGGGTTTGTATAATCCAAGTAATGTTATTTCACAAAAACAATGTAACAAGAGTAAGCAGCAGTGAGGTGGTGGCGCTGCCTGGGATTGTAATGCAGGGTAACCAGGAGTGAGGTGGTAGAGCTGGCAGTGTATGAACGATAATCAGCAGTCACCACATTTACATGTACAGAGAACTCCAAGTGCGACAAACTACAAATTGTGTTACTCATGTATTAATTGCTCCATTGGACAAATAAGCACATTGAAGGTTTTTTCTTTAACTTTAACATAGCAGACGAAAACAATGTGTAACGAAACATGTCCTAGTCAGCAGCAGAGGGTTTGTAGCTTTTCATCGCTACTGATCTAAAAGGAGTAATTGTTTAAGCCAACCAGTTTGTTTATTTACCTTGACATGTTTCAACTACTTGTTGTTACTTCAGAGGAGTCACATGATATTGTGTCACACACGTCATGTGTTATGCACTATGTTACATTCACGCTAGAAAAAACGGATAACTGACCAAGTCCAGTTTAAACCAATTTATCAAAATGCATGTTAAACCAGGAAGGTGTTATAGTTTGAATCTCAAAGATCGTAATAATGCATCTTAAGAAGCCAATATCAATTCAGATACCTGCTGCAAGTAATAGCACAGTTACATTAGGTGCAGATTAGGAGAGGCGTTCAACTGCACAGGGTAAGAAACAGCCAGTTCTTCATTATTATTCATTATTTTGGTCCGCGATGTTAAAGTGAAAGTAAAAACTACAGCTTCAATGTTGCTTGTGCTGCAGAGAGCAAATAACTCTTGAGTAATGCAGTTAGGATGACTGAAAATAAAATACTCAACGTTATTGAGAGTGTGATTGTATGTACAATAGTTATTTTTATTTGTATAGTCTCAAAGCCATGTTAATGTAGTGAGTGAGGTGGTGGAGCTGGTGGTGTAATGCAGGGTAAGCAGGGGTGTGAGGGTGTACGGGGTCGGTGAGCAGGGGCGATCAATGGAGAAATGCAGACGCTCCACGTCATAAAGCATGAGATATGAAACACTATCTGGTCCAACTTGTGAATGTGGCCATGACTCAAGTTGACTGTCATAATGACTTTTATTCACTTCCATCATCGGAGCGTCGATAGCCATGATGGGCCAGAGCACTTGATTGACGGGGGTAAAGGGGTGCGTGGATGTGGAGAGGAGTGGGGGTCTGAGAAAGAAACAGAAAGCTGTGTAAACTAGACCACATTCTGTGTTGCATCAGTATAACAAGAATGGTAAGTTTAATATTTACCTAGCTGATCTCCATAAGGGAAGGGTCATGTTCAGGAGTTCCTAGTTGAAAGATACAAAGTATGTTGTGTGTAATATGAAAATAAAGACTGATATCTGCAGTCTGCATATAATATAGAAAAAACTCAGTGTAGTGAATTATAAGGATCCTCAGAATGCAAAAGGTAAAGGTATGTGAGGAATAAACAGTTTAAAATGAACTAGTCTTTCATGTGTTTAAGACAGTAAAGATTCAGTACAGCACCTTTAAGTTCACTTTCTGCTTTAAGGTTCTAAGTTATTTTTAATTACTTATGTGTGTTGAAAGAAATGATATGTGATATGATATAAGTTATAAATGACTCCTAAATCACTAATACTGTTCAAACTAAACACCCTGAGTAATTACAGATGATCATGTAATATTTTACTGCAACAAAACATTGTGGACTTATTTCTCAAAAGGCAGAAATAAAACAAACATTTGCTTAGAATTACCTTACATTTAAAAATCATCATTTGTAGATACTACTTTTACATAAAACAGTGATTTTTTTTTTTTTTTTTAACTTTTTTTAAGGAAACCACTTTCACAGTTCCTCCTTAAACTAAACATATTCATTCAGAGAAATACTCTGCTATACTTTTCTCTGCCTTTGACTCATCCTTCTATGCCACACTGGAGCAATCTCTTGGGATAGGCTGATGCAGGATTAATTAGCTGGAGGAAGTTATGAGTTTTCTTGTTAATTTATTCTTCAAATTTAAAAGTACTTTAACCAACTGCAGTCATATTATAAAAATGATTATATGAACCTGCCTCCTCACTCCTCTTATTAGCTGCTTCATAAAAGACATACATTTTGGGGCGGTCTTGAGTATTGATCATGTTATAGTGTTGTGGGGGAGGAGGTCATCAGGCTGTCCGCTCACAATCAATAAACAGCATATGAACAGGAAATATGTGATTTACTCTGCACTGACCAAGATGGACAATAGATTAAAATGACCCCACAACACACTGCTCACTTTTATACAATCAAAATTCTCTGGCACAGCAAATTTAAGGCAAGGCATGTAATTAATTAATTTTAATTATTATTTGAAGTTGCAGATATACATTAAAAAGTAGGAATTACTTATTTAATTGTATTTTTAAATAGAAAGTCTAGATAATCCATTTCTTGCCACTGGGAAATCAGTCAGGGTAATGGGTGACCGCAGTGCAGCACCAGGGAAGATTTGCCTCGGACATGAGCCAGGTTTGTCAGAATCAGAATAAAACTCCTAAAAGATTAATTTGGTCTTCTTTTCTTCCGTTGGACAAGTAGTCGAAACATGCCAAGGTAAACAAACAACCTAGTCTATTAGATGAAACAAAAGTAACAGAATCAGAATAAGTTTTATTGCCATTGTCAGTGGACAGAATTCACATACTAGAAACTTGCTCCAGTGTTGTGGTGCAACATAAAACACAGGATAATAATAGTAAATATAAGCTATTGTAAAATAAATATTAGAACATGCATAAAAACAAGGTCAATAAATATAAAAGATAGACTTTGACTGAACATATACAAAATGTACAGTATGGGCAGAAGAACAGTGCAAGACTTTCAGTGCAAGTAGATTAATTATGATTCAGTAAGTTGTTTAAAGTAATTCATGTTTTAATGTGACAGATGTTATAAACATCACAAATACTCACATGAAAGATTTTTTGGCGACTAGCATAGCTTCAAAATTCCTTTTTTAGATGACAAGTGAAGCAGGGTGGACTACCCTTGAACAGCCAAAGAGCTCTCATCCCAAAGCGACAAGACTTTCTTACAATTTATAATAGGCAAAAATGTTTTCTAATTAGATGTAGGCAGCTGTTTTACTGTCACAAAGTTCTGCTTTTACAATGCACTTAAAAAAAATGAATTTACAAATTTATAAAGAAAAAACTTAAGGGTAATTAAGCTTTAAGTGAGCCAAATAGCTGAGAAAAGGGAAAATAGATCTGGCAATAGTGGGCAACCTTGTCTAAACCCTGAGTGACCTCAAACTGATCTCATAAGAGTAAAGTGCAGGTCAAAAGCAGAAGTTGGAGTTGCCCATAGCACACACAGCAGGCCAGACAGCAGAGGAGCTCCTGGACTCTGGAGCTCAGGGACCATCCATAACCATCAGTCACACCTCTCTGTGACAGTAACACAATCTCACTCCATTTCCTCGCTATATTTACCATCTGAGCACAGTCCACTGCTTTGGGCCATTGCGGCCTGACTGAATCGCTCTGTGCGGTGCGGACATAATGGTGACTTAGCACACACCAATGTTAAGGAGATTTTGCAAAGACAGGTCCAAACTGGATACAATTTGAAATGAGGGTTGGGAAGGAGGAAACCTATTGAAAAAGTCCTATTTTGGTTATTGTACTCTCACCTCACAGCATCCCTAACCATACAGGTCCTATCTGCGTGGAGTTTGCCTGTTCTTTGTTTATAGGTGTTTTCATGATCTCATTCTGGACCAGACAGTAAATTGCTAAAAGATATACATTTTATACTCTCTAAAAACTCTAGTCCAAAAACGTTTTCAATTCATAAATCTATTAAGCAACTTTGTTCAATGTAATAATTCACTTACTGTGGCTGAATGGTGGCTAAGTGGCTAGCACTCTCGCTTCATAGCCAGAAGGGGTGCTGGGTTTGCATGTTTATCTCCCTGTGCCTGGGCTTCTTCCAAGGACTCCCCCATCAACCCAAAACTTAGACAATAGCTCAAGTCCTTCAACTAAGGTAGTCCTGACCAAGCCTAGCTCAAGACCTGGAGATGGGTCTACAGGCGTGGACTTCCACACCCGCTGCTTCTGGCAGGTTACCGCACTGAAGGATGGGTCAAATCCAGAGGACAAATTTCAGACTATTTGCACTGGATATTTCAATTGCCTCCTGATCACCCCAGTCATTCATGCATGCAAAGTTACAAAAGTATCTTGTTTATGGATACAACAAGAGTATGCAGGGTATATTCTAGAAATCACTGCCAGCCTGTAATTGGAAGCAATGCAAGATGTGTGAAGTCTCTTGCACTTTGGTACAATTTCATTTGTGGTAGTAGGGATTTGACCAGCAATGGTTGCAGTGAGTGGACTCCCCTTGTAAGAATAGACCATGATCGGGACACTGCCACAGACATAGATGAAGATTCAGCTGTGTGGCTGAGGGAGCTGCATTAAAGCTGACAGTCAGGAATCCGATCAGTCCACGATCAGGGAGTGCTCCATTCTTCCACAGACACGGTTCAGAGGGGTGGGGTGAGTGTGGGGCACTCAGACTGTATCATGGCATAGAGGAACTAGAATTAAAAAAAGGTTTAAAGTGGGACAAAAATACTAAATACATTTCTTTTACTACTAAACTGTATTTTAATAGCAACGTCTCATGTTCTCATCTTTTATCAATTTTAGTGCAGACTAGGCAAATCCCCCCGACCTCTACGACCCTCCTCTCCCCTTTTCTACCAGCCACCTCAGCCTCACCATCTCCTCCACTTCACCACAGCGTCTAAGATACAGATGCGTTTTGACATGGTGAGGCTGCTGTAGACTGGCAGTAGAGTGGAGTGAAGTACAGTGTTAAAAAAAAAAAATCAATGTTATGGCCATGACCTTTGCAATAATAAAAGTGGTGAATGAAAATTAACTAGGTCCGTCATAAATTACAATAGCTCACTGCCCTTGAAACGTTCTGGGGAGGCAGTTTTGCAGAAATGGGTAGTGTGTTAAAAGTGGTGATTAGGCCAAAATTTATGATGAAGTTTGGAACATTAAGTTGTGGATGGATCTTATTACTAGCCTTTCAGTACACCCAATACTGACAACCAACTTCAGTTTGTCTTTGCTCTGAAAACCTGTCAAACCACTCTTTCCCCAGTCTACATGCTGGTCGTCGAAGAACCCATTATGTTCGACGGAGGTTCACGAGACGTTCTGGTGTGTTTAGCAATTTTGCATTAGCACTAAAACTGTGCAGCTATTTGCTAATAAAATCAACTTTGAGCATTTGGTGTTTAGACATAGTATTCACTTTCACTTTAACATAGAGGACAAAAACAATGACATGTGCTAGTCTGCTGCTGGCTGATTCCTACCTTGTGCAGTTAAAGGCCTCTTCTAGCCTGGGTTAAATGTAAATCAGACTGTGCTGTTCCAAGTGTCTCCAGATGTCTGATTGGGATCTGAGAGATTTGAATACCTCACTTGTAGTTCCTGGGGTTACATGCATTTGGAAAAACTGGTTTGAATTGGACTAGGTCAGTTATCCAGTTTTCATGGCATGCAGATGAAAGTAGAGATGGTCCTATTATCACTGGGTTCCTTATCCTGTCCACATCTCGATCTCTGTTAACTCGAGTGCATCATCCGGTCCTACTAAAGTCATTCAGTAACAAATTAGTCTCATTGTCAGATTTGCATAATATAGTGGTGACCAGTGGAGGAGTAAATGAACAATGCGCCAAATGGAGTAGTGTCACAAAACTCTCTCAATGAAGTGTTAGTATAGCTTGCTCTGTACATTTTTATTGAGTCTTGACCTAAAGCGTGCACAAGAGAAAAAGTCCTCCAGCTAAATTGTAGTAAAAGATGGGACAAATGCAGTATGAGCATTTTCCCACCGAGGTCAATTTAGTAAAGGGGCACTATGTAAGTTTTTAGGGGGTCCAAATCCTTCTTTTTCCAGGGAAATGTTATTGTCTGCCTGGAATATTCAGGAAAATGGTGTAAAACACTGTAATTGGCTAAATGAAAGGTAGATATGCTTATAACATAGGCCTACTGTGGAACATTAGAAGTAAAGCAATACAATTTTTCAGAGACAAGCAGATGACAGATCCTCTACCAAAAGATTTACATAGAACCATTTTAAACTCCTTGTTGAATGTTTTCCGCATTCTAAACCTTACATTAGACTGTGTACTGGTCCCAAGCCTGAATAAATGGATACTCTTTGTGTGTGTGTGTGTATAACTTCAGGGTTGTTGTTGGTGCTCCTGCCTTATCAGCAACATTAGCCTATTATTGCTCCACTGGTTCAAACGCACAGTTTGTCTCCTCCTCCGGGCTCTGTGAATGCCCACATCTACTCCTCACATCACCATGTCCCGTGTGACTGTGGTAAGACATCATCGAAACCGAAAAGCCCCAAAGTTGCACCTTCTTTTATTAGGGATGGCATAATAACTATCCATCACCCGAGGCAGCCAACCGCGTCGCTCACTCCTGACTCAGCCGACCAATCAGCTGTGGGCATTTTGGAGAGCTAATTCATCTCCGTCAGCGCGTCCTTCCACCTCCTCCAGGGCGGTGTCTCTCCGGACGGTCCATCATTCTGCTCAGTACAGCACTGGGACACAGCTCCAGCCGGCCTCATGCATATGGCTTTTACACTGGTAGAGTACTTACATTATCTTTCTTTTCAGCTGACAAAGGTATTATTGAGGAACATTATGAAAATGGTCACAGGTCACTCATTGACTATGTTTACATGCACAGACAACTCCGCGTGCACTGAACAATCAAATTTATCATTTGATCTTCACAAATGACGAGGAACTGCATTACTCACAACAATGAAACACCATGTGCTAGTCTCAAGTGGACAAGAAATACATTTTTAAACATGCAATACTTTTTCTTGGCAATTGTTAATTACACAATAAAATCTCAAGGGATATCTTGTTTTATTATATACACTATTTAAGTCTCACTAGTTGGTTATTGGCTTAATCAAATGTGGTAGATGTGGACTATTTTTAATAGCTTACTGCCAGAACAAATTCAGATAATCATATCCTTATGTGTGTGCTAATACCAAAGTACATTTTAAAGGAAGTGTTGACCTGTTTCAGTCATAAATTGCTAGATTAGGCATACATACAAGACAAAAATCAATCCCGGACAATCCCCCTTTTTTATCACACATGCAAATTTGCGTACCAAAATTAGTAATCTATGTCTGCAAATTAATACAGCCATGTAATAGCATCGAGAATCGTCTCACTAACAAGCTTTTCATTTCACACTTGGGTTCCCTCACTCTCTCCAACGCAGTGCTCCATCAGGCCCCTGTGCTCCCGCCTCTAAAACAACCAATTATGGGTGTTTATGTAGCCTTAATGTGGATCAGTGTCAGGAGAGAAGCATCGCCGTGCTCAGCTCCTAATCAATGCGGGCCTGTATTCTGCACCAGGCCTACTGCACCCCCACTCCCCCTCAGGCCCCCCACCCCTCCTCACCCACACGTCTCTGTACAATTAGCAGCAGACACAACGAAGTGCTGGGTCAATTGGCCATGAAGAGGGCTTTAAACTGAGCAGGAGAGAAAGGAGGACATGTTTTTTTTTTAATACAGACTCGTAACTTGTATTACCTACCACAATGGTCAAGACACTGAGTACATGAAGAGGAGGAGATGGAGAGGCTGAGGAGGTGGATGGTTCTGCTGTTGCAGTGAGGAGGGAAGAAGAGTCTTTGCTGCGTGCACTCGTACTAAGAGATCATAGATTAAGAGTGGCACTTTCAGCAGAATTATTCCTGGTTGAAAAGACTACAGATTCTTATTGCAGAAATTTGACTGAAGAGATAACAGACATAAAAAAGGACAATTGCCTTCTATAATCAGATCAAATAAAAAAAGACTTTATTTATCCCCAAAGGGAAATTCATATTGTAGATCTCTTCAAATCTGCCATAAACCTCCTTATTGTACATCCTTGTGGCAGGAGTTCTTGTGACATTCTGTCCTGTAGTACCATAATCAGGAAATATACAAAACAATATAAAAATACCCTCTCCATGCTTTGACACTATGAGGATCAACATACTACACAGTTAGATCTCATGAGATACAGTGAAACTTGGCTGCTTTGTTGGTCACAGATAAATGAGAAAATCCCACCATACTCTGTCATTCTAAGTCCCTATTATTACCACATACTGCATGTTTGAAGACACAACATCTACACTTCCCTCCAGACTTCTCAGTGCTTATGTTTGCCTATAGTTGGGTTCAGGAGCCCAGAGCCGGAGGCAGTGATAGATGCAGGCGGGCGGGCCCCTGCACCCCTCTGGGTATTTAGGGGCCACCCTGGAGGGCCCCCACAGGACTGAGGGGCCCGGGCCCTGCTCCACAGTACGTCATCACTCACCTGGGCTCCGGTCGCCGTGGGAAGTGCTCGTGATGGATTCTGACGAGAGCCATGATCACTCTTCCAATGAGAGGAATTAAAGCACGGAGGCACGACTGAGCATGTGCAGAAGAGGCTGATGAATAGGGAGAGGAAGGGGTCGTTATTCACAGGTGACAGTGGAGTGTAGGGGGTAAGGCAAACAAGCAGCGAACTATGCACGAGACGAGAGCAAGCTGAGAGAGGAGAGGAGAGGCCATTTAGAATTCAAGTTATTTTCAATACACTGCCTAATTACATTCTCAACTTTTTACACCAAAGACAAAAATATAGAACAATAGAACATATTTGGATTTCTGCATAAAACTTTTTACCAGTGTGAGTGCACATTTAACCAGGACTAAACCACGTTCAAACCAAGATAAAACCACTAAGCCTAAACAGGCCCAATGACAGTGAGAGGTTAGTATTCCAGCCTTACATGGTCCCAGGTTCAATTTCTAAGGTGGTTGAGGTCCTTCTATATGGAGCTTGCTTCTTCATCTAGTGTTTCAACCATAAAAAACAAGTAACGTCACCATGTATAAACAAAATAACATTTTACTATTGCGGTTTAATTTTTAAATTAAAATTCAACAGAATTATTCTTATAATTGTGTGTATAGTGAGTGTGCTGGTGTGTTACCATTTGCATTTGTGTGATTCTTGCTGTTTTTTAACCTGTGTTGTAGACAGCAGAGGGACTGAAGATGGAAATGAGCCATGTTGGCTATAACCTTTACATATTTACATGTAAATGTTAATGAAAAAATGATATCCCTTTACACAAAACTCACAATATGTAATAAATGTCACAATATTTTGTGCAGTGACTCAGTGGTTAGAGCATTTACCCACCCACCTGAAGGTCAATTGTTTGATCCCATCTCCGATCAGTGTATGCTGCCGTTATGTCCTTGGGCAAGACACTTTCATACCTTGTGTATGAATCTATGTGGGATATGAGTAATGGTCACGGGCCATTTGCACAGATTGACAGCTTCACATCACTCTACCCCATCCTCCACAGCATAGCATTAATGGTGTTATTATTGCCACAAATTACATCAAAATGCATGCATTTTCACCTGTTACTTGATCTGGTGGTGTCATCTGCTTGTCTCCATCGATAAGCACAAGATGAGCTTAATGTGCAACATTCAGACAAGGCAGTAACATCCCTTCCACCCAAATAAATAAAATTACTCAAGTAGAAGTCATTCAAATTCACTAACAGCCCTCTTGACTGAACCAGTTTCCTGTGGTTTGGGGTCAGGACTAACTCATTGTAACAGCTCCACTAACCACAATGCTGAGGCGGCCATTTTACCTGCTCAGTCACTCCACCACAGTACACTTAATATGGGTCTAGTATGAGTCACCCTCCCATAGACAGCCCATAGCCTCTTATAGGGCTCAAACAGACAATGGTAAACAGAGAGAGTGGGGCTAATGGGAATGTAATGAATGGACTAGCCTCAGGAATTTATCACCAAAAACTGGAAAATCTAGTGAGTAAACAGACAAATGAAAGAAGTAGGGAATGCTTTGAGACAGTAGACTTTGGCACTTAAGACACCAGCAGGTAGAGATGCCAGTGAAATGTGGAAAACCCATTTTTCAATGCCACTGAGGCAATCTGTCAGGAGCAGTGGGCACCTTGCCAGGGGATCCATCTCCAGATCTTGAGCTAGTTTTGGTCGGGTGTACCTTAGCTGGAAGATTTTACCTATTGTGTATGTTTTGGGTTGACAGGGAAAACTGGGATGCCAGGAGGAAATCCACCCATATACAAGGAGAACATGCAAACTCCACACAGAAAGACCTGGTGGCCCAGAGAAATTAATCTGGGACCTTCTTGATGTGCTATAGAGGAGATTGGGGCAAGGAAAAATGATGGGAAAGGGAGGGGAAAGAGACAGGTGACAGGTGACAAGGGGTGTTTGTTGAATTTTAACTTTTTCCAGATTAATATTTCTGTTAACAATCTTTGGAATTAACAAAAAAACACTTTTGTACAGCATTCGTTTTTATTTACCATGGGTGTCCAATCATCCATGAATACATATATTTATTCACAAGTAGAACATCAAACTCCACTTTCTAGGGCATGGTCTCTGATGGCATCAAGGCTCCAGTGGGACATGGGTGAGGCCCTGTGTGTCGGCCCTGGGCCCTCAGACGTCAGGGGGCCCCTCCCACCACAGAGCGCTCACACACTCTTTCATGTGTGCTTTAATGAGCAAACCACAGGCTCAGCAGCCAGCTATAAACAAGTCCTAGAACAGCTCCCAAATATGAACTACTGAGGAGGGCAGAGGCAGGAGGGCATCAGGAGCAATGTCTGAGGGCGGGCTAGTATCATGCCTGATGAGTAAGCTTTAAGTAAAATCTACTTTTATGAGCCTCTAAACATGGTAATGGTGTTTGCACATTTGTTTTTGTCTGCTGAGGTAAGGTTATGCTTAAAAATCTCACATAAACAATTGAACTAGGAGTAAAGTGAATGTCTGCATGATATCTCACAGAACAGTGGGTAAGGCCAATTTCAAAATGTTACTCTTAGTTTAATAATATTCTTGGGTTGTAGTGTTTCTTTGACAGGATAAGCACAAGGATTAAATGGGCTGAATAGTGGAGAGACATTCGGCAAATGTCAGATCTGGGAATCGATCTTATAATTCTGCGGCCCAAGAATCATAAGATTAAAATGCACAAGCTAATAAAAGACAGATTGCTGTTAACTAATCCAGTCTAAACCTGAGCCAACCTGGTCTAAAACGGTCTAAACCAAACAAGAAACAATACAGGACTTAAGCATATTGAAACAGGACAATGAGCTAAAATAACAATTTCAAGATGTGAGAACACTGCATGGCCAAGGACACAATAACAGTATGCACTTATCTAAGTGATATTTGAACCGTTAACCCTGAGGTTGGTGGATTACGGCTCTAACCAATTAGCCACTGTTGCCCCTGTTAACCTCATAATAAGGAAACTAAAAACGATCCTGGAAAAGACCAGTTTCTAACTGGAGTGGAGACCCTGCACCTGACACAGGCAGAAGTGCATCAGGTAGTTTGCTCTTGCGGGTAATAACACCTGCCATAGTTTGGATGTCGTGTGTGAGTGTTGGTGGTGGTCGAAGGGGCTGATGGAGCAGATTGGCAACCTCTCTTCAATTAGTCTACCCCAGGGCAGCTGTGGTTACAATAGTAGCATTAGGAAAAAGATAAGACTATATGCATTATATTGCACTGTCATAAAACCATAGACTGTACAAAGTAGTAGTCTAAGCGAGTGTGATGTTACCCGTAGCGTTTGGCTCCAGCCAAAAGAAGCTTGAGGCGAGAAGTTATAGAGGAGAATTTGGTGCCGAGTTTCATATTTGGAAAGTTGACCGTGAGCATCATAGCAACCAATCTGGAGCGAGATGGTTGAAGGTAATGCCCCTTCCCACCCGTACTGCTGGTTTGGCAGGGAGCAAACGCTTAGCAACGCTGTCAAGCCTGTTGCTAGCGGGAGCGACTTCAGAGAAAGAAAGCACCTGATTTGTCTGCTATTAAAGTTTATCTTGATTTACGGACAAAATGAGGGAAAAAAAACACGAGGATCTCGTAGAGCGGGTTAAAACAAATATTCCAAAAATACAAAGCCTGACAGCAGCTGTTATGGAGAGAAGAGCAAGTTTTTCATTAGAAAGTGATTTGGTCGATGAAGTCGGAGGCGTACCCATGCTCACTTCCTATTTAAAACGTGGCGGCTTGTGGGTTAGCTATATCCATTTATATATGTAGTTTATGCATAAAACAGACTAAACCCTTCCTGTGATTCTGAATATTTCATTTAGAGACAAACTATAATCACTCCTAAGCACCATCAGAACCCTGCACACCTCTTTGTCTCCTCCCGCTTGCTCTTTAGCCTTAGATGATGGTAATCTTCAAAGCCATCCATTATAACAAGTGCACTTCCTCATACAACAATCACCCTAGCCTGAGTCACTCCTGCAGACGACTCCACTGCTCCCACAGTCTGCGCCTGTCAGACAACCGCCCCGACCCGCCTCACCATAAAACCCTGCCCAAAACAGCAGCCGACCCGCACGTTTACCGTCGGCTTCATTGTAATGGTGGAAATAAGGGCATGATTCCGACATTAGCGAGCCCCTTTTGGTCTGGCCCGGGCTGCTACTGGCTTTGAAGGAGAGGCAGACAGACGCTGAGATGGCACAAAAGCTCACAGACACTTTGTATGGTTAAAGCTCAGAGAGTAGTAATGTTTTATAGACTCGTTTGGATTGAGTTGTGTTTAATTGCAATAATGTGGTGTTGCCAGTGAAGCAATATGCAAAAGTGACTTGAGAAGTAGTTTCCATTTTCTCCCAACGTCTGCATAGGTTTATACCAAATGCTCCATTTTTACCTAGCACCAAGAGCGTATTGAGGTACAGCATGTCTAGTAGAGCTGCACAATATATGGCAAATAACACAATAATTGATATCATACAAGTAAAATGGACAAAAAGGCAGATTTTATTCATGCTTTTCCTTATTTGGGCTTGGTTAGGTTATAACTATATAGCAGACACTAACCAAAGACACCCATGAGTCATTATGTTATAATTTGGAAATTTGAAATTGCAAGATTGATCTAAAACGTCTTAATAAAAGAACCACGTCCCCTGACTTGCTCAATGGAAGCTGATGTTGCCGTAATAGCTGCATAGCCCTTGAAAACAAGGGTTGATTGGAGCGATGACACCTTGAATACAGGAGTATTAACATTACTCTAACATGCATGAATCACTTCAAGAGGGTAGAGAAGGGAAGTAACCAACATGGTTAAAAGCTCTAAAAAATAAATAAAGGCGATTGATTTTGTATAATAAGTTACCTTTAAGTTTATTTTGACAGACTCATAAATGAAAGAATGTCCTTTTTGTTTATAACAGAACTTGTGCCAAAAAGTATATTCAAATATCACAATAATATCGTTATTGCAATACTAAACAGTTAGAGTTAATGTCGCATCTTTCATATCGTGCAGTCAAAATGTATAGTAAATCACAGTAGTAAAATAAAAAATAAAAAAATAAAAAATCTAATCTAACTGGACAAAACGTTCTTGGAGTGTTGGGTGAATATAAGGTATCTGACCAGAACAGCGGCTTCACTCCAACAACTTTTTGTCCAGTTGACAGATTCATACCTGGACGATGGAGGGATTACACATACATCTTTTTAAATTACACTTTGCATTTGACCAACAGGTGTGGAGCACCCATCTCCAGAACTACCATTGATTCTGGCAGACTTGATGTGGTTGTTCAAGTCTATTCGAGCCTATTATCATCCCTAGATTTCTAAACTGATTTGAAGGCTTTAGAGAGACAGACTGGAGGTGGTTACTGACTAACTTTGTTTCTGTGGACCAAAGTCAATGACTTCAGTGTGTGGATGCAAAACAACTTTGTGCAACTAAACTCAGACAAGACTGATCTGTTGGATGCAGTGGCAGAGTGAATCCACTGGTCCATATTCACCTGCTGCCAGTGAGACATAGATCTGAGTGTCATCTGCATAGTTGTGGTAGGACACATAATTGCTGCGTATTAACTGGCCTAACAACAGCACGTAGAGATTGAACAGAAGGGGTCCCAGGAGAGACCCCTGAGGGATCCCACAGATCAAAGCCATGTGATCTGAGACACAGTTACCAATATAAACAACATACTTCCTGTCTTCTCGATAGTCTAGCACAGTACCAGAGATGCCCATCCAGTCCTTTAGTCTCTGCAAGAGGATCCCATGATTGACAGATGTCAAAAGCAGCACTTAGCGCTAACAGGATCAAGACGGACTTTGCCTGCATCAGTGTTGAGGCAGATTTCATCTGTCACCTTGATAAGAGCAAATTTCTCCCAGTGAACAGCCTTTTCAAGGACCAAACAGATTGAGATGGACCAGTAATTGTGTAGTACTATGGCATCAAGACTGCTCTTCTTTAGGAGAGGCTTGATAACCACAATTTTCAAAGCTATTGGGAATGAATGGATTGGAGTGACATGTTAATTATACAATTGAGTGGGGATAAACTATTGAGACTTTACAAAGCTAGTGAGGTTCACATGGAGGCAGCATGTGGATGAGCTCAGACTGGTCAGTTTCAGGGGCAAAGTGAGTCAACTCTAGATGGTTGAATGGTTGTCATTTTCATTGTATAAATTATGGCATTTTTTTTTATGTTTTGAACCTTGTCATTAGAATACTGCAAACTCACTGGATATGGAAATGAATTTTAACAGCAACAGAGCTGGGTTTGTTTGTTGATCTGTTTACTGCTGCAAATAGAACAGGAGTTGTTACTGCAATAGCCTTGTCTGGGATCCAGAACACACTTCAATACTTAAAGATGTGGATCTAGTCACTGAATCCCCCTGTTTTCAAATGGGAGTGACATGCATGTTCCAAAACATTGTGGATTTCTGCAAAATCATTTCTCCATGGACTAATGTAGCATGTATAATGGGCTCGACACACGGGGAGCGACTAACGACAGCGACTAGCAGCAGCTTGTCACGTCACGCTCTGTTCCAGAGCAGATCGCGAGCCTCCTACACGTCTGATTGGCTGTTTATTTGGAGGGAATTTTGAGGTTAATAGCGGTAGATGGGGAAAAAGACGCTAAAATGAAATCACGTAAAGTTTTGCTTCATTTGACTAAAATATTTCAATTGGTTGCACTTTACAAAACTAAAAAAAAGCGACCCTGGGTCCACCCTATTCTGCAGCTAATTCTGTTTAATGTAAAAACCTTTAATAAATATATTTTTTTTAATGCTGAATCAGTCTTTAATACATTTGGTTATTAGCCTCCATAAATTTATCTGAATTAACAAATTTGCGCATGTTAACTTACCACTCACATTCACCCTGGCACCAACGAGTTCCCAGGCAGCTGCTTTTTTTGATATATCTCGGTAGTCCCTTTGACATATGTCAAAAAGAATTGGGAAATCCGACACCGTGAGTATAATTTTCTCCTCCATGATGTTTCTGAAGTGGACAGTGCATTGGCTCGTCAATCAAACTCTCGCTGATTGGCTGTTGTGCAGGCGACAGCGATAAAAGTAGAACATTTTTCAACTTTCATTAGTCGCGTCGCAGGCCTGCGTGTCGACGTCGTGCACATGCACGAGCTTTTCACGTGCACGACTTTCGTTTGTCGCGGAGGTGAGAGAGACAAGTGATTTTCGCAGTGTCGCACAGGTACCATTGAAAATAAATGGAGAGCAAGCGACGTCGCTCCCCGTGTGTCGAGCCCATAATGCTGCAATATGATAATCATATAATAACTACCAATGATAATAATAGTACAATAAAATGGGCTAGGATCAGAAGATATAGGTCGGCTCGGAGGAAAATGGGGTGCTCAATGAAAACCAGACTCAAATATTGGAGTTGAGCTCAGTTGTGATGTTATTTACAAAAGTGCCATAGACAAACAGAGATTATGTACAATAATTTACAAGATGTGTGTGTGATGTAGAACAAAAATGGATCCAATGCATTTAAGGAGTTATTTAGGTTGAGTGCGCAAGCTGCAATTTTTTCCCACTGTTCATAAAAAGAGTTCATAATCCACGTAAGCGCAAAAAGGGTCAATAAATACACATAGGCGCAAAAAGAGTTCAGATTTGGAGGATCGGTGAACCAGTTGTCGGTTTGTGCAATACTTGCAAAGTCCAGAACCCTATCACCAGCAGAGATTGTTGGTGTGCGTGCAAGTGTGTGTGTGGGGAGCGGCTACAGAGCCTCCTACCGCACTGGCGGACGGGCGCACTCAATACTTGTCCAGGCTCGAGGCCTTTTAGCTCGCCATCCAGTTCTGGAACCTGGCCTGTACAAAACAGAACCATCAATAAGTAATACCATAAACCATGTATCACAGCTAAGTTACAAAAAGTAACTGACAGTACAACAATTTGTCACAATAAATCGTCATAATGATCATAATTCAAACTCATGTACATGTATAAATATTTGTTTCATCACAGATTACTCTTTGTATAAAGGTCATATCATTAGCACAATAATTCAAAGTGCATTAAGGTTTAAATATTAAACATTACTCAATAGTTTCAGTGCTAACATTATGTAGAAAATGTCAATAATTCTGTGCAATATATATATTAATGCATTTCAAAACAGTACAGAATAAATATAGCATTTTAAGAAATGATTGTCTTAATCTTCATAGGAGTGCAGCTAGCGCCAGCACCAGCTGACAGGTCCAATCTTAATACAAAGGAGCGCTAGCATTAGCATGGTAGCTCCAAACAACCAATAACAAATCAGCACTCACCAGTTCCACTTAATACAGTCACACACAGCGCACCATCACGCAGCAAGAGGCATCTAGAAAGGTTAGCAGCATAACAGTTACTTAGAGATCGTTTTAAGCCGAGATCAGTGAGTTTTAAAGGGCTAAATGCTAAATGCTAAATACCTACCTGCAGCAGCTCAGCCACTCCCGAGACCCACAACACTCGCGAGCCGCGTCGCAGCGCCATATTTAAAGAGACAGCGCGCACCAAATCTCGCGGTACGTGTACGAAGTCTCACGATACTTCCGACTTAGTCTCGGGGCAAAACCCAAGGCAGAGACGAACCGGGAGCAGAAAAATACCCGAGTTACACTAAACTCATGGGGCCAATCTCAAGTGAGATGAATTCAAATTTATTTGTAAATCATAGGTAACCAATGAGATCCTTCATTTCATATGCATCATTGAAAAAAACAAACAAACAAATCTGATTGTACAATCACGTTTGGAGGAGCTTGAGACGCAGCGGAGGGCGTGAGGACTAGACTGATATCAATCTGAATGGAAATACAGAGATGTATCATTCTGAATTTGCCAGGCAAGCCATTTCCAAATAATTTCCGAATAATACTTGGCCACACTTCTTCAGTACTTTACAAAGATGTGAGTCTGGTCACTAGTGAATCTCCCAGAGTTCAGATTGACGTGATTGACAGGAGAATTGGACAATCAGGGACACGCATGGTCTGTATCAAAATACATAATGAAAAAAGTATCACAAACGGCTGAAAAACGTCACAAATTTCTGCTAAATCAATGACTGAAACACTAAACTTTGTTAATCTGAGGTGAGAGAAACTGGATTTTGTTTGTAAATGTTAGATGGCCAATGAGTTCCTTTCTTTCACATGCATCACTGGAAAAAGCAAATCTGATTGCACGACCATGTTCTGGCTTGAGACACGACTGAGGGTGTGGGAACCAGACTGATATCCATCTGTGTAAAAATACAGAGTGATATTCTGAACAGGCTAGGAAAGAAAATACCTCTCCCATGGTAGGTAGTCTGCATAAAATCTGGTTAAATACATTAAACTTTTCTTTTTTCAGCTTTCTTTTAAAAATAACCTGGTGCATATCCAAACAAATTAGTCTACAAAATGACATTACATAGTCAAATTGTTTAAATTTGTAGACACGATTTATTAATTAATACACAACTGTAGACTCCACATACAAAAGTGACAAAGCTCCTCCCACAACACCATGAAATTTACATTATTTACATTTGTCAAGTTTTACACACTGCAGTGGCAGAAAGAGAAGAGGTTGCCTGAGGTCTGGTAAAAACATAGGAAAATACTGTCCGATATTGCATTTCAAAAGCAGAAAAGCTGAACAGTGTTGGTCACAGAATAATACTGAGGCTCAAGAGCAGAGGTGAGGTAATATCAGGTCAGTTGTAACGTTTAAAAGAGAATCCAGCATTCAGTGTACAATTACCAGAACCACAGTAAACTATGGAGAGTTGTAAAGTAGTGATTATATGAGGTACAGTTTAGTGTATTCACAGATAGAATCATATAAACAGAGCTCCTATACATTTTCAACTTTTTAGTCTATACCATTAAACTATATGCTGGTGAAAAGTGCACAGAATGAAGAATAATGTGCATTGAAATCTTGAAAAGTCAGCCATAACTTCCTGCTGCTGTCCCATGGTTGCCCATAGGACATATTGTTTGAAATTATGTATGAAAACTGGTAGAAATGCCAAAATGTGACTAGAAAATAATACTGCAGTGCATATTCATCGACAATAGTACATGTCCCCTCAAGGCTATCATACATGCACTATAATAAATGTATATTATTTGTGCACTGTGTAATTTATTCTTGGTGGAGAGTATGCCATCTCCATATATTGGAGATGTTATTGCTTAGTCAAATGTTCCACAGTATGTCATTAAATTTGGTGGCACCACTTGACCAAGTTACGAGTAAGATCTGGGGAGAGACAAGCCCTCTCACAGTAAGACTACATGCTTTTCAAGGTATTTCTGAGCAATAAAACATCCATAATGAAATGAGTGCTAGATGGTTGCTTTGTAGAACATTCCAGGCAAAGTAATAATATCGCCATGGAGACAAGCGGGAGGCAATAAGTCCATGAAAAAAGTTACACAGTGCTACTTTAACACAGAAAAGGATACAGTATAACCATGATCATAAAATTAGGGCTTCATTTTAAAGTTGCAGTATTTGAAATGTTTAAAGTCCATGCATAGGAACCCTGTGTACAAATGGACTACTGGTACAAAAAAAATTAGTAATCGTAGCATTTTCTCACATAGTGGTCAGTTTTGATCCAAAGCTTCTGAAATTATCCAGCTCTTCTCTCCCTTGCATTGCCATTCTTATTTTTGTCCCTTTTACACAGAAGGGCAATGCAGAGTTGTTCACTTAAAGCAACATCATACCTCCACATATGCATACATTTGTCATGCACATGATAGAATATAGTATGTTCTGATATCAAGCATCATTTCCACATACAGCTCCTCAGACCCCTCATTGGCCTTGTTTACTTCTCAGATTATTACGACTATAGAGTGAAAATGAGATTTGGCTAACGCACAGATGAAGCGTACATGCACGTGGTTAAGAGGGCCCTGAGCTGTAGAAATATCAGGCTAGCTCTCATGATGAAAAAGAAATAACTAACAAAAAAAACAATTAACATCAAATGGCATTTGATATTGCAAACAAATTCAGAACAAATGTTTCTCTTTTGAATATTGAAATATATATATACAAGAGATTATTCATGATAATCATAATTTGGTTTAGAATTTGACATTAAAGTGCTTTTGATGCCATCTACAATTGTTAATATGACTTCAACTCAGAAAACAATGTTGACTTGAATAGTTAAAGTGGGAGTATTACACTTCTATGAGGTATTAATTCTTAACACATTCCACATTGTTTTGAAAATGCTATATTCGCCATAAACAACATATTAAAATGTTTAATTAGGTTTTTTTTAATGCTTGTTAGCTAACCTCCTTTTGCTCCCTGCACTCTCCATTCAGAGTACTATCACAATACAATCAGCGTGCATTTTGCTAATGAAACTACTGCACATCACATCAGGTTTGTAAAGTTGTAGTGTAAAGTTTGTATCATGATTTAGTATATTTATGGAAAATTGTCATGTGGGACCATGTGCGACATGCTTGAGAGTCTTGTACAGGAATCGCTAATTGTAAAATCCACTCAAAATAATATAGAGTCTCACCCCATAACCGGTTAATTTTGCATGGATGAAAAAACAATAAATTAAACCAGTATAAAATATTTTGTGAAAAAGTCAATAAGTAATAACTCGTCAATTCTGAGTTGAAGTTATTTTAAGTCATGAAGATATTTGCAGTGTTCAAATGTTTACTTTTAAGTGCTAGAGTTGTACTAAAGTTTCATATGGAACCATTAAAACAGGGTCAGTTTTTTTCTCCCAGGGACATATGTGTAGTAACTCCACAATCATCTGATCCATGCCTCAGAACACGGGGCTTAACTGTCTACTTCCTTTGGGCAAAATACACATTGAAATTCCTGATGAACAATATCTAAAGAATAATGACAACCTTTATCGAAGAACAGTCCCGGCCGGTAAAGCAGAGTTGCATATATTCACTACTGTAAACACTGCACTGTTCTGATGGTACATAACACTATGGTAACACAGTGGGATACAGAGGGTCTGTTCACTGGCCCTCCTCCTCACGGAGGAACTGGAAGACGGAGGAGAAGTCCTTGTTAGCGTAGCCACGAGAGCACATGACCCTGAAGATCTGATGGGCCAGAGAGCCCAGAGGGATGGGTGAGCGTGTACTGGTGGCAGTGCTTTGGGCGAAACCCAGGTCCTACAACAAAACACACAAGACTATGTATAAGAATGTATTAATTTGATACACATGAACAAACAGGTGACTCAACCAGGGCCACATAGGTCAGATCTGTGCAGAGGTGACCTTGCTCACAGAAGGAAGGTATATTTTTCAAGGTAATTTTGAATAATATCTTCAGGGAAACAAGTAGATAGGGATTTACATAATTTCCTACTGCTTTAATAAATGAGCCAAAGCTGGCCCAATGCTATCAGACCATATTAATGTAGGTAGCATTTAGCAACACATAAGATGCAGGTTCTCCACCTAATATTCAAGTAGTGAAGCAATAAAATATGAAATATTTTCAGATGTGATGTAGTTGGATTTGGAATGTTGGAATATTTTGTTAAAAAGTCCACCATAGGGCTTCAATTCACAACTATTTAGCTATTAAATAAGTGTGGCAATTATTTTCTTCAATTAATAGATACGTTGTTAGATCTCTAAAGGCTCATGAATATGAGATTTGTACTAAATTAGACCCAGATATAGCTAAAGTGATGTACACTGACCATCAAAAACACAAGTTTTACACATTTCCTTTTAAATTTTATGTAATTACTGCTTTGTCTAAATAATTAAACCTACAATGACATGTTTAGGATTTTGTGTATCCATAGGTTTCAGCTTCTTGTCACATGCAACATTTTAATAACTTTTTCCCATTCCAAAGATCTACTACACCACAATTGTGAATTGCTAAAGCAACAGTCCTTTTTGGCATTCTGAAACCCATGGATAGATCCGGTAATTATCATTATGTTTGTTGATTATTTTGACGATTCATTGAGATTTATCAATGAGCTAGTTTCAGCCCTACTCTAAGGTCACTGGGCAGAAGTGGTGTAGTGCAGTGTGCAAAGTGTATTAACAGCCACTTAACTCTTGTTTCAAAGGCTGATGTGAGTCTGGTGCTCTGGTAATGCAGGAGCCGTAAAGTGAACGCAAGCCACAGATGGAGAAGTGAAAGGGGGTAGCACACCACAAAAGAGCCATCAGCAGAGCACAAAGACAATCCCAGGCAGACAAAGCAGAGCCCCAGGAGAGATCAGGGGGAAATCAGTAACTAAACACTGTCACACTCCATTTTACTACCCTCATCATGAGCCCACAGAGCCCAGACCCACTGTGAGCACATGCTACTTTCTCTATACTTTTACAGCTGGGACAGTTTACAATAGGGATCACTGTGTTGTAGCCCGACAGTTGAAGAGGCATGAGGCTGAAGTTCTAATGCAGGAGAAGTTTATTTAACCTCAGTACAGCACCCCACACCGGGAGACCTGAACCCTCAAAACATTGTGACAGTACTATCCATTCTAGTCTAGTGCAGCCCAGTCTGGCTGTACTGCTATTGTAGAGAGTATCTGATGATGGAGCCCAAAATAAGAAGGGCTGAGCTGGCAGTGTGGGGCTGGCACAGAAATGCAATTTCTCTATCACAATGGTCTTCATTCAAAAAAAGTACAATTTTCTCACACAGAGACTGAGATTGAGTTGAGACTAAATAGGGACAAGGTGTGGTTTTAACTATATAACTTTCCTGGGATCTGCCATTTGTCTCCATGGAATTGTATTGTGCCACAGTATGGCATTGAACTTATTCATTTTGCATTTATACAATTACATGTTTTTTACTGCTAAAAGGAGCACTAGAACTGTGAATGGGATTACCTTTTCACTGATCTTAACTTGACCTAGTTGCTCTTCATAATGGCAGTGATAGATATAATTAAGTGATCCCAAAAATTATAGTTATTTTGTCAACCAACTAGGACGCATGGCCAAAGATAGTATTGATATAAAGTGCAAAGTTATAGTAGATAACATAAATTATTACTTAAGTAGAATAAAAGTAAATTAAAGTAGTAATGCAATTTTCTAATTAAAGCCCAATGACTTATAGTGAGAAAGTAGCTCCACATATTACAGTACCTTGGCCATGAGTGTGGTGCCAAAGCCACCTTGGTAGTTGTTTGCAGACGGGACCCCCTCCATGACTCCAGGCACTGGGTTGTAGGTATCACTAGACCAGCAGCGGCCAGACGACATGTTCAGGACCTGGGCCAGGAGCTTTGGGTCTAGGCCCAGTCTGAAGGAGAGACACAACCAAAATAAAATATATGAAGAGTTTATCTGCAATTTTTAATCAATCAATATTTATTGATAAAATCTGTAGAAAATGGTAACAAAAGAAACAAACAAAAGAAAGTGTTGACGTTTTTTAAAAACTGAGATATCTGTATTGCAGTTTAACCTTAAGTGTATTTGGTTGGAAAGTGAGGTAATAGATATATATTTTTCCCATTAGCAAAGCCAACTGAGTATATTATATATTTACCCCAGATGCCTTTCCTTTCACAACCTGGTATATTACAGTGACTGGAGTGTGCAATGGATTAATTGACTTATCCTGACACTTTGCACTTCAGATGAGGTTTGAGGTGGCTACCTTTTAGTTTTAGGGCAAATGCTCACCAACAACCTTACGGTCAAGAATAAGAAAATAAACACGAGGGCTGAACAAATGGGGATAAATATAAAATTAACAAGCCTTGCAGTTGTGTATTAATAATAGGATTCTTTTGAAATTTCAAATTTTAAACTCGCCCAGAAGAATTGGCAAAAATACTGAAATATGAACTGACAAACTAATACAAGAATAACATTTAAGAATATGTTTGTACAATTGCAGTTTTTGTAATTGATCTTATAGCCCTAATAAATATCTAAACTGAAATTGAACATTCTGTATCCAATTAATTTCAACTACTACAGATTTTCCCTTATTACACTGCACTACCATAGATAAATAAATAAAAACGTGTGATCGGTGATAGAAGACATTTTGTGGCCAGTCTGGACAGGAGCAGGAGAAATATGAGTGCAGAATCCAGAAACGGCGCTGACCCCTGTTGTACCCCGCCCGGCCCATTCCTCACGGATACTGCCTCAGCGCTGTGTAATGTGGCCTAATGCACTATTGATGTTTAGCACCCGGGCTATCCCTCATCAAGCCTTTGAGCAGCAGAGAGAAAGTGGAGGAGTGGAGTGGTTAAGCAGTCAACAGCAGCCATAAAACTCACAGTGCAGCGATACAAAAGGCTACACTAGAGTCTCTGTCCCCCCAGTCTGTCAGTGTGACAAGGTCTATTATACTGCAATATTTCCAATGAGCTTTGTCTAAAGCCAGCAATTGAATACTTTGATGATGTTTTAATCCTTATGCAAAAGTAAAACAAAGCGTAACATCACATATTACAAAAGACATACTTTTTCAAGGTATTTAACCCCTTACAAATTCAGCCTTATGAAATCTGTGTCTAAAACTAAACCTATGTCAACCCTTTGGAACGCTAACAAATGGCTGGGCTCTTTGTGAAGATGAGGCGCTGTAGTTTTGGCCCTTTTTGATCTACTCTCATTAAAAATGAGAACAAGCTTTGTACAGAGTAATATCAAATCTCAAATCCTGTTTGGATTATTAATGGTAAACAAAAGGATAGGTATAGCTGGAGTCTGGAGGGATGGTAAACAGTAGATAGAACATTTGTTGGGTTTTGACAGTTCCCATGTAAAAGCTGAAGCATATATCACTAAAATTTTAATTTAGGCACTTGTAATTGTGGAATTCCAATTAAAGTCCTATTCATTTTTTGTGAATTTTAGGGTTCCTTTTTATTTGTGGGTTTGGAGTAAAAACTGGTCCAGATTCTTCCCAGAGGGTTGATTTGACTGAAAATAAGTGGGTTACAGCTTCATAGTTTCCATTTATCAGATGGTAGACAAAAAGAATAATAAGAAAATTTAGAGTCTGAAGGCCCCCTGGCACTTATGAGACTATAACATATGGAGATCACCATATCATATTTTGTTCACTGTAAAACACAATTCTTGATCTCAACAAACTTCATAATAGAAATGGGTTTATTAGCTTTTTGTTCCAAAATGCAGAACTGATGGGCCCCGCCTCTTCATTATGGCATTTCACTGTAGCAAGGGATTTTTATGTACATGTTTTTACTGCTGAAAAATTGTTATGTGACATTTTTGAACCCTATGCATGTGTCAGAGTGTGACTTTTTTGAATAAACACATGCAGAGCAGTTGGTGGAGATGGGTGGTAGGTGAAAACAAAACTTAAACTTCAGGACAATACAGGATTACTCAAACATGTAGAATCACAATGAAAATAGTCTTCTGATTCTGATTCTGAAAAACAGCTTAGAGTAAAGTAATGATGAGTAAAAACGGTTATAACATGGTTAAAATTACATAAAGGTTGATTTTATATTAATAAAATGATTGAGACAAAACAGTAGCTTGAGTAGCAATAGTGTTACTAAATTGTAAAATACTGAATATATTACCAAATAGTGAATAGTGTGGCTTCCAAATAATGCAATACTGGAAAAAGTACAAAGTATAAAGAGTGGTATAATAAAACGTTAACCTGTCTTTGCATGTTTGTACGATCACATTTCAGTTAGTGGACATAAAGGGCTTTTGTGCATCACATTGCAGCTATAGAAATTTGCACCCATTTCAATATGAATGTGCAGTCCCACAAACTGATTTGAACTTTACTGGTGTTTATTAGACAAAGAAATAAGTATTTTAAACTGCCAAATCATTTTAGTGTCTTCATTGTCTCTACTGTTCCATTGTTATGTTCATAGCCAAGACGCTTCACCCACTATAAAGCAATCTTTTTATAGCATTTCTGTGCTGTACCAGCTCCAGATCAGCCCTTGTTATTTTGGCCTATGTCATAAGAAGTATAATACTCCTTACAACAGAGGCATAGTCACACTGGACTAGACTGGAATGGACAGCACTATCACAATGTGTTGAGAGTTCATGTCTCCAGTTGCTGGATCCTGTACTAAAGGTAAATACATTTAGATTAACTCATGCCACTTCTCTTTAACTTTGGGGCTACTGCATTTATATCCAATGTCTGATATTTTGGCTGAGGCTCACAAGCTGAAGTAAAATTACAATAAAGTTCACAGATTAAAATGTATAACACAATATATTTTTTCTGATACAATTTAATCTTCCATATGTATTCCATTCACTTGATAACCAATACTAATGGGACAAGATTCTGTGTCACAAGATCTTGCAAACAAGGCCGTGCACACAAAGGGAAAATCATGTGTGCAAAATCTTCCCATTTAGTTTGCATTTGGCTTTGAGCAGAAAAAGGTGCTGATTATGTGCTGATCTGGTAATACAATTTGAGAAGCTATAGTTCCAAAAATAGTACTACAATGACAGCGCAAGTATTAAATAGCAATTGTGAGGCCAAAATTGTGAATTGGATCGCCTAATTTGTTAATCATAAATTGTTTCAAAATGTCATCTTGTCTCATTCTCGAAGACCCACTCTAGAGAGAAAATTGTGTTTTCTTGTGTGTACGAAAACATCAGCCAGTATCACGGTCTCTCATACCAATAATAGCACCAATATATCAGCCATCTACTTGTACAGACTAATGCAAAAGTATAAGTCATGACACATTAACATATTCATTCTGGTGACTGACAGTAAAAGAAAACAGAAGTTGTTGTGATTATTAAATAGCTTTCTAGTTAGTACACAAGCAGCGTCTGGACAAAATGGCCAAAGTAGAACAATACCCATAAAGAAAGTGGGTTCTTCCACAGTTAATAAGCCCGGCGCAGACAGCCTTAGAGTGGGCTGGTGTTACTGGGGTGCCACTCCAGCCACTACACTGTCTGTGGCTTTGCTTGTCACTGCACATTTTGGGACATTACAGTTTGAGTGCACCACAACAAGGCCGTGCGCCGCCTTCACTGGGCCTTGACTGCATACACCATAACACAGAGCCTGATGCCTGCTCATGGACGGCCCCTCCCTCCTCCTCCGCCAACGCCGCACAGGACCGCACGTTTAAGAGCTGTCTCGCGACTAATTAAGAATGGCAATGGCATTAAGCCGCTCCATTCTCCGGGGTTCTCTTTGTGTCTGCGGTGCTGGCTTTTAACTGCTCTAATGTTTTGGAAATGTGGCCTGACTGACGCACGTCTTAACAGGGAGGCTCGCTCATGATGGCGTCTCTTATTTTGGTTATTTACGAGACGAGCACAAGAGGAACAAATAAAACTACAAGCTATAATGCCACTCATAAGTCTTTCAAATCAGACCATTTACACTACCTACTTTTGGTAATACTATTTCTAACTACAGTGCTACATGATTTTTCATGCATACTTCATTGCTGAGCTGCAATAAATAAATAGCAGTCTATTGTAGTCTGTCATTTGTAGTCTATTGATCCACAAAAATGATTGTTCCAGCTATCATTTATTGAATAATAGGTCGATATAGTAATTATCATGACAGGGCTACTAGAGCTTTCAAATGTAACGGTTGTCATTCTTCCACCCATTTACCTCAACATTACACATCACATCATTCATTTCTATATAATGCTTCTTAAAGCTCCTTCACAAAAACGATGCTCTTTTAGATGGCGTTTGCCACTGTGACTCGCCGGCTCTCCTCCCCCTCCAGCACTGTGTGCTCTTGGGGGGACATATGTTTGACGGCCCCTCCCTGTGTTCTGGGTCAGTGGCTGAAAAGGTTAGCAGTGGTGGCGGTGCTACAATAAAGCGCGGCGGAGCGAGTGCGTCGCTTGTTATTGGGCCCGGAGACGCTGACGGACGGGGCCTGTTGTCCTCTGTTAACGATAAATCAATAAAGTTCCCGCCTGCCTGGGGTGAAGCGTAATCTGCGTGGAGAGAGAAACATGTCATGGTTTAACAAGATTGACATGGATAAACAAGGGAGGACATGGATATGGTTAGCATGTAGCTGTGCGAACGCTAATGTGATTATGTCAAATGAACTGGCGAAAGAAAACAATCTACACAGCAGGATTCATGCAGGGTCCATGCAATCAAAATGGCATGGCACCTCAACAAATATGAGTAAATAGAGCCCCTTGTCACTTAATACTTGTATACAGGGATGGTTTAGCCATTATTTGTTACTGTGCAAGTCTTTTATGCCCATGTTTCATTCCCACTTTATCATCAGTGCATCACAATTGTCTTTTTGAACAGAGTAGATGAGTAAATATATTCATGTATATCCCAGAGAATTACATTTTGTTATTATTTATACAAAAGCGAAAGGTTAATTTCTAAACTTCAAAATAAATTTGGTCTCTTCTACGTACATTAAAAGGCAAATAGCAGTTATAAGCCACAAATACAAGACAAATATTGGCTCAATCAGCTCAAATCGGCTCAATCAGCTCAAAAAAATCTATATTGGACCATGTCTATTTGAATGTTTTCTAAAAATCACAGCCATAGGCAAAAAACAACAATATGTCAAAAATAGACCCTTACGGTGTTTCCAAACAGAACCTCGTTTGTACCCTTCTCCAATGCATTTTCAATGGGAGGAGTCAACAACATGACAATCAACTTTCTGCATTCTGTTGAGAATTTGGGAAAGACCGTTTTTACATGAGATACCCCGTCTGTCACAACCGACCACACATACACACACAAGTGAAGTTTCCTGCCCGGGGACACAATGACAGTATGGTCTCTGTCTAGTTGGTGGGCAAATTCTGCAGCACTGTCTTTAAAATGAGCCAGTTGTGTTTTTCCACATTTTTTTAAGGTCAAAAGTTATTCCTCATGCATTCTGAGCATGCTAATTATTCACCACGGTGAGTTTATAAGCTCTTTTCGCAACTCTCAGGCCAGAGCAGAGTTTTGTCATTATGCCAACAACATCTAGCATGCTATCCATGCACTTCCTGGACAATAAAGCACTTTATAATTAGATGCAGACAGTACATAGCAGACTTATTTATTATACAATATATCTGCAATGGGGCAAGACAAACTTTGATCAAATACATTGAAATAATTGGGCACAGGGCCTTTAATAGGCCAAAACACACATCACAAAAGGATAGAGAGCTAGTGAATATCTTGTCACTTGCAGGAGGAAGGAGTGTGCGACTATGTTTCTAGAGACATTACAGAGCTAATGAGCACATCTCCTCTCACACAGGAGTTTACGGGGCCATTTACACACTCAAGCAGCACTTTCATCTGCATCACTGTGCATTCGCAACTTTATTACAGCCCAAACAGCCGTGTGGGAGCGAAACCTTAATGTGACGGTGTCTTTCATTAGTGCAAATGTAAATTAACAAATGGTGGTTCCACTGTGAAGAAAGGCTGTTTAATCTGAACTTGTGAATCTCTGCTGTGCCATACCAGCTAAACAAAATGAGTTATATTTGAAAATCTTCTGTGATTTTAAGATATGACACAAAGTGCGCAGACCATAGACAGAAGAACAATTTGCAACGATTATCTTTCACACTCACATGAAGGACAAAGCCGCCACACTCACAGTTTTCAAAAAAGTTTTTATACAAGCGGAGTACAGCAAAAGAGTTATACGATCCAAAAGCGTGTTATAATGAAAACGAATACAAGAGGATATGACGTGAGTGCTGTAAGCAGCCTCTCCAGAGAAATGTGCATTAAATCCAGCTTGATCCACATGTGTGGTGTATTCACTCAATATAAACTGATAGTAAGGAGCCAGTTAAAGTCCTTGTAGCCATGATGATACATGGCACTGGTGACAATCATAGGTTTCCAACATGTACTTTGTGATTTGAGGTTTTGAAGCCGTGACTCCACAAATGGTAGTAACAAAATCACAATGACCACACAGACATGAGAAGAACCACCACAAATAATCACTTTTAAGAAGCACTACTCGGACCACATCTCCCCAAACTCATGTAGTGGCAAATCAGGTTTAGAATGGAGCTTAAAATGCTCTAGTGCAGCCGGCCTTAGGGCTGCATGGGCAATAAGGCTATAAAACTTTTAATTGTGGTTGTGACGACCTGATTATATTTAATGATAGTGAGATCCTATATTCCTACTCTCAAACATGTAAGAGGCTGAACACATTTTACAACAGAGGGTGGAGCTTGGAGCAGAGCTGATGCACCATGGTGACTCAGGCCATGCTATAAGCAACTG
Organism: Periophthalmus magnuspinnatus; assembly: GCF_009829125.3. Taxonomy (NCBI): domain Eukaryota; kingdom Metazoa; phylum Chordata; class Actinopteri; order Gobiiformes; family Gobiidae; genus Periophthalmus; species Periophthalmus magnuspinnatus. The sequence goes on from NC_047136.2 coordinate 16,313,692, forward strand.
CCATGGACTCAATAGACAATAGTCTACTGAGTATCATGCAAAAGCTGCAACAGGGAAATGTTTATGAAATTGAATATGAATAAAACAATAACTAGTCACCAGAGTGAGTTACTGTTAGTGTGAACATATCTCTGTAGCGTTTTTCCTCAGCCTGATTGTGACAAAGCCTTGCTCAACTCGGAACGGTCGACTGCGTGCACAAATGACAAGGCCAGATGAAGGGATTAAAAGACAGAGTGACACAAAGCAAACAGAGCCTACACCGGGGGAGTGTGTATGCGTGTAGGGAGCAGTCATAATTGTCATGCCAGGCCATCCTCTGCTCTCACAGAACGCCACGCGCGGCTGAACACAGCCTGGCTCCATCTGAGATCAACAAATTAGCTCCAAAACTGTGTGAGACTGTGTGAGAGTGTGTGAGAGAGTGTGTGAGGGGGTGTGTGGGGGTGTGCGTGTGTGAGTGCGTGTGTGAGTGCCTGTGAGTGAGTGTGTGTGAAGCCAGGTAAAGCACACATGTGACAAAAGGCCAATGCTTCAGTCTGGGATGAGACAGTGTGACTAAATTGGCTGCGAGTGTTTCTTTGCATATGGGAGTGGCGGCAGTGCACCATGGGAGATACATGGCGGTGCCTTTGGATAGCAAAAGTGGGTTGGAGGGGCTACAACAGTGAAAGGAGATAGTGGGATGTGAGCAGAGCTAGGCTAGGTTAGCATAATTAATAATGAGCAACGATCTCTAAAATATCCTAGACCAGGACTAAACCCAGACTAGAACAGGACTAAAGCAAGTCTACATCAGGACTAAACTAAGCTCAAAGGACAAAACACCATCGATTAAAGACCTACAGTCCTACACTGCACAATTATTGTTGTTTGTTGTTGTTTATTATTTAATGAAGGAACAATGCATATTAAGAACAGAGGCATGGGGAACGAATCCCACACCTGTAAATATGCAGGATTATAGCCAGTACTAATTTTCATCCTTTGTCCCTTCCTAGAAAAATTATGTCAACATTTCCAAATAACACTTTCACTTTAACTATTATTTATGATGTAGCCACATTTGAAATTAACTCCCAAAAAGCACTTACCTCTTTAAAAACAAATTTGAAATCAACAGCATGACAACATCTCCTATAAAAGCTATTTATGTCCTGTAGTGTTTTAGATATCAATTTTCTGAGACTTGGGATTTACATTTGTGCCGTGCAGAGTGAAGCGGTGTAAATGGGAGTGCCCATATTTCAGCCTTATTCTACTGTGGTCTTATTTATGTGTGCACCCTGGACGACTGTGCTCCCTCCTCTGCACAGATAAATCAGAGCTTACACAGGAGCCCCATCACTGCAGCTAAACGGGAAACACCACACGGCATAAATCCACACTTATGGAATGAGTCGCCTAATCAGTTATATAGAAGGGGAGGGATTAAAGATAGCAGAGGGAAGTGATCATCTGGGGAAGAAATAACCAAACAAAAAGTGGTATTGAGTCGGGGGGGGGGGGGGGGGGGGGGGGATATTTGGGTTAAAAAACCCAATTATACCACTACTGTATTATATCTGTACATTAGTGTTATGTGTTTGGACCCCCTAGAAAATGAGATGGCATATGTAAAGAGAAATTCCAACAATATCAAAACTGAACATAATTAGTGTTAGACCAATATATCAGCTAAGTATTGGTATCGACCGATATTCACATGTTTGAGTAATACTGATCAAAATTGGTACCAGTTGACCGATATTGCCCTCTGCTAATGAAAGGCTTAACCCTGCCTCCCCTTCGCACATGCAGGAAGAAAACAGCTCCGTGGAAAGGGCAGCGATCTGGGATAGAGATGTGCTGCTGCTGTATTAAACTGTTATCCTGTCTTTATTCTGAGTCAAAAGGCCCAGTACAGACAACGTTATGGTCTTTTAAAGACACTATATCAGTTTTTGACAATATGTTTGCTTGAATAAATTTGCGACTATTCACTCATGACCTGTCACTTGTGCAATGCTTTTATCAGACTTGCCTTGTTTGCCTCCTAACTGATCAGTTTAGACGTATTTGCTGTCTTCAAGTTAGGTTTAATTGCTCACAGGCTCTCTTCTCCTCCACTTAACAGAGTGCAGGCAGCTGAGGAGGAGGGAGGAGGACTAGAGACTTTACTAAACAAAACAAGAAATTGTCAGGATGGAAAAATACTTTGACTCTAGTATAGAATAATTAGGCCCATCTCTAAACATACTGAATAATATGGCTATGCAATTTTGTGTAGTTTAAAATAACAAATTATATATAGAAAAAACATCGTCCCAATATTGGTTATCAGTTAGCTGTTGAAATCTGTGTATGAGCGTTGCTGTCCTTTTTCACAGACTGTGATATTGGACTGGTACTCAGTTTCAGAAACTACACTGAGCCCAAATATTGGAATTAAATCTGAGGAAGAAAATATAAAAAGAATACAAGTAAAATATATCATATGCATGGGTTTCAGAGTGACGAAAAATAGCAATTAATGATTCAAAAAACATACCTTTTGATTTAAAACTGTAAAAAATGTCTCCTATAATCAGAAGTTGAAACCCATGAAAAATGTAAATCTCCAATCATTAAAATCCCACATTGTAACTTTTTTAAATCAAAAAGTAGACAGAAATAATGTCATGTTTTTGTTTTGTTTTTTTAAATTACACTGAAAAACTCGCATCTCCACAAACCTGACTCTTCTTCGGCCAGGACGATGCCCTTGACCTTCTCCTGTTTGTTTCCATGGAGATGTTGTTCCTTTGGCTGTAATCTTCCAGATTGTAGAATGAAATGTATTTATCTCTATGGAGAAGGCTCTCAAGTATGTTTTAAACTTTTTCATTTCTTAACTATTATTTGAAAGAAGTGGAGAGTAGTGCCACTTGCTGCATGTTACCAGTTGTGGTAGATTCACTCACTACACACACATATTCAGTTTGGGCAGTTTTAGCCTGTGAATTATCCCTAATGTGTGGTGATGAGGTCATTATCTGGTTAGGGATGAGTACACTGACAGCTTTGTGATAGAGGTCTATCAACAGATGGAAATCAGGACAACAGGCCCTGCCCACTCATCCATCTCACTCAAACAGATACACCCCTTTTTATGACACAAACACACACCCCAATCCTCTCTGGAGTGGGCCCTTCTCTGCTAAATAATGACTTTAATATACCAGATTCAGGGTGTTCTGAAAGACCAACTGGCTTTTGTGCAGCTCTATACTCTGCTTATAGATGATGTCTTAAGTCAACTAAATTTGAATTAATTGAATAATTATTGAATTTACATTTAAGGATTTATGTGGAGCCTAGTACTTCCTAGTACTTTTTTGTATAAATAGCTCCTGTATTAGTTGTTTGGGTATGATACATGGTTGGATCATGGAGATTAGGCCAGTAGTCGACTAAAGAAATTCATGGTTGACTAAAGACATGTCTTGCAGATTGATTAGAGGACTTAAAAAGGGCCAGAACAAAAGCTCTCAAAACTTTTCTGTATCTTTATGTATCTGATCTAAATTGCACTCACAGGACTACAACTGCACTGAAATAATTGCAATAAACAATAATCTATACAGAAAAATTTACTAGGTGTTTATGCAAAAACATTAAACTTACATTTTGAGTTTAATCTGTCTTTTTACAAAAAATAGCAAAAGACAAAGTTTAAATCTATCAACTGGACAAATTATTGTAGGAGTGAAGACATTTGCTACTCATCCAAGCCATTTCTTCAGTTCTGGTCAGATTGCTGGTGGACACTGCCTTATATCTATCTGAAGGGAGGGGCTAACCATACTGAAACTGTAAACAGCTATTGTCTCCAGTTTCAGCTGAAACTACCCTATTTAACCTTTAATGACTCTGCTATTGCTATTGTTTTCTTTGTTTGGGTCTGAGGATGGAGTTATAGATGGGGGATAGATGATGTCTAAGGCCCCCATTCCTGTTTAAGGAAGGACCGTCTTTCCTCACAAAAATAGCTTCTTTAACTCCCGTCTCAAACCATTTCTTTTTTCTGGCTAAAATCTGAATCTCACTGTCTTCAAAGGAGTGGTTAGTGGCTTTGAGATGGAGATGTAACGTCTTCACTCCTACAACAATTTGTCCAGTTGACAGATTTAAACTTCGTCTTTTGCTATGGCTCAGACCTGGACGACTGAGGGATTACACAGACAATACAAAAAATATTATATTTTCAACTAACTACTTCACTTCTTTATGCTGTTCTTCCTTATAAATCCTTATAATATAAATAAAATGATTAGTTGACTAATACAAGTTTTGGTCTAATGCTCTACAGAGATACTGAAAGGTTTTGAGAACTTTTGCCACTTTCATGCCACTGTCCCCACTGTAAACTAATAGACACACAAAGTATGTCTTTAGTAAACCAATCATTTTTTTAGTCGACACAGCCCTAGATATGTGAATCTACAGAATCACCGTTTACAGTTAGGATATCTAAATGTAATGATCAAAACAAGACTTCATTTTTTAAGTTCAATAGAACGTGTTACCTGATGCCGAGGTTCATGGTCTCGGCGGTCCCGATCATCCCGATGGCCAGCAGCATGTTGTTGCAGATTTTTGCAGCCTACAGGGAGTTCATATAAAGAGACAGGAAACAGGGTAAAAGACTATATAACTGAAAAAAATCTATACTATTATGTTATTATGGAGGGTCTGCCACCTGCTTGCCTTCATGGGGGTAATGTTGCTTTGCCTAGAATGTTCCACAGTATGGCATACAAACATTACTTGCATTTATAATTTTTTTTACAGGTGTTTTTGCTAAAACAAATATTTTGGAAACCTCGTGGTACTGTGAGTGGTTTCTGCCTTTCCACAGAACTGACCTGTTACTTGAGCTGATGGCTTCACTTGCTTATCTCCATGGAAATAGATACCATGGTGTGTAGAAATTTCCAGGCAAAATAATAACATCTCCATGGAGACATGGGCTTGCGGACCCTCCTTCAGAAAAGTTACCTATTGCACCTATAAATTAGGGCTAAATGATTTAAAGAAAAAAACTAACTGTGTTTTTTTGGTGAGCATTGCGATTGCAGAGAGGTTAGCAATTTATCAGTTTACAAGATTCAGTTTAAATTCAGGAGAATTACAGTTAAATTCAAATATTAAATGTTATAAGTGTTTACAACTGTCAAACTAAACTATGGCGTTAACAGGTTTTAGACATTATAAATTGGCTAAAGAATTACAGGTTTTGCCATTGGCTAATTACAAACTCAACTTCTTGTAGCCCTATTGTCAATTGTACATATTAGTGCATTCAGAGTATAAAAACATAAAAACCCTGTACCACTGTGGATAACTGCTGTGGTCAGCTGCCCTTACCTGTCCTGACCCAACCTGGCCGCAGTAGACCACGTTGGCCCCCATACACGTCAGCAGCTCCTGGGCAGCCGTGTACTCCTCCTCTGGGCCCCCCACCATGAATGTTAGCTTGGCCATGCTAGCAGCACCCACACCTGCGCACACACACACAGGATAAGAGGCAAAGGGTGACAGTGGCAGGGGTAAGAAAGTACTGGAAGACTCAAACTGTTCAAATATACAAGCAACGATGGTCCTTAGAAGTTATAATTATAAGTTAGTGTAAGACTGATAGATAAAACATACTAGCTGAGGTGGCAAAGTTGATAGTAGGTAGGTACCAAATTAGCAGGTACTATCCATGGGTTTCAGATTAGGAAAAACAATTAACCAGTCAAAGCAAAGTGTTCGATTTATTGATTGGTAAAAGTTAAAATGGCGCATTTAAACAAGAAACTGAAACTCATCAGTAGTGCATTGGTTCTCAGAGGTCATTTTCACACATTACTGTGTTACTAGGTGCAGCCAGGGGCCGGAGGGGGTCTGGTTTGGGAACCACAGGATTTCATCTCTGTTGTTTGCAGATGATGTTGTCCTGATGGCTTCTTCGAGCCAGGACCTGCAGCAGGCACTGGGGCGGTTTGCAGCCGAGTGTGAAGCGGCTGGGATGAGAATCAGCTCCTCCAAATCCGAGGCCATGGTTCTCGACCGGAAAAAGGTGGTTTGCTCTCTCCGGGTGGGTGGTGAGTCTCTGCCCCAAGTGGAGGAGTTCAAGTATCTCGGGGTCTTGTTCACGAGTGAGGGAAGGATGGAGCGGGAGATTGACAGGCGGATCGGTGCAGCGTCTGCAGGTCCGTTGTGGTGAAGAAGGAGCTGAGCCCAAAGGCGAAGCTCTCGATTTACCAGTCAATCTACGTTCCTACCCTCACCTATGGTCATGAGCTCTGGGTAATGACCGAAAGGACAACGTCGCGGATACAAGTGGCTGAAATGGGTTTCCTCCGCAGAGTGGCCGGGCGCACCCTTAGGGATAGGAGGAGCTCGGTCACACGGGAGGAGCTCGGAGTAGAGCCGCTGCTCCTACACGTCGAGAGGAACCAGCTGAGGTGGCTCGGGCATCTGCTCAGGACGCCTCCTGGACGCCTCCCTAGGGAGGTGTTCTGGGCATGTCCCACCGGGAGGAGGCCCCGGGGAAGACCCAGGACACGCTGGAGGGACTATGTCTCTCGGCTGGCCTGGGAACGCCTTGGGGTCCCACCGGAGGAGCTGGAGGACGTGTCCGGGGTGAGGGAAGTCTGGGAGTCCCTGCTTAGACTGCTGCCCCTGCGACCCGGCCCCGGATAAGCGGAAGGATGGACGGATGGATACTGTGCTCTGTGGAATGACTCAATAGATTTAGGTTTCTTTACTTCACTGCTGCGTTGGCCATCAGCTGATCGCCCATCAGCTGATCACCCAACTGATTTCCATGATAACGAGCTTCAAGCAAATGGCGGCCCATAAAAATGCACACACGTGCCTGCTTACCTGGCACTACATACAATGGTCTTTTCTTTCATCTGTGGCTAAATACACCGTGAGCACTGTACGCACTGGTGGCGGAGGAAAAAATGCTTTCTGAACAGCACACTGACAGATCAAGGCTCACCTGCACAGACAGAGGCAAGAGGAGATGTGTCGCTAATATTAAGTTGAGATCCAAATTGCCTCGTTAGCGGAATGTGTCAAACAACAGCTCTGCAGCGCCCATTCATACAAATATACAAAAATACACACTTTTACTTGCACTTAATACCATTTCATACTGGCTTAGTCATGTTTAGGCAGTGTTTGGTTTAGGGGTGTAATCCAAACACCATCGACCAACAGCTCTCGAACAGGTGTAGTTGACTCTCACTGAAGAATATAGTGCAGTAAACCGTAAAGGACACAATTTGTCAGCAGCAGCATGAGTGACTGTGTAGAAAAGGTCATACGTGGCCCTTCGGCTCTCTCTCTCTCTCACTCTCAAAGGGACAGTGGGTATTCCTCTAGGGAGCTATGGCCTTTTGTCCCGGGGCAGCAGCTGTGCCTAGGGCTCTGGGCTGGAACCCCCCTGGTGGACCCCTCATGGGCGGAGTGCTGACAGGACACAGGGGTAATTAACTGCACACTTTATCATGTTCAATTAGGCTCGGAGCATCCAGGGGGCTGATGGCTTAAGGAGCGTGCCGTGTTCAAACAGTTTAACACAGCTGGTTTAACACGTCTGTGCTGGAGGATGGTCAGGGCTGTCAGGTCTGCTGAGACACTACTAGGGTTGTAGACCTTTAGTTGTTTAGTTGATTAATCGGTTGACAATGTATTACTTGACCAAAATTTGAATTAACCGACTAATCATTACATTTAGATCATACAGGACAACGAAAAGGCAAAAAGGAGAAGTTAGTAAGTGAGAGAATTAGCTAAAGATTTAGTATATTTATATTTACACATGCAGATTAACCTCATGATTCACAAGTTAAATCTGTTTTTATATAAATACTTTTTTGTACATATAGCTGTTTTTACATGAACTCCCATGCAGGTGTGGTCTTGTAAGTGCTGTTTGGGTCTAAATCTAAATGACAATCTGCTGTTTGCTATGATGATACACTAGAATGAGGCGGGGCCATAGATCTATTAAAATAACTGGACAGGATATTGCCATCTTGGATTAGTGGCCACTCTTTACTATTGGAGAGAAAAAATCCCTCCTGCTGATAACTTTCCGTGACTCAGCATTCATTAAGCTGTTTTGTATCAATATTGCAATTTACAATGTGCAAAATTTGAAATGATGATCCACTCACGTTAAAGTCCAATTCTAAATACTTGAAATTAGCATAATTTGTACCATGATCTGGACAACGCTATAAGCATACTCGTAGTCAACAGCGTAGTACAATAGTGCCTAACACAGCAGCCCAAACAGATGAAGTCAGCTGGACGTGTCTTCTGGGGCCCATTTCGCTCTAATGAAAGGCCTCTTAACAGTGAGAGCCTCATAATGTCACTGTTAATAATTAAAAGGGAATTAACCCGTGACAAAACAGCTCAAGTGGTCCTATACTCCTCCAGCTCAGTGCAGAGATGAGGACCACTACTGTACATGTAAACACAGATCCATGCGAGATCAGCCCCTCCCCCTCTCTAATTGGCTGCTGTTGTCAATGTATGATAATATAGTGCTATATGGAGCTGTCACTGGGTTATTAGGGACTACAGCAGCATAAGGAGATCACACAGGAACATATGGCATGTACAGTTGTTAAGATATTAAAGGAGATACATTATGGTTTAGTGTTAGCGCCCTCTGCTAGTAATAATGGGAGTAAACCTAAAAAAAAAAAAAAAACATACTACAGATTAATGGGTTTTGGGAGGAATGAGCACTTTTTTGGTTTCAATTGGCAATACAGTGGTCCCTCGTATATTGCTGGGGTTACGTTCTAAAAATAAATCGCAATAGGCAAAATCCGCAAAGTAGTCAGCTTCATTTTTTTTTACAATTATTATATATGTTTTAAGGCTGTTAAACCCCTCACCACACACTTTATACACTTTTCTCAGACAGGCATTAACATTTTCTCACATTTCTCTCTTGTTTAAACACTCTCAAAATTCAAACCTTCGTATATTATATCCCCATTCTTCGAACGTTCTTCTTTAAATCTGTTGTTCATGTGCCTCTGCTCCAGCAGTATCCGCAGAGGTGGCCTCTCCTTGCAGAGAAACACTTAAGTCCAAAGTGTTTCTGAAATTTGTCAATGCAGAACGTTTCATCGGGGACATATGTAAATTAGAATGAACACGTTCTGTACTGTACAGGAGACACGGAATGGAGGAGACTGACTGACAATGGTCTACAGTCCCTTAGCCAATCAAAACAAATTCATACGCTGTAAAATTACAGACACAAAGATCCACGAAACAGCGAGGCCATGAAAGGTGTACCGTGATATAGCGAGGGACCACTATACAACAAAATGCAATAGAATATTTTCTGTTGTTTTCTGTTCAAATGTGACAGCTGCACTAAATGTAATTACTAAAAGGAACGTTTTTGTACATACATAGTGCTTCCCCCTTTTGGCGAATGTGCTTCCACTTTCTGGAAGTGGTAAGTCACATGCCTGATTCCATAGAAATAGAAATTAAAACCACACATAGGAACATATTCCATGGAAATAAATGTATGTTTAAGTTTCATACCATACTATGTAAAATTATTGGAAAAGGAATGACATTTCCATGGAAGCAGTAAGTGTCCTTCTCCAAGCCAAATCAGAGTTCTAGGTTTGTGGAGATTCAAGCCCGAGTTTTTCAGTGCAATAAACCAAATTGAAAAAAACAAAACAAAATGGGCAGACTTCTCTCTAACTGCTGCAGTGAGCCTCGTCATTTTGGTCTTAAAATGTTCTTATTTGCCCCTATAACTGTTAGCCTTGATGGGTTTCATTTTGCTGGAGCTGAACACTATGGGTGATGACACATTCAGAGTCCAGTAAAATTGTGCATAGATTTTTGTTGTCATATTGGCCACGTGTAATATTTAAGTTGAAATCTGATCCCTGTGTCAAACTGCTATTTTGGTGAAATCACCATGTCATAATACAGTACTTGTGTTTAATGCAGGTCTATATGCTCAAACACACACTCCTCCTACTGGTCAGCCTCTATCATGCTCTGAGTGGTGCTCCAGGTGGATTTAACCAATCACAGAAAGATGCCAAATTTCAGAAGCAGCAGATAGCTTTAGTTACCTCATAATAGATAATAAAGTGCACTAACCTTGATCTAGGATCTACAATAAGGCTATATGAACATTTTAGCATACCACCCGCCCCTAATATGACATCATCATGAGGGTCCCATAATAGCCTTTTTATATTTGACTTGATTGCTGTGAGCGTCCTACCCTCCCTCAGCCCCAAACATGCTGACAACTGCTGCTTCATTAGTGCGCATCACCGGAGAAGACCACTAAAAAGGAGATTATTGATAACACAGCCAACGTATGGGTCGATATATCGCAGAGAGAGAGAAGGGAGAAAAGAGAGAGAAGGGAGAGAGAGAAAGAGAGAGAGAGGAGAGCATGAGACAGAAAGAATAAGTCAGATAGGAAAGAGGGAAGGAGAGAGAGGAGAGAGAGAGTTTGAGAGAGACAGGAAGAATAAGAGTGAGAAGGGGAGAGAGGAGAAATAGAAAGAGAAGAGAAAAGAGAAAGTGAACAAAAGATAGGGGGATAGAGAAATGGAGAGCAAGAGAGAAAGACAGAGTGAGAGAGATGAGTGAAACAATAGAAGAGAGGGAGCCTGGGAGCACAACCAAGCAGTATATAAAGAGGTAAGGAAGAAAAACAAGGGATGGCCTACCACCCACTCTCCCCCTCAAATTATCTAATCACCCATAATAAGCTCTTATGATCTCTAGTGGATTTCTATAAGCTGTGACACAGGCGTGATGGAAGATGTGCACCGCGGCTACAATAATACCTCATTACCATAAGAGTGCGCTGTGAGCTGGTGCTGTTTGTTAGCATTGTGGACCGGGGGTGGAGGGGGGTCCTGTTGGTTCTTAGGCCCATTCTGGCAGAGACGGATTAAAGCAGAATCCTAATGAGGCTTCTGGAGCAGGGGTGCGGGCCTCATCCATCCCAGTGGAGGTGACGGCCCGCGATCGTCGGGGGGATGTGGGGAGCGCATGGAGTGTACGCCTATGATGGAGGACATGACGGAGGGCGAGAGGGAGCAAGGGCGAGGGGTGCTCCATGAGAGAGAGGGGAGGAGAAGAGGGAGCAGGAGTGGTTTAGATGGGAGAGGCAAAAGTGTGGGCCTACAACTTGGCTTGGATGAAAAGGAAGATGTTATAATTTATTTAAGCATAAGTAGCAGAATTGTTGAAACAACAGAAACGTTGTTTGGCTATAATGTTCTGAAGTATATTTAACTTTCTTTCCATGGAATCATACAAGTGATGTTCCACTTTCAGAGAAGTTATACAATGTTGCTTTTAAGAAACTAGTATGTTTTTTTTTTTGGTAGATAAGCTTACAAAAGGTAGGTAGAGAAGTTTTGACTGAATTTCAAATTGAAAATGACTTCCGGATGCCACACAGATGACGATGTTCTGATGACTACCTTTGAAACCGTTTCTACCTTGGGCCATTTCTGCACTAATTACACCGATTACACAGACTTGTCATTGTGGTACCAATATTGGTATTAGATATCAAATCTTTTCCTTAGTAATTGAAATCAAGTTCTTAATTTTAGTAATGTGACAACAGTAAAAAGAATACAGTCCACTTTCGGGTCCTCTGTGTTAAGCGTATTCCAATCACTTCCCCTCTTTCTGTGTCAATATGTGTATATATGTGTGATGGATGCACTGTGCTGCTGTACAGGGCTGTGAGACTGTACACTCACCTCATTCATGTGGTGGACCTAACTGTTCACTAGACCCTATATGAACCAGCAATCAGCGCCTTAACAGACACTTTAACACAGGGCTTTGGTGTGGAGATGAGACTGCAGCATGGGAGTAATGACACAAGATCAGAAAGGGTTTTATGCAGGATAAGATGGGGCTGTGCAGCACATTTTCATCAGTGAAACCACAAACACTAAAGAAAGTCGTACTCTGATCTCGTCACAGTGAATCATTTAACAGGTACTTTAGTGTAAGTTTATCAGATTCCATTTCCTCCCATTTAACACATAGGCTATTCACATTTCACCTGTAATAGGGCCATTAGGAAACATCCACTGAATATCGGCATCAGTGACAACACTGGTTTTATAGATCGATAGAAACTGCTAGAAAATGAATGTATGCAATATCAAGTGTAACTGACTAGTTTTGTACAATGTAAGTGTGGTTTTAGGGATGTAACAATCTCCACACATGTCCTGTAAATTATCAGAAATTCCTGATAATTCCAATGGAATATTACCAAGTTAATTAGGGAAATGTAGCCCCTTCAGCAGTGCTTCATATCCACTAATGCTGTTTAAATGAAGCCTACCGCCAATAAAACGTGCCAACTGCTTTGCACACAGCTCATAAGTAAGTCGTGGTGACGTGTGAACCTGCTGTGGCTCTGCTCCATGTTAGAGCAGAGTGCCGTGTGCAGTAGTGGTTACGAGGCTGTGGGTCCGTGTTCTGTGTGCACACGGCTCTGAGTGCTAATGAATTTAATGTGAACTACAAACGTGCTCCATGCTACGGCTCCCTGTGATCTGTTTGATTGGAGCAGATGGCATGCGCTTGCTCTGGTCTTCTCTGTAACCGTTTTCTGATGGTACTGATGGTTGGCCTGTGAAGTCAAAGCCACAGTGTTTATGCCACGCTCAAGTTTCCATTAGTTTAAAGGGACGACGGAGAACTAGTAAAGCCGGTGTTTGAATCTGGCTTCATTAAATCTCAAGTCTTTATCACATGTTTAAAATTGGCAGTATTTCTCTACAGTGATGTTCAAAGGCTTTTCAGAAAAAAAAAAATTAGTTAGTGCCTGTTCAACATGTTTAATAGCAGTTAGACCACACATATGCACACTGTACGATGGTTCACACGATCAGTCATGGCTACAACCAGTTTGAGAGAATATCGGGCTCTAGGCTTCGTGTGACAATTACAATGGGTAGCTAAGGCTAGCACTGCATGCTAGCAATGTTTTTGTGTTTGTAAAAGTTTCATACAAGAAAAATGGAAAAGGGGAGAAATGCTGTTACTTAAGAGCACTTGTATTTACTGTTGGCCATATTTTTAAAAGAGATTGTCTCTGTCTCTGTTGCAGCGAGAGGATGGCTCACTCTGCAACCAAGACTCCAAAATATCAGACACGCTTGATATCAGTCACAGCTCATCTTTGACTGTACGACAATTACACGTTTATTCTTTTCCTCACCAGTAGAAATCTTTTGTTACACATGGGCAAAATCATGCAGGGGACACCTGGTTTAAGTCGAAATGTAGAGCTGTAATGTAGAAACTAGACTGGGGTGACAGCGGCTCAGTTAGCGCTTGTCCACCAGCCTGAAGATTGGCAGTTTGAATTTCACTCTAAGTTCTGTTGTTGTTTCCTTCAGCAGGACACTTCACCCACCTTGTCTATGTTAAAATGTGGGGTTTGTATGATTGGAGGTGAGCAGAGGGGCCATTGGAGGAAATTGGCAGCCTCACCTCCTCGAGTCTACTCTAGGACAGCTGTGGTGGCTACAAAAATACCACTTGTGTGGCTCGGGTTTTGTTGAACCTGTAAAGAGCAATATATATGTTAGGCATTCCTATTCTTTCAATTACGTCATGTTTTAACTATGTTGTTAGGGACGGGACAGTAATTAATAATATAGTTTATCACTGTACTCAAAGAAGCTACTTAGTTACTCATGTTCTCTCCTAGATCCTCGTTTCTAATTATAGCAAGGTACAATTCTATAAAAGTTGTTTAAACAATGGTACGTTTCATCAAAGCTACTCTGTGTTTGTCTTGTTCAGGTAGTAATATTGCTTATTGGCATTGTCTCCCTCAACAGAATACAAAATAATCTTGACCTTGTGATACCATAAGCCGATAATCTATGAAGTTTCAGTGTTCAAATGATCAGCCAATAGCTTTTGTTTATCTTGGTTTGAACTGTTTTACGCTTTGTCAGAGTTCCTTTTCCTTGTTTCCCTTCATGTACAACACTTATAGCTGTTCATGAAATACCAAACCTAAGTACTTCAAAAAGCCTGAATCCTGCATGCACAACTAGAATTGTGCCCGCTTTTATACATGATGTAGGTGCGAAATTTGGCATGTGACTCTGTAGCACTCAAGTTAGTAGCCCTTATACTAATCCACACTTTGTGCTTAAGAGTCCTAGGAGAAAGGGAGCATTCAGGATAAGCACATTTATAGCCAACAGCGCTGCCTCGTGTGGAGCACCGTTATAATTACACCAGAGCAGATTGCTCTTGAACAAATGGAAAAACCTAAACAAGCACATAACACAGATCTCAGCAGCTGGACCGAAGGTTGTGCCAATCTAACAGAGCTGGTATGGGCTGGAGCTAACCACAACCACAAGAACAACATGCTGGAATAAAATTGGGACGTGACCCTCAGTGAACGACAGTATGGACTTTTATAACAGTATTTTTTTTGGGGGGGGCTTAATATTTATTGTGTGTTTTATTTAATGTTGAACGTTTTATTTGTCTATGCTGTGTTCTAAATGATGATGCAAATTGTGTTTAAGTGTCATAAAGGTAATTTGTTTTTGTTTTCTAGTGAAACTCATGGATGCCATTGTGTCTTAGGGTCCTTTGGGTCAGTGAACTCAATCTCAGACACCTGTTTGCCAGGTAAGACTAATTAAAGGAAAAACTACTTAAGAAGGATGTTCCACATTATTAAGCAGACCACCATTTTCAAGCAATATGGAAAAGAAAAAGGATCTAGTGCCGAAAAGGGTGAAATAGTTGAATACTTACAAAAAAGTAAGCGTGTTCATCATACTATTGGGACATTTGTAGCCGATTCAGAGCACACACGGATTCGTGCAGATAAAGGCACAGTGAGGAAGGTTTTTGCCAGACAAATATATGTGATGAAGAGAACAGCTGCTAAAATGACATTATAAAGCAGCAAATGGGTATTTGAAGCTGCTGGTGCCTCTGGAGTCCCACGAATATCAAGATGTAGGATTGTCCAGAGGCTTGCAGTTATGCACAAACCTTCTAGCCGGCCATCCTTAACCAATGCTCACAAGCAAAAATGGCTCCAGTGGACCCAGAAATACATGAAGACAAATTTTCAAACAGTCTTGTTCACTGATGAGTGCCATGCAACCCTGGATCGTCAAGATGGATGGAGTGGTGGATGGTTGGTGGATGACCACCATCCCAACAAGGCTGCGACACGTTCTTCCATGACACAAAAAGAAGAATCGTGCTTTCCGTAGCAAAATCCTCTTCATGCAGGACAATGCACCATCTCATGCTGCAAGGAATAACTCTGCATCATTGGCTTCTGTGGGCATAAAAGAAGAGAAACTCATGGTGTGGCCCATCATCCCCTGACCTCAACCCTATTGAGAACCTTTGGAGCATCCTCAAGCAAAAGATCTATGAGGGTGGGAGGCAGTCCACATCCAAACAGCAGCTCTGGGACACTATTCTGACATCCTGCAAAGAAAACTCTCCACAAACTCACAAGTTTAATGGATGCAAGAACTGTGAAGCTACTATCAAATAAGAGGTCCTATGTTAAAATGTAATTTGACCCGTTAAGATGTTTTAATTGAAATAGCTTTTGATTTCAGTAATATGCTAGTGCTTCTAACTGAAAAATAAATAACCATTTTCAGCTCTTTACAACAATAACCTGGTACTGAAACTCTGTTGTGCATAATAATTTGGAACAGTGCATTTTAAGTTTTTATTTTTGAAAAAAATGGACCGAGAGATTGACAGGCAGATTGGTGCAGCGTCTGCAGTGATGCAATGGCTGTATCGGTCTGTTGAGGTAAAGAAGGAGCTGAAAGGCAAAGATCTTGATTTACCAGTCAATCTACGTTCCTATCCTCACCTATGGTCATGAGCTCGGTCACATGGGAGGAGCTCAGACTAGAGCCGCTGCTCCTACATGTCAAGAGCTGAGGTGGCTCGGGCATCTGTTCAGGATGCCTCCTGGATGCCTCCCCAAGGAGGTGTTCCGGGCATGTTCCACCGGAAGGAGGCCCATGGGAAGACCCAGGACACACTGGAGGGACTATGTCTCTCGGATAGCCTGGGGACGCCTTGGGGGGAACTGGAGGACATGTCTGGGGTGCGGGAAGTCTGGTAGTCCCTGCTTAGACTGCTGTCCCCCTGACCCAGCCCCAGATAAACGGAATAAAATGGATGGATGGGCATTGAGAGGTTTTGTTCAATAGCATTCAAATTGTACTGTAAAGGTTGATAACTTGAAAATCATGATGACTGTCATTTATATTGACAATTTGGCAAAATCAGAGAAACATATCATTTGTATAATAATTTGGAACGCAGTGTAGTATGTAACATTTGAGTTGTCGAGGCTATAATTAAGTAGTTAGTTATTGAATTAGTTGTAGATATGTTAGATTGTGCCACTAATTTATTGAAACTCACTTTATTTCCCATATATTATGCTTTGAAATGGATTTGCATTAGGACTTAAAAGGTGCACTATGTAATCTTTGATTGGGAGTCCGACACCTGCTCGTCTCCAGGGAGATGTCTTTGCTTTGCTCTTAATGTTCCACAATATTGTACAGGATTGTGAAATAGGGGTGAAGAGATAAGGAAACATTCAGCTAATTTTTGGAGCTGGGAATTGATCTCACAATGTGCAGAACAATTGACTACTCGGCAACATTTTAACAAATATTTTTTATTATTAAAAAACTGCTACTAGGGTTATCAAAAGTATCGAAAAGCAGATACTAATCAATACTAAATCTAACATCGGAAACAAGATGCTTATTTGACCAGGTATCGATACAAAAACTCAAATTCACAGGACAGAAATAAACCTTTCTTGATTAGCTTTACAATGATCTTGAGCTGTAGCAGAACAAGTATAAGACCACATAGACTAGTGGACTAGTGTATGCCCATGGACCACTATGGAACCAGCCTGGACAACTAAGGGATTACAGAAATATAAGATAAAAGAAAGTACAACAATTTACTGTTGAAAATCAGATTCTATCGTCTAAAAAGAGTGTTTTTTTATTATCAACATGGCGTCGATATTGCGTATCGAGTCTATTCCTTAGCTCCTCAAAATCAAGTTTGAAATTTTAGTATCATGACAACTCTAGTGCATATATATGTTCAATATCATATCTCTAAGCAGCTCTTAAATACTTTAATACCAGTGTGCTCAGCTCTTGCTCCGGCCCTTCCCTCTCCTCCCCATCAGTAGCATCATCATCATGGGTAAGTGGTGTGCCCCGTGGGGAGGGCCTGGTCGATGTTAGTGACAGAGGGAAGAAGCAGCACATGCACACAGGATCAATCCATCCCCAGGTCCAAGGAGGGCCATCAGGACACTGACACTCTGTAATGAGCCCCGATCACACTGTTAAAGGCCCAGGCAGGCTAGAACTCCAGCAGATCAGTACAGCTCTCAGTTCCTATCAGAGAAGGCACTCAAACTTCAGGATTTTTACTTTAAATCATGACATGTCATGATTATAAATTTTGAAATGGGAACAACTGCTATATGGCACATATAAAGTTATTAGTTAAAGAGGAGCAAAAACATGTCTATTAAACATTTTCGACCAATAAAGCATTTTAAAAACCATACATTTAACACAGTGATTTAAATATATTATGTGTTAGCAGTTAATACCCTCTCTTTAATATTTAGAATGATTCATTGATTAATTATTTAACTCTATAAAAAACTGCATTAGTATGTTAAAGTTTGTTAATTAACAAAAACAAAAATATTTGTATCTTTATCTTTTGTATTCATCTCCAAGTGGATATAGTAATATGGTAAAACAAGTCTACAATTTGAACAGTAAGCATTAGAAAAATAAAATTGCCTACACAGTTGCCAGCACAATCTGGGGAACCAAATAAAATGTAATAACTAAAAAAATCGGTCTTACCATATTAAAGCTTCCTTACCTGATTTTCAGATATTGAAAGGGGAAACTATGTATTTAAATCTCTCCAACTCATCTCCAGCTCTCAGAAACCATTTGGGTAATATTGAAATGCATGAACTGTCATGGTTGTGTTCGGCTTTAGAAGTATTAAATTGGGGAGGACTGCCAAAGTGCAGCCAATCCTAGTACTGCTTGTGGGTCTTATGATTTATAATAGATCCATTTTCTTTCGCTTACCCACAGCTTATTTATTGGATGCACAGCTGTCTCATTTGGTCACAAAGTGCTAGGGCTGTAGTTGACTATTAAAATTCTTGGTCAGCAACAGACATGTAACTGCAAATCGGTTAGTCGACTATAAAGGGGGTGTGGCAAAACCTCTCAAAACTATTGTGTGACACAAACTGCATTCACAAGACTACATCTACATCGCAGGAGTTGATGCAAAATAATTATTTATGCAGAAAAAGTACCAGAAAAAAAACAAACATGAGTTTAATCTGCCTATTTACACATAAATACCAAAAAATACCAAATCTTCATCAAACTCAGTCACTCACCAACACCTTTCTGCCGTTGTTCCATATAAATCCTTACAATCTAAATAAAATGATTTATCAACAAACACAAATTTTGGTAATGTAATACGCCATCAACTGATTATTTGACTATACTCTAAAAAATATGCTGCACTAGAACTAGCCATTGTATAGACCTTTTTGTTGGATATATGGATTTCATTTGTTGATGTTACAATAATGATAACTGAGCGTATGGTGCAGCCCTACTGAGCACATGCACTTTGTTCTCCCACTTTTAAACAGGCTGTGGATATTCAGGTTGGGCCACATGGGAGCCAGCACGCAGGAGACTGACACTTTGACGGATCTGACAGACTGGTGGTGGTTCAGAGCCTCCAGAGCCATACACCAGCTGCTGGGGGCTCCATCTGCAGCACCCGCCCTGTCACTGGTCACTGTGACTCCTCCCCCTGGTCCCTGTCCCCCTGTACCTCGACAGAGAGGGACAGCCCCACCCCCTGTCCATCTCTGCTCTGACAGTGAAGAGGCCAGTAGGTGGGCAGTAGACAGTTGTGTGTCTAGTGGTTGCTAGCCTGTTAGCTCTGATACATAAAAGGTACCATGTGTTTAGCACTGTTCAAGAGGACATATTGTGCTTTCATCTACTATATAGCTATAATCTATGACTTGCATGGATCATGGCTATATGCTGAATATTTTAAAGCGCAATATTTAAAACAACTGTATGATTTGTATGTATGTTTGTATGGAAGCTAACTGCAGCTGCAAACCAATTGTACCTGCAGGTATAAATAAAAGTTACTTACCTACCTACCAACTTAAAAAGAAACAAATCCGCTGACTTCTGTGTTAGAAAACTGCGGTAAACAAACAGCTGCGCAGCTGTCTGTCGCTCCTATAGATAGCTGCAGATCACACTAGAGAGCAGAAGATTTTTTTCCCATTTCTAGCTAAATGACTAAGCAATGTTCCTAAATCCTATGTCTATTACCGATTAAGAAAATAAAATTGGAGAGCAAAGTAAGTACAGACCAGTGGCGATGAAAATGGTGAGCGAACAGAGCAATGACGTATACCGGAGAATAAAGATTGCTCAAACATACATGAATCACTCTAAATACAACGATGAGAGAAATTAGAAAGGAAACAATCTTGCAAAAAAACAAAAAACATGTTATAATAGGTCTGCTTTAAAACTACTACTACTTGTTCTTAGCAAGTCTGTTCCTTAACACAGCATTTCACATTTTACCATCTTTGAAACATTATCTAACTTATAATAACAGCAGCTGAGATGTATAATCAATTTGACAAGCTTCTCAAAGTGTTTTTACAGTAGGCCATTACATAGTTAGTCCCTCCTCTGCATCAATCAAACAGTCACCTAACGCCTTCATACAGACAAGGGGAATTGTCTTGCCTAAGGGCTCAATTCAAAACATTTCCTGTCAGAAGACAACCTCTAGTCTCTAACTGATCGATGGTCGTGACAAGTTTATAACTAAACTCCTTACTGAATATTTGTAATTGCCAAAATGTTACAAATGTCAAACTTACATTTTTGGACACATGAATAAGAAGCATATGGTCAGTGCTTTTTGGAAATCAGGTTTTGAATTTAAGGAACCAAGACCTCAGAAAGACTTTACAAACTTGTGTGCTAGGACTATGAGATTAATCAAAAATTTGTAAACTGAAATTGCAATTTGAATGGACATTCACAAAATCGCAAAGGCTCTCCGGGTTCGGAGAGATGTAACCCGACGTTTGTGTTTTTAAAGTCGCTGCGCTCCTCGTGTGTTGTATCAGTGTGATTGTGAGCTGCTGTGTCATATCGTAACCACAAAACATCATCACTGCACAGCCAATAAAACAGAGCATCAGGGGCAGCTGGAGTGACAGAAATGGGCGCAAGATACAAAAGTCAGGAAATAGCAAAAATAATGAGGGGACTTTATTCCTCACCTCTCGTACAGTTGTAAAGTTACACTGAAGCATTCTCATCCATATTATTCATTAGAGTTTATCCTCTGCAAATAATCACACCCAGTCCATAAAACAGTGCTATTAATTCTGTTCGAAGTGTTCTTTAAAAAGTAAAAAAGGGAGAGGAGATCCTCACGTCTGTCTGTTTACATAAGTCCACGCAGCGAGGATCGGGGTGAAGCTACTGCTACAGTAAACACAAGCTCTATTTCCTGTGTTATTTATCACCATCCTTCTGTGAAGTATCACACCACATTTCACAAACAATAATAGCATAGTTTTGACTTGGATCTAAACTAGAAGTGCAATGATCTGATCTTTTGAACAGTTTAGTATCTCAAAGTCATTTTACTGTAGCCGCTGACACAAGGTGCACTCAACTTTTAGCTTAAGGTGCACGGTCTCTTCGCTACCATATCTCACTCCAGTCTTTGCACTCTGAGATTTAAAATCTCATTAATTCTCTTTGTTACATTAATTATATGTTTTGTTTGAGGGTGCTTTTTCAGAAAGATACTTAATAGTTTTGAGAGTTTTGCCACATTCCCTTTTTAGTTGAACCAGAATTTCTTTAGTCGACTACAGCCCTATTCAGGCAGTATTATGTCTGCAGAAACGTGTAAATCATTGTTCAGTAATTTTGTAATTTCTTGTGTTAAACCTCTCAACTAATGGACTTAGACATATTATAAGTATCACAAGTGCAGGATTAAAATTTAATAGCTCTTTTTGCAGTATTTTGCAATTAATGTAGCATATCTCTATGACTGTGTACCAGTCCTGGACATATCTACAGCGTGCCCATCCATGAGAGTGCCTCTCTCCTTCACTGAGGGTTTCCATTTTTGTTTTCTTTATGGGTTTTTTTTTCCCCAAAAAACTTTCTGTTGGTTAAACAAGGTGACTGCTGCTGACTTTTTGTGCTAAATGCAATACAGTCTCAGACCTGTAAGGATTGTGTACGAAAGAGTGCAGAGAGAAAGGTTGGTGACCGGTTTCTATAAGCTCACTGCCTCTGAACCTATTATATGTAATGTTATGTCTGAGATCATCAGCATATTATACCAGTCACTTGGAGCCTCTAGTAAACTACCTTCTAAACTCTGAGATTGAGTGTGTAGTGCTGAGGATGGCGCTCAAATACTCACATAGCAGTGAGCAGCAGGCCTCTGTTATGTGGTGTGCCTATGATTAGAGTCATGCCAACTCAAGTGCCCCAAACAGACTGGGCCCACAGCAGCCCTTTCTCCAGCCTGCTCACAAGCAGGCACCGTGGCCAACAAGCTGGTGCCTGGGTTTTCTATAGCTCCACAGCCCACTTTCCCAGGGCTGCATGGGAGGAAAACAGAATGAAAGATATTTGGGGGATTTATATAAAAGCCGCGTCCGTTAGCGATGTGGCGGTCGATCATGGGAGTCAGACACAAACATGAGCATTCTGGGTAATTACCGCTAACGACCGGCGCTCGTTAGTATGGCTCCCCTGTGCCAACACCCAGAGTTGTGACATCAGAGCGGGCTGCTGTGGTGTACTTTCACACAGTGTGGGGAGCTCTCTCACAGCACAACACAAAGTCTAATTCAGCACAACTTACAACTGTCCCATTCTGCAAGACTATCATTTGAGTTTTCTCATTAAAAGGTCCTCTACAAAACCTTTCTGGTGCAAGGTCCGCCACCTGCTTGTCTCCACAGAGAGGTTATTGCTTTACTGTTCAACAGTATGACATTATCTGGGGTTGGGTAATGTTCAACGGTAGTATGGTAGCAACAAATTTTAATGGTACAACTGGTACCAAAAGTAAAGTACAAAAAACTAGTGCCTTCATGCTTCCCAGCAAGAAGGTTCCACGTTTGAGTCTTTCTGCGTGGTTTGCATGTTTCTCCCTGTTTCTGGGTGGGTTTCCTCTGGGCACTTCCCCCATCAACCCAAAACATGTACAATAAGTCAAATCTTCCAGCTAAGGTGGTCCTGATCAAGATCTGGAGATGGATCCCTGAGCGCTGTATGGCAACAGCTGCTCCTGACAGACTGGGCCAGCAGCACAGGTTTAAGAATGGTTCAAATGCAGATAATGAATTTACCTTACAAGAGACAAATAAAAAATATATAAGTAGTGTATTGCTTTGTATCATGCTTTTGTATGTTTATGGAAAATTACTGTGTAGGAGCATGAATGACGTAGGGTTGTGGGATGAGAATCAGACAGAATCTTACTGCTTACCGTGATGGGCTCAGCGCACATGGAGCAACCTCCCATTTCTAAGGGGCCGTGTGTGACAATGCGAAAATCACCTGTCTCCTTCAGCCTGGCAACAAATGAAAGTAGTGCCCATGGAAACTTGAGCATGTTAACGTGCACATGCGGAACAATCCTGAAAGTTTAAACATTTTCAACTTTTGTTGCTGTTGCCAACGCTACAGCCAATCAGCAAAGTTCTCTTTGACAGGGCACTGAGCTGACATGAGAACTGCCAAAATCAGCATGGAGAAAGAAGAATATTCACTTGATATTTCACAAAACTACTACGAGGATATATCAAAGAAAGGTGGATCGGCTTTTTACTTCTGATGCACCGCAGAGTCAATATTAATCAGCAAAAACCTCATAGGTCTACTTGGTTTCATACTTACAGCTTTTCACCCTGTAATGTCCTCAAATTTCACAGCCAGTCATATCTGTAGAAAACTTGGGATCTGCCCTGGACTAGAGTGTGACGTGAAACTACCGCTGCAGTTCATTGCGCCCCATGTGTTGGGTTTTTAACCTGATGCAATGGGTGAAACTGGTGGTCACTGTCGTTTGTCATCCCCTGTGTGTCAAGCCTATAAGGAGGGATCAAATAGGGAGAGAAATGCATGGCTGACTACTTCAGGCTTGTTTTTGATGAAGCAACAACGTTATATGGTTGAAAGCTTGAAAAAGGTTTTTTTTTTTTTTTTTTTTGCATAATACCCCTCTTTAAGACAGTAAAAATCAAGTTCAGCTCCTTTAAGTGCAGTGGAGGCAGAGGAGCTGGTGCATGAGTGCACTGGTTGTTTCTTTTTTAAAGGCGATGATGAGTGGGCAGTGGAGATCTGACGGTGAAGTGCCAAACCCAGTGACGCACAGGCCATATACAAGCTCTGGTGTTAAACATGCCACTGCTGAAAACACACACGGACATTTCAATCACAGAGGGAAATTACAGAGCAAATGCAGGAAATGGACACTAAGCAATAGGCAACTGCTTACGGGGTTAGACTTCAAATGACTTGGTGTGTGAGAGATATTTCCCATAAAAAACAATGTCAAATTATCCACATTCAAAGCAATATTTAGTACAGGGTTGTCAAATAAATGGATAGGGATGCATCGTTCCAGCTTTTTCTGTTCTGATACCAATCTTGATACTTTGACTTGAAGTATCTACTGATACCCGATAAGAACCAATGTAGAGCAGAGACTGAAAATAGAATTTATTTCGTATAAGGCATAAGGTAAAAAAAACATCGAGCATTTTATAGCTACCGTATTATATATAATTTAAAGGCAGAACAACATTGAAAAATTAATAGAATAGTGTTTTAAGCCAACACTATCCAGTAAGTCAGTTGGTCTATAAATTACCAAAATGGGACTGACCCGATATCCGGTTCAAACATTTTCAATATCAGCACAGATATGTGATGTATTGTACCAGTGCATCCCTGTAAAAGGATACCCAAATATGCTAAAACTAGCTTTGAAACTAAATACTCAATTGAAATATAAATATTTAGCTCAAAATTTGGCATTTCCAAGCTTTAAATTCAGAACAAAAAAAAATTTTTTTGTTTTGAAAATTACTTAAAAAAAGTAGTTTTTATTTACTATGCTTAAAATTTCATATATCCACAGTGCACATCACTACAACACTGTTCATGTTTGTTGGATTGTCTTTGACAAAACTAACTTTTAAACAGCCTTGATTGTATAACTTGTCTCCAGTGAGGAAGGTTTAGCTGTCACCTTCTCAGCAGCAATGATGGTGACAGTAGTATAGAGTGCCCTCTCCTGGCGGGAGTGGGGCACAGGTGGTGGCCGTGTGTGTCCGTGTGTGGAAGGAGGAGGAAGTGTCTTTATGAGTGGTTTCCACAGGTTAATCCAGGGTAAACAAGGATGGCCATCTTCTGTGACCTCTAACCCCTGATCTAACATCAGAGGAAGTTTCATGTGCCAGGCACTTTTCTGACATATTGGTTGGGAAGCCCATTGCTCACGATTGCAAATCTGCTCCTACATATTCATAACCAAAATATATAGGGTGGCTGCAAAAGTATATAGTTCCTCTTAAATATCAGGCCATGTGACTCTTACTTGCATTTTGACTTCTTTGTTTTTCTTGTTTGTGTGCAATAGCAAACTATAAGTAATTGTTCTAATAATCAGAATTTTAATAGCAGCTTGCGTCATTATTGTTGCCATACTAGCTTTGCCGTGGTAGGCACTGGCTGTGTCTGGGAGGCCTGCAGGATGCATGTATTAGTTTGGACAGTGCTTGTCTGACTTGGATTCATTTCCTGGAGACTGATTCCAACCTTATTCATAGTCACTAAATGCCTAACCACCATTTTAACTGAACTTTAAACCATGTTGTTCATCTAATAACAAAGAATTTACACCATGAACCTGATCTTTATCCCCATATGTAAGGCAGGTCCTCATGTTGTGAGTATGTATACAGATTTTGATTCCCACAATGTGATAAATACCTACCTTTACAAACAGGGCCTATATACAAGACAGGGCCTCATCAGAGCTCATCACTGCTCAAACCATCACAGCAAAATAGGAAACAGAAGCACACAAAAAAAATAGTATAGCTGCATGCTACAATTCCAACCAAAAATTACACGCAAAATGTAGCAATACTGACAACACCACCGTCAGAAACTTGAATAATAGATTGCTATGTAGCTGTCCTAAAAGGCCAAAGGTTTCTGTGAACTTTCTCACAGAAAAAAATTGGACAATGAAATTAATTAAATCGATTTTTTTTGGTAGGGCTAGGAAATATGGTAAAATAATTTATTACTCTTTTCCACTCATATTGATCTATTAAAATACAAATTAATTAATTGTATTTCTTTCTTTCAAAATTAACTAAAAAAAAAAAAAAAAAAAAAGCAAAGCTTTTAACCAGTGTCATTTCACATAATAAATCTAAATTTCTTCCTCCAGTTTGAACTCTGCTCCAAACCACATGCTTTTAATGACAGAGGTTTAGCTATCCTCTTGATTAAAATTCAATTTTGGACAATTCGTGATACTTGGACCTTGAGTAGATTAGAATATGATTAATAGCACAGACCTGACAAAGTAAAAATGACATTATATCCAGCGAACATAGTCAATAGGATCCGTGTATGTGTGGAGGATTATAGAGACTGAAGCTGACAAACTCTGTGATGGACATTTTTACAGCAGCTGTCTCATCCATATCTTATCAGGCTCCTCTCCTCCTTCTGCGTTCCCTGCTTTTTATGGCTCTTTATCTCACATGAAAGACACTGACAGAGGACGGACGCCATTACGGCTCCATCAACATGAAACGGCCTGACGTGGGCTTGTCCGGCACAGTGCGGCCCAGCACGGTACGGCCCATTAAAGAGGAGCCTGGCCAGTGTCAGGGAGCGTCAGCGTAATGAGACTTCAAACCTTCACCTTGTCTTCAGACTATGGTCAAAGGCAGCAGTAAAAGCCGAAGAGCACTCAGTAATAACGACATGTCCCTACGCCTAACGCCAAGGCACTAACCAGCACTTAGCCCCACAGAGCACAGGTTAGATATAGTCTAAGAGACCTCACAGAGCACAGGTTAGATATACACAAGAGGTGGCCCAGGGTTCAACTGCTTACACTCTGATGGTCATGGGAGATAAGCCAGGCCTGCAGCTTAGAACTCACATCTTTAATATCTCGTCAGTAAAATGCTTCATGATACAAATATTCAAGGTACTGTCAAACAGCATAGGAATAAGAAGGCCCATCCAATTTAGGACAAGGATTCCTCATGCAATCCAGAATTTGAAAAAAGTTAATGTAATTCAAGTGTTATATCTGACTCAGCAACAGTAACGTCTGTTCAGCCGTATTAGGGGAAGCAAACCACCACAGAGCAGCAATAGTTGAAATAACTCTAAATGCAATTCACCCAATAAGATTTGACCATGAACCTCCTTTTATCACATTCATTTTGGAGACCACATCCACTAAAAGCATTCAAGAGCCAGTTTGGAAATCCAAATGCCACAGTTAAGTATGAGTTATATATTTTTCCACAATACTTAAATTATCTACAAAGAGAGCCCTAAAACAGGGCAAAACAAGTGCAAACCTTTGCTTCGGATGAGACCAGAATATGCGCTCAAAGTGAAGCCCTAACCAGTGACTCCAGATTGCTGAGAGATTAGAGCAGTACCATTAATGTGTGCGTATGAGTTACCTCCTGACACTGGGGCATCCATGAAGACTGCTCCCATCTTCTCTGCGGTTACTGCCATGTCCTTGGACACATATGGGTCTATGGTGGACGAGTCGATCAGCAGAGTACCCTTCTTCACCTTTCTACAAAAGACAAGACACAAAGACCTCCATTAGGGAAAGGCCAGATCTATACACAGGGCCTAGGATGACACATATGCTATCTGTGCATTGTAAAATTGTGTTCAATTCAGCAGTACTGCTCTAAAAACTCAAGCTCGAGATTTAAATGTTTGTAATATTTTATATGTTTCACAAAACTACAGTCTGGCAGTATTCTATTTTTGCTGCTCATTAAAATATAGAATAATATAGTAGAGGATATTGCCCATTGTGGGGTGCGGTATAGTGGCCAAAGTCTAGATCACATGTGTCAAACTCAACGCCCGGGGCCAAATGCGGCCCGCCACGTCATTTTATGTGGCCCGCAAGAAGATAAATTAAAAGGCATGACTGTCATTTTTAAATAAGTCTATACTGCTTTAATGTTTGCACTGACAATAAACTAATGAGATTTTCCCCGCAAGTGGAACTGAGATATATTTGCAAATAATCATCACAAAATGTTCATGAAGAGGAAAATTGTTGGCATGGAAGGAAGTTGGGAGGAAGAAAGGTGAAGGTGAATACAAGTTTGTGCTTTGAGGAGAAAAACCTGTATCTTTTTTGTGTTATGAGGCGCGGTCGGTACAATCTACATCGACATTTTGACACCAAAGACGGAGCTAAGTATGCAAAAGTTAGTCTGCAAGAAAAACAACAAATTGTTCAATAATTAAAAGGCTGTAAAAGGCTGTATTTGAAGCAGAGCTGAAGGTCTGTGAGCAGGTGTGTCCCGACCACATACACACTTTTAAAAATGTCAGTTTATCTCAGAAACCGTTATGTAACAAGTGAAAAAGTAATTACATTTATTTTACATGACATTCAGTTACATTTAGTGATATTTACACTGCCGCAGTTACATCTGGCCCTTGATGGCGGCCATTTTGCTCATGTGGCCCTCGGTGAAAATGAGTTTGACACCCCTGGTCTAGATACATGTTGAGTATTACCACTAAACAACTAACTGTATCCACTTTCCACTGATCCACATGGGCCATCTTAATGTCACTTATTTGGTAAATTTGGTAAATTTACTGTAAATGCTGGCTGCAGTAACTATCTCTTTACAGGTAATGCGTGTATTTGGCACAAGCTACAGTCTCAGTTGCATTCAGTATCGCTTGGACCACATGAACTTTAGCACAGAATAAAGAGGAAAGGTCTATATGACAGGTGTGTGTGGTGCCTCAGCGTACTTGAGAATGCCACTGTTTCCTGTGTAGGCATCGATCACATTGGGACTTGAAGGCAGCATGGTGATGATGCGGTCTGCTTTGTCTGCAACGTCAGCTGGTGTGTCCACAACCTGCAGAAGACAACATGTCTTTAATTAGCACACCATCGGCACTTATGCTGGGCCTTAACAAAACTAATAACATGCATGTAAGCATATGAGAGCAGTTGACAGTTGACAACAGTGATTGTTAATGTTATGTCTGTGTCAGTCCAGCAGTCTCCCGGACCCTTTGGAGCTGTAAGGCAAAGTTCTAAATCCAAGTTCATGAGTTCAAGTAAGCTTTAATCATTTCAAATATAAAAAACTAACTCTTATAATATTATAAATATTTTATTTGGCACACACACGCACAGCATTGTGAGTGTGATAGTAGGGAAGCCCAGTCTGTTTTTTTCTTTTGTTACAGGTTGAAATTGTGCAGCTACACTGTATTAAGGCAGTAAGTAAAACTCCCTGAAGAAGCATTAGAGTTTGTTATAGTTTGACAGTCACTATGACTGCATGTAAACCCGAGAACTACAATTGAGGTGTGGTAGTTTGAATCTCCTACATCTCAGTAACAACACTAGGAGGAGACTAGGAGAGACGTTTAACTGAACTCTGTATGATACAACAACAAACAGGCAGATATTAGACATGTGTTTCGTCATGCAGATCTATTACGCAAAATCAACTTTTCAGAGCATTTAACCATGCTATAGTTGTTTCCCTTTCTCATTTGTCCTCTCAAAAATGTTTTTGGAGTGATTTGTGCATATTTGAAAAATCTTTAATCGCCAATCTTAATTGGTGATTAAAAGATACTGCCTATCCTTGTTTTCACTGCCACCAGCATATGCCTGCTGCTCTGTACTTACTTCGTTGCTCAATTTTATTTTCTTAATTGTTGATACACATGGGATTTGTCAGCATTGCGTAATCATTTTGGTACAAATGAAAAAAAAGCAACTACTGTTGCTTAATTTTGTGTTTACTTGGGTTATCTTTGTTTAATATTTAAATTTGTTTGATGATCTGAAACAGTTAGGTGTGACACATATGCAAAAAAGTAAGAAATCGGGAAGGGAGCAAATACTTTTTCACAGCACTGTATTTGGTTCTTTGACCTGGTGTAGACTGGGATAAGAGTAGTTTGACAGGTTTTGGAGCAAAGACAATTTGAATTTGGTTGTAGGGGACTGTCAGTTGTCTGAGTGTGTAAATGTGGTGACTGATATGGACCTGTTCTGCTATTCTTGCTATCTTAGTGTAGTATAGAGCATTACCTGTGCACCTATGTCCTGCAGCTCTTTACAGGACTCGGGGAATACATCTGTGCAGATGACAGGATAACCGTTCTTCAGCAGGTTCTTGGCCATAGGAGAGCCCATGTTCCCCAGGCCAATGAAGCCCACTGGAGTTTTGGAGGCCATGGTCCGCGTACACACTGAACAAACCAATGAGAGACATCAGGACCTCACACTGGTGCAAAACACTAACACATTTCACCCAAAGCCCATCTAGGCTACCATTTACTACTATTATTCTTCGGCATTGTCAGAAATGTGTATGGTCTATCATAGGGCTGTCACACAACTAAAATTTCAAACTCGATTTCAATTCTAAGGAACAGGTTGAATATTGCCACAGATTTTGATACCACAAGTACACTACCAGTCAAATGTTTGGACACACTTTTTTCATTTGGTGGTCTTTTTATTTTCATGACTATTTACATTTTAGATTCTCTCTGATGGTATTAAAAATATGAATGAACACATGTAATGTACAAAAAAACTCAAAATAACTCCTTTTTTTCCCCTTCTTTTATCACTTTTTTGCAGTCTTGGCATTCCACTGATGAATCCTGACAAGACACAGTGGTGAAGCGAAAACCATTTCAGGAGACTTCATCAAGAAGAATGAAGCTCATTGAGAGAAGGTAAAGGGTTTGCAGAACTATCACCAAAGCAAGAGCTGCCTATTTTGAGTGATTTTAATAAAAAAAAAAAATAAAAAAAAAAAAAAAGGTTGAGTTATTTTTTCTTTGCTACATAATTTCACATATCTTGCATCATATATTTGACATCCATCCAAAATGTAGAAAGATGTAAACAAAGAAAAAAAAAAACATTGAATGAGAAGGTGTGTCCAAACATTTGACTGGTAGTGTAAGTAGGTCTATAATAAAATATTCTGTAACATATTCAAAAACATTCTCATTTTAGGCAATGGACTGCAATTGCCAACACTAAATAATAGTACTTTCATTATGTTACCATTTGGTACTAGTACTAGTTCTGATAAAGCTCAAGACCATTCTAAAAGTTTTTATTTTTTAAATCAGTACTCAAAGAAAGAATCTAGATTCAGTACCAGTTTTAATATGAATAAGTATCTGTTTTTCAATTTGACAACCCTTGTCTACCATAGAACTAAATAAGTAAATCATGTATAGTAATGCATGTACAATAATGTACAATACTGGTCAAGCCAAAGTGAAGCAGGCACAGAGATTCAAATGATTCTGGATTATGAATTATGTTTCAAATAGCAACAAGTACAATACATATTCAGCTATACTTATTTGTGATACTACTACAGTGTAAACACTGACAGCAGTTGTGGGAATGAACTTTGGGCTGTCCTGTGAAAACACTACATGTTTATGCTTACACAGCACATGTCAACTCACTCTGATATACTGATAGACTATAGGCCGCAGTGAAACACATAACAAACATGGAGAAAGTCATACTAAACTGTTCTGGATTTAAAGGTGTACTGTGTAACTTTTCTGGTGGTCACTATTGCTTTGTTTAGAATGTTATACAGAGGAGCATCAGAAAACACCTAGCGCATCTTTAATGCGCTTGAGTTCAATCTCAGAGATGTTTAGGTATAGATAAGTCGATATAGTAACTATCATAACAGGCGTATCGTTCAATAAATGATTACTGGGAAAATATGCTGGGGCTCAATATTTATCATGTGTACATTTTTTGGGCAAAAGTGAGCAGACTGGGTACTTTTGTTGTACTACAATAAGATTTGAGCTGTAGAAAGTTGAATAAATGACTTTTTATGGCTAATTATTAGTTCATTCTTTTATTTATTTGTTGCAGCTCATGTCTTTTGATCATACTGTTGATTTAAAAATGGTTTACTGGGATTATCTTGTATTATTGTTGTACTGTATCAGTGGCCTACAGTAGTTTCAATATTACCGTTTATTGCGATATCTCTCTGTAGCAATATGGTGTGCTTAAAAGATTATTATTGTGAAAGGCCTATGTATAGAAAAAAGTGATATGGCATTACCCAGTGATCTACAAAACTACACAATCTAAAGTACATTTGTCAATGTCACAGGTGCATTATAGTACATGCAAAAATAAGCATTCCCATTGTACCAAGAGACTAACTATTTAGGCTATCTAGGTTTTTCCTCTTGCATACAGTCAATACAATACAAATACATTTTTATGTAAGTACACATGTGTCAAATATCTTCTTATATAAGACAATGCACAACATGCATATTACAGGACATTTGACCCAAATTATGTATTTTGTCATTTCAAATGTCATTGCTCCTGTGGCTACAGGTCCAGAAGTGGGAGTGTGCAGATAACCATCTGCTGTACAGAATCTAAAAGTAAAGAACCCGGCCCTTGCACAAATGCAGTAGGAAGCATCAGAGCAGGCTATTCTCCTGCCGTGTGCAGTTCAATAAATTCGCAGGTGTTGGGACATCTGTAATTGATTACAGAATTGATTACAAGACTGTTCACCTAACTGAGCTAACAGGCTAGTGCTAACATGGCCTGCTCTGTGCAAGTACAACCATAAAAGCCGGCGAAAGAAGCTGATGTGAAACACGAGCAGATACGTTACCGAATGCAGAGTCCACATGTTTATTCCAGCTGAATAAAACAGTGCGTGACCCCCGAAATAACGCGGCCATGCTTGTTTCCCCTTGACCTCGGCGTGTGGTGACAGCTCAGCTGTCAGAAAGCCCAACAGCGCAAGTGCCCTGCCAATCAGAGCGCAGCATTTTCTCTACCTGTCCAATAGCAACGAGGCAAAGGCGGGACTTCCGGCTCAATGCACAACAAACCTTCCATTGTAAAAGTTTGTGTGTAAAAAGAAGTACAATTTGATATTATAACATATTTACGTTTCATCTTTGTCTTTGGTGTTTTCTTTTGGAGTTTCACAACGGATTTACCACTAAAAACTGGTCACTTCTGTTTCTGTTTTATTTACACATTAGTGTAGAGCTAATAAATACTGAAGTACATGGCATATGCATATAATCATTCTTCACTGTTATTTAATGTATACATCTAGAACACTTGTTGGATCTATTTATGTCTATGTCAAGAGGTAATTATATTGTATTGGCATTAGCAGCTCTGCATGAGCCTACATGGTATGAACAGGCCTACAGATTCAGGCCAATATGACACGTACAAACCTACAGGATAGAAACAGCCCTACACGGCATAAACAGGATTACAGAATCGGACCTACAGAGCTGTCCCCTTTAAGAAGACGCTCACGTGAGTCGCATCCGAGCGCTTCTCAGCATCACCCCGGAAGTGCCGCATCCCTCAGCAGCTCAGCAGCAGCAGACGCGTCATCGCCACAACAACAAGAGGACCATCATCAGAGAGCTATCAGAGGAGCAGCGGGACCAGAGCAGGGCACAGAACGCAGCCCGCACTCCCAAATCCTTAGTGCCCGGGCACACTCTGTATGACATGGGTACGGACTGTCTCTATTACGCCCTGCTTTCTTACAGCTAGCCTATCCGCGGGGCTAATGTTGTGCTAGCTCATGACAGGACAGGACATGGACAGGACATGGCCTGTTCGGTTAATGATCGCAGCTGAGCAGTCATTAATCAGATGATCATGTGAGAAACGAAGCTGAGTATCACTGGCATCTTGCCACGCGGTTATTGGAATGCACGTTTAGCAATAGGTAACGTGACGTGTGTTAGCTGGCTTGTTATGGATGCTTTTTGTCAGCATTTGAATAATTTATTTTTATAATGTTACACGTATTTATGGGCTATATGGGATTTATACTTGTACAACAATTACTAGGATTACCTCGCAGTCAGTATATATACTAATGCTTTATATCAGCTGCATAGAAGGCGCCCTGGCACCACCCTGAGAATTGCAAATGGCATGGAGAGGGCACAAGTATCAAGTCCACATATTAAAAAGAATAAGACCATGTAAGTAACATGGTGTAGAAATCAGTGCTGTCATATGTTCTTTTTAATATACTCCATATATTTTAAATGCCGTCTTATATCATCCAGCAGCAGCATCAAACTCCTTAGTCACACCCAGTGGCTCATGTGAGCTACTTGTAGACTGACTGAAATGGGAAATAAGAACACAATCTCCCCAGGAAAAAGTTAAAATTATTTTTTATCTAGTCTCTAGTAGCCTTGGTTATGTAGTGGTTTTGTTAAGTTTATATTTTGAGTTAGTTGACTAATTAATAAAAGATTTACTGTATGGTTAAAATATTGTTATGACATCATAGAGTGTCACGTGTTATTCTCTAATAACAATAATGTAATAGTCGTTGTGGTGGTAGGATTTACCACAAATATTTCTTGTTGTAAGGGAGAATATTGTTACAATGTAGCAAATTCAAGGGCTTTGTCAAAAATATAGCTGGTTGTGTTTCCCAGAGATTTTGTTAAGGCTATGGTGGTACAAATGATGATTTATTTGAATAATTTCATGGCATTCAATTTATGAGTATAAATTTGACTTACTGCATATATTTAACTTTTAAGCAGTCATTTTTGACCAGTGTAGTCTTATTTATAGGTTTATAATAATCCAATTATCAACAAAGTCAGTTTTTTTTGTGCCTATATAGCCCAGTTTATTTTAGACTATGGGGGGCCACCAGTCTCCTGTATTAATAATAAACGCTGATATGGTCAGGTTCAACTTTTATTTATATTACTTTTAGATATGCCTAATGAAAATTGTGATTAATAGGGAAAACTGGCCCTTGCTCACATTTTAGGTGGTGCTCTACTTTGGTGCACTATATAACTTTTCTGATGGAGGATCTGCCAACTTCTTCTTCCAGGAGAGGTTACTGCTTTGCCTGCAATAAAAAATAGGATATTATTCACACAATATGGGTTAAAATGTATCTACACTACCTGGCTTTGGACCGCCTTTAGCTTTGGTTATGGCACTCATTGGCTGTGGCATTGTTTCGATGAGCTTCTTCAATGTCACTCTGTCATAATGAATCCTGGCATTGTCATCTTGGAATATGCCCATACCATCAGGGAAGAAAAAAATCCATTGATGGAATAACCTGGTCATTCAGTATATTCAGTTGTCAGCTGACATCATTCTTTGAGCACAGACTGTTGCTGAACCTAGACCAACTAGAGGAGACTCGTACCTATTTGCTTAGTTACATTCAGGTGGCGACTTTTTTTTTTTTTGGCCAGGCCAGGGAGACAAGCAGGTGACGCCACTGGCCATTCATTTTTTTAGCAGTAAAAATACTTGTAATTGAATAAATGCAACAATCATCAGTTTCCCCAGGTCAATACCTCTGGTCAGCAACCAGAGGTAAACATGTTCAAATCAAATAGCTTATACTGATAACAATTGTAACTGATAATAACTGCAGCCAATCATTAATCAATGCTAGTGCAGCCTCTGCAGCTCAGTAAGTGGATTCTGGAGGTTCTGAGCTTTCATGTGAAGCATGACCTGTCCATGTACAGAGAATGAGGAAACGCTTGTATGTGTCCTCTATATATAAGTTAAGGCACTGACAACTCAGGTTCAGTTGTGACTGTAGTTCCTTTTTTTAAAACCGTAAAAGTGCACATTCTACATACAGTTCCTTTAATGCCATACTGTAGAATATTCCAGGCAAACTTTTCCATGAGAGAAGCAGGTGGCAAACCCTCCACCTGAAACGTTATATGATGCTTAATTATTTATGACATTTTCGCTTTCTAGAATCTAAAAAACACAATTTACTCTGAATACAATTTACAAATTGACATATTCATCTTCAAATGCTGCACTAAATGTGTACTTACTTGTCCTGGCCTGTTCACCTCCAGAGCCCTGAGGAGACCTGCTCGAGACCATGTCCTCGTTCCAGGTGGTGGACTCCTCGCCGGGCAGCAGCGTCAGCATCATGGAAACCTCCAACTTTGCCCACGTCATCTTCCAGAACGTGGGCAA
This sequence comes from Periophthalmus magnuspinnatus, assembly GCF_009829125.3. Classification (NCBI taxonomy): domain Eukaryota; kingdom Metazoa; phylum Chordata; class Actinopteri; order Gobiiformes; family Gobiidae; genus Periophthalmus; species Periophthalmus magnuspinnatus. Next base: position 16,349,332 of record NC_047136.2, read on the forward strand.
GAGCTTCCTGCCCCAAGCCCCCCTGGAGTGCCACTACACCCTGACGCCCTACATCGCCCCCCACCCCAAAGACTGGGTGGGCATCTTCAAGGTACCCATTACAGGCTAATTACAGGGCACGCCACGGAACATCTGAGCCAATTCAATAACCGATATTTATGGTGAAATTATTGTAATTATTGCGGAGTGTTTTGACATGGATTACGTGTTTTATGAATTGGGCTTAGTGTTTGAGAGAGGCTGCTAACACGTTCATAAGGATGCCGCTAATAGGTAGTCTTCCCGGTACATGTTTGAAAAGTTTACCACAAGCTTTGGTGTGGTGGAGGGGGAGTGGGGGAGAGTAAACATGGTGGGCTGATTCTGGTAGGTCTCGCTGTGGGGCAAACATTTTGGTGCACTTTCTGGTGACCTACATGACAGTGGTTTTCAAAATGCGGTCCATGTCCTATGGGTCTGTGAAGGTACTGCAAGTAGACCTAACTATTACCATAGATCAGGGGTGTCCTAATTTTGGCCGGAGGGCCAAATGCAGCTCTCAGACCAATTTTTATTGTCCCTCAGGTCTTCTGTTGAGCTGGCCCAGTTGATCATAGTCAGTACTTTTTATGGCAAATTTGAGCAATCCTACCACTAGAATCTATATAGAACCTAAAATTAATATTTCAAGCCTTTTTAAAAGTATGATGTCAAAACTATGTTAAGTGAATTATCCACTATTGACCAATGGTCTGTGGCTGTTCATGTCACATATTTTATGGCCCTCAGTGAAAAGAGTTTGGGGACTCCCATAATAGAAAGTGACAGATGTGTAGACTAGTCAGTGATTTGTTTTTTTTTTTATTTGTTTACTCATCAAACAATTATTTTTATTGTACACTAAGACCTTTTAAATATTAAATAAAGGTAGAAGTCTCTAATCACCATCAGAAACCAAAAATCTGTTTGGAGGATTGGATGAATTTTCTGTTGCTGTCTTTAGCCTATGTAGAGTCGTTGGTGCTGTTGGTAAATTGTGTTCTTTAAGGAGATGTTGATTTCAAGGAAAGTATTAATTGTATTACATGTATGTTTGCATAGCTTAGCCCTGGTTTTAGTTTCAGTTGGCAAAGTAACCACAGATTGAAGGGAGGAGCAAACATGACGGACTGGTTACAGCAGGTCTCCGTTAAACACATAATTACTACAACACCTATCAATCACAATAGTCAAACAGTATCAGGACAGAAATGAAAGCTAGTCATCACTTCCTTTACTTATCCCCTTTCCCTGATTTTTAATAATGCAGTTTTATGCACTATGCCTTGCACTTGTATTAGACATCCTTGGTCAAATCTATAGTAATTTAGAATAATAATAATAATGTATGATATAGTACCATTGTTGATATTTGTCCAGGGTATCAAGATTACCGGAGGGCACTTTATCAAGAGCACTATAACACTACATTGCAGTGTTTTATCATTTAGGCCTAGTTTCTTTGAGGGACCGGGACCACTAGGCCTGTCACTGTAATACTTTAATACATTCACCTCTCCATATGATTCCTACAGGACATATAACCCTGGCCTTTTTCCCCATCTCCCCTCTCTCCTCCCCACATCCCTTTTTTATCAACGCCGTCAAATCTCACACATAATTAAGAGGAAACCCAAAGCCTTGTAAAAGTCCAAAGACAAACAGTCGAATGTTGTTAAGCCTGTGACTTCAAAACAGGCACTGTCATTAAAAAGGAATCAGGAGCAGGCTTTATTTGGAAAAAGTTGATTGGAAAATGTAATTGTTGTAATGCGGCCGATCGGCTTTGATGGTTAGGAGATGGCCCCAGGCAGGAAGCACCCGGGCCAGGATCTGAGGCTGAGTGACGCGTGTGTGGCGTGTCTGTGGTAGTACCCGGAACAAGTGTCTTATCACTGTACAGGTTTTATAGTGTAGTGTCTGATGTTTTACTGGATGTCTTAGTGGATGTCTTCAAAAATAATACTTTTTATGTAGATGTAGAATAAGCTGAAATCATAGTTTGTTTATTTATTTTTTTGTTTTTGGGGCGCTAGTGGCACAGGCAGTATGTGTTTGCCCTCCAACCACTGGGTAGCACAGAGACTTAAATGTAATCTGAACTATGTACAGATGCAACTATAGTCATATGATTTATGATACAGGAAGAAAAAGTTAACATTTTTAATTGCCCTAACTGTTTTTATTTTTTTTGCCAGTCATAGTGCAATTTTATTAAATGTTATGTTATTTAGAAAGGAATTTGTTGTTCTTCTAAGGCCTGAAAGTTATGAATATTGTGAGCATCTTCTTTAATACAGTCTTCAAGACTTTTTTTTCAGCTGTGGTGTGAGAAGCTAAAGTGAAACTGGAAAACAAACAGAAATGAAATGTAGATTAACTTTTCAGTAATATATATATATATATATAAAAAAAAAAAAAAAACGCATCAGAAAATAGCTAGCACCACAAACTGCTACTTTAACAAGTTACATTACATTTTTGCAATCTTTTCATAAGATAATTAGTAGGGATGCACGATAATATTGATCACCAGTAATTACTGGCTGATAATGGCAATTATGACGTCACATCGATAATTCCGGTAAGAACATTTTTCACGGATAATTTAATCCAATAATTAGAAGCCCAGAATTCATTGATTCAGCCGCTTTTCCTCCAAGGTTTTCTCCCTCCGAACGCTCACTCTTTGTGTGTGCTCCAGTCGCGCACACACAAAGCAGCCGCACACACACAGAGCAGCCATTGTTAACTTTCAGGAAGCATCTCTAGATGAGCACACTACAGTGGGTGAGGTCTGTGAAACCCAAAACTTTTGGCATTTTGCAATTTTATTTGTTAACTGGTAACGAGACAAGGAAGACTCTATATCTCCTTAGAGTTTTAAGAAGTAGATGAAGAGGTTCATGAAGACAGTTCTACCAAACACAGCTGGTGAAAGTGACAGAGATGCCACAAATGACACACCAACCACACTCTCTTGAAGATATCATGGAACGCATAGGAGTACGAACAGTCCTAGCTCCTCCAAGTCACACACAAGCACATCATTCATTAACCAAAATATGCACTGGATAACATTGCTGCAGCAGTAGGACCAACTCTCAGGAAAATGTTCCCAAATATGCAGGAACTGTAAAAAATGTAAATGGATGTAAAACCAACATAAAAGATCTTAAAGGTAATTACTGTCTCTCCATCTTGTCCAGATGACAACCAAAGTCTGAGATTTATACATTAGTACGTAAGGGGTTGGATGACATGAAAAATTTTATGGTTTGTGACAGGGTCGGATGTCCATCCATCCATCCATTTTCTTCCGCTTATCCAGGGCCAGGTCACGGGGGCAGCAGTCTAAGCACGGACTCCCAGACTTATCTCACCAGACATGTCCTCCAGCACCTCTGGTGGAACCCTGAGGCGTCCCCAGGCTAGCTGAGAGACATAGTCCCTTCAGCATGTCGTGGGTCTTCCCTGAGGCCTCCTCCCGGTGGGATATGCTCGGAACATCTCCCTAGGGAGGCGCCCAAGGGGCATCCTGAATGATGCCCGAGCCACCTCATCTGGCTTCTTTCAACATGGAGGAGCAGTGGCTCTACCCCAAGCTCATCCTTTGTGACTGAGCTCCTCACCCTATCTCTGCGGAGGAAACTAATTTCGATGAAACCTCAAGAACCCGATGGAGAGTATAGCGCTTGTCCAGTGTTACGTGACCGGGATGAAAATCCGTTCTGGTCCTCCTGAACCTGAGGTTCAACTATCAGTTGGATTCTCCTCTCCAATACCCTAGGATAGACCTTACCAGGCAGGCTGATGAGTGTGATTGCCCTGTAATTGGAGGACACCCTCCGACCTACCTCCTTAAACAATGAACTACGACCCCGGTCTGCCAGTCCAGCGGTACCGTCCCCGGCCACAACGCGATGTTGCAGAGACGTGTCAGCCAAGACAACCCCACAACATCCAGAGACTTAAGGTACTTGGGATGGATCTCGTCCAGCCCCAGAACCTTGCCACCGAGGAGCTTGCCAACCACCTCAGTGACTTCAGCCAAGGTAATGGATGAGTCTCTGGGTCCCCAGTCTCTGCTTCCTCCTCAGAAGACATGGATTTGAGGAGATCCTCAAAGTATTCCGCCCACTGTCCGACAACATCCCCAGTTGAGGTCAGCTGCTCTCTGTCCACACTGTAAACAGTGTTGGTGAAGCACCGCTTCCCACTACTGAGGCATCAGGTGGTTTGCCAGAATCGGAGGCCATCCTATAGTCCTCCTCCATGGCCTCCCCGAACTCCTCCCAACCCCAAGTTTTTGCCTCTGCGACCACACAAGCTGTGGCACGCTTGGCCCGCCGGTACTCGTCAGCGGCCTCAGGAGTCCCACAAGTGAGCAAAGCCTGATAGGACTCCTTCAGCCTGATGGCATATTTTACTTTCGGTGTCCACAACCGGATTTGGGGGTTGCCGCCACGACAAGCACCACAGACCTTATGACCAAAGCTACGAGCAGCCACATCGACAATAGAGGCTGAGAACATGGCCCACTCCATGTCCTCAACATGGTGTTTGTTTTGGACAAACTGTGGCTTGCACAGAAGTCCAATAATAGACTCCCCCCCCCCTCCTCCAGGTGTCACTGTCATTGCCCATGTGGGTGTTGAAGTCCCCGGTTGGTGCCTGTCTAGTACCCCTCCCAACAATTTAAGCATTGGGTTTTTGTTACACTGTTCTGCCATTCAGTTAAGAGTTGTTCGTCAAGGTTATCTTGTTTATATGCAAGTAATGTGTTTCACTATTGAATATTTTTGATCACACTGACTTTTAATACTTCTGATTTCTACAAAGCTTTTGTTCATTATATTGTATTTATTGCATTAACTTGAATATTCTAAAAATGTTGTTGTTGTTGTGTCAATAAATATCATTTTATTGATTTTGAAGAAACTAAAATTGTTGACTTCCCTACAGGTTCTTATTCTTATCCCTTACTGTTGCACTTGAACCTGCAGTGGTTGCCCTCTTGTTTTGTGTGTTTTAACTCTTGTCTACTACATTACATAGTGACACATATGGCAGGTTTCCATTAGTAGCTGAATATGTATGTAAGCACGTAAAGCTCATTGGCTTTTTAAGATGGTTTTCTGCTATAGAATAGCAACAAATATCAAACACAGTTTTGTCACAAATGTATGGGTAGCTGTACCCGCTGTAACCATTCCTCTTGGCAAGCTTGGATGTTTTGATGGGAACTCTCACACACCTAACAGTTGAGGTACGGTGTATATCATCACTGAATGTTGTCCTGGAGCTGCTGCATTTCTAGATGGTCGAATTCTGTGGGTATTCCATTGGTGGACTATATATCTATATCTGCAGCTCCTTCTCCAAGATGGGGAAGAGGGACTATTTAGTTAATGATAGCCAAGTGATATAAAATATAAGCTAAATTGTATGGACAAAAGTGGGTATTCAAAAACTACTCAATTACATAACAAATAAAGGTTAAACACTAAATATAGTAGTATATGTTGTCATACTAAAGAAGGCCCACTGCCATTGGATTTAGTATACACAAATGACCCATTTCTCAGTAGGCTCATGCACTACACTAGGATATGTCTTACCTCGATCACTTCAAGACATGTGAATTGTTCTAGACTCTTGTCCAGAAAGTCACCAGAGAAGTAGCTGGTCTCTGTGTGTGCTGCTTCCTTAGAAATCCCCACCACTGTTCTACCCTGGTTGTGATTACTTGAGCTTGTCAGGTAACTTCCTTTTGAAAAATCATTTCATTTCTGAGTAAGACTTGCATTTGTCCCACGTAACAGTCTTCCAGATCGGGCCGTATTCAAGTAGCAGTTCCATTGGATGATGGCACCTCATTGATGTAGTGATCCAAAGGTAAGCGGTGGATGCTATTAGTGGAGTATGTGTGTAGCCATATCACCACAAACATACACTGCACCATTTATGGAGATCCCATATGGTGTAAGTTTATCATAGGAATATATGTGTAAAGGTAAAATGTGCCAGAGCTTTGAAGATGTTGAAAGACTAATAATGAGATTACTCAACATGTGTGAATGTTACGAAACACAACTCTGAGCATGTTGTTTCGTCAAAAACATTCCAACACGAATAAAAGCTGACATGAGACATTTTGAATGATATAGGACCTTTAAGTACTTATATCCAAGATTCATATCATTATTACAGCACCTGCTCTATAAACAGTTAAAACCATTTAAACACATACAATGAAATAGCAAGAAATCTTTTCGTAGCCCTTAATAAAATCACCGCCATTACATGAAACTTGACATTTTCCTTGTTAAACCATCAGCTATAATTTATTAGCCTGTTATTTGTTTTAGCTGCGACTATCATAATAATTTACTTGAGTGTGGGGATAAACTACCACACAAACCCTCCACAATCCCAAATAATGGCTCCAACTGTGCTACCGACGCGTGATTGGTCGAAAATGACTCGCCGTAACCTGACATTACCTGGCTCTTCAAACTGGCTGCGCTAACTGCCCCGAGGCTAACTGTCAAATATGAGATGAGTCAGGAGGACAGGAATCCAGTCCCCTCTTTCTCTCTGTTGGCTTGTGCAGGTGTTTAACTGTGTACAAGCTGCTCCTTCAGTCACACGGGAGGCTACAGCGGGACATAGACGCTCCCTAGTGGACAACATGCAGAGAGACTTTGAACAAGGAATAATATTAAGCATGAAAGAGAAAAGAGTTGTTAATGGGGCCGTACACATAGGCCTGTCACGATAATTACTATATCAACTTATGAAAGCTGGAACAAGAGCTTTTTGGGGTCAATATTTATCGTGTGCACAGTTTTTTTGCAGTACTGAATTTTTGGTTACTTGTATTTTTGGTTATTTTTTGGCGGCTTTATGATAAGATTTGAGCTGTAAAAGGTTGAATTAAGAACTTCTATGACAGGTTACAGATGCAAAATAAGTACTAAAGTGTTTCCTTCTTCTGTTTATTTATTTCAGTTGATGGCTTTTTAACAGTATTGTAGATGTAGACTAGTTTTTGTGGCATAAATCTGCTGTTGGGTTATCTTTTCAGTGGCATAAATTTGTTTCAATATTATCATTTGTCATCTATATTTTCTTCAGCAATATAGTGCACTTTAAAATGTGTTATCTTGACAGGCCTACATACATAGAGATTCTAGCTTGGGCGGAATAATTTGGGGAAAAATATCTAATTGTGATTTTTCTGACTTGCATTGTGTAGATTTCTTATTGACTGATTTATGAATAGGATTCTGTTCAAACGTGTCCAGTAGAATTGACAAAAAGAAATAATGAACTGAGAAATTATAGATTATTTGTACAGATCTAAACTATAGGGTGAGCATTTTTTTTAATGCAGAATAAGACAGGATATTTTGTTGAAATTAAATTAAGGTATTTCAAAAATTGCAGCCTTTGTGATTTGCTTTGTGATTGCGTCCTTTCAAATTTTGATTTAATTGTGATTAATCTTGCACACCTAATTATAGCCATTATAATCATACCCAATTTGGTTATGATCTAGTCCAGGTCAAGACATGTTCTGGTCGTTGCATCATATCACCAAAGCAAATTTTTTGTTTGTGAATTTTGTTCACTTACAATGGCAATAAACCTAGTCCAACCTCTGACCTGGTTTAGACTTGATAATACTTAATTTACTTCTTTACTACTAGATTAGCTGTAGTTCTGTTTTTTCATTATTAGCTCCTTGTATTACCTGGTTCAATACTTGGTTTAGTCCTTAATTTGTCCTGGTTCAGGCCTGGTCTAGACTTGGTTTAGTCCTAGTGTGTCCCTCACAGACCTGCTTCTAGTTAAGTCCTGATTTATTTGACTTGATGATAATTTAATATTTGATTTAATAATGGAAAGTGGTTTAGTCCTGATTTTAACATGATTTAACACAAGTTTAAACCTAGTTTAATGCCTGGATCAGTCCTAATTTAGTCCGGGTTTAGACCTGGTGTAGTCCTAGTTAAGGCCTGGTCTAGGCTTGATGTTTGATTTAGTAATACTTATGTTGTGGTTTAATTCAAATTTTGTTGTTTAATGCTTGTAGTACAGAGTTGGTAATTTCAGACTTGGTCTAGACTAGATTTAGACCTAGTGTTGTCCTTTGGGTCTGGTTTAGTCCTGGTTTAGTCTTGGTTTAGTCATGATTTAGTCTGGGTTTAATCCTGGTTTAATCCTGGTTTAGTCATGGTTCAAACCAGGTTAACCCTTTGTTTTATTTTCACAGTATACTTACTTGCCCGTTCAGACCTCTACAATATATTTGGCAGTTCTAATCAGCAGGATATACTTTAGATTTATGGATGTATCTAGAGTTAGTGTTAGAAAGCCCCTGTGCGCTGCGGCTCTAGGTTGTGGCATGCCTCAGATGGCGGCTGGGAGAAAACCCGTTGACGCAGCGTATAATTAGAGTGTCATCGCGCCGCTCACTCACACCTCAGTCCCATGATTGATATACACTGCTCCTGTCATTATTTTATAACATCTCCGCGCCGCTGGAATGCTCCGCCACTCTGAAACGCACGTCACTCAAACTTCGACTCTGCAATTAGACAAATAATTTATGTGCACGGCTTTCTCCACATGCTGCAGCCCAGCATGCCGCGATACCAAAGGAGGCGGAAAGAATGTCCCTGGCCCTGTTTTCGTTGGGTCATGCAAAGATAGAGTAGCCAAAACTTGTACTTCCGCATTAGTAATATGATTTTGAAGTAACGTTACTCTTACTTTAGTATGATGTAGTGGTCCAAGAAATTGCTTAAGTAAGAGTAAAAAAGTATTTGGGAATGTAATGAATGTAATTGAATGGATAAAACATTAAATAAAGCACAACATCTGGTATTTTCAAAGGATAGCCATAAAAATGAGAAAAAGTGAATCATCTAAAGAAGTTGTGTGAAAAACTCAAAGAAGAAACACAAATGTTCAAATCATTTAATATTTTCAACATCTTTCTATCATCTATCATCAACAGCTTTTGTCTCTTGTAAGACCTACTCACAGTGGAAAGAGTAAATAGACCTCATACTCAAGTAAGAGTAGTGTTACTTCAATTAAAGTGTTACACAAGAAGGAGTAATAGCATGCTACTAGAAAGTACTCTGAAAAGTACAATGTATTTACAAAGTTACTCAAGTAAATGTAAGTAGTACTGCCCCACCGCTAGTCTTGTTCAATAGAATACTGAAAAAGTGGTGTTGTTGTTTTGTGTTGAAAATACCAAGAGCGCAGAATGAGCCTGGGTGATTTACGGTCATGATCCGAAATTATTTCTGGCTTACATAATTTTACTAAACAAATGTGTAATTGGCACTGATTGGCAACAGCTACTGTTTGCATTGGCTTGAATATGGGTCACGATTGTACGTATTATTCTTTAATACATCATAAAATAGTAACTGTATTGCAAGTAACTTCATTGATATTTTAAGTACTAGCCTCCAGATTGTTTGCCAGTGAATCATGACTGAATCTTTCCAATCTCATATTAAAGCCACAGTATGTAACTTTAAGACAAAAAATAGGTTCAACTAAAACCATGTTTGTTTGTTGTTGTTTTTTTTAGTTTTTTAGTTTTTTTAGCATTTCAACTTGAAATGCTAAATATGCAAATTAGGTTAATTTGCAGCTTTTTCGTCAAAAACATGTTCTGGCTTCAGTTGCCACTGAAATTTTAAAGTACTTTGTAACATCACGTAACACTGTTCTGATTACAGCCAGGTGTTTCTGATTACAAACACCTGGCTGCAGGGGCGGTGTTTGAAGTGTGGATATCTGTTAAACCAATCACATTGTTCGTCATATGTCCAGATCCCGCCCCTCCTCTCTGCTCGCACTCTTCAGTCCTCCAGACACTGCCCATTTTAGCAGCTCTATTTGAAATGTGGTTGTGGGCAGAGTTTAAGTATTTAGTCCCACTTTAAGTAAACATTTGCCATTTCAACTTAAATAATTTCACTGAATAGACTTAAAGCAGTTCTGCTGTGTTAATGCTACAATGGCTATTGTTAAATGCTTCAGAGTTACATTTGTCAATAATTCTGTTTCCTTAAACTTATATTTTATTGCAATTAGCATATGTTCTAGACCCAGTTCAGTTAATCTGACATGATGATACCTATTACCTTCCAACCCTTCTCTAATATTTTAATATGACAGAAAGACACATGAAGAAGCTGCCAACATAATACATCACTTGACAGTTGCTCGAGAGGTTTGGCCACATTTCCAGAACTGCACTGCTCCCAAACCATTGTCACATACAAACACACTGTGGTGTCTGGTTGGGCTGAACAATTTTGGAAAAATATCTAATTGCAATTTTTCTTCTGCTCAAAGAAATATGAACTGATAAACTAATGTTAGAATCCCATTTTCTCATGTGCAATCTTGCAAGATTCTATTGTAATTTACCCGAATATCTGGTGCATTTAGGGCATATGATTGTCTGTTTATACATTGTGCCTTATAGATTCCACCCACAAGGAAAACACAATATCAGAATATTCACGGTGGGCACAGGATGCTGACATGACAAAAATGATTTTCAAAAATTATGTTGTGGTAGCATCAGAATACATTTTCTCAATTTCAGCACTAAAGATGAGGCTCGATTTCTAAAACACTGTACCCCATATAATTTTCAACACAAAACTGCCTGTGAGTTTAAACTAGTTTTCTTTTTGACAACCCATTTAATGTCATGTTTATGACATTCAAAACAGTAATTTAAAGATACAAAATGTTACTTTCAGGAGGTGGTGGTACGTCACCTGCATGATTCCATAGAAATGGATAGTTAAAACCATATGTTGGCTATAATCTTCCACAGTGTGGTATAAACCTATCTCCATCGAAAATGTTGGAAACAAGAAGCAGGAGGCCCTCCTCCAGACCAAGTAACAGTCAGGTTTGGTTTATTCAATATTACCATGTAGTTTGATACTTTTCAGACCTTGGTTCAGCCATATACTATAATAATAGTGTGAGTAACATGTCCCGTCAGTGCTGTCAGGGCTGTGTGTGTTCAGAATGTTGTGAATGTGGAGGTGTGCTGCTGCAGTTCTCACTTATGTAACTCAGGATCACATCTGTGTGAGTCTGACAGATTTATGACCCCTGCTTTTGCAAATGTCTGAACACCTCTCCCTTTAACGGCTGTCGCCTCACAACAAATTACATTACAGCCCACATGAAAAAAATTCGCATTTTACTTAAAACTGTAAAGGAACTGTATATAGCTTGCACTCTTACTGTTTAAAAATATTATTTCGGTGTCACCTGGGTTGCCAGTGGCTTGACCTGCAGATAGAGTATACACAATTTTCTCAGGCCATGCCTCATGTGAAAGCTCCGAACCTCCACCATTCACTCACTGAGCTCCAGAAGCTGCACTAGCACAGATTAATGATTGGATGCAGGTGCTGGGGTTTAGGTAGAGAGGATTCAGATCAGAGAGTCATTTTAGGTTTAAACCTACTGGATTTCAGCATTGCACTGACAACCCGAATGAGAGACTCGTGTGAGGCTCATTCTGCTTTCTGATTGGATAATCATCTTGAGAATCAAAATGTCAAATTGTACATAAGTACATGGGACATCATGTCCAATGTTTGTTTTGTTTTTTGTTTTTTTGTAGCAATTAAGAAATGATGAGCATTAGAATTTTGATTTAAAAAGTCAGTGATCAACTTATTTATGGTATGGTATTTTTAATGGAGAGGCCTACAACCAATTCTCTCTTAGTAAAACTATTTGGTTTTGAGCAGAGTTCAGAATTTGGCGGAACAACAATCTGACTATTTTTTGTATAAAATTGTAATGATTAAAAGTTTGTCTTGTTTAAGTTCAGGAAATTATAATTGGAATCTTTTTTCATATATATATATATATATATATATATGTTTTGAGGCCTGTGCACATGTGTGCCCGCCCAGCTAGTTCCCACCTCTTTTGGACACCCTGAGTGGGGCCAGGAGAGGCAGGAGGAGACAGGAACAGGAGGTGTGGAAGAGTGCTTTCCTGGTATAGATACAAGTATACTGTTTAGTCTGACTAATTAGTTTTATAATGACACACTGAACTACACCAATGACCAGCCGTGTTATAGCCCCCCTAATTAGCCAATCACTGAAGTTGTATTTTTAAAAAAAATTAAATATCTTGTGTCTTAAAAGTATCTTATTATGTATGAAAGATTCACCACCAACATGTTCTGAAATACATAAACATTGTAGTTGGTTGGATAAGCTCAAAATGTGGTACATCTTTAGTTTAGCATTATTGAGGAATCTTATAATTTTGGATGTGCAATTATTTACGTTAATCAAATTGTACAGCCAGTCCTCTGTTAGTTTGAAAGAATGTTGTCAAAGTGGAGGTTCATTCACACTTGCTTTATTAATCCATTAATTAAAAATATTGCCCAGATATGCATATTTTGCTCAGATTGTTGAGTCACAGGTAAAAATGTTAACTTCCCCTGCGCAGTTATTAAGTTCATAAACTATCACCGGACACATCCTGTGGTCAAACCGTTTTCACAACAAACGCATAACTTCTTATGGCCAAAGTGTGTAATTTCTCATAGTTCATTCTCATGGCTGACAGCAGAGGAAGCTCTAATGCCTAAATGTCTCACTGGAAACAGAGGTGTAGTTTATAAAGTATGTTTTTCAAATGCAGACATTGTCCCAATGTGACCAAAAGCATATTTAAGGGAATTAAAGCGACAATAATGCATAATATGTGTCTGTGTTGTCTAGCGTGCTAATCACAGAAAATGGTTATCTGCCAATCCAAACATGAATTTTTGTTTGTTAGAATAGCTAATTCACATAATGTGTTGTTAAGGGATTACAGTAATACAGGCTGATCATGTTCATTGGAAGAGCCAAAATATCTCAAGTGACATTTATCAGACTTGAGATAACTGTTGTGACACAAACGTATCAAAGCCGGAAAGCAGAAGCTGCAACCAGAAAGGATCCAATTAGCAAACTGCAAAGGCTGCAATTTTTGAAGTATCCCCATTTCCTAGGATATTTTGTTGTTTGTGTATTTTGTTGTTTTCTGAAGTACTATTTTTTTAAATTCTGCATTAAAAACTGGTAGCCCTGTACTTTAGATCTGTACAAACATTTGAAATGTGTTTCAGGTATTAGTTTGTCAGTTCATATTTCAGTCTTTTTGTCAATTGTTCTGGACATGTTTAAAGTGGGATTAAACACCTAAACTCTGCCCACAACCACATTTCAAATAGAGCTGCTAAATTGGGCAGTGCCTGGAGGACAAATGTGGAGAGTGAGGGGAAAGGAGGGGCACGGTCTGAACATTTATGAAACAGTGTGATTGGTCTAACAGGTATTCACACTTCAAAAGCTGCCCCTGCAGCTAGGTGTTTGTAATCAGAAACATATGGCTATAATCAAGCCAGACTTGCGTGATGTCACAAACTACTTAAGGCCACTGAAGGCAGCACAAAAAAGGAGCAGCAGAAAGCAGCAAATCTGTAAATTGCTCAAGTCTCAAAGACTAGGAACAGTAGATTATGCTATTAAAACAGCATATACACAGTTTAGTGGGTTAAATGTTTAGTTCCATTTTGAAATGTGAACATTGGACTGAATCCTATTATTAAAACATAAATTGCAAGTTTCTGCTTTCTGTGTTTGCAGGTTGGATGGAGCACAGCACGGGACTACTACACCTTCCTGTGGAGCCCTATGCCTGAAAACTACGAGGCAGGGAGCACAGTGCACCGGACTGTGGTGTTCCAAGGTGCAAACCACTACACACACTCCGCACTCTGAAGTCACTCCTCCATTTTACAGCACATATAAACGCGCAGCACTTTGATTTTAATAAGGGAACACGACCGCAGAGAGAGGCCTGGGACCCTGCTCCTCTGTAACCGCCGTTTACTGAGCCTCTCATAGTCAGATATTACCCAGTGAAAATATGAGAGCCTGCTGCGGTGTGGCACAGTCAGTAAAACCGGTTAGCTAGCTGCCTGCGATGCTAGCTGCCCTGCTGCAAAACAGAGCACATTAGGGGTAGGAGTGTAGCCACAGGCGTTATGACAATGAAATGTTAATGCTTGGCACTGTTGACATGCAGATGTTGTTCAGAGTGTACTGTGTTAGGACATAAACAAAGAATGTGGTGACTGATGGTTTAGATCACCGCTAATAATACAAGACCTTGTAAAATTTGTTTTCTATTATCAACACTGATGATAAATAATTAACAATTTTTGGCTCATTTTGGATTAAGGTAGGAATGAGTAGCAGTACAATTCAATTTGACAAACAGTGCTATGACTCCAGTAATACAACTATAAGCTGTAGTTTATAACTTAGAATTTTATAAATTTGAATTTTTGAAGTTATATTTTTAGACAGTTCATGTATTTTTATTTCTCCTTTGCTAATATTATTTTAAAGGAAAAAAAATAAGTCTTGAGGAGATTTTAGTGAGTTCATTTAAACACTATTTAACACATGATTTGTTCATTTTTCGTCTTGACATTGACTATTAGTTTTGTTAAGGACCCAGTCTGTACATCTTACTATTTCATATTAGTAAGTTTAAGAGAAAGTGGCACTAAAATATATACTTCTTAATTACAAATATATATTGTGAGCAAAAGAACTCTCTTGTCTTCTGCAGGCTATTATGTCCCAAAGTCAGACGGAGAGTTCTACCAGTTCTGTTACGTGACCCATTCTGGGGACATCCGAGGGGCCAGTACTCCATTCCAGTTCAGAGCAGCCACACCCACTGAGGAGCTGCTGACCGTCACTGAGGATGAGTCGAACTCGGACATACTAGTGGTTAGCACGAAGACCGGCCTGCTTCAGGTACTCTCACCACATCACAGGTTTAGCTCAATCATGCTCTGGTATTTTAATGAGAGGGATGAATCCATGAGGTAAATAAAGGAATATTCATGGGTTAGATCTGGACTTTGTCTGTAAAGCCCTTTGGGGGGGTTGTTGTTTCAATCTTGCGTTGTACATTCTGGCCATTATACTGTGTGCAGAGGGTGGAGGAGGCCCAGCAGGAGCGGAGGGAGCTACTGAAGACTATGCGCCTGCTCCAGGAGGACAAACAGCAGCTGCAGGAGGAGCACAGACGCCTGGCCCAGGAGAGAGACCACGAGAGGGACACCTGCGCTCTGCTCCGGACACACAACCAGGTCAGATATATGCACAACCATGTATTCTCTCTATACCACACGCAAGAGAAGATTGTTTAGATAATTTAAATAAGTGGTTTATCTGTGCCAGATAACAGTCCCGTATGTAATGCATTATTCAAGACTTTTAAAACTACTTTTTATACCTGGATGACTGGATGGCTTGCAGTTTTACCTCACAGCAAGAGGGTCCCAGATTTAACTCCTGGGCAGTGTGGGCACTTTCTGTGTTCCATTCTGTACCTGAGGGAGTTTCCTCATACACAATAGCCAACTTTTAAGCTAAGATAGTCTTGACCAAGCATACCTTAAGATCTGGATAAGGTTTGCCACCCCCCACTGCTGATATTAATGGATGATCTTGAAGATTCTGAATCTGCAAACTTTGAGTGCAAAGATCCGCAGGATAGAACTATGGCTCGCTGAGTGTTTATAGTACAGGGCATTGTTCTTCAAACGTCAGTGTATGTTTACTTGTAGTGGTCAGCGCACAGACTCTGGCGTAGACTCTGTGTTTACACATGGATTTGGAGCCAGTTCCTCCACAGTGATCACAGGCTGAGAGCAGCAGCAGCAGCAGAGGAGCTCCTGTCCCCGTCTGAGAGCCAGTGCCACAGCAGCCTTTACGACCTGACTCAGTGGGCCAGAACGGAACTGGGACGCCACCGCAGGCCCGGCACCCATGACGTCAAACATCCCCCCTCCTCTACCCCCCTCCTCCCCCGTCCTCTGGCACCGCGGGGCCCCACACATGTGCCAGCGCGCAGCAAACAACACAAACACTCTCATTATGCCACCCGCCTGCAAAGCCCTTTTAGAAGCTAGTGTGGAATGAGAGGAAAGCTCAAGCCCTGCCCAGCCTCAGGGACAAAGTGCGCTCAGTCACGCCATCACACTGGCCAGGCCTTGCGCACCACGGCGATTCTCACCCCACCACCGGCACATTCCTCACTCCCGCTGAGAGAGAGAGAGAGAGAGAGAGACGTAGAGAGAGAGGGGGAATTAAAGCGCTCACACAGACCCTTTCATCGCATTTCCCATCAGCAGATTCAACACAATGCATCACAGGCAGAGACAGACATGGCATCTGAAGTAGTATCAACTTAATTATAGCTACTGAGTAATCAGTGACTAAATAATGACCATTCTTTTTTCCCTTACACACCCATAAAACAGGAAATGCGCTGTAAAAACTAATTGATGGTTGATTGAACAAATTTACTACCACTCAGGCAATTGTCAGTTAAGAGAAAAAGATGTTTAATACATGTTTATATTGTTTTCTTACACAATTGAGTCATTATTTAATTCTGGGATAATTATATTTTATTTTTGATTTATTAAATTTTTAGCAATTGTGAGTGTGACCTAGTAAAAGAATTTTATGTGATGTTGGGGTTATAAATCAAACATATACACAGTTTTTTGGGGGGGAGGTCAATCTAGCATGTGCGATAAACTATTAAAAACTAACATTGTCAAAGGACTGAAGGATAAATTACAATTTGAACTGTCACAATTATTCTATAGCAATGACTGATTTTGTATTGATAACATTTAATACATGTTCTGAAATGTCCCTATGTGTCAGATGCCCTCCCTGTGTCTCCATATGGTCTTACTCTGTTTAATAGCTGCTAACCCTGAAGTTTAGACCGCTACAAATGTGTTCTGAAATGTCCCTGTGTCAGATGCCCTCCCTGTGTCTCCATGGGGTCTTATTCTTTGTAGAAGTCTAAACTACAGGGCTAGCAGCATTTTCAAGCATGTTCTGAAATGCAATGTCTATCAGTTTTTCAGTTAGCATAATCATCATTCACATTTTAATACCTCTGGTTAGTCTAATTTTTTCACTTCAAATCTATATTACAAACCTAATCACAATTGCAACACAGGTCAGAAATGCTCTATTTGAGACAACAATTGGAACCAGATATTTTCCCAAATTCACTCAGCCCTAACTAAAAGCATTTACCATCCCCTCTGAGGGTGGGTGGGGGAGGGGTCAGCCTGTAGTGTGAGAGTGACACAGAATCTGGTCTCACATCGCCCCCTGGTGTACAACTGTGGACCGACCTTACCAGCTCTTGCCTCTCAGGCCTGCTTCGAGTTACTCCCCTGTACTTTTTTCTTTTTTATGGAGGACAAAAGAGCCGTAAACGTGGTGGTAATACAAAGACTGTTATTAAGACGCCGCTTTCATTCACCAGGCCTGTCCTCACGCAGATATACTGCGAGGAGCTAGCATGCCAAACTTTTACGCACACGTACAGTAGGTGCGCTATGCTATAACCAATGAAAAATAGCCTGTCGCACATGAAAACATAAGTACATATTTTGCGGCTGCTAATTTTACGACTACACTTTTTATAAGGTCTTTATGCACTGCTAAAGTGCTTCCCCAAACGCCCGCCGTAAAAAAGTCCTACAGTAATCTCCAGGAGCGTGCACGAGCGCGGGGCATGCACATGTGGACTGACCAGAGGTGGTACAAAGTCTGCTACTTGTACTTTAGCTACTTTTTAAAGAAATTCAATATAACGCTTTTGTCACAATTTAGTCACAGTGGGAAGAGTAACTGAACGTTTTAACCAAGAGTACTGTTAGTTCAATTAACATATTACATTTTAACATTACTCTTAGTCAAGTAAGAGTAATGTTACTTCAAACTAATATTACTCCAAGTGAACTCCTTTAAGTGAATCTAATTGGAAGAACCAAACATTAAATAATGCACAAAATATTCTATTTTCAAAGAATATAAATTTTTGAAAAGTAAATCATATCTGAAAGAGCAGTGCAAGAAACAAATTTCATGTTATTGACACAAAGTTTTGTCACTTGTAGACTTACTTACAGTGGGAAGAGTAAACAAAACTTTTACTTGAGTAAATATTTTTATTGAAGTAACAGTACTTTTACTTAAGTAGATGTAAAAATATGCCGCTAGAAAAGTACTTTGAAAGGTACAATTTCTTTAAAGAGTTACTCAAGTTAATGTGACTGTATAAATGCAATTGAGTACTACCCACCTCTGTATGCATTTATATTTTCATATGAAAATTATTTTGTCTATCTTTAGAAAATACTAGATTTTGCACCTTATTTTATGTTTAACCCTTTAAATCGCAAAACATCTAATTTATAATTTAAAGTTTATGTCCCGACAGTTATTACAAATACTTTTTACTCTTGAATAATTTCTTGGACCACTCCTTTGCACTTCTACTTGAGTAATATTTTCAGATAATGTTAATCTTACTTGAGTACAATTTTTGGCTACTCTACTGACCTCTGTGACTGACAGGTGAGGGCTGCCTTTAATTTAATAATTATTATACAAATTTTACTATGGACCATTTCAGGCAAAGCTATTCAACAACTCCATAGAGACAAGCAGATGGCAGACGCCCCACCATATAGGATAGTAAATTTGTCAAAATCAAGTTTGAACTTTTCAAATAATAACAGCTTCAGAATTCGTTTGAATTTTTTATTACTTTAGGCACATTTAAAGCCTGAATTGACAGCATAAAACAACTTCCCCTTAGTGGAGATGTCACATTGTCAAATGTATAGTGCTATAATAATTATTATTAGATTGCATTTAAATCAGATATTGTAAAATTCCTACATTTATCCTAATGTGATGTATAAATTGATTAGGTTATTTCAGTTCTTTCAGATTTGCTTGTGGTTTGCAGTGGTCAAAACCAAGCTATTCCTCAATTACCTTATGCATTCTGAGCATCCCAAATATCCATCACGATGAGTTTATAAGAGACAACTCTCAGAGACCAGCACCGTTTTGCTGTGATGGTAAAGCTAACAACAGCTAGCAAGCTAATGTGCACTTCCTGATTATCTGACAATAAAATGCTTTCTGATTAAATGCAAACAGTATGGAGTGGGCCTCTTTTGATCTCAAGAGCTGCTTATACAATGTATCTGTACCAGGTTGAGACAAATTTGGCTGAAATACCTGGGGAAAAATGTGGTTATAGCACACTAACCATGTGCAGCCTCTGTAGTTTCTCAGAGGAGCAGTGGGTGTGTCTGCAGAAGTATGTCGTCCTGTCAAGTAGATTTTTACCGTGATTTAACGTCCCCTGGCAGACCAGCGGCAAGTTGAAACTGCGCCATTTCTCACTACATCACCATTTTCCCTCAAGATTTATCATTATAATACCAGATCATAAAAGCAACATAATGGACCTGTGATTGTTTTACACGATGGCTGTATTAATATGGCTGATAGTTAGTGCTTTGTCTACGCCAGTGTATCTTCGAAGATTATCAGCAGGTTGTCATCATTTGTAAGAACTGATTTGTGGAGGTGCTGATAAGATAAGCCAGTGCCCGGGAGCGGAGTCCTGTTATAGTGGAGGTGCAGCTTATATCACAGATGTTTGATTTAGATACATAACATTTGAAATATTGTGTCAGAGATGGCCAAAAAGATGGAGCATAAGTGATCCTATCTTCTAATGAGAAGAAGACTGGGCAGTGTAAGTGATTGCATTTTATAGATGGGTTGGGACTGCAGATGGATGTAGGAATATTATGAATTACTGATTTCATCATGAAGCAGTATGAAAAAACACATAGTATGCAAAATTGACTTAGAGTTTTTAATCATGTTATACTGTTGTCACCTCATCAAAAATATACCTGAAGTCATATTTTCACTTCATTCTCACTTGTTAATTTATTAAGCCAAAGTCATCTTGTTTGAGCTCTCAAAAATGCTCTGTTTGCATTTTGCCCACATTGTTGTGTCACTGGTAAAACTCTGAACTCTGAAACTGTGGTCAAACTGTGTTCACAACAAACACATGGCTCTATTAGCATAGCATTTATGGAGGATAAGGACTTCATTTGTTTACCTTCTAAATGTTCATTCCTGTTGCTGACAGCTGAGGGAGTTCCAGCAGCTAAATGCTTCATTGGAAATGGAGGTAAAGTTTATAAAGTATATTTTCCAAATGCAGACATTATTTTAAGCTAGAAAATGTGAAATATTTATTCCAAGGTGATCAATAGCATGATTAAAATGGAATTAAAGAACACATTATTGTGCATTCTGGCTCTAAGTTGTCACAAGATCTAAAGCTGAACTATGTAACTTTTCTGGAGGGGTGTCTGCCAAAGGCTTGTCTCTATGGAGAGGTTATGCTAAACTGGAACATTCCAGCCAAAGCAATAAGCATATTTATCTTGCATTTATTCAACTACATCTATTCTTATTGCTCAAAATAAAAATATGCACTCTTGCTGTTACTTGCCTGCAACTTGCTTGTTTTCATGGAGTTACATACATTTACTGCCATCCCGTGGAACATTCCAGACAAAACAATATCTCCATAGAGACAAAGCAGGTCGCAGTCAGTTCATAAGAAATGTTCCATAGAACATATTTAAATCCAATTTCAATTAATAATAAACTTGCAGAAAATAAGAAAGCATGAAAATGCATGAAAATGCATAAAAGAAAAGCTGGTCTGCGTGGTCTCGTTATAATTTTGACGCAGTGTAAAATGTTAAATATTTTATACGAAATTTTAAAAGCCCAGTATTAGCCACTAAAATATGATCTAGAAGGCATCCTTAGACTGACATATTAAGTATGGAGATTTGTGCTGGTGGATTCTTACTGTCGAAAAATGCAAATAGAAGAGTCATGTTGAAATGATTTATGGCAATGGGAGAGGAGAGAAAATGCTCCAAACCTTTGTGAAGAGGTAACATTGCTTCATACAGAAGCAACTTGTGATTTTGTTTTGCTGTGTTCAAAAATTGCACTTATGTCAGTTGGGCAGAGCCAGTGTATATATGATTTTAATCAATAGGGCTACACATATCTGGCTTCAGACACTTCACCTGTTGAAATATCCCTTCATACTGTCAATAAACATGGCAATTGGTTATTTTACAGTCATATAATCGGCTACAGCAACTTAATCAACATTAAAACAAATGTGAACATTGAGATACACCTGTTTAACATGTTGATTGAACATGTGATGATAATAATTATTAGTCCCCACTGTGGGACTAATAAAGGCATATCTTATCTTATAATGTATTTGTCAAAGTGTAACTAAACATTAAATCCACTACTAAACTATATATGCAGTTGAAATCAGAAGTTTACATACACTATATAAAAAGACATATTTTCTCACTGTCATGAAATGAAATCAGACCAACCTTTTCCTGTTTTAGGTCAATTATTTTTATTTGTTAAATGCCAGTAGATGCAAGAATTCTGAAGCTCCTATCAAATAAGAGGTCTTATGTTAAAATGTAATTTGACCTGTTAAGATGTTTTGATTGAAATAGCTTTTGATTTCAGTAATATGCTAATGCTTCTAACTAAAAATAAACAAACCATTTTCAGCTCTTTGCAACAATAAGATGGTTTGAAACTCTATTGTGCATAATAATTTGGAAGCAGGTTTGTTTGGTGTGCCCTCGAGCAGACTGTATATGTTTTATGTTATAAGTTTTAATAGCATTGTCTACTGTTCCTAGCCATTTTTTGCATTTTTTTTTTTTGCAAACTAGGTAATGTGCAGCTTTCTAGTCAAAAATGCCTAAATCTTAGTGTGTCCTGCCTTCAGTGACCATTGCAATTTCCAGTAGTTGGTGACATCACACAGACTTCTTATTACAGACAGGTTTTTCTGATTGCAAACACCTGGCTGCAGATGCAGACTTTATAATATTTGCACAAAACTGGACACTTTATAACACCGGCCACTTTAATAAGTTATGTTTGCACTGTTTGTTCTGATGCTGCTGTTGTATATATTTTCTACCTTTAAGTATTTTATTTGATTTTTAAGCATATCTTTTTTTAACTTCGTGAACTGTGTTCACAAACGATGGCAATAAAAGGATTCTGATTCTTTGAAGTGTGGATAACTGTTAGACCAGTCACACTGTTCTTATACCCACCCACCCACTCCTCCTCCCTCCTCACTCTCTTCTTTAGTCCTCCAGGTACGTCCCAGTTTAGCACCTCTATTTGAAATATGGTTGTGGGTGGAGTTTAGGGTGTTTAGTCCCACTTTAAGAGCGTGTTTGTGTTTTGTAGGAGCTGCTGCGCTCATCCCAGGGCCTGTCGGAGGAGAGGGAGGAGGTGCGCAGACGGTTGAGCGAGGCCACCGAGAGAGTGAGGCAGCTGGAGGAGGACCTGCTCGGAGTGACCCAGCGAGGTCTGCAGAAGGAAACCGAGCTGCACTGGTACTGCTCTGGCTCATACGTCTGCTCACAACTGCTCTGTCTGCTCCTAACTGCTCATATCTACTCACACCACCTCCATCTGCAAGATCTGCTCAGTGCAGGGAAATGACCATCTGTTGCCAACCAAATACTATACTAAAGGGATCGGAATGTATGTACTTGTCAATGTACTTGTACTACTACATACGCAGTACTCAGACAGCAATCAGGCAAGCAGTAAGATTTATCATTAGGTTTCTATCAATTTTCTTTACTAAATTTGAAGTGAAGCAAATGAACTGATCTTTATAGTCAAGTAAAATTGGTAATATTAAATTTACTAGTCAATAGTGGAGATAGATCGATATAGGGCCAACCGATATATCGATCTATCTCCACTAACCAAAACATGAACGCCCTTCGAGACAACTGTTGTTGTGATTTTGGGCGTTACAAAAATAAATGAAATGAATTGAATTGAATTATTGCCCTTTTTAGCATATCAGCTATATGCTTTAAATCTCTAGCACGGGCCGATATTTTGTTTTGGTCGACTTGCTGCCTAAAGAGCGCACATAAAACATTATTTCTTTAAAACTGCGAAGAGATAACTTCACAAAATGACTACACTACTATCCTTAAAATTTGTGGTTGATTTTGTAAGAAAATTAAATTATATCATTCAAGGAAAATACTCAAAATCAGGACCACAGATTGGCCCAAAAATATCGATAGAGCTTATGGATCATCGGTTTCTCTGGGTTCTAAACGATCAGCATCAGCATTGGCCATGAAAAATTGCATATCGGTCAATCTCTAGTTACAAGAAATAGTCCCTAACCCAAAGCTGGCAGTTTGGATGCCTGTGATTTTTAGTGTGCAATGATGGATGGAGAGGTTAGAGGTCATTCACTATCATTTAGGACTTAACTCTGTAAAGAGCATGGCATTTTAATGAATATACACTTTATATTATTATATTTATTTCCTTTCTTTAACACTATCCTGTTTTGCTCTTTTTAGCCTACGTGAGCGTCTGAAGAAGCTGACTGGAGAGAGGGATAGCCTAGAGAGCCAGCTCAAGAATGAGAAGGATGAACGAGACCTGTACAAAGTATGACACTAGGGGCCAGCAGACTGGTGTCTCTATGCCTTTATAACATGTCTGTATATGTGTGTGTATGTATGTTAGGCCCACCTGCGTAGCACGGAGCTGGAGAATACCAAGCTGAGTGCAGAGCTGCAGATGCTGAAGGCCGTGGAGCTGAATAGAGAGGTGACCATCGCACAGTTCCAGGAGGAGCTCGAAAGGCTGCGGCTCTGTGTGGCTCAGAGGGATGGTCTGGAGAAGGAGCTGTTGCAGCATAAGGCAGATAAGGTATATGCTCTTCAGTTCTGATGTTTCTGCTTAGAGGGCGGGTACTATAAATGTTTTGATGCTGGCAATGGTAAAAGCAGAGGGAACTACAGGGACCATAGTACATTATGGTATAGAATACTATAGCGCATTGTTTCACATCCTAACACATAAATTCCACTGCTGTGCTGTGTTCAGGCAGAGCTATCCCGTGTGCGAGAGCAGCTCCGTCAGGCTGAGGAGCAGCTGCAGGCATCCAGGCAGCAGGCCTCTCTGCTGGCCTCAGAGCTGAGAGACTCAGCCAGTGCCCGTGACCACTCCATGACGGAGTTGTACCGAGCCCGGCTAGAGGCAGACAAGCTCAGAGCCAGTCTGTCTGAGGCACAAGCCGAGTGTCAGCGCATAGAGAGCCAGCTGGACCGCCTGAGGAGCACCACAAACAGTCAAACACTGGTGAGAACACCTCTTATATAACAGTGCAAATACAGCCTTAAAGATATATGCAAAACATGACATACACTTGTGTCAGGCTGTTGGGCCCAGCGGAGAGGCCCTCCCCAGCATTCTGGTGGTGTCAGAGGCAGAGGTGGAGCTGCAGAGGGAGGTGGAGGAGCTAAAGCTGCGCCTGCACATGGCTGCAGAGCATTACAAGGAGAAGTACAGGGAGTGTCAGAGGCTGCGCAGGCAGGTAGCCAAGCTCAACAGCAGCCCAGAGGCTCAGGGGGTGAGTCCTGCTCTCAGTTAACACTAGGTGAATACACACACAGATATAATCCAATATTAACATAGAGTGTGCTTCAGGAGCCAAAGAGAAACGTTTCGACAGAGACAACACAGGGGCCACTCACCTCCAGCCCAGAGTCCCCCACAGCAGGTACTGTACACACATCTACAGAACATGTGCATGTTGCTATTTATATAGCATAAGTTTTTTTCAGTTGATTTGTTAACTGAAAATTCCTATAATTGCCCTAATATTGATACTCTCCATTCTCTTTTTTTCCATATATACTTCCATAGGAAATATAGAAAGTGCAATCCTTGAAGACGCTATGACAATCAACCCTGAAGTAAACACAGGGACATGTGCACTCATTCAACCGCTCATCTGCTCTGAGAGTGAGGGAGTCCTGAGGGGCGGTGCTACTGAGGACAAAGACCAGACCAAGACCCCTGGAGACTTCAGACCTGATGTCTCAGATGTCCAAGCAGAAGACAAGCTCACAGAGACAGTACAGAGCCTTCCACTGGGCAGCTGGGTGCAGGTGGACACTCACGGGGAGACAAAGGTTGAGACACCGAGCAGCAGTGAGGACAGGGCAGTGGAGGGGGACAGTGACAGGGAAGAAGGACAGGAGGATACAGATACAGATGAGGAGGAGGACACAGATACAGATGAGGAAGAAGAGGAGACAAGCCCCACGGCAGAGGAGGAGAGTCCCACAGTGGAGGAGGAGAGCCCTGTAGTGGAGGAGAAGATGAGCTCCAGGGTGGAGGAGAAAGAGACAAGCCCCAGGATGAAGGAGGAAGACACAAGTCCCACAGTGGAGGAGGAGCTAGCCCTGATGGAACAGAAGTGGAAAGAACAGTGTGCCATAAACGAGACACTCAAGCAGAGACTGGCCAATGAAGAGGAGCGATTCAGGGTAAGTCCCGCCCACACACAAACAACAGGAACAATTCATTCTCAGCTTATCTGTTTATGCCTAGTGTATAAGATTGAAAAGCACATGATTCAACAGATATTTTTCAACTGTAAATGAAAATGAATGACTAGTGCTAGGATTTAAAATATTTTAGGTCACTATTATTGGTTACTGCAGTAAATGTCTTAATAGAGTTGACAAAGTATCGAAAATCAGGTACGAATCAATACTAAAACTAGTATCGAAAGTAGATTTTCATTTGAGCAAGTACAAATACTAAAAAAAGGTACACAGATATACAAATATATGTGTATATGTACAATGTATTAATGTATACAATTAATTAATTATGGCTCTTTTTTACATTTGTCATTGGGCTGCAAGATTAATTGCAATTGAATTGAAATCACAATTTGAAATCACAATCAAATCCCAAAGGCTGACATTTTTTAAGTACATAATTTCACCAAAAACAACAAAATCTCCTGCCTTATTCTGCATAAAAACTGCTAACCCTGTAGGTTTGTGAGTTTTATATTTTAGTCTTTTGTCTGTCCTCTTGGTTTAAAATGTAAACTTTGAAAAGAATGCCATTATTTAAACATAAATCACAAATCTAATCACAATCAAAATGCTTGTCAGAAAAATCTATTGTTTTTTTATTTTTTCTCCCCAAATCATTCTGCCCTAATTTGTCATCCTCCTTGCTTATCCATGTGTGTGGTAAATGCGTGCAACTCTCTCCCAATCCTGTCCTCCCTGCGCTGCTCTCCCTGGCTGTGCGTGCAGCGTTTAATCTCAGCCAGAGAAGTTATGTTTATCTCAGCTGTAAATAAGGCCCTCCCGTGTCTTTGATAGAGGCTCCGGGCCCCAAGTGGCCTCTAATGGCCTCCCCCAGACCGACACAATGCCATGTTTTATGACTGTTTACATCCACCACCCAGAGAAGGCAGAGAGGGAGAGAGAGGTGGACAAGTTAACTCCCTTCACCTGAACTTAACCTCCTCACTCGGGGCAGTAAATCCAGAGGAGAGCCGGAGAGGACACGGGAGATGAAAGAGGAGCTGGGCCCGAAGACGGAGCTGGATTTAGGGCAGGAAAAAGCAGCGGTGACAGGAAGAGCGGAGAGGAGACAGGACGCAGGAGGGATCATGTGTAAGGAGAGAAGAGCGACTGTCCATGTAAACTATCCTACTCCTACTACGTCAGGGCAGAGGAGAGGATTTACTGTGCTCCCCTGGACTGAGACAGCCTCTTATCCACACACACACGTTGGGTTTCCGTGTTTCTTTGGGATATTCATTTCTTGGAGACTGATCCCAAAGTTTGTACTTAAAGGGCCCATATTACACTATTTTCAGACCTCTGTTATAATGTTGTTTCCGCATCAAAAACTTAAGGTGTTGTGTTTTGTTTCATTCACACATGCCGATCAATAAAGGCAGATTAAACTTGTCAATCATGAGTTTAATCATGATTTTTTTTTAAATAAAGTAGTATATAAAATAAAGTAGTATAGTTTAAGTAATAATAGTAAACTGGTATTGACTGGTATTGATGTGTTGTGTGTGTTCAGATGCAGATGGCGGAGCGGGCGTGTGAAGTGGCAGACCTAAAACGCAGCCTAGCCCTGGCCCTCAGAGACAAAGAGCAGCTCCTGGAGGTACCAAACAAAGTTATTACCTTCCGAGCATCATAATTATTCACCGCGATGAGATTGTAAGTGCTTTTCACAACTTAGAGTCCAGTGGTGATTGTTAACTTAAATTCTAATCACAAGTGCAATTTGATCATTTTCCCAAATCATTGAGCCCTACTCTAAAGCATTCAAATTGAAACTGAAAGACAAATGATCGCACAGGAACATGTTTAAAAAGGTTAAACTTAGGCTTGATTTCTTCTTTAGACTCTGATTGCTCTATTTGATATGTCAAACTACACATCTTTAAAGTGTATTTCAAATGGCTCTGAAATACCATAACCCTTATCTTGTGTGTAAGCGTTCTCCCTCTCTTTATCCCTCTATAATGAATACATCCAAAGTGGGCTCGGGCTTTTAGTACCGTGCCATCAGACAGTGCAAATGCCAGCCGACATGTCTGTTTCGCCTCCTCAACCCTGGTTTAAATGTTAACGTGCACCACCACGCGCTAATGAAGTCATCAGGAGAAGAGCGAGAGGGGGGAGGGAGAAAAAGAGAAGAGGGAGAGAGGAAGAAGAAGGGAGAAGGGGGAGAGAGGGAGAGAGAGAGAGACAGAGAGGAGAGAAAGAACACGGTGAGAGAGAAAGGAGGAGATAGAGGGGGGAGAGAGATAAGGAGGAAGAGAAATGGGGAGTATGAAAAGAGACAGAAGAGGGGAAGAGGAGGGAAGGAAAAGAGGTGAGAGAGAAAGAGAAGAGGTATAGAGAGAGTGAGAAAGGAGTAAAGAAAGAGAGGGGGGCTCACAGCACCACAGGCTGACACCATTACAGTCATGAGTAGGGTACTAATGCTCCATTTCTCCTTTAATTACAAAGGCCAGGCGCAGTGAAGAGGAAACTTCTGCACTCACCAGCTTTGTGGAAATAGTTTGCTTAGGCCATGGAAAAGCACTTTTAACAGCACATTTTTAACAGAATATTTGGAGTGGAACATGGAATGAAGCTGCTGTCTGTAAGTTATTAAATCCTAGCACATAATTCTAAGAGTCAAAAGAAACTAAATAAAAGTCCAAATTAAGTGAAGAAGAGTGTATATTACGGCTGTAGTCTTTGGTTGATTAATGGGTCAATACCGTTTTAGTCGACCTATTTTTTTTATTGTGGACTCGGCTAATTATTGTATTGGAATCATAGAGATTCACATGTTTAACAGCTAACCAGAGAAAGAACTGAGTCAGTACGCTGGAGTTTTTTGGATGAACGAACACTTACATTGTGTTTCTGTCACATGAAGATGATGTTTGTTATTACTTAGCATACATAGTTGCAGTAATGCACAGGGCATGTATTTCGTAAACCTAGAATTTCTTTTGTCGACCTCAGGTTTGTGTCATGGTGGCGTAGTGGTTAGAACTCTGTCGGCGCGTAGGGAATTTCTGTGAAAAGTTTTAATGTTCTCCTAGTGTCTGGTGGGTTTCTACTGGTGCTCCGGGTTACCTCATCAACCCAAAACATGTACAATTGGTAAAATCCTCCCGTCCTTACCTAGCCTAACTCAACATGTCCTCCTGACAGGTCGTCCAGTGGCACTGATTTGAAAATGTGTTCTCTGCATTTGACTTTTCCAGAGTTACTTACCTACCTCAGTCCCATTTTATCACCTTAAAAACCATTTATATAAATGCACTTCACCTATCTTCCTTATTCCTGCCATTTTAGCAGCCCTACTCCACTCTGCAACCAGTTACTGATGCCTCGATCACAATAACCCATACGACTGGCCATGAATGGTCTACAAGCAATTTTATTATTAATTTTTTTTTTATTTTGCTCATTTCTTGTGGCCTTCTTGAGGCTGCCTTACAAAAATGGTGTTCGTGGAGCATTTGTAAGTTCGTAGCTAGGTCGATGATCATGTCAAATATTTTGTATGAAGGGGGACCCTAGAATGGCCAATCCACCCCCATAGCTCCCCAAAGATGTTTGCCCCATTTTCATAGGACATTCAGTGTTGACTAAAAATGTTCAAATGGCAACCACTAAGTGTTCAAATTGAACAATAAACAATACAATTTACAATAAAAAAGAATTCTATATCAAGTTTTATAAATCACTACAGAGTAGGTTTGGGTACCGAAAATCGAGTCCATGGCAGTGCAGTTCTGTCAGCTGTGGAGCGGGTTTGGATCATCACCGCTGCTGCAGGGGGCCTAATGAAAAATGTAAACTCTGCTGTTTTTGCATTAGGCTGATATCCACTCTCTATTGAGGGCTTTTGTGCCATTAAACCATTGAATAATTTACATTTGTAGCTTGTAACAGCATCTGGATAAGCTTGTTGTAGTTGGAGCGCTTAGTGGATTTTTATTTTTTTTTTTCTGTGGATTTATCAGTAAAGTTATTGTACACTGATGTGTATTGTAGTGTATGAAAGGCTCGTGACAGCTGTGTGCCATTATACTCGTCACTTACGCACAGACGTCCCATGTCCGCTCATTTGTTTTAACTTTTTGTTGTTGTTGTGTTTTATTTGCTCCACGTAGCCACTAAAAACTTAGTCCATTCATGTAGAAGCTTGAGTAGTAAAAGATGCATAAAGCCATGATCTGAAAACTTCTGCACTAAACGGAATCCATCTGCAAAAATGTGCCAAAAGCCATACGATCTTTATAAGGTCGAAGTGACAACGCCTAGAGTTGTACACAGTGTGGACATAAAGCGGCCGTGTGATAGTAGGATTGGCGTAAAGATGCATTAGGAAGGCCATGCGGCGCATGTTAGAACAATGTAAGAACGAAATAAATCTGTAAGAAACTCCACCCTCCTCCACAAATATCTGCAAGCTCCAGAGTTTGTACAACCTGGGAGCTTCGTATGAGCAAATCTTTTGTACAGGTTATTGTGACTGTGGCTTTACTCAAAACAAATGTGCAATGTTGTCTGCTGTGTGCCAGGAGCTGCAGCGATACGTGTGCAGACAGAGGGAGCAGGAGGCCCGGGCACAGGGGTCAGAGGTCAGACAGACCATGGTCCTGAGGTACCCCCTGCCCTACCCCCAGGAGCCCTGCCCACCCCCCCTTGTGCCCCAGCAGCCCCCAGAGCTGAGGTTTGGAAATCCCTACTCCAGTGACACCAAAGGTACAACTAAGTACACTATTATATTATAGTTAGTGGTTAAAGTAATATATATACATGACAATGGAATTTAATGGTACAGTGTAACTTTCTAGAGTTCACCTGCAGGATTGCATGGAAATACAAAGTTAAAACCACACTTTAGAACATTCTTCATGGAGATGGATGCATTTTATGCCATACTGTGGAAGATTATAGCCAAAGGAACACCATTTCCATGTAAACAAGCAAGAGGAGGGCCTACTCCAGTCCAAAAAAGAGTCAGGTTTTTCAGCTCAATTAAATTAAAAAAAAGGTTTGTACTTAAAAAGTTGCATTGTGTCCTTTAAAACTTTTATTGGCCAATTATATTTTAAATTGATAATTTTGTTCAATTGTTGAGTTGCTTTTTTACACAAAGTCGTTGTTTTTAAGTTGTTTTTCATAGTTATTGAATATAGATGGAAGATGAATATAGATAAATATAGTATAATAAACTATAAGTATAGTGAAAATAAAAATAGCAGTAGTTTATGGTAATAATAAAACTTAAATACATATTGTTGGATGTTTATAAGCTCACCTGCCATTCTTCTCTTGTGTCTGTGCAGAGTGTGTTGATGCTGCTGTGTCTCCAGATCTCCTGCCCCTCCCCCCTCCAGAGGGCCTGCCTGGCCTTCAGCCCTGTGCTCCACCCCTTTCTCCCTCTAACCCTGCCCCTAACCCCGGCTCCCCCACCCTTCCCTCTAACCCCGCCTCCTCCAGTACAGGCCCAGGAGCTCCAGGCTGGGGCCAGGAGGTGGTGTGTATTCAGCCCAGCCGCAGCACCAGTCCCCCGGACAATGCAGAGCATCCCCCAGACAACACGGTGAGGTCTTCCTCAGACTGATGAAGAAATGGGGTGTTTGTACTGCACTTTAATACAACTGTTTAAAGAGAGGGTATTATGCAAAATCAACAGTTTGGAGCTTTCTTCCATGTTATAATGTTCCCTCATCAAAAACATGCCTGAGGAGGTTTTAGATTTCATCCATGCATGTTTGCGTAATCTTGCCCAATGCTTTTGTCGAAGACAATACAGTTCTTTCATAAGCACCAGCCTCCTAGTCTGGGGCATATCAGAATGTAATGTATGCAACATAGATTATCTACTACAGCCACTTCATTTTCGTGTTATTTCCACAGTTCTTTAAATAGCCACTACTATGACCCAAGGCTTCACATATC
The DNA here is from genome assembly GCF_009829125.3 of Periophthalmus magnuspinnatus. Taxonomy (NCBI): domain Eukaryota; kingdom Metazoa; phylum Chordata; class Actinopteri; order Gobiiformes; family Gobiidae; genus Periophthalmus; species Periophthalmus magnuspinnatus. The sequence goes on from NC_047136.2 coordinate 16,380,815, forward strand.
TCCTAGTCTCGTTTGCTCCTCTCCAGAGCTGTGTGCTCACAGTGGAGGGGGAGGGCTCATTTACATACAGCACTAATGAACGTCAGCGGGTCAGGCTCAGAAAGACAGGCCTAACGAAGCACAATTAGGCGGGTTTTGCATAAGCTCTGTACTATTCTGTCGGATTATCTCAACTTGCGCTGGTTAGACGGTTTTACTGTATGCTAATCTCAAAGTTTAAACACGGCTGCCCATTTTGTAACAAGTGTCTTTTCCACTTGAGTAGTCTGACCAAATCAAACCAGTCATAGTGGTTTCGTAAATGTCATGTTTGTGTTGTAGGCAGCTGAAGCTTCGTCTGAGAATCGCACAGATGCCAGGGCCACCTTCTGCTTTGACTCCAGGTGAGATCTACGCTGAGATAGAACTATAGGTCTGCCTCTAGTTTTTTGGCTGTGGAAATGGTTTCTTGATGAGAAAACACAAATTGATTTAAAATACTTTAAAAAAAAAACGCACACACATTAACAAGCTCTGTACCTGAGCAGAGCAGACATCACATGGTTAAATATACACTTAAAAACCATCAGTTTTCAAGTGGACAAGTGCAGATCACTCTGCAACGAATGTTTATGAGTGCAGAGCAGAGGAGCACGGTCCACTGGGCTCATTAATATAGTATAAAGATTTGTGAAATATTTAAATCATAGAAAATTTCTCATTTTAAGCATTTATATACATTTTCCTGAGAACATTTTGTGTTCAGCTATTAAATGAAATCTGCATGCAAGTTAATGCATGGTATTGAAATACTCAGTGCATCTTTGAAGAATGAATCCAATTGCAAAAGTGTGTGTAACCTGAAACCTGTAGTTAATGGATTACCAGTAGTAAATGTTGTGTACCTATGTGTGAGCAGTAGGAGCAGTGAGGCCCAGCTGCGCTGCCCCCTTTGTGAGGTCATCTTCCCTCCACACTTTGAGCAGAGGAGCTTTGAGCAGCACGTGGAGAGTCACTGGAAGATCTGCCCCGTCTGCTCCGAGCAGTTCCCTCTGCACTGTCAGCAGCAGCTGTTTGAGAGACACGTCCTCACGCACTTCGACAGGCATGTGCTCAACTTCCACCAGACTGACTGAAGCCCTACTGTGTCCAGATCTACTGAAGCTCCCTACTGTGTCCAACACTCATAGTCCCACTAAAGCACCCTACTCCTGCTATTGTGTCCAGCCCTCAGCAACCCACTGAAGCACCCTAGTCTCGCTACTGAATCCAGCCCTCAACAGACCCTCTGAAGCACCGTACTCCCACTACTGTGTCCAGCCCTCAGCGACCCACTGAAGCACCCTAAGCTCCCTTCTGTGTCCAGTAGGACATTCTTAAAAGGAGCATGATTCTACATCTTAACAATTCTCGATCAATTCTAAATTCTCTAAAAATCGATTTAAAAATGCATTAAGTGTCTCCGCCACAATAAAACGCCCCCTTTAAATAAAAAAAATAAAAAAACAGGGACTAAGCCTGTAGATTGTGCTCATTTTTAAGTCATTGTTTGCTGCTGGACTCTCCACAGCTCCACGCACCGGAACAAGGAGAAGGGGGGCTGTCTCCAAGTGCACAGACACACACACACACACACACACATGCAGCACACACATGCAGCACACACGCAGCATGCACACACAGGGGAGGAGACTTACATGAGACTGCAGAGAGACAGAGGACAGATGAACAGAACATTAGCACTACTTTGAATCACTTTAGCTCCATGCTTGTTTTACCATGTTGTTCGCTTTCCTTCGCTGCTAACTACAGCTACAACTTATTGGAGTTAAAGGGCCAGAGCCCCGTTCATCATAAATAGGCTATGACCTTTAGTAGAAAATATTTTTAATTTTTATCTTTGAAAAATAGGCCTACGTATTTAAGTTTAATTACTGCAGTATGGAATTAACTGGGCTCCTTAGATAATGATTGAATAGATCTATTATTTTTATTGAATTATGAACTAATAAAATAAATACAACTAAATACAATTTCAGGCACCTTCTGTTAGATTCTTGCCTGATCTAAGAATAATTCTATAATAATAATTTTGTATGGATGTACAGTTTACATAAGATTGTTACCACAGGGAAATGAATGTAGTTTCAGGATTTAATTTTGAATTGTTTTCAAATCGAGAATCGTTTTTGAATTACATCGGAATCAAATCAAATGGCCAGGGACTTAAAGAATCACACCTCTAGTGTCCAGCCCTCACAGACCCACTGAAGCCCCCCTACTCCTTCTACTGTGTCCAGCCCTCAGCACACCCACTGAAGCCCCCCTACTCCTTCTACTGTGTCCAGCCCTCAGCTCACTTGAAGGTGACAGAGTATGCTTTAGACAGGCTTTTGAAAAATACTACTACTTAAAGGGGCCTGTACCTGAACCCTGAGTGAAGAACATATTTCAGAATGAACTAATAGCCCTGCCCACTATGCCCCCTCTCTCACACTCATGTTGAACCATGACTGAGAAACAATTCAACAATGACTCTGGCCCCCTCTGCTGGGAAAAAAGGGAAGTGAAGAATTTTGAAATGATAAATTGGCAGCAAGGCTATTGTCACATTATCAGATAAGTTTTAAGCTTCAGACAGTTCAAAAGCTCAGAAAAGCATAATACGTCTCCTTTAATGGTGGGCTGTCATGTGACTATTGAATCAATTGCACTTTTCTGAAATCAGCAAATGTTAAAAGAATGTAAAAAAAAAAAACAAGTTTGCAGACAGCATCAGATGGGCTTTGGGTGATACCACATAATCTCTGTGGTGGTGCATATATGGTGTGACAGGGCATCAGGCTTAATCGGTTTTGGAAGGAAGAAATTATAACATGGAAGCTGCATAGAATTGCTTTATGACAAAGTTTAGGCTGCTAAGAGTAGGGCAATAGTGCAATCAAGAGTATATATAAGAATAAGTATTTATAATGGAGACGAGGGGAGTAGACATGTACTTGAATGGGAAGGGAACAGCTTTTATTGTGAGGGTAGTGCTGCCACTTCAGGAAATAACTTGTCTGATACTGCATAGTTTGAATGTAATTCCATTATTGAAAAATTGAAAAATGTATATCACTGTACCAGTTTTATTCTAGTTTTGGAGTGAACACAACAATGTAAGATGTGTACATTTGCAGCTTAACAGGCTACAAAAATCAAATATTAAATGAAAGATCTACTATTAAAGGTGCTGTACCTGTTTTTCAACCAAAACTAGGTCATTTTAAATGGTTTGGTCTAAAAATATTCCTCACTTATCTTATGCATTCCGAGCAACCTAGTTATTCACCGTGATGAGTTTATAAACACTTTTCACAACTCTCAGAGACCAAAATGGAGTTTTGCCATGACTAGCTAGTAAATAGCATACTAATGTTAACTTTCTGATTATCAGACAACAAAACACTTTTCTATCACTGACATATTCCTGAGGTGGCAGCACTACTCTTGTATAAAGTAAATCATAAGTCTAAGTGCACTACAGAAGGCTTTATTGTGAATGTACTGTACATATGAATCTGTGTAGGGGCCTGTCCATTATATCTTTTACTCTTCTTTTACATGTTTTATTTCTAAAGGACAGTTACTTTCTGTTCTGCTTGTGTTGGCTCCATAGTCTTCTTTATACAGTCATCAGATCTGTACAAATGTTTTTATTATGATTTTATTTTCCATGTCACAAGTGTAGACCAGATGCCCATATTTACTGTCTGAAGTGCATAAGCAGGAGATGTGTTTTTACTCCAAACAATCGAATGTCGCCTTAAAACAGCCTGTGTGAATCTGCTTTGATAAGCCTGTCAGCATAATACATTTAAAGTCGAACATATTGGAATAAATTATAGAACACTTGCCACTGACACAAACCTTTTCTAAAGGAACTAAATCGGAATTCTAAGTAAAGCTGAAATAAAAAAAAACAACAACTAAATAGCACAATGAAACGCTTAAAGGGCCCGTATTACTTTGTTTACTGACCTGTTGTAATGTTCTTTCCTCAACAAAACCATACCTGGAGTAACATTTCGTTTCATTGACACATGTTAAACACAAACCCGGCTGTGTTCTCAGACTGAAAATGTTGGAGATGTAGACAGAGTAATAAGGTTTACTCAAGCATGTGTAAATGAATGAAAACACAACTCCAGGTATGTTTTTGATGAGGTAACAACTTTTTAACATGACTTGGAACAAGCTCACATGAGTCAATTTTGAGTAATATAAGACCTTTAAGTTGGCAAAGGACGAAGGAATTGTCAAACTGTATCATTACTTCAAAAGAAATTACCAAAGTATGAATTAAATAAAGTACTTGGGGAAACAACTACTCAAGAATATCACTAACTATTTCAAGTGGTTAATGTAATTGGCAGGATAAAACACTAAGTAATGCACAAAATCTGGTTTTCAACAGAAAAGAGAAAAAAAAAAATCGTATCTGAAGGAGCCGTGCAAGAAACACATCATTTCATATCGTTGTCATAAAGCTTTTGCCATTTGTAGCCTCCCAGTGGGAAGTGGGAAGTAACCCTGTACTTTGGGAAGTACAGTTATTATATTAAAATGATTACCAAAAAAATCTTCCCTATTACCAATTAAAAATTTACAGGATAATCACAGAGCCCCCTAAAATATTGTTTAATGTATGGAACAATAATTTGATATAGTAATTATCATGAAAAGCCTTTGCACGGATGAAATATGAAGTTTATAATGTGGCAGGTCTAACATGAAATCAAAATGCATATTGTCTGTGGTCAAATGTCTCTATAACAAAAAAAAATAAAAAAAATTGCTCTTTAAATTTAAAACATGTCTCCTCCATCTTCATGTGAGATTGTACGACTGTTTTATGAATAAATGATCATTCAAATGTGTTTCTGTTGTGATTTATTGCATTTATTGCAAATGACACAAACACTTTTTTAAGTTTTATTTTTATTTTTTTGCTGTTTTTTTTCTCATTTTCCGTTTCCATGTAGCAGCTTCAGTCTTGTATCGAAAGACATTTGACATGAACTGGTTGTCTCTCGTACAAAAAGGCGCTGGTTTCTTATGAACATGTTACATATGAAAATAGAATTTAAAATGCACTTGACAGACACACGTTACGTTACATTCACTGTACAGTTTAACAAGTGCTCCTGCTGCATGTCCGCCGCTCCTGCCCCCTACTGGTAATACTATGAACTGGTATGCTGCAGGCCGGTTGCCGTGGTGATAATCTAGATAATCTATCTAGATAAATACAGAGGTTAGAAAAACTGTTCACCCAACTTAAAAGATCACTAAGGTTATGGCAGTACATTTTTAATATCGCCATGACAGAGGCTAACCAGCTGTGTGGTAACTAATCCACGACACAATTATTTTCAGTAAAAAAAAAAAAAAAGTAAACATAAAATTTGGCCAAATGTCTAACTTCGAAGTTTATACATTTTCAGAAAATTATTGTAAATTAAAATTCTGTCTTAATTATGCTCAGTTACCACATAGCTGATTATCCTTCAACAAACTTTCTAACCTTTTAAATTGGATTTTATTAATCTACAGAAATGTTTTGGATCCTGAGAAAGATCTCAAGAGGTGGGCTGAATTGAAGTGTCTTGCTCTGACACAATGGCACAATAGTCTACCTGCACAGGGATTTGGCAAAAATGAGCTTTAACTGCACAGTAGCTATGACAGTGGAGGAAAAAAAGAAAATATATTTGATTTTGACATTGTACCTACAAATTTGTCTGAAATGTAGCAGTTCATACACGGAATACTGTACTGTACATTAAGTGCTTTCTTTAAAATATTCACAGCCAAGAAAAAAAAAAAGTAACTTACATATATATTTTTTTTCACTTTTGGACAAATTGTTTTAACCGTGCAGGTGTCCAGTCCTAGCATAGTGGGCAGGAGGAGCACTGGGATGCTAGCGTGGCACGCCTTTCCACGTGAACAGCTGAAAGGTTTGTGCTTGACCTCTGACCTCTATGATCTCTGACCTGTCCGAGGCATCTACAGAACCCTCCACGGCGTGCTAGTGGAATGTCTACACCACACTGAACAGCTGCAGGGACAATCTAATACAAAACGCATTCAAACCACAAACCTGGTATGAAGCTATGGGCTACTTACACCACAACTTCTGAGTCTGAAAACTGAAACTGATCAACTCTTAATGCTTACTAAAAAACTTGTCGGTCATTGCTTCCTGGAGTGGGAGGGGATAGGAGAAGTAGGTGGAGATAAGAACAACCAAGTATTTTCAGCTCAAAGAAAGACAGTCGTGGTAAGAGGATGAAACTGAATATATACAATAAAAACTGAGTAAATTTTACTCACTCCCCTTTAACGATTTCTTAGATAGAGATAGATACATAGTGAGAAAAATAGGTTAGGGAGAGATAGGATAGAGGAGGACAGATGGAGGGGTAGGGGGAAGAGACAGATAATGGGTATTTTCAGACAAATAAAACCAATATTTCCTAGCCCAACTGGACTGCGAGTTGTGTAGTTTTCAGGCAGAAGTTGTGGGTGAGTCCTTTTAAATGCATGAGAACATTCCATTATTGAGCTACATCCATTTGTTCGCACTCCTCCGAGGTGCGACCTTCAGACGCCCCTCCCCTTCCCACCCCTGACCCTTGACCCCTCTCAGGCACATGGCATGGTGGATGTTTGGCAGTGGAGAGCTGTTGGCAACTGTCATGGAAAAAGAATCCTCATCTGGGCGTGTTTGGCATCTGGGCATGTGACAGCAGCAGCAGTGTGTGGTACAGAGAGTGGTACAGCTCGGGCACTCTCCACATGAGGAATGACTTTATGAACACGAGTACTGAAGTATCCGGGCCTGCTCTGCTCAGCATTCAGAAATGAGGTGAAACTGGCCGTAACAATACAAAAGATTCAAAGGAACACTTATACACTGAGTCAACCTAACACTGACCGAGATACACCAAATAAAGCTGGAAAATAAAGTGGAACTATTTCTGCTTATGCGCATGAATACTTTAGAATATCTTTATATACACGTACATATCTGTCTAGGTTTATATCTCATAGTTCTATATAAAGTATAACTTAACTCTGGTGGGTGTGTAGCCCACGTTTAACACCTTAGAGTGACCGAGGCACTGATCTGAGAGTAGAACAGGAGTGGAGTGGCGCATGTGGGAGGGGCTAGTGTGGAAACTGACCTATGGGAGGTTAACCTAAAGGAGATCAACTAATGATAAATAACCACTAAACTTGTTTTAAACCGGTTCAACAGTTTGGCACGAATTAAAGTTTTCCCCTCTACAAATGTACTGTAATGTGTGTTTAGTCTGTGGCCGTCTATTCCTCATATTTGGAGCCTCATTATGAATTACTCTAGTGCATAAGTCAAAAATATAACATAGCATCAGAAGAAGCCAATCCAAAACTGTTACTGGATATTGGTACTGATCCAGAAATATGTGCTGTTCCGATACCAGCTTCCAAGTATCGCTTGGAATGTTTGGACTTTTGTTTAAACAAAGCTGTCATAGTCTGCACTTGACAGATAAATACCAGCTACATAACACATAATGATCAGCTTTGTCTTATGCCATTTTTGTTATAAGGAAATGTGTGCCATTGTTTGATATTGGGTATTGGTAGATACTTAAAGCCACAGTATTGAAATACATGGAACTGAGCTGCATCAGCACATTTCTACTAATGTCTCCTATCTGCTAAAATCCAGTTGGCCAGAATAGAAATCTACTAGTATTTGATAGTATTATTTGGCTATTGCTGATGTCAAGTCTTGCACTTATGTACATGACCAGCACAAACAAATGTTTTCAACAATTTTCTACAAAAGTAATTTATAGCTTACTTTATCTCAAAACAACAAGGTATATTATGCAAGCTCCAGTATATCACTGTAATATTTATGTCCTTGTATTGCAAGGATTGTGTGCAATATTGTGGGGATTGTACTGACAACCCCCCGTGTTCTGGTGTGGAGTGTTGGGACTGCTCTCAGGTCAGCTCCAGGGCCACTCTCTCAAGGGGCCCCCTTTCTCCTCCTCCTCTCCTCGCCTTTTACTTTCATTTGTTTTTTGTCTTTTTCGTTCTGTTGTTTTTTACAGTTAGCACCTTATGTCAGTCAAAACAAGAGAAACAAAAGTGATAGCATATATACCGATGTGCAAATGTACAAGAACCATAAAATACTAGAATAAGGATTTTCAAAAATAAAAATACGGGCGATATATATATAACAAATACAAAAAAATACATGATAAAGTAAGGTCGTACAGAACTTAAAGCATGCACTTGTGGGTTAGTGTGGACTGGGTTTGGGACTAGAATTGGGACAGGACTCGGGACAGGGTTTGGAACTTGACACTGGGCATGGGACTGGACTCAGAACTGGGTTCTGGACTTGGGACTGGACTTGGGACTGGACTTGGGACTGGACTTGGGACTGGACTTGGGACTGGACTTGGGACTGGACTTGGGACTGGACTTGGGACTGGACTTGGGACTGGACTTGGGACTGGACTTGGGACTGGACTTGGGACTGGACTTGGGACTAGGACTAGCCCTGGATCTTGCGCAGGATGTCAGTGGACACAGGCGGGTGGAAGTTGATGGTGTGATGCCTCAGACCTTGGGAGGTCTTGTAGCTCTTGCCACAGCGACACTTGAAGGGCTTGCGGACGCGGATCTGGGTGCGGTGGCCGTTCTTGGCATGGTACTTGATCCCGTTTACATTCTGGAACAAACAGGTAAGAAAGGTCAAAATACAGCACCAAATGTAGCTTGTTTTGGGTTTTTTTTTTTGCTCCTAGATCTCTGGCTTCTGTGTGTGAGGTCTTTAGCCAATTCTCTGTCAATAAAAGCACGTGGTCTTATTTGTATTGCTTGTTTGTTCAGTAAATTCATATCTAAAGCCATGTCCATTTGCAGCTCATCTTTGGTCATACGACTGTTCTAAGTTTGATCTTTGTCCCAGTCTCACTCTGAGACCTACAACCCATGATTTCTATCTACAACTCCAAATTTTCCTATTCTGTAATGGACGCTGACAAAATATCTTAGAAGACAGTGTTTTCAGTGTACCTTGTATCTCTTCTTGCAGCCGGGCACGGGGCATGCGAAGGGCTTCTCCTCTCCTCCGTTCATGCACATGGAGCTGAGGATGGACTCCGAGCTGATGGCGCTCTCTGTGGTCCATGACTCATCGCTGTCCGACTCTTCGAAGTCCGCCTCCTCCTCATCGTACTCACTGCCTGCAGGAGACGCGCAAGAACAGTGGGATAAGACTTCAGAGACAAGTAACCTTAACATTGAGATGTGCCTTTAATATAATTGTATGCCTATTGTTGTAGAATAAATGATAGTTGTCCAAAGGTTGAAGAGAAGAGGCATGACGCTGGAGTTCTAATGCAGAAGAAGTCTAAGTCAGTAGAAGACCCAGAACTCAGTGTTGCCCATTCCAGTCTAATACAGTCCAGTCAGGTTATGCTTCCATTTTAGGGAGTAATATACCTGATGACGCAGGCTAAGATAACAGGGATTGAGCTGGCAGTGAGAGCCCTCAGTACAGCACAGAAATGGAATTTCTCTAACACCTCTGTTACAGCAACCTAATCCCTCATCCAATAGATAAATGTATCGAGTAAAGGTGCACTAGGTAACTTTTCTCCACAAAGATGTCATTGCTTTGACTAGAATTGTCTGCAATATGGCATGATGACTTCACCTGGTGAAATTACTGGTCAGATCTGTGGAGATGCAATCCTGCTCATGGTAACAATGCATGTTTTTCAGGTATTTTTGAGAAATAAAAACACAAGCAGAAAAGTTACACAGTGCACCTTTAAACTGAAATAACCAAGCTGACAAAACAAGAGCAGTGTTCTCCTGATATAGCTGCAGCTGTAATTAGTGGTTACGCAGAGTGGCAGCAATGTGTCGTTTGGTCCTGGGCCGTGTAGAGAGGGAAAAACAGAGCTGGCAGGAGAAGGGGCTCATTAAGTGGGAGTGAGGCCTCCTGCACCATGTCAACGCCCAGCACCCCCCACCCTCACCCCCACCCCCACCACACAGGAAGCACAGCCCTCCAGGAAATAGATGCCACCCTGGCACATGTTGAAAGGGTCTGGACCCGCACACATCTGCTCCTGGGGCCCCATGCCAGCGCTCGGAGGGGCCAGTCATTAACGCACCATGGAGGGCTCTGTTCACTGCAGGAGGAACACACTCCACAAAACATGGATACTGCGTAGGGAGAGGTTAGACAACTCATTTCACCAAAACATAGTTAAAATGGAACTAAACACTAAATCCACTTCGTTTTCACTTGTAAACCACATATATGGTGTTTTAATAGCATTATCTACTGTTCCTAGTTATTATTTGGGAATTTTACTACAAAGTACAAACATTTGCAGCTTTCTGGTCAAAAATGTATGAAACGAGTGTGTGCTGCCACCAGTATTGACTGCTATAACTTGTAGTTGGTGACATCACACGAGACTGCCCTGATTACAAACACCTGGCTGCAGGGGTGGAGTTTGAAGTGTAGCTACCTGTTAGAGCAATCACACTGTTTCTCATGTGCCTAGACCCCACCCCTCCGCCCCCTTCACACTCCCCTTCATTCCTCCAAGCACTGCACATTTTAGCAGCTCTATTTGAAATGTGGTTAAGGCCAAGGTTTATGTGTTTAGTTACACGTTGAGCTGAGAGACAAAATTTTCCAAAAAATACTGTCTATATTTGTTTTCATAATTTTTTTATAGTTATAGTTTTTTATGGTTATTACATTGCAATGATGTGATATTTTGTGTTTAGTTCAGGATTGACACCTTTTGTTGTTCTTGTAACTGTTATGGACAATTTGATGTTAAGGTTCAGTTACAGTCAGTTATGAGACTAGCTCTGGTGAGTTGACACTGTTGTTGCTTGTTCTGGTTGGATACGGGCAACAGATATGACACAGATATGGACTTCAAACCTTGTGTATAGTTAAAGTAGAATTAAACACTAAATATGTATATGGTGTTTTAATAGCATGATCTATTGCTCCTAGTCTTTTTTTGTACAAACCAGGTATATTTGCAGCTTTCTGGTCAAAAATCACAAAATCTAAGTTTGTGCTGCATCTAATGGCCATTACAGTTTCCAGTAGTTGGTAACATCACGCAGGACTGCCCTGATTACAGTCAGGTGTTTCTGATTACAAACACCTGGCTGCAGGGGTGAAGTTAGAAGTGTGGATACCCATTTAATCAATCACACTGTTCTTATTTATCTTATTTCGCCCCAGCCACTCGTAAATGCTTCTAAACCGTGCTTTCTTTGTGGTGGCACTTCTGATTAAACTGGAATCAGATTCATGTCAATGGCAAATTTGGGGAAAAAAAGCCACTACAATCTGACTAAAGTAGGTTGATTTGTGTAAAATGTTCATTGTTCATGTGCAACAAGTCAACGATGCACCGTTTGTCTGAGAGGCCTAAAAACAGCTTTGTAGTCCGTGTAGACCTGATTTCCTGTCAAGATCCGCAGCCCCATATGAAATAATACAAACCCAAAGACGATGGCCATGCCCACAGCAACTTCCAGTGGAGTTTATGTGTTTGGGCCCACTTTAAAGTAACTAGAGCTGTACTATGTTTTCTAGTGGAAGTTCAGTCACCGTCTTGTTTCCACAAAAAATGTATTGCTTTGCCTTGAATGTTCCTCAACATGGTATTAAACATATCTGTTTGCCATTTATTCAATTATATATTTTTTTTAATATTTGGAAAGTGATAAAATGTGCTATATAATGTGCAATATAAATAAAGTGGATGTGGACTTTGCATCCGTAGTGAGTGTTTTGGGCACACACACACCTGTCGTACCTGTTGGGGTGCTGCTGCGGAAGGAGCTGGACGGTGTGATGGGTGGGGTCACGGGCGGGGTCAGGTTGCCGCTGGTGTGTCGAGGGGGCGTGGCTGTGCTGTTCCTGGAAACGCTCCCGCTGATGGACAGGGACAGTTTGGGAGTGGCCTTCTTCTTCATGGTCTCCTGCTCCCTGCGCGCCGCATCCGTCATGAACCTGTTGCCAACAAAACAAAGAGACACCTTTAAGTAAAATGTATCTTGTTTTTGAATTCCATAAACTTTACCTCTGTCCCCAGGCAAACATATTCAAATATAGCATTTACTGATAACAATTGTATTTACTGATTTATTTTTAATTACAAAAAACATTGGACATGACAGCATTAATCTTTATAATTTGATGTTTTAGTTCTGAAGATGATTATCCAATCAGAAAGCAGATTGAGCCTCACATGAGTCTCTCATTTGGGTTGCCAGTTTCAGTGCTGAAATCCAGTTGTTTTAAACCTAAACCTAAAAAGATTTATCTGAATGGTCTCTATGTAAACCTCAGCACCTGCAGCCAACCATTAATCAGTGCTAGTGCAGCCTCTGCAGCACAGTGAGTTAATTTTGGAGGATGTGAGCTTTCACGTGAGGTATGGCCTGTCTAATGAGAAAAACTTGTATGTGTCCTCTGCCTGCAGGTTAAGGCACTGGCAACCCATATTCAGTAGTACCAGTACCTAGTTTAAAACTGTAAGCACAGGCTACTGATACATGGGAACATACAGACTGGGGCAGATTAGGACATAATATATATGCCAAATATCAGCAAAAGTTTCAATATTGGACCAGTGAATATGGGTAAATCCCTTGATATCACAGATAACCCATCGCTAATGCATAACTGCCTAATATGACGTCTAATAGGGAGGTTTGTGGTTGTACGTTATTGAACCATCACAGTAGATTACCACAAACACAGATGACATTTACGGTTGTACCACCGGACCACACAACACACATTCTGCTCTCTTACTGATTTAACCCAGCATGTAGTGGGACACAACATATGGGTTACCACAGACATGCACTCTCACACACGTGCACGCTCGCTGCAGTGCTGTGAAGGCCTGATTGTGTTGTGCGGTTTCTGGGTGAGTCACGTTGGGGGAAAGCATCAGTCATTTTAGCTGCTCCACACTACCAGTTCCGCTCCCACAGTCATTTGTAAGATCACAGCCCTGTGCTGGGCTGACACTGCCCCCTGGTGGTGATATTTCCTCTTAGGCCTCTTTTTAACATGTTACAGGGTTGGTCCTTTGTCAAAAACCTTGCAGTCATTTCTAATAGGGATGGTCCAATATGGATTTTTGGGCTGATACTGATACCCCATTTGTCTTGTTGTTGTGGCCAATAACCGATTTTTGCCAATACCGATATAATGCTGTTAAAATCTATAATGCAGGCCAAACAAAATGTATCTTTATCTAGGACAAAACAAATTGTATTTTCACTAATTTAGTCTGCTCAAAATGACACATCTGATGCACTGATGGACTGAGAATCAAACAGAAAAGTTCAGAAAAAAATATCGGTGCCAAATAAATTTAAAATATTGGACCAATACCGATATCTGGAGGAATCCTCCGATATCACCGATAACCAATATACCCTCCCTAATTTCTAATCGTTATTGTGATCAGCAGTTTACGTATTTTTAATAGTGAGGTCCACAGCCAATCTTCTGTCAGTAAAAGCATGTTTTTTCACCAAATTAATATTACAAAATATAATAAATGAGTAATTTCTTTACATGTCACTCCAGCCCTAGTTTGGGAAGCCTTCTAATATATGTAGTTAAAATAAATGAAAATTGTAGTTTCTCAACTGTTCAAAAATATCCCCGTTTAAGAAGACATAATGTTTGTTTGTTTTTTCTGACACATCAATCACATTTTGTTGCAATATTAACAAGTTGCATCTAGTAAGCTAATGTTGAGAGAAAACCACTACAACACTATAGCTCATAAAGTTGATTTAGGACAATATGTCTCCTTTAATAAATGAACGTAAGAGTGCGTACCTGTTGATGTAGCTCAGGGCAAGGTAGGTGGGCTGCTGTTGCTCCTGCTTCTCCAGCACCCGTGGGTCTGTGTCTGAAAGAGACCAGAAGACACAGGCATACTTTGTAAATCTAATCACTGTCCAATTATTTCTGCTACTAAGTTCACAATCAGTCTCATCCTCAGGATATTTGTAGATAGTTGGTCCAGACTAGCTCCTAGCTGAAGATCTGGAGAAGGATACCTGGGTGCTCCTAACAGGTCACCCCAGCGCCACTTAAAGGATAGGTCAAATGTCTAGGCAGTGGAAACTAAAGTCTACATTATTTTATGTTATAAAATGTATTTTTCCCCAGTACAAACACACAGTAAAAGCATCTCTTGAGGTCCAAATGAGACCACTGTGTAATGTGTGTAATTTTAAGCATTTTTTTGTTATCAGAGAACCAGGAACTACATTGTTAGCATGCTAGTTGTTGTTGTAAAAGGTGCTTAAAATGTAATGCAGTGAATAATTAGGATGCTAGGAATGTGCATTAATCAAATTTGATCATTTAATGCTTTAAAATGATCAATGATCAACTTGTAAAAGGATGTGTTTTGGAGCAGGGTTCAGACGTTGGAAGAAATTTGACTATGTTCATACGTTCATGAAATTAAGATGGGAGCCATTTTTTTTGTTTTTGTTAATTGTGTTGTTTTTTAAATTGTGATCAATAAATATGGGGATTTATTTTTTATTTTACTTAGTTTTTGCCATATTACTCAACGTTAATTTATGCACAAAAGTTGCCTTACAGAAAAAGATTTGGCTAAAATGAGTGTTTGGGAATGAATTATAACTGAATGAACCGTGCCAACTTTCTCCAACATTAGAGCTAAACATGTGGCAGTAGCCTCCAGTGCTTTCTTGTCTGAGAGCCACAGAAACAGGCAGATAAATGATGTTAGCTGCTCAATGCTCTTTGTTCACATGAGGCTTATTCACTGCTGCCTCGGGCTCCAGTACTCCAGCATGTCTCCCACTGTACGATCCATCATCTGTGATAGAAATGATGTCATGCCCATAAAACTACAGCCACTTACCCCACACGGAGCACGCTGATTCGCAAAACTTACATGTCCAAATGAGCACACGCTACAAGCATTACCACTTTTGAATCAAACATATTTACACAGTGACGTCTTTTAATATTGATGTCTAAAACAGAACATTGGGACAAAACTCTCTCTGGGACGGCAGCAGCCCACCCAATAGAGAGTAAACAGTTCAAATACTGTGGTTGTGTTCTTGGGCAAATACTTCACTCTAGGGCAGAATGATTTGGGAGTATCGAATTGCAATTTTTCTGACACACAGTACGATTAGATCTGCGCTGTTTTAATAATAGGACTCTGTTGAAAGTTCACATTTCAACTGTAACGCAGCCAGAAGAATTGACAAAAGCTTGAAATATGACAAACCAATATAAGAATAACGTTTCAGAACATGCCTGTACAGATCTAAACTAGTGGGTTACTTGTTTTACAATTTGCTAAGTGTGTCTATTCCAATTGCATTTTGATTAGTTTGTGATTAATCTTGCAGCCCTACCTCACCCACATTGCCCAATCTACAAATATCTCTCTTGTTGCAATAGGAACCATGTGACTAGATATATACCATAGCAAAATATTCAATGAGGTAATAATGATAGCCAATTATTATATGTTTGTAAGCAATTTGTAGAGACATCAAGACATATCTCAATTTGATCACATAGCCCTATACAACTGATTACATGAGGTAGTTGTACATTATATTCTTTTTATGTTATTTTTTAGTTATTTACTTTTGCGCGGCCAAAAATATACACTGATTCCCATAGCGTCTCCCCAGGTGACCCTGCAGTCTTATGTGTAGTTAGTGTGTAGTGTGTTAGTCAAAACACTTCCACAGCTGCGAGCCAAGTGTGTGCTCTGCAAAGCCCCACCTCACTCACTGCAGGAAGTGGCATCCACATTGGACCCGCACTAACAACTGTAAAGTACCAGCGCCACCAAGTGTTCAACACCACAACAACTCTAATTTAATCTAGCCAAATCCAGATACTAAAACGGATATAAAAACTAGATTTGACCAAGTATTGATAATGCAAAAAGGTCAAAATGGGACAAAGTTGGACATTTCCAGAATCGTTTTACAATGCTCTTGTTGTATTTTTGGGTTTCAGATGACATCACAACACTCCAGTCATATTTCTCCTGTAATACACAAGTTCATGGGTCTAGTCACTAATAGAAATGATCAAGATCGACATTTGTGAATTTACCTTTTGGATGTTTCATGGCAAAGTACAATATAATCAACTGGGAAAATAGGCTCTTGCCCCTCATCTAGCACTATAGTATCATCACAATCTAGAAAACAACCAATACTACATTAAAGTTAGTGAACAATTTAAAACAATATATCCTATCTTTTGAATAAAAAAAAAGTCCTCAGAATGTTATCTATAACTGGAAGCATGAATAGGTTAGATTTGTGATTTATGTTTTAATACTAGGATTCTGTTCACATTTTAAACATGTCCAAAAGAACTGACAAAGACTGAAATATGAACTGACAAAGTAATACAAGAATCACATTTCAGAACATGTTTTTACAGATCTAAACTACAGGGTTCAGTTTTTTTAATGCAGATTAAAAAGGAGATTTGCTTGTCTGAGGAGAAAGTTATGGTACTTTGAAAAATGCTGCCCTGCGATTTGCTAATTGCATCCAGTCAAATTTTATTAAGCTGTGATTAATCTTGCAGCCCTAACTTGTATGTCCCCATAGGAAAACTTTGCTGCATATGAGCCATCTTTCAGGAACCAGGGGTGATCCTTGTCCAGATTTTAACTGAGACCTTCTACCTAGTTTAAGGACTAGTCTAATGTGCATAGGCTATAGTATTTATTGTTTTCTGTGC
The DNA here is from genome assembly GCF_009829125.3 of Periophthalmus magnuspinnatus. Lineage (NCBI taxonomy): Eukaryota > Metazoa > Chordata > Actinopteri > Gobiiformes > Gobiidae > Periophthalmus > Periophthalmus magnuspinnatus. The sequence continues at coordinate 16,397,703 of NC_047136.2, forward strand.
ATATGACAGGCTACTCATTTCTTTAAAAAATAGTAAGCATAATTAGATTTAAGATGTTAACAAAGGCCAAAAGTTGCCTAAATTACACAATAGTTATCATTAGACAAATAAAAATAGAAACCTACATTTTGTAAAAATCATTGTTTAAACTGTCAGAAAATGCCTTCTTTGTGCAGAAAATATCCATGTATTTTGGATGGATTTTAATGACATTAATGACATGGGTAGAGGTTTTCAGTTTTGTAACACACTGCTGCTTCCTGCATTTTCCAACTTTTTGCTTTTTACTTTTCTTTAAAAATTGCCTCTTAACTGATGTAAAATTATGATAAGGCCTATATTTACTTCAGGTGCTATCCCACTAAACCAGGGGTCAGCAACCCGCGGCTCCGGAGCCGCATGCAGCTCTTTCATCCTTATACTACGGCTCCGTGTGGCTTGGGAAATAAATTATAAGGATTTAATTAAAGTGTATTTTATTTGTGTCAGTTCTTTTTTAAAATTGTTGTGTAAATTGGAAGATTATTGTGATCTTGAAATATTAAAATAAAATTATATTTTATTATTTTTCTTCACTCAAAATAAGTGTTACACTCGTGGAAGGCTCCCAGTGTTGTTGTTTTTTGTTTGTTTTTTCATTGAAACTAGGTCCAAATGGCTCTTTGGGTGTTAAAGGTTGCCGACCCCTGCACGAAACCAAGTCATAATGAGAAAACTATACTAAACTGTCAAATGCACTTGAAATTTGAGCGGTAATTCCACATAGAAACTCTAGAAAATATTCAGGGATTTCATTGTGCTTCCAAAAAAACTACTAACTAACAACATTCTGATTAGCATTTAGAATTAGCACTTGGATGCCACAAATATAACTAAGAAATGTAATGGTAAAGTACCACAAAAAGAACTAAAGGCTATCAGATGCACGGGATTAGCGTAAATAAGTGCATAATTTTGAAGTAACAATGTTCAGCTAATTATTGGGAACCTCTTTCAACTCAGTCCCGTCCCAGTGTTCTGGTCTTTTACGTGTTCACACCTCTGAGTGAAAAAAGTTCACACGGTGCGGCACATGTTTGAGAGACGGCTAAAGAGCTCAACTGTTTTGTGGATTTTAGTTGTTTTTTTGTTTTGTTTTTTTCAATTTAAGCGCATTAGACTACTTATTTCACTAAAACATGGTAAAGATAATTCAATTTAAAATTTTACAAAAGAAAATATGTTTTCCATCTTTTATTAAATCATCTATTAATGTACAAAAAAATTCTACTTCCTGGCTGGACATGGTCAGCATTCATGACACAGTCCTTCGCAGAGGTTTGGTTTCCTTTGGTTTCTTAGTAACTATAGTGTTAATCAGGGCCAAACTTTATCTAAATTGCATAATAGTTATGATAAGACCATAGCATGTATATATCTAAATGGACATGGCTAACCTGCTGGCTGCAACGTTTCAAATATGAAGTGATCATGGGTGCTCTTCCAGCTTCATCAACTCTGGCTCCAATTCAATTTACATTGAAAACCTGTCACCTCTCTCTCTGTAACTGCTGCTGTCAGGCTCGTCATTTTGGTCTTAAAAATGCCAGAATCATGTAGAGCAGGCTAATATGAAAATCTTGTTTTGCTGTTGTGTCCATAAATGAAGATACAAACATGAACAACAGACAAATCAGGTGCCTTTTTTCCCCAAAGTCACTCCTGCTAGCGTTAGCAACAGGCTTGATTGACAGTGTTGCTAAGAGCCCGCTCCCTGCTAAACCAGCGGGAAGGGACGTTACTTTAAACAGCCTTGCTCTGAATTGGCTCTTTGGTTGCTATGCTCACGGTCAGAATTCCGACAGGAGCCGAACACTATGGATCGCTCTCACTTAGTCCACTTCTTTATACAATCTATGGATTAGACTAATAAAAATGAATGACAAAATTTTATTTTGTAAAACTGAGAAAAATGCCTTAAGTTGTTCCTTCATTTTGGATCTAATGTTCCCTGTGGATGACATCTGACAGGTATTCCGTTTTCCAACTCAGTGCAACTTCCTGCATTTTTGTACTTTTCTTCTCAACCTTTTTTCCACGAACTGCCACTTAACTGATGTGAAACTATGTTAAAAATGTATATGAACTTTAAACTGCCAAAAAATGCCTTCCGTTGAGTTTACTGCATGTGTTAATGACGTAGATAGAGGCATTTTGTTTTTAGAAATTTCTTTTCAACTCAATTGCCACATTACTGACGTAAAACTAGTACAGTATAATGTTAAAATATGTACCACAATTACATTTCTCAACTCTACAGTGAAAGTATTCAAGATTCCAAATTTAATTTAATGATTGGTAATATTTCTGTGACATTTTTGTTTGACATATAAATAAGCCTTGTGATTCACAACCCCAGACATATTATGGTACTAAGTACAAAGCAAAACAGCATCAACAGCAACAACAGTAGCATCAAAAATGATGCTTAAAAACTGAACTTGAGTCTCCATGTGCCCTGTGCACAGTGATGTCACGTGGTGGTCTTTCTTTCTGTTCTCCTCTTGCAGCTTTCTCCTCTTGATCCTCCTCTCCTCCATCCCAATCTCCCTCCTCTCCCTCCTTCTCTCTTACTTGCTTGTAGACAAAATTGCTACACTGATCTTGGCTGAAGGTCCTTTCAACTGGCAACAATCATGTCTTTGGGGTTGAATAATGGCTCTACTTTCAGAAGCTATTGTGAAAAAATAATGCCAGTTTTGTTTGTAAATGCTGACACAGAAGACATTGAACTTTGTGCAAATCTGTAATTTGACAAGTTGATGAGCATTAGAGAGCAGGTCCCACAGTAGCCTCTGTGTCCTGCCCCATGGTGAGAGTGGGCAGGAGGTGCAAGAGGTGGAGTGATGCAGGTGAAAGAGGCCAGGAAATGCCTCCAAAGTGCTAAGTGCACCGGGCGCTAAACAACGCCACAGCCTTCGGAAATTGCCAATTACTCAGGCTGTACAGCGAGCTGAGGAGCTCTGTTACAGCAAAGTGAGCACGTGTGCGCACGCATGTGTGTGGAAAGAGAGAGGGGGTGTGCCGGTGTCCAGGTGCACAGAGCCCAGTAAATGCAGAGGTTTAAGACTTCCGCTCACCTCGGCAGGACAGGAAGCCTTCACACCACAGATGCTCTGGGAACACGGGGGACACTTCCGACATAAACACTGGACTGGACTCTACACTCCTCAGTACTCTGCTGTTTTTAAATTATAAACACTATAGTGATCACTGCGACAACATAAAGTCATATTCAATAGTTTGAATTCTGTAGTTTAATACTCTAAATAGTTCATTAATTATCAAGTATCTCTCTCTGAGAAATGATTATAAGATTAACAACTTGGGGATCATAGGATATTTCTTTCAAAACCATAGAATTATAAGATGAGCACTCATTTTGAACTATATATATATATCACTTAGAGTACAACTATGGGCTGCAAGATTGATCAAAATCGTTCAGCCCTACTCTGTGCAAGAATATGAGTTGGTGGCAGTCAGTGCAGTCTGCAGTGTTATTTAGCAGAGTGCAGCTGAGTGGCTATGGATTATTGTGAGCCTGTCAGACATTTGAGAGTCTCTGGGGTCTATAAATATCCCCTCGTTAGGATTCCTGTCATTAAAGCAGCAGCCAATCAGCAGCCACCCCATACTTTTCACCACACACAGCCTATGGGAGAGAGTGGTGCACTTATGCCCTCTGCTGGAACAAAACAAAGTACAAAAAAAGTTACCACGGTTGATCTGAATACATTTTATTGTTAAGTCTGTCATGATAACAAACTTTGACGAGTAATAGGTATTACTTTAGAAAATATCACAATATACTATAATATTGAAGCTACTACTAATATATCTGAAAAACATGAAATAAAGAGCAGAATTAAAGGACTTCTTGAATATATTTGAGTAAAATTTGTATAGTACAGATATATTGTTACAGTATAGGCAGCCCTTGAGGTCAAAGTAAATAATAAATAGGTCCACGGTGTGCTGACAGCATCTAATTATAAAGTGTTTTATTGTTTGATAATCATAAAGTGTGCATAAGCTGGCTAAGTGTTGTTAGCGTTATCATGATGGCAAACTCCGCTCTGGCCTCTGAAAGTTGTGACAAGCTCATTGCGGTGATTAATTTGGATGTTCGGAATGCATAAGGTAATTGAAGAGTAAACACTGCGAACCGCTTAAAATGAACTAGTTTTTTTTGACAGGTCCAAAGCCTTTAAACCTATTTTTATTCAATATAAATTACATTAACTACTTAGATTTCAGTATATGCCTTAATAGAATGTTCATGATTTGCTGTATGAAATATTATGCTATAATTAATGACAAAATGTAGAGCTCTTATTCCCTTTTTAAACTAATAATACTAATATTAATAGTTTATTACAGTAGCATTTTGCCATAGATATAGCCAGATTTGCTATGCTATGAGATGAATAATATTGTGTCACTATTTTATTATATTAGTACTTGTGCTTGTAATTAATAAGTAACAGTATGAAACTGAAACTATCAATATCTTGGAGTAATGTTGTAGTGTAAATACAGTGTGCATGTGTCTAGCTGTTACTGCCAGACCTAGAATGCAAAATGCAGGGTTTGTTGCGTAGGCAGCTCATTAAGGCCCACAGAGTGTTTGGAGGTGTTTCTGGATCAGCAGGGGCTGGATGGGGGCAGAGTAGAGGAGTCAGTGAGGGGGGTGGGGGGCTGGTGGTGAGGGAGTGATGGCACATGGGGGGTACAACTCTCTATAATGGCCTGTGCTAAGGTATGGTTCAGCTGGATAAGGTGTTTTTAGTGCAGCGCATGGGACAGCAGCAGCGCTAATTGCTACATTAGCCTACACACAACTTGTCATTCAGGAAGTGCAGCAGCAGACACACAGCCGTCCGGTGAGACACATATGGTCATGGGCCCGGCCTTTGTAAAGTGTAGTACTGTCAAAATATAACAGCACTGCACTGTTTGTTTTAGAGCAGCATCTGGTGGGCGAGATGTAAATTTTAGAGAAAAATGTATTCACATCACATAACAAAAGAGGTTCTATTCTACTCCGGTCAACTATAAAAACAGGATGTAAATGAATGTTTTTTCTATTTCAACTGTAGTCCTAACTGTAGCACTTGTCTTTCTCTGCAGTTCCCTCCTCTACAAACCCCGGTTGAGCCTGCAATGTGTCACTGGCCACTTTGACTGGAGTACGACCAAGTCTGCTTTTGTCAGAGAGAGGCTACCACACCAAGCAGCTATACAAAAGCTACAACTGATTAAAAAAAACACTATATAACTATAGCAAGTAATTATTTCACATGAGACATTCAAAGTGAGGAATGCATTTCTCTTTCTTTGAATTTGAATGTTGAATTTCTTTATAGAAGCTTGCTGTCCATAATGACTACAGTGACCAACCTTAGGCACTCTAAGCCCCAGTGCAAGGTCTAGGGTGCAAACCAACTTCTGTCACAAAACCACTGTGACAAACATTATATTACAAGCAAATAGAGTGTCTTGCACAAGGACACAACACCTGCATGCTGTAGGGATTGCACATCCTTTCTTGTCTCTACAACTGAGCCAATACTTTCTTCATATTCATAATATTAATAACAGCACATCACTCAAACAACACTTTCTGTTTCATCAACTGGGGCTCCACCTGGATAACCAACAAAGCAACAGGCCATTATGAGCACGCCTGGAGCACAGCTTGTATTACAGTCTACAATGCACATGTCTATGTAGCCTTGCCTCAACAGAACACCACTGTTTGGGATTCCCCTGCATCAGCCCCTGGGTTTGTCTATCTCCTCCCCTGCCTCTCCCCCTCCTCTGCTCTCTCCTCTTCTCATTCCCCCTCTCCTCTCTTTCCTCCCCATCTCTTGTCCCACTTTTCTCTCCTCTGCTCTCTTCCCCTCCCCCCTGGCCTCTTCTTTCCTTTCCTCTCCTCCATTTCTCTCCCTTTCCTCCTCTCCTTTCCCCCTCTGCTGCTCTGTCCCTGTCCCCTCCTCTCCCTCGCACCTCCTAGGCTGTCTTCTGCTCTCTCTTCTCCTTCTTTCTCCCTCTCCTCTCCCCTTATCTCTCCATACTCTCCTCCATACTCTCCCTCTCTCTCTCCTCTCTGGCCCTGTACACGCTGAAGTAATGCACAGGTCTGGTCTTGCCCCGGTTTAGCAGAAGCCTGAGATCACAGCATTCCTCCAGCCTTACCTCCGGGCAGAGCCACACTCACAACAGCAACAGCAGCCCACAGCGGCACACTTCCTCCTGGGCAGACAGCAGCGTGAGCAGGGCTGGGTCTGGAGCTCAGAGGACTACCTCATGGAAACTACTGGGGCTTTATAATAATGAAAAGTTATCAGGGTCACGATAACAGCTAGGGCAATATTGATATCATAAGGAACTAAAAGGGCATGTAGTAATATGACATGTAGAATTGCAAGTGTAATCATAATCAAATAAAATCACAATTTGAATGACACAATTAGCAAATCAAAAAGGCTGCAATTTTTGAAGTACCATAATTCAGCTGACTACCTGAATATACTGAATGACCAGGTTTTTCCATCAATGGATTTTTTTCTTCCCTGATGGCACAGGCATATTCCAAGATGAAAATGCCAGGATTCATTGGGATCAAATTGTGAGTGGTTCAGGAGCATGAGACATCATTTTCACACATGGATTGTCCACCACAGAGTCCAGACCTTAATCCCACTGAGAATCTTTGTGATGTGCTGGAGAAGCTTTGTGCAGCGGTCAGACTCGACCATCATCAATGCAACATCTTGGTGAAAAATGTATGCAACCCTGGATGGAAATAAATCTTGTGACATTGCAGAAGTTTATCGAAACAATGCCACAGCGAATGCAGAACAACCAAATATTAGAGTGTGGGACCTTTTTTGGTGGCAACTTTTTTTTTTGGCCAGGCAGTGTATTTTATATAAGCAGGTGAGGTCAAAATAAGTCCACTCACTGTGTAATGTCTGTATCTAATTAGAAACTGCTACAGTACACGTAGCATGCTGGTTGTTGTTAGCTTTACAGTCACTACAAAACTCTGCTCTGGTCTCTGAACATTTTGAAAAGCTCTTAAAACTCATCAGGGTGAATAATTAAGATGCTTGCCCTTACCCTTCCCATAGTATAGATGCAGGATTTCAAGGTATTTTTGACCCCCCAAAAAAGTTACATAATGCACATTAAAATAGTGCACTTTTTAAAAATGTATGTACATTTTCATTGGTTTGTCTTTCATTTGTGTTGTCTGTTTTGAAGTGTCTGAAGCATCTTTGAGTGTCATGAAAAGTGCTATGTAAGTGTTATTTATATTTATTTATTTACTTACTTTAAGCTTTTTGATTTCCTATTGATGCTGCTTTTATACTTTGTAGTTGAAACAACACAAATCCCCCCTTGTGAGACAGCGACAGGTTCTCTAGTCTTATTTTTAATAATGTGAAATTAATTATATAATTGTTATTTAATCAATCTTGTCAACATGGTATCAAAAAATCTATCTAAGTAAAAATATTGCAGGATTCAACTATGAGTTACTGCTGGTTTTCAGATTACTACAGATCAGATCACTACAAAGTACAATATAATCACTAGGGGAAACTGGCTCTTGCCCCTCATCTGGGAGTATAATATCATCAAATCTAAAATCTCAATTAAAGCCGCAAGCGGCGATGATGGCCCTCGCCCCCCATGCGACCGCCCCCCCATGCAACCGCCCGGGGCCGGCCACTGCCCCCACACACCATTTTCCCCACCCGGCCACCCCACGGCTGCAATCCGCCCCCCTTCACACAGTTTCTATATAAATATGTGTGACCAACACATTATAATGGAGGTCCACGGCGTTGAACCGGCAACTTCGTGCACAATACAGGTATGGTGTAATGGACTTTTTTGCCCCTTTTGAGGTTCACAATTATCTCCCCAAGTTTCATGCCAATCGGACAAAGTTGTGTTTTTTACCAGTACAGTAGGGGGCGCTATAGAGGTCACTGTCCATCTGCTCATTATGTTTCTCTATTCACAGTTTTATTCTGTATCAGTGATTAGAATTTGAGCTTTTTAGGCTGATCAATGTGTCTGTGAGAGGGAATCAATTATGCAGGAAAGCAGTCATATTTTGACAGTGTGCTGTGCATAAACCAGAAACAATATCCCCAAAACGTGGTTGATTATTGACAATCGACATATGTACATACTGTATGTGGAGTTTGATGTAATTTGGATGAAAAACCTAGGAGTAGATATAATTCATAGACATGCAAGTCAAAGTGCCAAGTGCCAATTTCTTTTCAATTCATTGCGCCCCTGGTGGCCAACAGTGGAAAATAACCCATGGCCATAATGTAATTTTTTGTTTCTTCTGATGTCACTGATTTATTCCCCGAATTTCGTAGGAATCCGATAATGTTGGCGTTTCACCCCTATGGTAGGGGGCGCTATAGTGTTCATTTTTATTACAATTAATAATCCATTTTATTAATACCCTCATATCACATGGGTGATTTTAATTTGAGCTGTGTAGACCAATGCATGTGCGTGTCAGACATTTTTAAATGATTTTATTTGGAGTCTTTGCGCCCCCGGTGGCCAAGTGTGAAAAAAAACCTATGCCCGTAATATTATTTTTTGGTCCACGTCATGCCCCCAATTTATTTCCCGAGTTTCGTAGGAATCCGATAATGTTGGCGTTTCACCCCTATGGTAGGGGGCGCTATAGTGTTCATTTTTATTACAATTAATAATCCATTTTATTAATACCCTCATATCACACGTGTGATGTGAATTTGAGCTGTGTAGACCAATGCATGTGCGTGTCAGACATTTTTAAGTCATTTTATTTGGAGTCTTTGCGCCCCCGGTGGCCAAGTGTGAAAAAATACCTATGCCCGTAATATTATTTTTTGGTCCACGTCATGCCCCCAATTTATTTCCTGAATTTCGTAGGAATCCGATAATGTTTGCGTTTCACCCCTAAGATAGGGGGCGCTATAGTGTTCATTTTGATTAAAATTAATATTGCATTCCATTCAAGGCCCAATCTCGCATATGTGATGTGAATGTGAGCTCTGTAGGGCAATGCCTGTGGTCGTGAGAGGACATTGAAAAAACAGGAAACGAAGGCGTATTTCGGTGGCGGCGTACGGGCGAACCGTGTGGAATTTGGAGAAAACGTGGATAACTTCTGCAAACCCATGTGTCTGGATGTGGCATGTGAAATCTGAGCTCATTTGGACCAAAAACCTGAGACTAGTAGCGTTTTGAAAACACGCTGCGAATGAAGTAGCGAATTTTTGATCCAAAATGGCCGACTTCCTGTCTGTCATAGAGCAGTGCTTCAATTCATTTTTATGCTTGTTCCATGGTGCTCTATCACTGTTCCGAATTTTGTGCATGTATTCCAAAATTAAACAGGCTCCTCTCCCATAGGGGTGAAATTTTAGGTGGCGCTGTCGAGTCAGGGGGCATGGGACATTTTCCCGACACCAATATTATGAAATTTTTCGCCGAGCCGGTCGATTCTATACCCCCATGTGAGAGTTTTCGTGAATGTTCAGGGGGTGAAAAATGCGATTGTTTTGGCGGAAAAACAAAGAACAATGTTAATATGCAGTGTGGCCCTGAGCTGTGTGGCCCTGACTCTATATGAGAGGGGTCTGTGGCTTTGCACCGGCAACCATGTACATAATACAGGTATAGTGTAATTGACTTTTTTGCCCCTTTTAATGCCCACAATTATCTCCCCAAGTTTCATGCCAATCGGATAAAGTTGTGTATTTTACCAATACTGTAGGGGGCGCTATAGTGTTCATTTAGATAACGATTAATAGTGCATTCTATTAATACCCTCACATCACACGTGTGATGTGAATTTGAGCTGTGTAGACCAATGCATGTGTGTGTCAGAAATTTTTTTATGATTTTTTTTTTGTATTTGCGCCCCTGGTGGCCAACCGTGGAAAATGACTCATGGCCATAATGTAATTTTTTGTTTCTTCTGATGCCACTGATTTATTCCCCGAATTTCGTAGGAATCCGATAATATTGGCGTTTCACCCCTATGATAGGGGGCGCTATAGTGTTCATTTTTATTACAATTAATAATCCATTTTATTAATACCCTCATATCACACGTGTGATGTGAATTTGAGCTGTGTAGACCAATGCATGTGCGTGTCAGACATTTTTAAATCATTTTATTTGGAGTCTTTGCGCCCCCGGTGGCCAAGTGTGAAAAAAAAACCTATGCCCGTAATATTATTTTTTGGTCCACGTCATGCCCCCAATTTATTTCCCGAGTTTCGTAGGAATCCGATAATGTTGGCGTTTCACCCCTATGGTAGGGGGCGCTATAGTGTTCATTTTTATTACAATTAATAATCCATTTTATTAATACCCTCATATCACACGTGTGATGTGAATTTGAGCTGTGTAGACCAATGCATGTGCGTGTCAGACATTTTTAAATCATTTTATTTGGAGTCTTTGCGCCCCCGGTGGCCAAGTGTGAAAAAATACCTATGCCCGTAATATTATTTTTTGGTCCACGTCATGCCCCCAATTTATTTCCTGAATTTCGTAGGAATCCGATAATGTTTGCGTTTCACCCCTAAGATAGGGGGCGCTATAGTGTTCATTTTGATTAAAATTAATATTGCATTCCATTCAAGGCCCAATCTCGCATATGTGATGTGAATGTGAGCTCTGTAGGGCAATGCCTGTGGTCGTGAGAGGACATTGAAAAAAACAGGAAACGAAGGCGTATTTCGGTGGCGGCGTACGGGCGAACCGTGTGGAATTTGGAGAAAACGTGGATAACTTCTGCAAACCCATGTGTCTGGATGTGGCATGTGAAATCTGAGCTCATTTGGACCAAAAACCTGAGACTAGTAGCGTTTTGAAAACACGCTGCGAATGAAGTAGCGAATTTTTGATCCAAAATGGCCGACTTCCTGTCTGTCATAGAGCAGTGCTTCAATTCATTTTTATGCTTGTTCCATGGTGCTCTATCACTGTTCCGAATTTTGTGCATGTATTCCAAAATTAAACAGGCTCCTCTCCCATAGGGGTGAAATTTTAGGTGGCGCTGTCGAGTCAGGGGGCATGGGACATTTTCCCGACACCAATATTATGAAATTTTTCGCCGAGCCGGTCGATTCTATACCCCCATGTGAGAGTTTTCGTGAATGTTCAGGGGGTGAAAAATGCGATTGTTTTGGCGGAAAAACAAAGAACAATGTTAATATGCAGTGTGGCCCTGAGCTGTGTGGCCCTGACTCTATATGAGAGGGGTCTGTGGCTTTGCACCGGCAACCATGTACATAATACAGGTATAGTGTAATTGACTTTTTTGCCCCTTTTAATGCCCACAATTATCTCCCCAAGTTTCATGCCAATCGGATAAAGTTGTGTATTTTACCAATACTGTAGGGGGCGCTATAGTGTTCATTTAGATAACGATTAATAGTGCATTCTATTAATACCCTCACATCACACGTGTGATGTGAATTTGAGCTGTGTAGACCAATGCATGTGTGTGTCAGAAATTTTTTTATGATTTTTTTTTTGTATTTGCGCCCCTGGTGGCCAACCGTGGAAAATGACTCATGGCCATAATGTAATTTTTTGTTTCTTCTGATGCCACTGATTTATTCCCCGAATTTCGTAGGAATCCGATAATATTGGCGTTTCACCCCTATGATAGGGGGCGCTATAGTGTTCATTTTTATTACAATTAATAATCCATTTTATTAATACCCTCATATCACACGTGTGATGTGAATTTGAGCTGTGTAGACCAATGCATGTGCGTGTCAGAAATTTTTTAATGATTTTTTTTGGAGTCTTTGCGCCCCTGGTGGCCAAGTGTGAAAAATGGCCTATGCCTGTAATATTATTTTTTAGTCCACATCATGCCCCCAATTTATTCCCCGAATTTCGTAGGAATCCAATAATGTTTGCGTTTCACCCCTATGGTAGGGGGCGCTATAGTGTTCATTTTGATTAAAATTAATATTGCATTCCATTCATGCCCCAATCTCGCATATGTGATGTGAATGTGAGCTCTGTAGGGCAATGCCTGTGGTCGTGAGAGGACATCGAAAAAACAGGAAACGAAGGCGTATTTCGGTGGCGGCGTACGGGCGAACCGTGTGGAATTTGGAGAAAACGTGGATAACTTTTGAAAACCCATGTGTCTGGGTGGGGCATGTCAAATCTGAGCTCATTTGGACCAAAAACCTGAGACTAGTAGGGTTTTGAAAATACGCAACGAAAAATTTGGCGAATTTTCGATTTAATATAGCCGACTTCCTGTCCGTCCTAGGGCCGCACTATGATTGGCTTTCTTGCTTGTCTCCATGAGCTCTATCACTGGTGTGAATTTCGTCGAGCTAGGGCGAAAAATGCGTGTCGGCTCCCAATTCATTTTAAAATTTATAATTTTCTAGGTGGCGCTGTCGAGCCGGTGTGCTTCAGACATTGTCGCGATGCCAATTTTATGAAATTTTTCGCCGAGCCGGTCGATCCTATACCTATATGTGGGACTTTTCGTCGACGTTCAGGGGGTCAAAACTGCGATCCTTTTGGCGGAAAAATAATAATAATAATAATAAGAAGAAGAAGAAACCCAGGAAGAACAATGCCCCTCGCCATCACTTCGTGAGTGGCGAGGGCCAAATATGAAAACCACCAATAATGTGGGCAAAACAGCATATGACTTATCTGAGTATTCTTAACATAAGCAAGTACTTCGCACTTCACGCCACATGAGGGCAGTGTGGTATATGCTAAATCACTGTATTTCTCAGAAGGACATAGTAGACTTATAATGCATTTCATAAATAAACTTGACTTGTCATATTTATTCTGTATCATTATGGTCAATTAATATAATGAATAATGCATCTACTCTACATGATATTCTTCATAAATATGCAGCACATGTCCATGCCTGTATTCAGACATAGTTTTGTGTTTTTCTGATTTGAGGAAAGACCAGCTATAATCCAACATTGAAACAAATGACTGACCCAGAGTCCACCCCTTACAGACTAGCCCCCCTGGAGATACCCATAATCTAATCTGCTCCACCACAATGAACAGGGCAGCATCCCCAGACACCACATGAGAGGTCTGACATGTTTGTGAAATGATGGACAGTACATTATTTTTGTATTCAAGTTTAAAAATCTTATACCGAATTTTTTCCCTGTATTTGAGCAAAAATGGTCTTGGCTGTCACTGTCTACATATAATTATAAAGTGTTGTAATGTGTGGTAATCAGGAAGTGTGTGTTAGCATGCTAGTTGCTGTTAGTTGTACTGTCGAGGCAAAACTCTGCACTGGCTTCTAAAAGTTGTGAAAAGCACATGTAAACTCATTACAGTGAGGAATAACTTTGAACCAATGTAAACAGTTTTAAGTGACCTCGTTCTTTTTTTCAATCAGGTACAGCGCCTTTAAGTTCAATCATACATTTTATATATATATATATATATATATATATATATATATATATATATATATATATATATATATATATATATATATATATATATATTTTTTTTTTTTTTTTTTTTTATGTTTACTTTTTTATACAATTTGCAGACATATTGAATTCACAAAAAAATACAAATAAAACACTTGTCTCCATAGAAATGTTATTACTACCTAAAATGTTCCCAGATATGGCATTCTACATTCCAGACAAAGCAGTAAAATCTTTATGGACACAAACCGGTTTGCCTGCCTGAAAAGTTACACAGTGCACATTTGATTGTAGTCATATCAGTAATAACAGGTCCCTGCAGGGCTCCCATAGCTGTACACCTACTTTATTAACAAAAGAAAACATGGTCCATTCAACTTCACACAACGAACAAAACAAAATCGTCAAAGGCCCAGGTGCAACTAATACTTCATATTCAAAAAGAATCTTATGATACTTTCCAGCTGAGGTCATCAACATTCCCTGGGGATGGGATGCTAACTGTAGGCACTGATATGTCTGAAGTTCTTAAGTTAAGACTTTAACAAAGTCTGACCATAAAGAAACAAATGAGCTACAACAGGTGAGCTCATTTGTGCTCTTAAATAAGTCTTTCATACATAAAATTACAGTCACAAGGTAGCATTAGCCAACAGTTTTTCAGTTAGCCACATTGACCTTTTTGATGAAAATCAAACTTAAACAAACCATGAATATGTGTATTGATTAAAGGCTCCTGAAAACAAGATGTTTAAACCCATTTTGTATTTTTTTCTTGAGTTTTCAGATGATCTTAAAACATTTTTGCCTACGTTTGCTAATATGTGCAAACTGATGAATATGAAAATTATCAAATTATACTGTCAGGTAAAATTACTAGCCATAAGATAAATATTACAAATTATAAGGGTCAACATTTGTGGAACTTTGACTATTTCTTTCAGTGAATCTGAATCTACAGGCCCCTGCCCTCCATCTCAAATTATGGCATCATCAACTTCTAAAACGTGAACGCAGCCCATAGAACTCCATGGTCTTTATTGCTAATTGCCTTTTGTATGCCTCAGCTCAGCAGGGTTTCCCCAAATCCTTCTGTTATCCCCAAAAAGCATTCCCTTACCAGCATTTTGTCTCTAAGGGAAGTGAGCCAGATTTAATGACATTAAGTGGAGATTGGGTATTGATTACAGACAGTCTAAGTTAAATGCCAGCCTCCACTTTCTCTCCTGTCCATCTGTCATGTGTGTGGTGTATTGATTTGACCGGAGCACACATGCCACAGAAGACAGAGGGACAATTCATTACTCAAACCTGGACTATATGCTGGGGGGGCAGGGGGGTCGGGAGGTCAGCCAGATGGTCAAACATCCAATAAATGATGAAGAAGCTAATGTGTTTTCATGCAATGTCTCTGCAGGTGTGTGTGTAGCCACAGTTGCCCAGGGGCAGAGTGATATAAACATGGCAGCCATTTTGCACCAACAGCTTCTCTGACAACCACCAATCACATACTAATAGATGGTATATAGGGAAGGTAGGTGAAATGTCTTGCTCATGGGTACAACTGAAGCAGGGATGGGTTGTACTTAGTTACAGTGACTTTTTAATAACATTTTACTTCTCAGAGTAGTTTTCAGACTAGGGATACAAGATGAATTGAATTGTAATTTTAACGGACACTATTAGCCAATTGCAAAGGCTGCAATTGAAATCAATTGAAATAACATCATTTGTTCCACAAACCACATATCCTGTGTTATTCTGCATAAAAACTGCTAACCCTATGGTTTACAGCTGTACAATTATGCTCTGCAAATTGATTGTTGTCTGTCAGTTCAGATTTCAGACTTTTTGACAAATCCTTGACGCATTTAAAATGCGATCTTTGAATAGAATTTTATTATTAAACGTAAATCGCAACTCTAGTTACAATCGCAAAGTTTGTCAGAAAACTCACAATTGGATATGATTAAAGATTAAACAACCCCACTATGGTTAAATCACTCCAGATAATCTTACTTTTCATACAGCAGAAGTACAGCAGCAGTAGTAGAAGGCCTATGTGTAGTCATATAGTGGCCTATTATTTGTTAATATGGAGCATCTACATACTTGTCCACAGTTATAGGCCCTGTACTTGATTTTTTCCCCATCTATTTGGCCAAAATTTGTCTTGCCCTGGTGCTGATTGTATAAGTAGCTCTTGAGGTCAAAACACGTTTGTTGTGTACTGGCTACATCTAATTATGAAGCTCTTCCTTGTCAGAGAACCAAGACGGGCACTGTTATCAATCTAGTAGTCATAAGCATTACCGTGACAACAAAACTCCAGACTGATATTTTAAAGTTGTGAAAACTGCTTATCAGCTCATCGCGGTGCATAATTTGGATAGTCTGAATGCATAGGGTAAGTGAAGAATAGTTTGGACCACTGCAAACCATTCTAAATTAACCTTAAGACAGTAAAAATTAGGTACAGCACCTTTAATATGGCACTCCAAGATGACACTCCATCGATATAATTGGCCGGGCTTAAAATACTAAAATATTTTTTCATAGTTTGGTCATATTTTTTTTTAACTAGATCATAAAGAAACAATATCCAAGGAATCTGCCCTTAAATAAATACATTGTTTTCTAGTATTTTTTTGCATTAACAGGTGAGAGCAGTTTGGGTAAGATACATCGAGATGCATAATAGTTTGGAGAGCTTTTGTCACGCCCCCTTTTTAGTCGACTAATCGATCGGCAGGACACATCTTTATCAAAAGTGCACATAGGTTTAGGGAATTTGCAGTTACTAATAGAACATAAGACTGTGAAGTGCTTGCATGTATGAAGTGACTTAAAGATCCCTGAGGCTGTATTACTTCTGGTTATACTTGATCTCTTATTTATTTATGTTCATTGGTGGATGTTGTTTGTATGGGCTTATGTTGGCTTTACTCTGTGTTAAAGCATGTGACCCAAACACAATACGCAGAGAATTTCTGTAGTCGAGTACAGCCCTATTAAATTGGCATAATGTTTTCATCAGCTAAAGCTAAAAGAATGACTTGATCAAATCTTGCAAAAAAACAAAAAAGACATAAGACTAAAATTAATAAAAATTCCTTGAACTGGTAATAAAAATGGGTAATAAAAAAAACAGTACTAACACAACAAAATAAGACTTTGTCATGAGCAGTGCAGCATCTGATGGTTCACTCTTTGTTGTGGAGACAGCAAAGTCAGCCAGTGTCTGTCCCCTGCCCCTTCAGAGAGAGGGCCAGTTTCCATGACAACCAGCTCAGTGACCCCACACCCCGTGCCCCACTGCAAACAGCCTCCTGTGGACAGATACACGATGCTAATCATGATGAGAACACATCAAGTCATGCATTGTCTAGTGGTGTCCTAGACTGCATCATGTTCACTATGGGCCAGGGAGAATGATCTTCTGCACACCTATGTTATTAAAATGTAATAGCATAAAAGCTGTATGGTGGAACAAGCATGATAAATTGACTCTGCAACTCATGTAGTATTATGCCATATTCATTGTGAACACCGGAGCCTCTGACATTCCTGAGCGGCTTGAGCCCTGTGCATCACACATCACAGGTCACACTCAAAGAGCCTCTTGTTTGGTGAAATATAATAACCTCGGCAACAAGTAGCAGCCTTGTGGGTTTGGGCTCAATCTGATTTGCAGACTTGTTAAAGTGTCAATGATAATTAGGTGCTTATACATTTAAAACTGTGCACCATTATAAAGGTGATTTCTTTATGTGCTATAACACCCCCAGTGGCAAAACTGGGACTCTCTTGCAAAACCTGCAAGACAGTCTGGCTGCAGACCTCCACCCAGAGGACTGTATCCCGCAGACCTCCCCCAGGATGCACCTCCACCCCATGTCCCTCACCTCCTTTCCTTTAAGTTAACTTTATAAACGACTTAATGACACTTTGCATCAGTTGTTGCCTTAATTCATTGTCTATTAAAGGTCATTAAAGGTTATAAAACTAATTTCAAATACTTGGAGAATGAAGCACTTGATTTAATGAAAATGTCGGTGTAGGTTAATTAGCATGACATGTTGTCAAAGAAAAAAACGTTTAACTGTAAGCCTTGTGTCTGATTAAGATTAGGCACAAATCTGTAATGGTTAAGGTTAAGTAAAAGGGGTTGGGTTCGTCTTTAGAGTAAAACTGTCAACTTTTGTAAAGTTGCGATAAAAGCCGCTATTTGTTTACTTCTAAGAACCTGTGAATGGAGGTAAGTCACGTGAGGATCCTCCTGGTGGAGGTCTGCGGATTGGGACCTCTGGGAGGAGGTCTGCAATCAGATCCCTCTCGCCCCCTGCAAGAGCAGAGTGTCAAGAGCCGTGCATCAGCCGGAGCCGTGAGCCGGAGCTGTGAGCACTGGGCCGGCTGCGGTGTTAGCTGCACCGCTGTCTGTGGGATGCTAATTACCTATGAAACCTCCGGCCTCGCACTCGAGTCACCGCTGCAAAACACAGCGACCACGTAAAATCCCGACCACAACATACAGCAGAACAGTGTTACACAAACACATATAGCGCCGATATCATATAACACAAGCAGCATGAACAGTGCAGAGATTCAGCCCCGCGAGCCGCGGAGGAGCAGCGGGAATAGCGGAATGCGGAGCGCTCCGTCTGCGCACTGCTAACTAGCTGAGCCGCTAGCTCTGCGCGGCTAGCTCCAGCAGCCCCCACTGGCCCCATGCCTCTGGCCCGTGACTCACCGATGTGATTGTCCTCGATGTGGACGATGAGCTCGGCCAGGGACTCGAACTGGAGACCGCAGCCCCCGAACCTGCATGAATTGGAGAAGAACGACGCCGCCGCGATGCCCGTCATGGTGCACTCCACGGGATGAAGGGGTTCGGGAGCCGGGGCGGTGAGCGAGGAGGCAGAGGCTTTGGGTTCGGGGAGGGAGACACCGGGCGGGCGGCGGAGCAGACAGGACAGCGGCAGACGCAGCTGGAGGCAGGCGGGACGGCGGTGGGGGATGGGGGCAGGAGGTGGGCTGTGAGTCCTACGTCACGACCTGAGCTCTAGTCTGCAGCCTGTAGCCTACCTGTGGAGAGAGAAGTGTCTGTCTGCTGCCCCCCGCACACACGCACACACACGCACACACACGCCAGACTGCACCAGAGCCTTTGATATGCACGTGCAGGGGCTTAGCACGCCTCACAATCCACACCTGTGTAATGACGGTGACAGATAGAGCTCCAGCAGATAGAGCACTAGACTAGGCATTGTTAAAGCTACTGACTAGACTAAATGGAACACTCATAGGCTGAGACCATGTTTCTTTCTTCAGAAATAAAGTCTAGTTGAAATGGAATGGATAAAATAGACTAGTTAAATTGTAGGCTCTTGATGCAGCCTACCAGTTTGTCAGTGGTGCACCCCTACACTAGGGATGCAATGGTCTTTGCTTTGATATAATAATAATAATCATCATCATCATATATCATGATTATTACAATAGGCCTACTTTGCAGTCTGTTGCAATATGGAGAGTGATTCTGAAAATATTGTGCAACTGCTAGCAACTTAAATCAGAGTTTAATAAAACCAGGCCTAGGACTACAATTATTTCTCCATGTTGACAGCAGTGATCATAATATATGTACTCCTCCAAAAAAAAGAAAAAGAAAAGAAAACTCCGATAGGCTATTGCAACATCATGATACATACACTCACCTGAAGGATTATTAGGAATGCCATACTAATACGGTGTTTGACCCCCTTTCGCCTTCAGAACTGCCTTAATTCTACGTGGCATTGATTCAACAAGGTGCTGAAAGCATTCTTGAGAAATGTTGGCCCATATTGATAGGAGCATCTTGCAGTTGATGGAGATTTGTGGGCTGCACATCCAGGGCACGAAGCACTCGTTCCACCACATCCCAAAGATGCTCTATTGGGTTGAGATCTGGTGACTGTGGGGGCCATTGTAGTACAGTGAACTCATTGTCATGTTCAAGAAACCAATTTGAAATGATTCGAGCTTTATGACATGGTGCATTATCCTGCTGGAAGTAGCCATCAGAGGATGGGTACATGGTCGTCATGAAGGGATGGACATGGTCAGAAACAATGTTCAGGTAGCCCGTGGCATTTAAATGATGCCCAATCGGCACTAAGGGACCTAAAGTGTGCCAAGAAAACATCCCCCACACCATTACACCACCACCACCAGCCTGCACAGTGGTAACAAGGCATGATGGATCCATGTTCTCATTCTGTTTACGCCAAATTCTGATTCGACCATTTGAATGTCTCAACAGAAATCGAGACTCATCAGATCAGGCAACATTTTTCCAGTCTTCAACTGTCCAATTTTGGTGAGCTCGTGCAAATTGTAGCCCCTTTTTCCTATTTGTAGTGGAGATGAGTGGTACCCAGTGGGGTCTTCTGCTGTTGTAGCCCATCCGCCTCAAGGTTGTGCGTGTTGTGGCTTCACAAATGCTTTGCTGCATTCCTCAGTTGTAACGAGTGGTTATTTCAGTCAACGTTGCTCTTCTATCAGCTTGAATCACTCGGCCCATTCTCCTCTGACCTCTAGCATCAACAAGGCATTTTCGCCCACAGGACTGCCGCATTCTGGATGTTTTTCCCTTTTCACACCACTCTTTGTAAACCCTAGAAATGGTTGTGCGTGAAAATCCCAGTAACTGAGCAGATTGTGAAATACTCAGACCGGCCCGTCTGGCACCAACAACCATGCCACGCTCAAAATTGCTTAAATCACCTTTCTTTGCCATTCTGACATTCAGTTTGGAGTTCAGGAGATTGTCTTGACCAGGACCACACCCCTAAATGCATTGAAGCAACTGCCATGTGATTGGTTGATTAGATAATTGCATTAAGGAGAAATTGTATAAAACAAGTACAAAATAAAACTTTACTTTACAGCAGCACCAGTAAGTGTGTATGTTAAAATCTTGCTTTGATGTTGGTTACAAACAAAGTAAATGGTTACATGATTTAAATAGAACTTTTCATCCTCTGGTTTCATCATTTCACAAAAACATTCATACACCAGAGTACACAGACACAGAGGCCCAAGGACTCAACCACAGAGCGCACACATAAGACTAGGTGTATGAACATCCTGCATTTCATGGAAGAATACAGCATAGATTAGCCTATTCAAAATGCACTTATGAAACAAAGCTCAACTCACAAGTAGGTTTATAATAGAGAAAACACATTAAAATATGATTACAAGCTCAAAACTGGCTATGAAAATTTTCAAACTGCTAGTAGGTTACAGAATGTGGGCGAACACATAGGCTGAGCAATACAGACTTAATTTCTCAATAGCTCAATAACTACACTGAAGAAAATATACTTTTTAAAAAGTACTTTTTATGCAATATAGTTATAATCTATGACACCTGTGGATCATTATGTTATAATTTGGACATTTTAAGTCACAATATTAATCTAAAACAACTTAATAAAAGAAATAAGTCCGTCTGCTGAGTTGGAAAACCGCGGAGCCCAATGGGAGTCGATTCCCACCTGCTCCTTTACAGTATGTCACTGTAAAAGGCCATCACAACAAAATGTTGCATGCTATTGGCACCTCCCATGGATAGCGGCAGATCACACTAGGTAGTAGCATTTTTTTTTCTTTGTGTCAAAATGTCTACACTACTATGACTCTAATGAATTCTATGATTCTAAGAAAATCAAATAGGAGGAAGAGAAGTACAGAGCAGTAGACATTCACTGGTGGTGGTAAAAATGGGGCTGTACTCTGAAATTAATGATCTACTGGATGCAGCGGTAAAGTGAATCTACTGGTTCACCTGCCAGTGAGACACAAATCTGAGTGTCATCTGCATAGTGGCCACATTATTGCTGCATATTAACTGACCTAATGGCAGCACGTAGAGGGAGTCCCTGGACTGACCCCTGAGAACCCCACAGGGCCATGTTAACTGACACACAATTTCAGCAAAGTACTTTCTGCCTCCTCTTTGCCATGGATGTCATTTATCACCTTGATAAGAGCAGTCTCAGTGCTGTGGTGGGGCCTAAAACCTGACTGGAAAACATCAAAGGAGTTGTTATTTTAGAGAAAGCTAGAAAACTGGTGGTAAACAACTTCTTCAAGGATTTTGTCTAAAAACTGCATATTTAAGGATCGGTTGGTATTGTGGCATCAAAACAGCTCTTCTTTAGGAGAGACTTGATAACTGCAGTTTTCAAAGCTCTTTCTTGCATGTCAGAAGTATAATTAAATTGTTACAAATCATATCCAAATAATACTGTTTTCCCTTCTCTTCTGCCTGTTTGATGCATGGTTGTAGTCGTGGTGTCCTTTAGTACACCCTACTGACCACTGAGCAGACTGCATCAGACATGGTTCTGAATGTCTCATTAACTTCTTAACTAATTAACTAATGTTGTTGTGGTGTCTTACAGAGGCCATTCTCTGCTACACTCTCAACATGTGGTTTTACAACTGGAGAGGCCAGCTGGTTGTTTTAGAGGCCACATAAGGCTCAAACAGCGCTGAATAAACCCCATGGAGAAATCTGTAAGAATCAGGAGGAGATTTCTAGTGGGTACACATGTACAGCAGGAGATGACAACAGCAGAGGCAACTTTCAACGCAAGTGACAAAAAGTAACTAACGTTTTAGCTTCACGTCTAATCAAATCAAAATCTAGTTTCATGGCTAGTTTGTGTGAAATGGAGGATCTTTGACCTGTGTTTTTATGAAAGAGCAACAGCGTTAGTGGAATAATGGAATGATTAAATACAGGATGTTTCTTCATGAAAGACGTGGTTTTGATTTGTATCTGTGAGAGGTGGGTGCGTATTTCTAATGCAAGGCTGAGTCTAAGATGATATTTGTGATACATGAGGCTGTATTATAAACGCACCTGTCTGACCAGTGTCCCTGCCTGATCAATGCACCTGTCTGACAAGGCAAGGCAAGTTTATCTGTATAGCACAATTCATACACAAAGTAATTAAAAGTGCTTTACAGAATAAGTAAGACATTAAAATCACACAAATCAAAACATAAATAATCACAAATAATAATCATAAAATTACCATTAAAACAGAAGAGTGCAGAGTAGAAACCTTTCAGTCATATGCACAGCTAAACAGAACTTTTTTGGGCCTGGATTTAAACATTGTTGAAGTAGAGTAGACTGACCAGTGCCTCTGTCTGACCAGTGCACCTGTCTGACCAGTGCACCTGTCTGACTAGTGCACCTGTCTGACCAGTGCACCTGTCTGACCAGTGCACCTGTCTGACCAGTGCACTATTGTTGTTAGTATTTCTTCATGAATGCAGATTTCGTGTAGTAAGAGCATTACACATCTGTAGAGCTGTCATATGTCACTAATATGTTTTCTAGATACCTAATGATAATTACATAGATAGCAATAGTACTGAAGGCTCAGCTGCATAAATGAGGTGTAGGAAATATACAACAATATACAATATGACACTTAAGAATCTGAAGTACATCACTAAATACAACTTCAAGTGGGTAAATAAGAATGGAAAATGTGGTCAAAAGCTCTGAAGAGTTGATTTTGCACAATATGTCTGTTAATACTTTCAATTGTAGAAGATCATATAGTTGAGATTTTAATATTACATTTCTCAAAAACAATTTTTTTCTAAATACTGTAGCTCCCACCTCTAGACCCACCTGTGGCATGTGTGTATGTTAAATATCAGAATTACACCTGCTAACATTAATATCGAAGTCTATTTCCTGATTCAGTTCACTGATGACTGATATAACTCTGGGGTGGTGCAGTGCAGAGGAGAGGGTCCATACAGCATAGTCTAATGGGGACTAATGTCTAGCTGAGTCCAGGTCTGACCGGTCTGGGGCAGACCTGTTCATGGAGCGTTCTAACAGCCATCGTAAAGCACCGAGCACTAACTACAACAAACAGGACGCACAGGGACAGATCTGTGCTCAGCCAGCCGCACAGGCAACCCAGTACACAGGGTTAGATTTGAGAAGAGAGGAGGGGATGGTCCACAGATAACTTTAGAAGAATATTATTCTAGTACAAAAGTAAAATGTTAGTGTTGAAATTATTTATTAAGAAAAATAAAAAAAAAATTAAGAAGAAGTTATGAAATAAACTAGACATGATTATCAGCTGATGATAATGGCTTACACTTGTAATGCACTTTTTCAAAGCGCTACACTATAGTCATTATTCATTCATTTCCTCACTTGGTGATGATAAGCTACTACCTGGGGCAAACTGACAGAAGCAAGGCTGCCAATCTGCACCATCACCCCCTCCAACCACCACCTATCATTCACACACACCACTTTCATACTAGGCAATGTGGGTGAAGTGTCTTGCCTAAGGACACAACGACAAGCAGGACTCAATCCTCCAACCTTCGGGTTGGGGGACCAACACTCTAACCACTGAGCCACTGTCGCCCCTAAGATTTAAGATTTTCTAAGATTTAATCAAGTGCTTGTTTCGCAAGTCTGAAGTCCAAGTCAAGTCCCAGGTCCTATGTTAACTTCAAAGGATGATTCTAAATGTCATAAACTACCCAAACCCCAGCACCTGCTTTCTTATTCTGTATCTTTGTGGTACTTTGTGTACGAATTGTGCTATACAAATACCTTTTTCCTTGCCTTGCCTTCTCATGAGGCATGGCCTGCCCACATGTCCTTTAGGTGGAAATAAGGGTGTTTTGTTAGACCCTAGTACAAGGCACCTTTCCTTTTTTGGTCAATGTAACATTGTACACAGTCCCTGTCCAGAAAATGAGAGAAACGTGCAGTAGCCTACCTTTTTTAGAAAAGTAAGAGTACAGGCTAAACAGATTTTTCTCAGGTACAGGGCTTTAGGTAGTCACAATATATAGCATAATATAATGCATAATATCTGCTTTTACAACAAGAAGAGGTAAAAATATGTTGCATTGTATAGTTCCATTGGGCCTGGTGTGTGCGGGAAGGGGTGGGCCTGTAGCCTGACATGCTCCACATGTGAGGGCCCATGAGCTCAGCGGTCCCCACACATGAGCAGTGATCTCACACACAAGCAGATGTTTTCACTTACACTCAACATGGCCGTCCTCATTACACACATGTTGTATCAGGGGCGCACAGTGACGCAGGTAATGCAGGCGCTACGTCAATCACAACTACTAGCATGTGTGCTGGGGCTGTGCAGGGAGCACATGGCGTGACGGCACAGAGGACAGAGTGGAGCGGCCATCATGGTGTGTTTTACAATTGGAGGAATTTGTTTTACATGTTTGATGATTCATGTTTGAAAAAGACAAAGATCTTTGAACTTTCAGTTCACAAAGAGAACATTCAAAGGGTACATGACAGCCCCAGGAATATGCTAATAATGATTGCACAAAAAAACTAGATATGCATGGCATCTATATAATTTGAATGGCATACGCGCCCTATGCTTGTGTCAAAAAAAGGTTGGATTCTATTTTCTGACATCTGAAATCTAAAACTTACAGTTTTTACGCATGTGTAGGGCGAAATATGTATGCAGTGTGAAAGGCTTTAGTGTGAACACTCTCTGCCTGCAGATGGTCCACAATACTGCTGCTCCACTTCTGACACACATCCAAAAACATGTCTCATCAGCCCAGTTTTGAACTCTCTCCACTGGCCCCAATATAATTTAGAATAGATTTCTTTTTATGATGTTTTGCATTTGTTCAGAGCAAAGGTAAGAATTACCTGCTCACTAATATGTTACTTTGTATGTTTTATAATTGTTTTGAATTAAAATATTGTATTTTTAATCAATGCTAAGAATTCAGGAAAGGTTCAGTTGTTAGGAACCTTTCCTATTGAAAAATATAAAAAACACAAAGTGTATCCTGATTTGAAACACACACTACTACATGTGTGCAGTTATGTGTATGTGTAATATAAGGCCCTGGCTTCTTCCTCCAGCAGTGTGTGAGTGACGTCAGGCTGAGGAGGCAGTCTGCTCCTGGATGTGTCTAAAGCCCCATACACAAGTGACAGATATTTTGCTGTCCGCCTTGACCTGGACTTCCTGGAAAAAGAAATCCTGTATCTCAATGATAAAGAAAACAAAATATAGAGATGCAATTTCCTTATAGGGACAGTGAAGCCTGGGACCCAAACTGGATCTCTCTGCATATTCTCCATCTCGGTCAGGTCACCACCTCCTCCTCTGTGTCTCAGGCCAAAACTCAGACAGAGCTGCCCAATCAGATTTGTTCATTTTAGCGATATATGGGAAAATTGGAAACAGTCAACCTCAACGGTCCTCTATCATTTAGAACTCTATCTATCTATCTATCTATCTATCTATCTATCTATCTATCTATCTATCTATCTATCTATCTATCTATCTATCTATCTATCTATCTATCTATCTATCTATCTATCTTCTCTCTCTCTCTCTCTCTCTCTCTCTCTCTCTCTCTCTCTCTCTATATATATATATATATATATATATATATATATATATATATATATATATATATATATTCGCTCATTGATTCTGCAGAAATTGGTGATCTTTCTCTCTGTGATGCGTATTTTCCTCGCAAGAAGCCATATTTGTTTTGAAACCATTTTTCTGCCAAGACTTTGTAAATTACTGTGCATTCTTGGCAAAGCGAGGTCCACCTCACTGAAAAATTCAACTGACACAAATCGGCAAGTGTATTCAATTATTGCTCAACCAATCGACTGCAAATATCTAAAAGGTGTACTATTCAACTTTTTCTAGTGGAAGGTCTGACACCTGCTTGTCTTCTTGGAGATGCAATTGCTTTGCCTGAAATGTTCCACAGTATGGCAATAATCTTATCTATCTTTACATAAAGATCCTACCTTTATACAATTCTGTGTGTTTTTATGCCAGAAAATACACTGAAATCATGCATTCTTACTCTTCTGTGAGTGGGGTCACCTCCTCACAGGTCTGACCTGTAACTTGGCCTGATGGCATCCCCTGCTTGTGTCCAGGCACAGTAATGTCATCTCCATGGAGATAAGCAGGTGGCAGACCCTTCACCAGAAAAGGTACATAGTGTATCTTTAATATTCAACAGTACTATGAAATACATTTAAAAAATGTCAATGATATAAGACACTGTATGCCCAAGGGTCATGTATTATACAAAACTGACAACAAAACTTCAGGTATGTTTTTGATGAGGAAACAACATAACATAGTTTTGAAAATAGCGTCTACTCTGTCCTTGGGCAAAATCCTTCACTCACTTTTATCAAAAATACTAGCTGTTAATATCCATATTAAGAGACAAAATAGCCTACAATGTTATAAGGCAAAGGATCCCTATAAAACAGAGACTTCCTCTTAACTTTAAAATGAAAAGATGCGTGGTTTGACTTTTGCAGTCAGTCTTTCAGATTAAATTGGTCTTTATTAGCCTAACTTTGACACGTAAAGTAAGTATTTCCATGTAGGCTTATTAATCTAAAAATATATTGTCACAACACAGTAATCTTTTTCTTTCTTACATTGTGCAGTTCTATCACTTGAACTGCTGACTGCCAAGATTGTAACCCAGCCTTATCTGCAGCAAGCACTGATTCACCGCTCAAAACACACTGACATCACTGCTACTTCCTGTTTCCCTGCGTCGCCATGGCCACTGGGATTTGCATACTCATGGGGATTGGTGGGTGGTGAGTCAGAGGGGGGAGGGGCTTGGGTCAATGGTTCAGCCACAACAACAGACAACCCATACTGGATTCAAGCACAACAATTCTTTGACAATATAACAGGATACAGAATCTGCCTCCAGGAGAGTGACGTCGTCTTTACTGTCAAATACGAAAACGATGACATAACCACCTTACAACTTATAATAATGTTAGCGAAATCACTTCCCAATGTAAAACACAATTAAATACCAATATAAGCCGTTCATGGGGTCACTTCACTTCTTCACAAATCTGTAACTTAGCCTGGTGACGTAACCTGTTTGTTTCTATGGACTGGGTTGTCAAAAATACTGAAAATCAGATACTAACTATCAAAACTAAATACTCATTTGAGCAGGTATCAATACTAAAAGAAGTCACATCCAAGAAATGAATCTTTCCTGAATAGCTGTAGAATTATCTTGAGCTGTATCAGAACAAGTGTAACACCACATAGACTGGTATACGCTCATGGACCACCATGAAACCTGGGCCACTGAGGGATTACACAGATATTAGGTCGCATCGTAATATAAAAGAAAGTCCTACGACTTAATGTTGAAAATCACATTCTATTGTCTAAATCGTGTTTTTTTTTATTAGAATTGTGGTATCGGAATTGATAAGTATCGAGTCTGTTCCTTAGCATCATAATTGAGCTTGAATTTTTTGTATTCTAACTAAGTTTAATGGTATACTCCCAAACATTCTAGTCAACAAAATAACATCACCATGGAGAGAAGCAGGTGACAGACCTTCCACCAGAAAAGTTACATAGAGCACCTTTAAACTAAAAGGTGTGTAAGAGTGCATTTGATATTAGAGATAGACCAATATTTTTCTTGGACGATATGTCAGGCCAATATTTCTACATTTTAGCGAATCGGCTATCGGCTTTAAATCTCCAGCATAGGACAATATTTTGTTTTGTCTGACCTACTGATTGATTTTGATGCTCTGAGTCTCCCCTCCCTTTTGCTCTCCCTTTAAAGCGCTGTCACAACACAATAAGTGTGCACCCCCCTAATGAAACCACTGCACATCACCTCAGGTTTGTGAAGTTGTCGTGTATTGTCTTATCGTATCATGCTTTTGTATGTTGTCACGCTGGAGGATGCAAGATGTATGCTTGTGGGCTGAATCGTGTACAAGATTGTACTTTTTAACCGGAAGCAGGGTTCGAATACTGCCCAGAGATCACTAGGTTACTGACATTTAAAACAGCTTCGGGCATGTTTTTTGATGAGGGAACAACAACAACAACAACAACAACATTATAACAAGGTAGAAAGCTCCCAAAAATAAATGTTGAATATGCTAATTATGACTTAATTAGTGGAATAGCTATGTGGTAAATATTTATCATAGTTTTACATTAATTTGTGGAAAAAAGTATATAAAAATACATGAAGCAGAGGTGAGTTCTAACACTGTTTACTAAAATCTTAAATACAATTGTGTTAGTGAAATGAGTAGTCTAACCTGGCATATACACTCTGAATTGTATCTTGTACCTTTTATTGGAAAAAAAGCATGTGGAGCTTGGAAGAGGAGAGGAGGAGGAGGAGGAGGAGGGCCCGGAAAGCTGACCAAACAAGGCCCCTGTGAGCGCATGTCTTTGAGGAGCGGAGACAGAGATGACCTCACTCCCCTCTGACTTCACAACTCCACAACAGCGGCCTGCATGAGCAAAAACCATCAGACAGAGGGAAAAGTGTAGCCCAGTTGTTTTAAAGAGTTTATGTAGTGGCTTAAGAGACAATCGGATGACATAGCTCTCCAGACTGCTAGTGGAGTTATGGGGACAGAATAGTGTTGTCATAAAAAAGCATTACATAGGAGCTAAAGATGAACATGTTTGATGTTGGGAATGACAATGAGCAACTAGCGAAGTTTAGACATACAAAAATGGAACAATTAGCATCAAACAGCGAACAGTTAGCTAACCAATTGTGGGAGTACTGGCCTAGTACCAAACCTTTAGAGGAGACCTATTATGCAAAATTGACCTTTAACCATGTTATAATTGTTTTCCTTCTCATTCACCCTCTCGAAGTTGTATTTAAATTCATGCATGTTTGAGTAATCTTTATACTCCTGTATTCAAGGTGTCACTGCTCCAATCCACTGATTCATACATGTTTGAGTAATCTTTATACTATTGTATTCAAGATGTCACTGCCCCGATCCATTGCCCCTTACTTATTTTGTGCTCAAATTTTATTGTCTTAATCTGCGATACACACAGAGGATTTGGCAGTGTTGCGCAGCCATTTTGGCACAATTTTTAAAAATCTGCTGCTTGCTACAGTGATGTGCTGCTAATGTGTTAATGTTGTGATTTAAAATGTCTAAATTATAAAATAATGATGCACTGGTGTCATAGACCGAGCAGACACAAGCACAATATGTCTTTCCAGCTATTACAGTTCAATAAAGGGTATTTCACACACTTGTAGGGTATGAGTTTTTAAATCTTATGACCCCCAGAGCTCAAAGACTGCAGCGAAGAGACCGTACACCACAAGCTAAATTTGTGAGGTATCAAAACTATAGCACACCTTGTGTTTTTCCTGTCTACAGTAGAACAACGTATTTTGAAACTCATCTGTTCCAAAGATCAGAGCACTGCACTTCTAGTTTAGATGCAAGTCAAAACTGTGTTATTATTTGTGAAATGTGGTGCAATAGTTCAGATGAATGCTTTTAATTCTCAGAAGGATCTATATGATTCTGGTATTTTATTTCGCTATTTTCTCCATAAATCAAGATATGAATGTTAATAACAGACATATCAGGTGCCTTCTTTCCCCAACGTCGCTCCTGCTTGCGTTACCAACAGGTTGGCAGTGTTGCTATGCACCCACTCCCTGCTAAACCGATGCGGGGGAAGGGGCGTTACCTTCAACAGCCTGACTCTGGATTGGCTCTTTGGTTGCTCTGAAACTCTGTCGGCTCCACAGGTCACGTTTCTCCAAAGTCGGGGATAACCAAATTGGTGCCTAAATCTGGCAAATTATCCTGTAGTGTGTAACGAGCTTTAGTCTAGTAATAATTCACCAATAAGTATATTGTTGCAGGTGCAATTTCCACTTCTTCAGTATTCTCTAATAGGTTGCATTCATGTTATTGAATTGGATGATGTCATAATTTTACATGGACCGTTGGGACCTGTATAACTCTATGGGAGATTTACAGATTTACTCAAAGAAATATCCAGATTATAATCCACAAATGTTTAATCTTATCATTACTGTTTTAGGGTCCTTTCTAATGAACAGTCACATCTGCAGGGTTGAACAATGGCACCACTTTGGATGCTATTGTGAAAAAAGATCATTTTACTTTTGTTTATCTAAGATGACAAAGAAGACATTGAACTTTATGTCAGTTTTTGTTTCATGTGGATAGGTACAGCAATTACCATAGATATAAAGATATTAACCATAAACCAGGTCAACAAATCTGCAATCTGACAGTTAAACGGTCGCTTTACGCTTTTTTCATATCTAAGTCGTCGAAAACATAGAGTTTTGTTTAGTTTCATTCACAAATGTTTAACACACAAATCCTGCATATTTAGAGTGTGTTCTTCTCTTAAACTGAAAACACTCTGTTCTTTTTCCCACACCTTTTGATGTCATGTGGTAATACTGGAAGTGCTCCACTGTGTTTTTAAACTCCATACACCTTCACTAGAATCATCAGGATAATTTTAGCTTTGGAATTGCCATCTCTACTGAACTAAAAAGGTAAAAAACTATCACTAAAGCATTTTGAGCTTTGGAGATGTAGACTGATAATAAAAAGTTACTGAAACATGTGAATGAATTAAAACTCAACTTCGGGTATGGTTTTGATGAGGTAACAACACTCTTACACTCTTGCCTAAAAGCTCAAATGGGTAAATTTTACATTGCCTACAGTGTGGTGTGAAAGCCCATATACTTGGTTCACTAGAAAAAGGAAGCAGAACTAGGTTTTGTTGTCTTTTTTCTAAAAGCATGGGCCTACATCGCTTGTCTAACCTAAATTTTGGGGAAGAAATAACTTCAAAAGTGAATGTGATACAGTGATTTTCTGTGCAAAACTCAATCATAGCCATGGAAGCAGTCGCTACTCTTCTCAGTGGCGCCTAGAACAACCCTGTCCGGTTTGGCACGCTTCAAAAAGTTCCAAAAGTGTCCTCTAGAACCCCGTGTTCCAACTCTTTCTCATTCGGAGGGAGTCCACCGTCACGTTGAGCGTCGTTAATGTCCACCCTCCCGTCACGTCTCCTCTACACCGGGTTGAGTTGCCTCCCGGAGCCCGCCTCGTCCCGCCTGGTCCCGCCTGGTCCCGCCTTTGCCCTGCCTCCAGCCAGCCTACTTTTTCCCCCCCGCGCTCCGCTCCCTCTCGTACCGCTATGATTTAGAAGTTCAGGAATCCCATGTCACGTCATCGGGGGTGATGTAATGCTGCTGTAAATAGCTCGTATTGTAATCTCGCTCCAGTCCAACGTGGTTCCTCTCTCCGGAGCGCGGCTACCTCGAGGTAAGCGCTCCATTCGCACAACTTTTACGCACGGCGGTTACGCTTTGGGTAACTTTATCTGGACTTTGGTGATTTTACATTCCAAGTACAAACTTATCGGGGAAGTTGAGCCTGTGTCTATCCGTGCGTTTGGAGCGGATACACTGAGCTGGTGTCTATTTAGGGGGGTGTGACAGCTCGCCTCTTACAGCTGTGAACGCCGGTGGAGTGCGGGCTCGCTTGTTTATGACTTGGGCAGGCTGCTGCTGCTGACTGGGCTGAAGGACGCGGGACAATCAGTGGGTCATGTGCCTGGAGCCGAGCCGGGCACCGAGACACTTGTTTGGGCACAGAGTTCAGCACGCGGCCGCTGGTTTATCACGGTGAACCTGCCACAGGGAAAGTGCACGCTGACATCCTTCTACTGCCAAAGACTGGACTAGCTAGAGGTAGGGTTGGTTACTTGGTTTTATTCTGATTTTGAAAATGACAGGTGTAGTGTTTTGTGCCCGGGAACTATGGTAGAGGAACTCTCTCCCTTAGTTGAGGTCAGCATTTAGTTTTTTAAAAAAAGGTCAATTTTAAGTAACATAATGTAAAGCCTAACTAAACATTGCTATTCTATTTTAGCTAAAGAGCCTTGTCAATAATGGACGAAAAAAGAAGCTGCCACCTATAGATTTGGCTGCTTCTTAAAATGTGGACTTTTCTGGTGGGGGTGTTCACCACCTGCTCGTCTCCATGGAGATGTTTTTGCTTGGCTGGAATGTTACGCATTTATTTGATTCCAGTTGTTTTAAAACCTTGAAAAACATGATTTTTTTACTGCACAAGCAGGATCACCTCTCCACAGATCTGACCTGTAACTTAAACTGTTGGCATCACATGCCTGTCCCCATGGCGATACAAGTTTAATGCCATATTGTGGAACATTCCTTTACATCTTCATGGCGACAAGCTGATGATGGATCCACAATCAGAAAAGTCACAGTGCACCTTCTAGAAAGTTGTTATTAGGTAAGATAAAACTTTTTTGTCTTATCCAAACTCATTTTTATTCTTTATTGTTAGCTAATAAAGTTATAATTTTAAGTTGTTTTAAGTTTAGTTAAATGTCCTTCATTGATACCGATCCTGAATAGTAACTAGTCAAATTTAGAAATGAATAATATTAACACAATACAACCTTAACACTACCTTCTAATTGAAAAATGTTAAAAACAGATGCAAGTAATATTTAAATATCACAACATATATTATTCATATTTATAACCCAAAATGACAGTTTGAAACATGCTTTCATTTTGAGAAGTGATTAGGGTATAATATTTGTGTGCAGTGTGTGTTATAATCCGGTGTAAATGGGCCACATGCTGTGTGTGCTTTGGGTTTATATCTGGGTGGACGTCACTGATGTAAGCTCCTGACAGAAGGTTTGGGTGAAATGTGCTGACTCCACTGGTGACAAATGCATTTGAGGAGGAGGGACGTGGCCCAAGCTTTGTAATTTTTAAATTTGAAGTCGAGGTGCCTAGTCTGTTGGTTAGTTACTATTTTATGATCCAGAAAATCCAGAAATAATTAAAAAATAATATTACTTTGGTCCAAAGTTATTCCAAGCATTCTAATTATTCACTGTGATATATATAAGCGTTTTGTCCAATCACCCTCCTGTGTGTCTTCTGTGTTGTGTCATTTGGTCATAGGGATGGCAAAATGTGTTTTTATTCTCAACTGATTACTAGAATTTCAGTAGGGCTGACTAAAGACATACCTGGTGAGGCTCTCTTTGAGGCTCTCTTTGGCTTCTCTGTATAATTTGGGAAAAAATATCTAATTGCAATTTTTCAATTAGATAATATTACATATTTTGACTAGATTTGGAATTTATGCTGCAATAATAGAATTCTGTTCAAAGTTCACATTTTAAACATCTCCAGAAGAACAACAAAATGACTACAAGTGACAAACGCTTCATGTTGACAATCTGAAATTATTTGAACATTTTTGTTTCTTGCACCACTCCTCTGTCATTTAAACATACAACATCTTGTGCATTATTTAATGTTTTATTCTACCACTTATATTAGCTTCAAATGATAAATTAGATGTTATGGCCATACAGTTCTCTTACAATTACTCTTACTCTTACTTACTCTTAATTACTTCATAATTTTTTTTGACGAAATACATGGGATTACATGGAACAGTTCTTTTTCTTCTGCTTAATGGTGACTAATATTTATCTCACAATTCATTTATTAGAATGCTTGTATGAGGCTGTATGAAGTCACCGGGCTTAGGTAACGCGGGTCAGACAGGTTGGGGCCTGTCCTGAGTCGCAGCTGAAGCCCCGCCTCTTTGTGTCACTTCGTCCAATCACACTCCTGTCTGTCTTCTGTGCCTCATCACCTTATGTCAACTGCTAGGGTTGCTTCATTTGGTATACTCACAAATAGGGATGGCAAAATGCATAGTTTTTATTTGAAATTGATTGCTATAATTTCAGTAGAGCTGAGGTAGTCGACTAAAGGCTCTTGTGGGGCTCTTTTTCTGGCTTCTCTGTTCAATTTATTTTCTTTATTTTTCAGACAAGCATTGCGACTAGATTTGCACTTTGTTTTAATAATAGTATTCAGAAGAATTGACGAAATGAGATAAGAGTTACATACAAGAATCACATTTCAGAATACGCTTGTGCAGATCTAAACTACAGGGTTAGCAGTTTTTATGCAGAATAAGCCTGGAGATTTAGTTGTAGTTGTTAAATTATGGCACTTAAAAAATTGCAGCCTATGCGACTTGCTAATTGCGTCCATTGAAATTACAATTTTGACTCCTGCAGCCCCACTCTCTTTTCGGTATCATAAAGATCTGGCCCAAAATGACCACAAGCTCAGAAGAGTCCATGCAACAAAATATATATTTAGAGAAGTAGTAAACATTATCTTCATATGAAAAAGGGACATTAAAAATCACACTTCACATTTCAAAAACTGACTTCCTCTATGCCTTCTCCTTTCTTGTCCATATAAATGCTTTTGTTGATTAAAAATTGTTTTAGTCGACTACATGGCTAAAGGACTGAAGGTCTGCAGCCCTAAGCCCTAACAAAATCACTGCTTTATGACTTTTCCAATCAAGCTGTCAGAGGCTGAAGAAAGGGTCCTTGTCAATGGGTTTTTGGACATTATACTTCTATTCCTACTTGAGTATTTTGTTTGAAGTAGTAGCACTATTACTTGAGTATGTATTGCATACCATAATGGTACTCTTACTTGAGTAAAAGTTTTGGGTCCTCATCCCACTGCGAGTATGTCTTAAAGTGACAAAAGAGTCATATTGATAATATGAAATTCTCTGAACATTTGCATTTATTGCATCGCTCCTTCAAATATGATTTAGTTTATCCAATTTTGTGTCTATCCTTTGAAAGTACCAGATTTTGTACACAATGTTTTGTTCTTGCAATTATATTAGCTTCAAATCATAAATCAGATGTTATGTCCATACAATTCTCTCACAATTACTCTTACATGAGTAGTACTTTTCCCAAATGCTTTTTTGCCCTTACTTACTAAGTAGCATTACTCTGAAATTACATACACTTTCCAGGTAAATAAGTCAAATGGGATTACATGAAACAGTTTTTTGTCACAGAAAGACACTATTCTGCTTAAAAGTGACCAGTGTTTATTTTAGAACGCACATTTAATGATGACGATAGTGTATGAGGAGTGTGTGTGTGTGTGTGTGTGTGTGTTCTACTGTCAAACATGCAGAGAATGGGAGGAGATTTTTACTATTCTGTTTTTCACAATTCAATATATCAATTAATTTGAATGAGTTCATTCTCTCTAAATTGGAAAATGACTAGCTCCTAATAATGGGGATATAAATATTAACTGGCTGGGAAAAAGCCTGAAACTTTGAAAGACCTATACAATGACATCAATGTGTAAAGGTGAGAAGATCATATAAACATTTGAATGAGCAAGCCTTCATCTGTATTATATTAATATTGGGTTAACATTAACATTCCCTGGCCCTGATATGGCCTTACTTTTTTTTATTAATGCAGTTAATGAAATTGCAGACTGACATGCACCTAAAAGAAAAATTTGAATGAAAAACGCAGAACAACACAGAAATTGCAAGTTTGATTAGATGTCTATGTAATCTCTCAGTTGTCCAGCTATGATCCATAGCAAAAGAAAAATTTTACTCTGTCAACTAGACAAAAGTTTTTGCCTCTCATCCAAGCTGCTTCTTCAGTTCTGGTCAGATTGCTGGTGGTCACTGCCTTCTACCTGACTGTTTAAC
Source organism: Periophthalmus magnuspinnatus (assembly GCF_009829125.3). Lineage (NCBI taxonomy): Eukaryota > Metazoa > Chordata > Actinopteri > Gobiiformes > Gobiidae > Periophthalmus > Periophthalmus magnuspinnatus. Next base: position 16,433,802 of record NC_047136.2, read on the forward strand.
TCCCCCTCTCAAACCATTTCTTTTCTTTGGCTAAGACATGTACCTCACTGTCTTTAAAGAGTGCTCAGTGGCTTGCATGTATCACCAGGATAGAGTCTGTAATTCAATCAATGACTCCTTCCTTCTCCAGCTTACCGGTTTCTCCTATTATTACTTATATATGGAACAGTTTGAACAGAATGCATTAGACCTCTTTTCCAAGCACTCCACCCACGCTTCGGTATCGATACGTGGATGACAACTGGACTAAAATCAAAATTTAAGATCTGGAACCCTTTACTGCACATATTAATACTGTGGATCCAAACATCAAGTTCCCACAGGAAGAGGCCAAGGAAAACAAATTGGCCTTCTTAGATTGTGCAGCAATTATAGGGGAGGACCAGTGACTCCAGGTAAAAGTCTTCAGGTGACCCATACACACCGACCAATACCTTCTTTTTGATTCACACCATCCACTGCAGCACAAACGCAAACGTTAACCACAGGCCTCAAGTGGTTCCTACAAGAAGTCCAACATGTGCAGAAAGCCCAGGACAACAGATAATAAGAATCTCGGAGAAAAGGTGTAACCATTCTATACACAGATGGTGTGTCTGAAAAGCCTCAGACGATTTTCAGACATCATGAAATCTTGATTGGTGTGGCAGGTCGTTTTAACACGTGTTGCTGCACACTGTGGATCGACCCCAGTGCGCACTAGATTTAGTTCTGTTTACTTCACTTTTGAGTTGGCCTTGTTCACATGCTGTACACGCTGGAGGTGGAGGAGAAAAAGTTCTTGGAATGACAGACAGACCCAGGCTCACCTGCGCAGGCAGGCAGGAGGAGACTGTCGCTGATAAGTTCATCCAAATTGCCAAATCCACCAGCAATCTGACCAGAATTGGAGAAGTCGCTTAGATGAGAACAAAATTTTAACTAAATTTAAAAACTAAACTAAAACTAAGTTAAAACTAAAACTTTGACAGACAGAGTTGATAGAACTGAATTTTTCTTTTGTTAAGTTTAATTAGAGAAGGGAATGCTGCCTGGAAAACTGCACACACAGTACATCAGATTTGGATTGGCCATTTTTTTGTAAAAAAAAAAAAGACCTAGATCTTTATCAACTGTTGGAGGCAGTGTCTTACTTCATGCATGTGCTGATAGAGAGCCACAGAAAACTGGCAAAGTTCTGGAGGACAGTAAGATCCCTCTCAGAACCTAGTATTCATACATTACCAGTCAATTTTTTATTGGATTCAGCTATTGTAAATTCTGAAGAGGAAATATATGATACTTTTAATACAGATTTTATCTCTGCATGTGATGTTTTGGATACTAACCCTTCTGATCTTCATTATGTTGAATCTGACAGATAACAGTCAGATTTTCTCTTTAAGATCATTCACTTACATGGAGGTCTTAAATGCACTCCACTCCATAGACCTAAAGACGTCCACTGTAGCTGATGACCTTGATCGCCTGAAACATATTGAATTTGACAATGTTACATGTAATTGTTTATCTTTCAGCCATCCAACAGAAGCCAGGCAGTAGTAATGGGTTTAAATCAAATGTTTAAACTTTAAGCAAAGGAGTGCTCCAAGGCTCAACTGTGGGCTCACTACTTTGTAATGTAGTTATTATTTAATTGGTTGCAATTTAAGAGACAGCCTCATACATTTGTAGTGTTGATCATGTGACTTTAAAACTGCAGCAAAATTTTTATGAAATCCAAAATTCACTCAAAATTCTTAAATTGTCATTGAATGCAAATAAAACTAAGATATATGATTTCTTCTAATAAAAACAGTTATGTGTTGTGCAAGCGACAAATCTTTATACACTAAACAGTACTTTGATTGAAAGAGTCACCACCTATAAATACACTGCCACCTATAAAAAGTCACCACCAAAAAAAGGTCACACACTCTAATATTTGGTTGTTCCGCCTTTAGCTTTGAACACACATTCGCTCTGGTATTGTTTTGATTTCGCTTCTGCAATGTCACAAGATTATTTCCATCCAGTGTTGTATTAATTTTTCACCAAGATGTTGCATTGATGATGGTCGAGTCTGACGCTGCACAAAGTCTTCTCCAGCACATCCCAAAGATTCTCAATGGGGTTAAGGTCCGGACTCTGTGGTGGACAATCCATGTGTGAAAATGATGTCTCATGCTCCCTGAACCACTCATTCACAATTTGAGCCCAAATTGTCATCTTGGAATATGCCCGTGCCATCAGGAAAGAAGAAAATCCATTGATGGAATAACCTGGTCATTCAGGTAGTCAGCTGACCTCATTCTTTGAGCACAGACTGTTGCTGAACCTAGACCTGACTCGTACCTATAGGCTCATACCTATTTGCTTAGTTAAATCCAGATGCTGACTTTTTTTTTGACCAGGCAGTGTATATTGAATTTTGGCTTAGTGAAAACTTGTCCTTCTCCCAATTATGTAATGGTTTAAAATCCTCATTTTATTATAGGAACAAATCTTGTATCCCATTGAATTACAGAAAAGAAATTGTTCTAGCAATGTTTCTTGTCTAATCTTATAATCTGCACCAAATTATGGCAATACAATATATATGCAGAATTCAGCCTCTACTTTGACACTCTTTCATTCAGCCTTTCATTTCACAACAGGTGACAGGTTACAAACCCCTCACTGTACACTCTATGAAAAGTGGGTTGGCCATTGCTATCTGTCAGAAGACACGGTATAAAGTGTTTTTTATAAGGGACTAATTGATAGACTGCCTGAATCTCACTTGTTCGTTGAACCATGTTACTGGTACTCTCTGAATTTTTCAAATAACCTCAAGTAATAGCCCCAAGTAAGTACATAGTAGTGGGCGGGAATAGGAAGCAGGTGAAATTTTTTCGGTACTCAAAACTCAAATGCAGGATTAGTCAAACATGCAAGAATCAATCAAAATTTAAGTCTAAGTTAGTGAGTTAAAGATGAGGGAGTAAGGTACTGATATAATTGTACAGTGGTTCATCCCCAGCCAATGTCCTAATATAAATTGAGTCCATTTGCATTCACATATTCAGGCAAAAGAGAGGGACATAACGAAGATAAAAATCACTTTTCAGGGGTACCTTTGTGACTTGTCGGTCCCACACCCCATTTCGATACTAAGAAAAAGACTCTATACTTAATACCAATTTTGATATCACAATAATAGAAAAAAAATTAGACAATAGAATGTAATTTTTAGCACAAAATAACAGTGCTTTCTTTAAGTTGCCATGTGCTTCTGTTCTGGTGTTGATAAAGTTCAAGGTTACTCTAAAATACTTTATCATGTTTATGGATTTTTTTTTGGGAGTATTGATACTTGTTCAGTTGAATATCTATTTTCGATGCTAGTTTTAGTATAAATTAGTATTGTATATTTATTTTATGTTCTGTATTTTAATACTTTTGACAATCCTAACTCAAATTGCTTGTCTTCACACCGGCCCTGCTTAAGTCCACTTCATGTCATGCACTACCCCTCACTTGCTCCCTTGAACCCTGAGCCCTACCCCTCCCACCCCCGTGTCATTACCTCTCTCTGGAATGTCTGAGTCTTCATTTGCCGACTCTGGAAAATGAGCGGCCCGTGCTAGCAAACAACATGCTAACACCCCTCCCCTCTCTGTAACAAGGGAGGGAGGGGCCGGCGCTGCCTTGTTATCATGCCTTATTGATGAGTGGCTAGAGAGACTGTTATTAACCAGGCCTCTGCTGAAAGACTGATCGGAGCGAGACTATTGGGCTGCTATCAAAAGAGCAGTAGATCACAGTGCTAATAGTGTAGTGTACATGCTTCTAATAATAACAATAATAATGGGGGTATGTGAAAGCACTTGTCCTAATAAAAACTCCGCTATTTACTGTGTGATAAACAGGGGAGGAATGTGCAGAGGAACAAACACGTGGTTAGCTATATACAGTAGATATGTGGGTCAGGAAGGGTCAGCTGTGATGGAAGTATCAGACCAGGCAAGTGTCCTGTGTGTCAGTGTAGTGTCCCCATGGCTGTTATGATCAGGGTGTTATGTACGTATGTATGTATGTATGTATGTATATGTGTGTATGTGCGTGTGTTTATGTGTGTGTGAGTGTTGGTTGCAGGTACAGATTGGAACCAAGTGTCGAGTGAATGAACAATGCAGTGTAGCCCTTTGAGAAGCTTTGTTGGGCCACTAAAATTACATATACATAAAATTACACGTGCATTACATTATGGGTTCACAGAGCTAAAATATTGTCTGAAAGTGGAAAAATAAATTGTTGTTTTGTTTTTTGTTTTTTCCAAAAACACAGGAGTGAGAGCTTCAGGGGGTTTTCTTGAAAGTCCAGAACAGGTTCTCCTCAAGGACAAGGCTCAAAGGTTAACAAATGTGAAGATGACCATGCTTATACTATAAAAAACTTACTGTGATAGAGTAAAAAAGTGGTACAGAAGGTCACTCACTGGAAAAATCATAAAAGTCCTTTATTTGTTACATGGGATGAGCCAATATATATATATTTTTTCTGTTTTATTTAAAGGTCTTATATTACATAAATTGTATTCTTTTGATGCTTAAGCCATGTTATAATGTTACTACCTCGTCAAAAACATACCGGGAGTTGTGTTTTGTTTTATTCACACGTGTTTGAGTAATTCTTTATTATTAGCCTGCCTACATCTCCAAAGCTCAAAATGCTCTGTTTCACACTGTGATGGCATGAAGTGGTACTTTTCAAGTTAAGGTGTATGATGTAAAAAGGGTGTAAAATACAGTGGAGCACACTTGACACATGACAACACAACATGGAACAGAGTGTTTTCTGTTTGAAAGAAGAACTCCGCCTAGATATGAAGGGTTTATGTGTTAAAAGTGTGAATGAAACAAAACAGAACTCCAGGTAAGATTTTTATGAGGAAATAACATATATGTATACATAACAATAACATTATGACATAGATCAGAAAATAGCTTAATATAGGCCCTTTAACCAAGAGTAAAAACTTTATATAGTGCATTGCAAGATACTATTAATGCTTTACAGTGCACTATTCACTCCACACTTGTGGTAAGCTACTTCTGTAGCCACAGCTGCCCTGGGGCAGACTGATAGAAGCAAGGCTGCCAGTCTGCACCATTGGCCCCTCCATCCACCACTAACACTCACACACACCTCATTCATACTAGGCAATGTGGATAAAGTGTCTTGGATACAAGGATACAAGTTTGCACTAGAGCCACTGCTGATTGGGCAAGAATTCAAATGAACCATTGTCCAGGATGCACCGGTCCAACTTTTTCAGCTCCAATACCAGCATTTATTTCTTTTAAACAATAAAATTAACATTTGAATTGTCTGTGTGTTCCAGGCTGTGGGATGAATGAGCTCTTGGACCGACCGTATGTGTGTGGGGCGCCGGGCTGCTCTCAGGTCAGTACCACTGTCATGTGCAGGGGAGACTATAATCATTCTGCATGTGCATTCAACTTTTGTTACTCATTTGAATGTTGATCTTCTGTCAGATCAGTCTTAAAAGTCCTATATTATACTAAATGTACTTTTTGACTAAATCAAAGATCTAACATCCATCACCACTTAAAAACCAACTGAATTACATAATTTCTGTATATATACTATAATTTAAGTAAGTCTAAATGTAGGTTTGCAACAATTGTTTTAATAGTCGTAAGTGATACTAACATTTCAAAGTTAATTTTGACACTAAGGAATAGACTGGATACTTAATACCAATTCCTATGCAATAATGAATATCTAGTTTCTAGTTTTAGTATCAATTAGTATCAGATTTTCCATTAAAATGTATTATAGTATATTAGGGTTTTTTTTTTTTTTTTTTTTTTTTTTAACGTTTTACATTTTTACATTTACATTACATTTTTTTTACATTAATTTAATACTGTCATTATCTTTGGTATCTTGTTATCTTTGTTCAATGCTTTTTCAGATGTGTTTTAGATTCTTTATAGTCCAGATAACGATTATCAATATTGCTTACTATTATTTTAATAGTTGACTAGTCATAGTTATATGCAGAAGTATTTTTAAAGGCATTAATCATGTGTTTTAGCTCATTTCTTCTATTGTGTTTGTGTTGTGCAGAGGTTCCAGTCAGAGGAGCACCTGAGCATCCACAGACACAAGCATGAGATGACCCTCAAGTTCAACTCCATCAAGAGTGACGCTGCCTTCACTGGTCAGAATCAACACTATCACAAAGATCTTTTTTTTATAATATTATAATTTTCTTTCTTTTTTTTTTTTTTTTTTTTTTTTCTTTTTTTTTTTTTGCTAATAAAAATATTTCACCAGTATTGCCAGTGCCTTAACCTACATATAGAGGACACATAAATACAGGCTTCACACCTCATGTGAAAGCTCAGAAACTCCAGAATTCACTCCATGAGCTTGATCAATGATTGTCTGCAGGTGCTGTGGTTTAGGTAGTGACCATTCACATCAGAGAGAGGCATTTTAGGTTTAAAACAATTAAGTTTCAGCATTTACTGTTATCAGTGAAAGTTATATTTTATTTAATCATGTCTACCTCCTATCTGGGGATACAAATAGGTCATGATTATGGAATTTAAAATCTAAATCTTCCATATGGTTCCTTTAAAGTTGAAGTGAAATTCACAAATTAACTTTTCGCTATTGTAAACATAATAACAAAATGTATTTATTTGGCATATGATTGTGTAAAAGTACTGCCATAACGATCAGGTTGCCTTTGTAACTGAGAAGGTGTTCTCTGTGTAACTTTTCTGGTAGAGAGTCACCTTCTTGTCTCCACAGCGATGTTATTGCTGTGTCTGGAATGTTCCACAGTATGGCTTTTCAGTCACCACAGAGACAAGTGGTTGATGTCTCAAGTCCAAATGGTGAGCATGCAATAGTTAGAATCATGTTGTATTTTTGAGCAATAAAAGCACCTGTAATGAAATGATTCAAGATAGAAACCTTAAATGCCATACTGTGAAACACTCTAAGCAAAGCAGTAACATAACCATGGAGACAAGCAGGTAGCAAACTGGCTAAGTGAAAAGATGCATACTGTACCTTTTAAGGGGGAAAAAGAACAATACAAATCAAATGACCTGGGGTATGAAAGTGATGCTGTGGCTATCCTCCCGTGTTTCTCTTATAGCTGACACTCCCACTCCAACCAAGTTTCTGCAGAACTGTGATGAGGTGGGCCTGTTCAAGGAAATTGAGGAGGAGTTTCTGCAGGCACAAGAGGAGGAAAAGAAGCAGGTATGAAGCAACTTACCTCCTCATTCTGACCTTTGTTTTTATAGTACCTTCAGTACTGTACTCTCCCTTGGCAACACAGTGGTTGGCTGCTCTTTTGGCTACCTGTCTGAAAAACTGAGCAGTTTTGGAAACTTCTTAGGTTTTGAAGTCAGTTCTTAACATCACATCATGGGATTTTAACCAACTACGAAGTGCAGCTTCTAGAGTTCAAAGGACACAAGTAAGGGACTGTTGGAAAATGAGCTGTTTGTTTTTCCTGTATCCATGGAAAGCCAACAAGGAGCTAGCTATGGACCTCTGGCATTTTACATGAAATGTGGCAGAAGACCAACCAGAGGAAGTACTTCGAGACCTTCCAGAGGAAGTACTTTGAGGGAATGTCCCATCTCATCCCTGACTGAAACAACAGAGGGGAGTGAGAGAGGCTTTCTTATTGTGTGTCCAGAGCTCACCTGGCTCCCCCTGGAGGCAGCTGTGATGCTACAGGACACAGAGGACAGAGAGGACACAGAGGAGAGTCACTTTTGTCTGAGGGTTGTTACTCTCCTCAAACTGCCCTCACACAGAATCTGCTCACCCTCTCTGACCAAGGCCTCCTGTTACGCTGCACTGAGACCTTTGACTGACACACCAAGGTGACTGGGAAGAGCACTGTAGATGTTGCTAAATTTGAATTTCCCTTAGGATCAGTAAAGTATCTATTTATCTACTGTTTAGAGCTGTAGTCAACTAAAGATATGTCCTGCTGATCGATTAGTCGACTAAAGGGGGATGTGACAAAAGCTCTCAAAACTATTACGTATATCTGTTTATCTGACCCACACTGTACGAGACACAGAGACACTTGCACAGGAACTCATTTATGCAGATAAAGCACTAGGAAACAATGTATTTATATTATGTTTAAACTTGAGAATCATGAGTTTAATCTGCCTTTTTCACATATATAAATATAAAAAAAATACCAAATCTCCAGCTGAGTTACTCACTCAGTAACTTCTCCTTTCTGCTGGTGTCCCATATAAATCTTTATAATCTAAATAAAATAATTAGTTGGCAATACAAATTTTGGTTGATTAAGGCTCCATTGCCTGATTAAGTGACTAACCGACTAAAGGCCTACAGCTCTAGAACTGCCCAGAAATGTGATTCTTTCCACTCAAACCACTTATGATGGGGCTGAGGGACAGTGTGATTGGTCGTATTCACACTTTAAACTCAGAAACACCTAGCAGCGTGATGTCATGTAGTACTTGAAATTTAATAGCCACTGAAGGCAGCACAAAACTAGCTGCAAATGTATCTAGTTTGCTCTGAAGTTGCCAAAAAATGACTAGAGGCAGAAGATAATGTTATTAAAACACTACATACAGTTTAGTAGTGAAAAAGTGGATTCAATGTTCCTTTTTAAGCTTGATTTGCCTTTCCATGAGTTCAGGAGACGTGGCCCGAGTAGTGCTCCTTATATGTGATTATTTGTGGTGGCTCTCCTCATGTCTGTGGGGTCAGTGTGATTTTGTTACAGCTATTTACCGGGTCACAGCTCCAATAACTTTTAGCGGAAGGTTCCAACATGGTGGATATTTACGACTGTCTCTTGTCATCAGCTACAACAGCCAATCAGAGCCAGACACCAGTTGCCTTGTGATTCCTCTTAAAGGTTCTATATGCACAAAATTGATTCTTGTAAGCTTTAAGCCTTGTTAGATTGTTCTTACCTCCCCAAAATACCATAGCTGGAATTGTACTTTTAACCCTGCATTATTGGGCTGTCTACATGTCTAAAGCTCAAAATACCCTGTTTAACTTGTGTTCTGTAGAGACTATAAATTTCAGGGCTGAAATCACCCAGATCATTCTAGTGAATGTGTATGAAGTTTAAAAACACAGTTCAGTAGAGCTCTTCTTATATTGCTGCATGACATTGCAAGGTGGAACAGAGTGTTTTCTGTTTGAGAGAAGAACTAGATATGCAGGTGTGAATGAAACAAAACACAACTTCAGGTATGTTTTAATGAGGAAACAACATTTTAACAGAGATCAGAAAATAATGTAATATGGGCCCTTTAAACTGCAGAAATAGCTAACACCAAGAGTTTGTGCAAGCTTTTGCATTTACCATCACCACTACAACAACTGTAACTGGCTCCTTACCTTCGGATCATACAGTGGAGAGAATACACCGCTGCTGCGGGCCTTTACAAATAGGGTTTAATCCACACAAGCTTCTTCTTGTTTATGAGTGAGGAGGATGGAGCGTGAGATTGACAGGCAGATCGGTATGTGGTTTGCAGTGATGCGGTCACTGTATCGGACTATAGTGGTGAAGTCTTGGAAATGGATGGATGGACGTTGACAAAGAATCGCTGCAAAATGTCCTTATGTCTGTTACATCTTTGTTACATATTAATATCAGAGAAATATTTAAGTTGCTCTAGTGTGCAGCCAGCCTAACCTGCACTATGCTCTCACTTCTGACAGTACTAAGGATGGATCAAATGCACCATAGTTTAACCTGTGACTGTTGTGTCCCCACAGATTTTTCCTCAGAATGGGCCGTCCTGCCTGAACCAGAGCCAGCTCAAAGACCAGGGCACTCCATTGTCCCACCAACCCCTGTCCCACCCTCTGCCTCCACCTCAGCACCACACACAAACTCATTCCCACAGCCGACAACCGCCCCACCACCACAGCCAGCCCCATCATCCGTCTCAACACCATCCACCTCACCACCAACCCCACAACCAGCTCCACAACCAACCTCACAGCCAGCCCCACGGCCAGACCCACCAGCCGCACAGCCAGTCCCACAGCCAGCCCCTGCAGCACCCTCCAGCCCATGGGCCCCTAATGGGCCCCAGCTGTAGCCTGGCCCCTCACCAGGCGGGGTCTGTCATCACACAGAACCACTCCCACTCTGGGTGAGTACTACTACTCAATCTTAGAACACATTGTGAGGTCAAAAGGTCTTTATGTGTAAGAAATAGGACATCTAAACTGTGTCTGCCAACATGGTTTATCATAGTATACTTTTACATAGGCTTGAATGGTTGGTGGGTTTTACAGTCAAATTGGATAAAATCTTATCTGAGGGGCAGAGACGGGGCAATAAATAGCCACAAATCCAATTATCTCCCCTTGACAAAATTATGCAGATGACACTCAAATTTATGTTCCGCTCCTACCAAATGAAAATGGACGTTTATCCTAATTGTGTTCAAGAGATTAGTGACTGGATGTTCAAAAACCCTTCTACAGTTAAACAAAGATAAAACGGAAATAATTATCTTTGTAACAAAAATGAGAGACTTTGTATTACGAATTGTCTAGAGGATAAAAGCGTAACTGCCAAAGGGATTAGTGAAGTATGCCTTACCCTAATAATCTGCTCCCTTTTCTTGTGAATGTGAGGTTCTCTATGGATGAAATCATGTTTGTTTTTAGACAAACCAAGTAATAGTGTCATAAACCACTGGATCAGATGTATGATGTCAATATGGTTGGCTAATTCTCTGTATTCTGACCTAAGCTCATTCCTCACCAGGAAATGTACGTTTTAATGGCCTGGAAATAGCATGAAAACTCTTGGTTGAACATTACCTATGGCCTAGTTCTTATTTGGGAAAAGTGATGGAACCCAAAGCTTAAAACACTGCAGTGAGGTCCTATTTTGGGTGTGAGTGCCCGCCTACACACTCATATGCACAGACATAGAATATTTCATTTTAATGCAGCTGTTTCTCAATCTGTCTCAGTCCGTCTCGCCCATGCTGTTTGGGAGATATTAGCCTGGTGTTCTGTCTGGCACTCTCTGGCATTTCCCTTGTGTAATTTATCACCACTCTAATGAACTGAGGGAAGGAGAGGAGGGAACAAGGCTCTGGCAACAACTGACCAAGAACAAAGTCTAAAAACATCAAGTCCACCCACTCAAAGCCACCGCCAGCAGCACCACCCTGTCACCCAACTATCAGAGTAGGGCAGCGTTTAAGAGCTCAGGAATATGTTGTACTCAAACCATTAGAGACTGTGCAGCATTCAGTTACTCAGGAATTAGTTGTTTTCAGACTATTAGACCAGACTGTGTTGCATTCAAGAGCTCAGGAAGCCACAGCTTTCAGCTCATCAGACCAAGTTGTGTTACATTCAGGAGCTTCAAAATCCACAGCACTCTAGCCACTAAAGACTGCTGCATTCAAGAGCTCCCGAATCCACAGTATTCAGACCGTTAGGGACTGTGCTAGATTCAAGAGCTTAGGAATTTGCAGCATTCAAATCAATAGACTGTTGTGTTCAAGAGGTCGGGAATCCACAGCTTTCAGACTATCAGGTCCGACTGTGGTGCTACATTTAGAGCCCTGGAATCCACAACACTCAGCCAATACACCAGACTGTTGTGTTACAAGGAATTATTGAAAAACATTTTTTTTTTTTCAAAACTTAGCTATTGTATGAGTTGGTAAAAGAAAAAAAAAGATGATTTCATAAAAAGTTCATTTTCTAGACTTTTATAGTTAATTTTGCAGTCCATTTACATCTGTGCTTTATTTTCACCTCCAAACACAACATATACAGGCGCGTGTTAGCACACCTCTTATGGATTGCCAATATATCATTTGAATAACTTAATCAAATTAAGTTTAAAAAAAGAAAAATCATGACTGACAGGCAGATTAACCAGTCAGAGAGACGCATGGTTCATTATGATAAAAAACAAACATGGCGGCTTATGTTAAAAAAAGAGGGGGGCAACATAAAGGACTGAGAAACAGCGTGGATTTCTGCAGAATCAACAATCGAAGCATCATACTCTGATTTATCACAAGTAAAAGAAGTTTTTTTTTCTGAATGATACCAGAATTTTGGAGAGGTGATGTCTTCCGCATTCGTGAGACACATGATAGATATTACTGGCTGTGGTTTGACCACCCCAAGTTTGGACGGAGGTCTGTCACGCTCTGTGGTCCGATTCCAGTCCTTTCTGAATTCAAACAGAATGTAGAAAGGACTGGCTGGTCAGGCAAGGAATCCACAGCACTCGGGCTATTGAATCAGGCTGTGCTGTGTTCAGTGTGGGTCTCCACAAACTCAGGAGGCACTTCAGCTTGCATAACATCAGTCACACCGATGACCAAAAGAGCTAAAAATAGCCACACTCATACTACAGACAAGAATAAACGTATCAAAATATGTAATGGTTTTTCAGGTCAAGTTGTTTGATCACAGCATAATATTATTAGTAGTAAACTATATTTTTGATAGTCAAAGAGTGTAAGATATCAAGACATGGACATTCAAGAAAGGCCCATGTCCAACCAGGAAGTAAAAAAGTTCACTCACAAAAAAGTCTTGTGTAGCCTGTCATATACTCTTTAAATGGTTAGTGTGACACACTGCCATAAGCATTCACTCACCAATAGGAGGATTGTAGGGTCTGTTTTGGTCTTATCATCTTGTATTGGTTGAACAGTCTTCTCCATGTTTACCTGTGTTTCCATGGTGACACAGTCTTGGAGTCCGGCCGCACACTGTTGTGGTTCTGCTCAGTGCTCAAAATGCTCACACGCACACAGAGTAAGTATGAGCTCAGTGGAGATGAGCTCACAGTGAGGCTAGTGCGGAGCCAGGACACCCATGGGTGTCTCCTGCTGTGAGTCCTCTTCAGCCTCTTCTCTGCTTTCACTTACATGTAAGGCCGTCCTGTGGCCTTCTCATTTACAACTACTTCTGTTTGTAAACCGTGTTTTAGTGTCCAAACAAGCGCTATAGCAACTCAAACTTTTAGGAAATGAAAACTAGCTGTTTGGCCTTATATTTGTCCCAAGGTGAAAAAGGCAGCATCTTCTTTTCTGGTACATTTATATTCTAAACTTGTAATAATTGTAGATATAGGGGGAATATGTCATATCAAGAATGTAACAATATTGGCAATATTATTTGTCTATATATTTAAGATTTAAACCAACCTATTTATGCCCCATGTGCCTCATGAGTCTCTCATTTTGGTTGCCAGTTTCAATGATGAAATCCAGTTGCTTTAAACCTAAAAGGACTCTCTCTGGGTCATCACTGAATCATCATTATCTAAACCCAGCCTCTGCAGTTCAGTGAGTGAATTCTCTGAGTTTTCATATGAAGCATGACTTGTCCATATACAGAGAGTGTGAAAAACGTGTGTGTGTCTCTATCTGTAGGTTAACAGTTGTGATTGTAATACCTTTTTTAAAACTTAGAGCACAGGTTACATACAGTTCCTTTCACTTTGCATTATCATTCAGAGAGTTTAATTTGATAAAGCTGGTCGCATACTAGTGTAATGGTGATCTGTTACACATGTGAATTAAGTAAATAAAGGATTTTTCTGTTGTTTGGTCATGGTGTTAATAATCTTGAATAACTGTAAATTGGTGATGCGTCCTCTCGCATTAAAACTCATGAAATGGTACTATGCTTAACTGAGCGTGTGTGTTGTGTACAGGCCGGTGCCCAGCCCTCTGTCGTCCCTGCTGCACATGAGGAGCAGACACAGACAGCCTCTGCCCGCCTCTCTGCCCGGGACCCTGCCTGACCCCGCCATGCAGGGGGCAGCGGCTCACCACGTACATGTGAGTACCACATGTACATGGGAATGTACAGTAGTGTCACGATATTAAAATTCAAAACTTGATTTTGATACTAAGGAATGGATTCGATACTCAGTACTTATTTCCACACTCTTTCTTTGGACAAGAGAATTAGACAACATTAAATCGGAGGACTTTATTTTATTTTACCATGTTTCCTTATATCTGGTTCATTTCTGTCCTGTGAATGGCCTTTTTAGTATTGATACTTGGCCAAATAAGTATCTAGTTTTTATACTAGTTTTAGTATTGGTTAGTATTTCATTTTTAATAATTTTTGCAACCCTACCATGAACAGAAAACACTTCAATGTCCAACTGTGGGATTGTACAGAGATGGAACACATGGCAATCATGAGGTAGATCTTTAGAACTAAAGATCATTTACAATACTTTACAAAGACCTGGAGAGCCACGGAGACAGAGAGTAGCAGTATAGTTGAAATGGCAGTAAGATGTAGTGGAGAGAGAGTGCATTTATATAAATCTGTTGGGGGCAAAGGTAGCAGGTTCAAAGTGAAATGCATTTGAAGTGCAAAGTAACAGCATATGCTCTCCTCCGCCCTCCTCCACCCTCCTTTGCCATCTTCCACCCTCTGCTATACCATATCCACACTCAGACATGCAGCCTCCATCTTTAATACATCCAGCTATCACTTTATCTCTCATCACTGATTCATGTGCAGATCACAAGGCCAAAGTGGTGCTCAGGTTTATATCTGACAACAGAAGCTACTTCACACCAGGTGAATGAAAGGGAGGTGTGGGCTCTAAAAGGCTGTGCCCTCTGCAGACCTGTGCTAGGCTCTGCTAAAGTGGATCTGTGCTGGATTTGCATCTGGAGAAGCATATGTCTGTTGTAAGGCCTTTCAACAGCCTTCACTGGACTACACTGGTTTTAAGGCCTGCCTGTCCTGTCAGGTTAAACAGTCAAGATGTGTACAGGCCATTGTCACTTTACTTCATTGTCCATTATGTATCTTACTTACTTAACCACATCACTGTGTGTTTTAAATAGGTAAAGGCCAACACACACCTTTAACATGGGAACACACTGGGTGCGTGACAGTGCTTGACCCTGCACCGTGAACTTGTTGAATTTGGTTTGGAAAAATATTGGACCTAAAGTCTAATATCGTGGAGGAGATGGGGAAGGTTAAGGACACGGGTGGTTCTACGGTCATGATGAATATGTCATCAATGTTTCACATGTAATTCTGTTTTGACTCCTCAAAGTCAATTGCAAATATATGTGAATTATGGTTTGCTGGGTTCAAGCTGTCTCAGTGACACGACAGTAGTAGTTTTAAGTTTAAACTTTGACATTTTGAGTTGCACACATAACCCCTCAGCCCGGTGCTCAGAGAGTTTACATAGTCATCTAATGTCTCCATAATGTTAGTGTGATGTGAAAGGACCTTATAGTACCCAGCCCTACATGTGTCAGCGTTCCATACCATCCCAGGTCAGCTAAACCAAGTGAGTGAGTGATAAATGTAATAAGCTCCATGTCTGTCCTGATGTCCTCCTGTGGTTCACTGCACAGTGAGACATAAATCATATTTTATTTTAGCCATCACTGTTTGGTTCATCTGTGTGAACAAAATAAACAAGAACAAGCTTTCTTCCATGTCAACAACATTCAGGAAATGATGAAGTCAGTTTGCAATAGGGATGGTCCCATATGTTTTCTTTTTGTTTTTTTGAGCTGATACCGATATCCAATATTTCTCTACCTGCTGTGCCTTGATATACCAATATCAAGAGTTTTAAATACACAGCAATGCCCACAAGTTACTGTTATGTTATAATAATGTTCACAAAATAACCTTTCCCTTATCAATATCTAACAAAATGTTTCAGTTGTTTATTTCGGCATCTTTATTACTTACTTACTGCCTGTACTCACACGCCTCTGGCAAGTGTGGCAGCAATGAAGTCTCTACATCAAGATTTGGTGGCCGTGGTAATGCTTCAGCAGCTGAGTGATAGTGGTGAGGGCGACTTTCCGGCGCCTTCAGATATCTGGAATGGGTGAATAAGGGAAGGAAAACCCCAACAGAAAATCACTGGACTAACAGGCAACAACTTTAATCTGTTACAGAACTCGCACCTTTATTGGAACTGATATATCACCCATCCTTACACTGTAATATCTTTAAAGAGGGGGTATTATGCAAAATTGACTTTTTTGTTCCCTCATTAAATCAGTGCCTGAAGTGTTTTTAAAAGTCATCTGTGGGGCCGTTGGATGTGTTGGTTGTCCTGTCCACTGCATGCGTTCTTATGTTTACCCTGCCAGAGCAGTCTCTTGTACAGGTCACAGTTTCTGCTCGGGGCCATGTTGTATCAATAGTTAAAGTGCTGCGTGCCATCAAAAGCAGCTCCAGACCCACAGCTGTGAAGTGGGTCTGCTCGCAACACAAAACACTCATCTATACACAAAGAGATATGAAGGAGATATGGACACCAGAGCCACGGAACATCTGAACTGTCAGGTCATTCTATAGGCGACCTGCTGCTGAACTCTTTACTGACTTATATGTACCGGGGATGCAACCATACATTTCCATGGAGATGAATAGGTTTAATGACATACTGTGGAACATTCCAAACAAAGCAATAACAAACAAGTGGTGAGCCCTCCACCAGAAAAGCTATATAGTGCACCTTTAAACCCACATCTGTCACAGGTTCTGCATGTCTTCCCTGTGCCTCATGGTTCATCCCCATTAAACCCAATCCAACCCAGTAAATGAATAATTAGTCAGGCTCATAACTTTACTTACACACAGGGATGGAAAGTAACTAATTGCAAATAGTCATTTAGCTGTAACTGAGTAGATTTTTGGGGCAATGGACCTTATTCAGTAGATTTTGCAGTGAGTAACTTGTAACTGAGTATAATTCTATCCATGTAATTGTAATTTGTTACACATTAAATCATAACCGTGCAAGTACTGTGCAAGTCACTATTCTCTCAATCCACGGCTGTCTCTGGTCCTTTCAACACCCCCAAACACACATAACAGAACTGCATCTGCTCTGATTGCTGTTTAAAAACTAAACTAGACTAAAAACAGTTTTACACTTTTTGATTGGTCCAGTTTTGTATAAAAGCTTGATCTAAAATGCTTCTAAAACGTGTTGAAAGTAACTACTAACTAGAACTCTGAGTACTAAGTTGATCTTTAAGTACAGTTTTTTGGCAACAGTGTTTTATTTGTTATTGAGTACATTATTAGCCAAATAATTGTAGGTAAATTTTTGGTACTCTTTTCACCACTGTTGTTTCTTCATCAAAAGCATACTCAGAGTTGTGTTTTGTTTCTTTCACATGTGTTTAACAAAACATATCCTCCATATTTGGGCATTGTCTCTCCAACAGAAAATACTGTTCCACTTTATGATGTCAGTGTGTGGTGATAGAGGGGAGTATTTTTAAAGTTCATACAACTTCATCTTGCAGGATTGCTCAAACTTGTGAATGAAACAAACACAACTCCGGATGTTTGATGTCCGGAGGTAACATCATAACATGGCTAAAAGCTCAAAAGAGTCAATTTGCGTAATATAGGACCTTTAATTCTTCAATGCTAGCAACAACCTGCGTCAACCTAAAGCTAAAGTTACCTGTTATATTACATCACCAAACTCTCCCATCCCTTTAACCCTCACACCTTCCCTTTAATCTTTACCGTCCCCTCTCCTCGTAACCAGATCTACATGAACACACCACTATCATAACCCCAGACTCACAGTGCACAGCCGGCTCATTGTTTTCCAGTGGTGTCTGAGTGAACCAGGCCTGCAGACAGAAATATCATTGCAGTGTGTCATCCCAGTACAGGGAGGAGGCATGACGTAACATAGCTCTGTTTCTATGTAGTAAACACAGAGAGGTTTGACTGGCAGGCGGGCGGGCGAGGGCAGAGCTGGCACACACGCACACACATGAGCTCATCGCTGGCACCGGCTGAATGGTGGTGGAGAGAAGGAAAGAGAGAGAGGGGGTGGGGGTCTTAAAGGGGCAGGCTGGGTACAGGACTTTGTCATATGGGAATCACTTAACACCTCTCGAGTTGTTAAGAGTAAATTGTATCAGATATACAAATATTGCAGTGGTAATCTAGTAGAACATAGGATTCTATAGGATTAAAGTGTAATGTTATTGGCGGGTCCAAAGGGCGTTATTGAAAATAATGGACATGCTTACAATTCTCTTTTTTTTAGCAACAGTACATTTTTTTTAGCAACAACACATTTCACAAGTTAAAAAAGGGATTATAGTTGTTTAACAAGATTATAAATTTGACAGAAGGTGTGAGAGATTCGTAGTTTAACATTCGCTTTTGAAAGGTAATGTAAGGTCTCTTGTTTGATGAATAAGGAACAAACACAAAGCTAGAAATCAGCTGTGAAGTTGCAGTGACATCATCACTTCCCATAGACGTACATGCAGTCCCCCCCAAGGTGATGTCACTCCAAATTATCAATTGAGTTCTGATGTCATTCTCTTCTTCATACCTGCTCCTGACCCACAGACTGTACAGGTCTGTGAGTGCGGCCTTGACTCTACCACACTCTTGTGTAACTGTGTAACTGTAACAGGGGCTCATGTGCTGATGTCATTCTCTAAACTGGACCTCACCTCCTCCCCCTCCTCTGTTTTCTTGCTCTCCCTCCTTCTCTCCCTCTTCATTCTCCCCTGTCTCCTTTCTCTCCCTCTCTTTCCCCTATCTTCTCTATCACTTCCTCCCTTCCTCCCTCACTCTCTCCCCTTCCTTTCTCCTTCCCTCCTTCCTTCCTTTCTCCTCCACCCCCCCTTCTCCTCCCTCTCCCTCCCTCCTCATTCACCCCTGTCTCCTCTCTCTCCCTCCCTCCTCCCTTTCCCCTGTCTCCTCTATCGCTTTCTCGCTCCATCCCTCCGTCCCATGAATCCATTAACCCAAGTTATCTTCTCTGAGCATTCAAAAATGCCCTGTTCGCATTTTGCCCAAATTGTTGTGTCACAGGTAGAAATCCATATTTCTCCTGTGCAGGTTTAAGCTCATAAACTATCACCATTCTGTAAAATTGGGTTCACAGTGAACTCATAGCTCTATTAGCATAGCATTCACAGAGGATAACTTAATTTGTTTACTTTGTAAATGTTCATTCCCATTGCTGAAAGCAGAGGGAGCTCCAACACTTAAATACCTAATTGGAAACAGAGGCATGAGTTTCTAAATTGTGTTTTTAAAATGCAGATATTATTTTTAGTTAGTTAGAAATACTTATGCCAAGGCAACCAAAAGTAAGGAAAGTAAAGTCACATAAATGCATCATGTGTGTTCTTTAAGTCCTTTTATAATTGTGTGTTTTCATAGAGACTGAAGCACCCACTGGGCCCCCCCTTCCCCCAGCCCAGACTGATGCCCATGAACAGAGCAGGTCCTCCCATGGGACACATGATGGACATGATGTCACCACGGCAACAGGCCCCGCCCCTACAGCACCATCCTCAGCTCTCTCCTCCGCCAGTCAGCTACCAGCAGCGCTTCCACATCCCGCCCCCTCAGCACATAGCCCATGGCCACAGCCACCACCTCCACCAGAACGTCCCGCCCACCCAGGCCCACCAGTCCCCGCCCCCTCGGCTGCACCCGGGCTCGCCTCCTGCCGCACCTTTATCTAATGCTCAGGTACTCCCCCTAGAGGAGCAAAGAAGAATAACAGGGTTTAGGTTAAGGAGTTGATTTAGTTACTTTACTTTAGTTACTTTAGTTACTTTGCCGGAATCATTTGCTCATTATTAGTTAAGTCTGTATTCATGATTTATTAAGGGTTATGACACACCCTGTATCTAATTTTTTGAGCAAAATTTGTCACACATACAGATATTATCAAAACCTGTGCAAGGACTAGTATTAACCCCATTTATGAAATATATAGGTGTTTTATGGACAAAATATCTGTGCAGTTGTTCAATTTAAACAATTTGCATTTGTCCAAAGTTAAAGAAGCTAACAACAACTAGCATGCTGACCCACACTTCCTGATATCAGACTATAAAACACTTTATAATTAGATGCAGACGGCACACAGCAGACATATTTTGACCTCAAGAGCTGCGTATGCACTATATATGTAGTGGTGCAAGGCAAATTTTGTTCAAATGAAAAGAATCTGGTACAAGGCCTTTTAATTATACAGTGTATTTCTAAAAATAAATGTGATGTGGAGAAAAGCACATAAGAAAAAGTTATTTAAATTGAACCTATTCTGCAAAATCCACTTTTAACCAATTGTTGTTATAGTTGTTTCCCTTCTCATTTACCCTGTCAAACTTGTATTTAGAGTGATTCATGCATGTTTGAGTAATCTTTATACTTTTATATTCAAGATATCATTGCTCTGATGTACCCCCATTTTCATCTCCACTGGTACACGGCCACTTCTCTGTTCTTACTTCATTCTTCAATTTTATTATCTTAATCAGTGATACATAGGATTTGGCAGCATCTGTGGACATTTTTGTACAAATAAAAAAAAAAATCTGCTTGCTAGTTTGATCTCCATATGAGATGCAACAACTGCGCGGCTCTCTGTTGTGATGACAGTTACGGCAGCTCCTATTGGTCACCGCAGTTTTCTAACGTGGAAGTCAGCTGACTTGTTTCTTTTATTAAGTCCTTTTATATCAATATTGTGATTTTAAAATGTGCCAATTATAACATAATAATTTGCTAGTGTCATAGATAATAGCTATATAGGAGACACAAGTACAATACATCTTCTTTAATACTGATATTCTTTCCATGACTATAATCACACTTCCCATATGTTCCTTGTGTCCAGTTGTCCCCCGTCCCATCACAGCCATCCCAGTGCCAGCTATCCCTCTCTCAGGGTGGGCCCGGGAGCTGTGCAGGCCCCTCAGGTCCTCCAGGAGCAGTGGCCCGGCGCAGGAGGACCTCAGAGCAGGACCCAGACGAGCGCAGGCAGAAGTTTTTGGAGAGGAATAGAGCGGCAGCCACGCGCTGTCGACAGAAGAGGAAGCTGTGGGTGTCCTCTCTGGAGAAGAAGGCCGAGGAGCTCACTCACACCAACCTGCAGCTACAGGTCTGGACTAGTGTTTTCACTATACTAATTTCAAACTTGATTTTGATACTATAGACTCAGTACCGATTCCGATACCACAATGATAATTAAAAACACTTTCTTGATTCACATGGCATGATTCACTTGGGGTCGCCTTGGCGCGGTTAGGTTTGGTGCAGCTCGCTCCGGACAAGTTGCATTTCCATTCTCCACGGTCCAGGCCCAGGGGCAGGGCTTTTTAAGTGAAAACTACCAGAGCAGAGCTGCAGAGAACAAATAACTTCAACCCCATCAGCCAGTCATTAATCAGTGCTCGTGGAGCCTCTGCAGCTCAGTGAGTGAATTCTGAATGGTCTGAGCTTTCACATGAGGCCTGTCCATATACTGAGAATGAGATAAACTTGTATGTGTCATTGTCATTAAGACAATGGCAACCCAGGTTGAGTTGTGATTGTAATACCATTTTAAACAATAAGAGTGGCCATGCCAAAATATTAGTCAATGAAATTAACAGTGAATAACAATGTGTTGCTGGTGTGTATATTGATGCCTGTTTCAGAACGAGGTGACGTCTCTGAGGTCAGAGGTCGGTCAGCTGAAGCAGATCCTACTCACGCACAAAGACTGTCCGGTGACTGCACGGCAGAGGGAGGGGCAAGGCTTCTCCTCCGACTGACCCCCACCCCATACTCTGGACATCCACACCGTTCATCTCTGCCCCCCCACCCCTAGACCTAAGCACTCAGAACCCCAGGAGCTTACGCACTTCACCCCCTCCCAGCTCCACAGCTCAGAGCTGACCAAGAAACAACACTTAAAATGATCTATGCCAAATCCCGCTCACCTTAAAAGACTTAAAATGTACAGACATAAGCATTTACATTAAAGTGCATATGACTGGTTAGACTACAAATTTCACTAAAACATCATTTAAAAAAATTTAATACAAATCTAAATTTTGGTGAACTTTTACTTTCTGGTTGGACATGGGCACATGACATATGTAGTTTCCTCTAGCAACCATAATGTAAACAAGGATAAGAGAAAAATACCTTCCTTGCATATAAATTGTCCCTGTATTTTTTACTTTTCTTCTCAATATTTTTTCTCACAAAATGCCACTTAACTGACGTAAAAGAATGAAAAATATTTATTACAGGTACTATCCCACCAAATTAAGTAGTAATAACAATAATACAAAACAATTTACAACCTGTCATATGCACTTTAAGGTGGGCCTAATTCTGAACCGAAGGGAACCATGCCATACTGTCTGGACCTGTGCTGTTTAACTCAGTGGAAATGTACTACTCTCAGGTTGGAGACTGGATACTATTACTTCTGCACTCTTGTACATTAGAGAGTTCCTATGGTCATCACCTTCAAGAGCCTATTGATACTTTGCAGTGACATCACATTGAGGGGTTACGTGTATGTCTATGGAAGAATGTTCAGCAGTTACTATGGCAACTCAAGAAAAAATACTAAATTGATTTAAACAACACATTTTCAGAAGCCTATGATCAATACAAGGATTCATGACCCTTTTTCAACTAAAAATGTGAAGGTGACTAACTGAAGAACTGCTGAGGGACTTGTTTAATAGTATAAAATTGGCTCACTTGTTGAACCTCTATCTACATCAGTTCTTTAGTCTCTACGTCAGTTCTTTAGTCTCAGATTGTGTTAAAAGTAAGCTCACATTAAAGTATAAATTGAGTAACAGAGCTTCAGACAGTATAGCGCCTCTAGTTAGCTTCACCCCCCCAAGGAATGTTGATGACATCAGCTGCAAAGTATCAGTAGTTCAATGATTCGCAAACTTTTCACACCATGTACCACCTAAGAAATTATTTGGCTGTCCAAAATGAGACTTAACTATGGATAAGCTTCTTCTATATAATTAACCCAGAAAAGGTGGCCTACATATTCTGGGCTGTGCTCCATCTTAAAATTAGGCTGGAGAATATATCAGAATTCTATGGTAGAATTTGCTGTTTAACTCATATTGCAGATTTGTTGACCTGGTTTATGGTTCAAATCTGTGTAATCATTATCCACATGAAACAAAAACTGGCACAAAGTTGAGTGTCTTCTGTTAGAATAGATAAATCAAAGTGAAATGTTCTTTTCACAGTAACTTCAGAAAGTGGTGCCATTATTCAACTCCAAAGACATGGTTATTTTCAGTTGAAAGGACTTTAAGCCATACAATTGATAAGGCAAGCCTGTGGAGCCAATCCCAAACAAATAATGACAAGGGTAGATGATATCTTTGGATATTTCTTTCAAAAACAGTGAATCTCCCATAGACCCCTCCATTTGAAATCATTACATCATCTGTGGAATGTGTATGCTACCTAAGAAAGTTTTGCATGAAATACAATAGCTAAAGTTATTGATTTATTTACTCAGGCTAAAACCTTTGCCCGTTGACTAATCACTGGTCATAAGTGAATTTTCTTGTTGGATAGTGCCTTCCTCATAGTTATGTAGGCACCTGCCGTTCATTTGACTATTTGACAATTTCACATCAAATTTCTACAATTTCTTGCACACAACCTATTGCACTATTGCATGACACAGATAATTAAAGGCCCTGTACCTGATTTCTTCCAATATATATCAGCAAACATATATTGTCCGCTGCATACTGTCTGCATCTAACTATAAAGAGCTTTATTGTTTGATAATCTGGAAGTGCACGTTAGCATGCTAGTTCTTACCATTATCGTGGCAGCAAACTCCGCTCTGACCTCTGAAAGCACTTATAAACTCTTTGCGGTGAATCATTAGATGCTTGGAATGCATAAGATAAGTGAGGAATAACTTTGGATCACTGCAAACTGTTTAAAATAAACTAGTTCTGTTTTTCATGTTTTTGACATGGTAAAAATCAGGTACAGTACCTTTAAAAAGCAATGTTCCCCTATGAAGCTAGTACTAAAGATGCACAAGTTGCACTCAGGACAGAGGCAAGGAGATAAGCCTTAACCTATGTAAAGATGGACTCGGTGTGAAACAAACAGATGTATGCAGTACAGGCACATTTAGATTTCTACTGTCTTTTTACATATATGTACAGTGTTACTGCAAATAAAAGAGATATTTTCCTTTATGAAGACTATGTTGTTTTCTGGTGTCCAGACATTCATTTAAAATGGCTATATAGGCTAGATTTTATTAATTGGCTATATTGTCTAACTATTAACATTAAAGGTACAGCATGTAAATTTATTATAGTATTATAGTATAGTTATATAATGTGGCTTTAATGTTACAAAGAAGCTGTGAAGTCAGCTGGGTTCTGACTGTGACATAGAGGGTATAGTTATTTTGTATCTCCTACTGCCACCTTGTGGCTACTTTTGTTAGAGCATGTTATGTGATTATTATTGTAGACTTACTTAAAATGTCCAAGTTACAGCATAATGATCCACAGGTGTCATAGATAGACACAAGCAGAATATGTCTTCTTTTAAACACGTTTGACTCATGATTATGAATAAATTGCTGCTAGTCTGTTAACATGAGATGCCTGTATACTAAAGCTCCATGTGTCCTTGGAGGTCATAACTTGGATCACCGAAAGACGTAATCTCAGAGTTTAACATCAGATGCTGTGATTATGTACAAGTGTGAACTTGGAAAATCTGGCCTTCAAGAATGACTCTAAAGCAAATTTAAATTGCAGTATGTATTGCATCTGACAATGCTGTTCTATTTTATTCCTACTGACCGCCAGAGCACTGCCCCCTGATATTCATAGAACCACAGTTAGATTCATAACTCTTGTTTTAATTACACTTGTCCTGAAGCCCTGTATGTACAACATTTGATTTTTGTCTCTCTTTCACATTTTTCTAAAGGTGATTTTGCTATTGGTTTGATTCCTGCTGCCAGATAGAGCCTCCTCCTCAGTGTAAGATGTAGTTGAAGCTGGGTTATATTATGGCTACCCGTGGGTCTGTGAGGCCCTCATTCTTACACATTCTTATGCTGATGTCATCCGTCTGCAGAGGGCGCTGGTGCATAGTAGGTGACAAGAATCAACTCTTGTCTCACCTGTTAGGGCTTTTGCTGTTGCTGCTTTATACAATACTTTTCCACATTTTCCAAAGTTTGTTTTTTTTCCTCTGAGCGTTGTGTGTGCGGTGAATGAAAGCTAAAAGTCTCCTAGCTGCATGTCAGACACTCCCAGTAATTACCCCAGTGCAGATTAAAGCTGTGAAAGCTGCATGTGTGAGTGATTTGAGAGAGACCAGAGAGGGACCCACCCACAAACCCAGCCAGCACCCACTATCACCCAGCCACCACCAGGACCCCACCCACCCAGCACCCAGCCCCAGACACAAAGAGCCCATGGTTGCCAAGTCTGCTTATTCATAGCGGCTTATAGTGGCTTCTTTTTTGGAAAGTTGCTTGCAAATTTTGCATTTTTTTGTGTTTGCACCAGGGTGGCTCTTTACTTTCATAAAAGAGGTGATTTTTTTTTGTAATCATTTTTTCAGTTTTGTTTCATGTTGATAGATTGAATAATGACCAAATGCAGTGTATAATGACCAGAGAATAGAGTACCCAAAAGCAGAAGCACAAAGTAGTAGTTCAAGAAATGATTCAAGTAATTGGGAAGAGTACTACTCAAGAAAGTGTGACTTAAAGATAACTTTCAGGATATAACATATGAATCATAATTTGAAGTGAATGTAATTTCAAGGAGAAAATGCATAAAATCTGCTATTCTGCTTGTGTTTAAGGTAAAGCTTTTGACACTTGCAGACTTACTCACAGTGGAAAAAACAACCAAAATTTTTATGCAAGTAATATACTCAAGTTGGAGTAACAGTATGCTGCTAGAAAAGTGCTCTGAAAAGTACAAATTCTTTAAAAGGTTACTCGAGTAAATGTAATTGAGTAAATGTAACCGAGTACTACCCACCCTGGGTAATGACTGAAATACAAACATGTTCATGTTTTGACTTGGTCACTTGTTGCTCTCTGAAACTCTGTCAACTCCGATAAAGCCTGTGTATAACCATAACACTGCTTTAAACAGGCACTTATGTCTCTCTTTGAACTGTGAGTGAGGTTACATTTACTCAGTAACATTCACTTTTAATAAAATTGTACGTCCTGTTTTGGACTGCATACTTTTACTATTCTGGGAGTCCCTGCTTAGACTGCTGCCCCCGCGACCCGGCCCCGGATAAGCGGAAGAAAATGGATGGATGGATGGACTTTTACTATTTTACTATTTACTTCAGTAATATATAGTGTAACAGTACTCTTACTTAAGTAAAAGATGGTTACTTTTAGTAAACCTTTATGTTCACAATATGAAATGATTTGAACATTTGTGTAATTTTTCAGATCACAACTTTGTATTGTAAACAGTAGTGATCCAAAAAATTACTCAAATAAGAACAGAAAAGTATTTGGGGAAAACCACTACTCAAGTCACTTAAAAAGTACTTGTTGGGACTAACATCTGATTTATAATTTGAAGAGAATGTTCAAAACATTAAACATTAACAAAATCTGGCATTTTCAAAGGAAAGGCACAAAAATGAGACAAACTAAGGAGCTGTGCAAGAAACAGAAATGTTCAAATCATTTCATAAAGTTGACATAAAGCTTTGTCAGTTATAGACTTTCTCAAAGTGGGAAGAGTAACAAAAACTTTTACTCAAGTAAGAGTATTGTTATTTCAATAAAAATATGACTAAAGTAGGAATTAAAGTACGCTGCTAGAAAAGTACTCTGAAAAGTAAGATTTCTTTAAGATGTTACTCAAGTAAATGTCACTGAGTACTGAACACTACCTCCCTTTCTGCTTATTACCATAGAAAAAACAATAAACGTGTCACATTGTTGGGCATTTTACTGTATTTAAACGCATCATAAAAGTATTGACTTCTTGACAAAGGTACAAAAGTATATCATACACATCATACACGTATATTACAAACTGTACAGTCTATGAACACAATAGTAGCACCATGTTTGAAATCAGTGACACTCATAGTTCATATGTACACACAGGATGACTATGGCTGATGTGAGAGGACAGAGGGAAGACTGGAGCAGGAAGAGCACATTTCCTCTGTACAGGAGGCACAGAAGTTCATTATTACAGACTTTAATATTATATTGTACAACATATGATTTGATTGTATGGACATAGGTCGCCACAGGTGGTGCTTTTAAATTGTTTTAAAGAACACATTGTGCATTCATGTGGCTTTAAATCCCTTTAAAAATACTTTTGGTCACCTTGGGATACGTAGTTCACATTATCTAACTTAAATAATGTCTGCATTTAGAAAATATACTTTATAAACTTCACCTCCATTTCCAATGAGGCACTGGGGTATTGGAGCTCCCTCTGCTGTCAGCAAGGGGAATAAACATTTAGAAGGTAAACAAATTAAGTCCTTATCCCGGTGAATGCTAGTTTATGCTTTATGGGCTTAAAAACTGTGTAGGAGAAATCTGGAGTTTGATCTACGATGCAACTTAATGGGCAAAATGTGAACGGCGCAATTTTAAGGTTCAGAGAAGACAACTTTGGATTAATGGATTGATAAAACAAGCACGAATGAAGCATAATACAACTCCAGGTATGACTTTGATGAGGGCACAACACTATAACATGGTTAAAAGATCAAAAAAGTCTTTTTGCATCGTATCTGTTCTTTAAGATTGTTTGGGCTTAAAGTTAGGCTGACACATTTAAGTAAAAATTTGAATGAAAATCTCAATGCACAGTAATTTAATTTTTTTTTTTTTTTTTAACTTCAAATACATATCCTTCCAAATAAGCAAGTATCAAAGCACAAATATTTTACATTTGGACCTCTTGTCTATAGGTGTGCTATTTTTTGCCACACTTTTTGCCTATAGATTTTTTTCTCATCTAAATACAGTATAATAATAAAAAATAATTGTCAATAAAAATCATATCAACATGCTTTATATTATACACTTTATTAGTTCAAGCTCAATGCAGCTAGTTCCAAAAGTAATACCTGAATGATTAAAAAAAACTACGGTGATGAAAACATTTTTTTCAAGATAGAAACATGGCTCTTCTGTCAGTCAACCAAAAGAGGAAGCAAATAAATTCTCCTACCCTATAAAACATGAAAAAATACATAGAAAAAAATTGTAAAAAAAATTGTAAAAAAAAAAAAAAAAAAAAAGCAAAAACGATATTGCACAGATTTGAACAACTGCTAAACGTCTTTATGTACATTTCAGTCTGTAAACCTTGGCATGTCAGCGCCTCTTCTGATGGTAGTGCTGTCCAGGAATCTCTCACAGGGAAACTCCATCAGATCTCTGTCCTCCAGCGGGGACAGTCTGGCCACCCCACTGCTTTGATACGAGCTAAAATCTGCAGCCACCGCCGCCGCCATATTGGATGCTCTGTACTGCCTCCTGGTCGAGTACATGTGCCGAACGTGCACCGCTGATTTCCTCTTCTGCAACTTCCTCTTTAAGCCCCTCCCCAACCACACCAAACCAATCATGAGAAAGAGTATAGCATTGATACCTAGGGTTGCTATAGTGACTAAATACAAATCAAGAGTTAGGGGTTTTGTTTTGGCGTTTTCGGGTAATGTTACCAAGCCTGCGCAGTGATCTCTTGGCGCGACTTCACAAATGGATCCGCTGACTACTCCTTCGACGCAAACCATGTACGTGACATCAGAGCTGAGTTCTTTAAGCGTGATATATTTGGCGCTGCTGCGGGCGTAAACATAGCGTGGAAATTTGTCAATAGTTCCAAAACGGTCAAACAAAATCCTAAAGTGAATTTCCCGATGATTTGCGACTTGACTTTGTGTATAGTGATGGTAATCCTTCGTAGACCAGTGAACTCTTACAGAAGAGGAGGTAATTTGGTCCACGGAGACATTGAGGATGAAATTTTGGTTGAAGATGCAAGGATCGGTGATAACAGGTAGGTCTAAACGGAGAAGATCAAAATTCCCATCGGATTCTGAGACGTTAGTTGGTGTAAAGCTGTTGATTCCATACAAACTTGTTGTGATTGATGGAGGGTCTGTTGTGGGAATTATCTTAGACTTTTGCTTGCTTTTGCGTTTTCTCCCTGCAGACCTGGGAACAGGCTGTGACCTTACCAGACGTGTGTCGCTGTTCTCAGATGTTTCTTCTAAATTTGGGCCACTCTGATCTCCTTGGACTTCTTCCACTACTATGAGTTCTACATTTGAGTTAATTCCAAATTCTTCTGCTTGCTTTACCATGATTTCTCCAGCCCGGCTCTCCTCAGGTGCCCTTGGACCCTGACACAAATGAGTCCAGTTGCTAATGCTCTGTAGCTGCGAGGTATTCACATAGTCTAGATATTTACCTCTTAGCGATACCGGATAATGACATTGAACAAAAACTGACAAAAGTCTACCAAGCGAGTGTGCTTCCGTCATCCATCTCTGTAGCTCCTCCAAGCGACAGTCACATGTCCAGTTGTTGCCATGGAGATCGAGATCGTAAAGCCGGGTGTTAAGGGAAAAGCTGTCACCAGATAAACTAGTTAGCAAGTTATTTTTAAGCTTCAACACTTTGAGATATTTCAGACGGGAAAACGCCAAGGAATCCACTTTGGCAATGCTATTCCGGCTTAAATCCAGCTCTTCTATGCTTTCCAAGGAGTCTAGCGTTCCAGCCGGGATTTCCTCCAGCTTGTTCCCATCAATCAACAATTCCCTAAGGCCCGACAACCCTTGCAGAGCCCCGCTGTCCAGACGCGATATCCGGTTATTGCTAAGAGCTAGCTTGGATAATTTTTGGAGATTCTGAAAGACGCCTTTAGCCACATGTTGGATTTCGTTGTCAGACAAAAGCAGGGTGGTCAGAGCTTTCAGTTGGGAAAATGTGAGAATATTCCGAAGCACTTTCTGCTTATTATGGGATAGATTTAGAAAACGCAGGTTGGAGAGCTTGGAAAAGGCATGCGGGTGGATGTGTTGCAGCTGGTTTGATTCTAAATGCAGATAATGCAAGTTTGTTAAGCTTTTAAAATCTGTATCTTTCAAAACTTGTAAGCTATTTCCATCCAATCTTAGTTTCACAAGATTGTCCAAATTGGCAAAAAGTTCTGGTGGGATTTTCTTGATTTCATTGTCATTCCCATAAAGAATTGTCAGTTTTCTCAATGGTTGCAGTGTTCCAGGAGGTATGGATGATAAAATATTATGTCCCAAGTATAGCTCTTCTAACTTAGATAGCTTTTCAAATGCTTTTGGATGGATGTTTCGGATTTGATTGTATTGCAAGTTTAGCCTTTTTAGATTCCCATACCTTGCCAAGTCATATGCAGAGATGTTAGTGATGAAGTTTCCGCCCAGGCTGTAGACTATGACATCTTCCGAAGTGAGTGATCCATCTCGAGGAATTTGCTTAAGTCCACGATTGGTACAGATGAGATGGATTGGATTTTGACAGTCGCAGCATTCCGGACAAAATGCAGATGACAAACAGGTGGAAAGCAATAGGATGACCCATACCAGAGCTGGGGTCGTTCCGGTATCCATCCCGTGAGAACTCCTGCCTACTGCAACATTCCCAAAAAGATCACGTATCCAGTTTAAAAGCTGAAAATAATGTCTCCATGGTTAGAGAGTTGGAGAAGGGGAGCAGTGAGTATCCAGAGCCCACCTCACTGCTGTGCTGAGGGGCTGTGAGAGGAAAAAGAATGGGGCTCCTCCCTGAAAAGCCCCTCCAACCCCCAAGGAGGTCATCTGCAGCCAATTAGAATACCGTGGAATACAGGCATACAAACACTGCCATGTGTTCAGAGCTGACATACTTTGCAGAGAAAGTGTCAAATGGTGTTGAGGAGTTTACAAGGCAATACTGTTAGAAAAACTGGGGAAATATGGGAGTTACTAAGTTAGTAAGATAGTAACTACTAAAATACTTGCTCAATATTGATTCCAATAGCACAATTATAATTAAAAACACTCTTTCTTTAGACAATAAAATCGATTTTCATCATTATTTTCAACATTTATTTATCCTAACAATTGGATGTTGTCTGTATGAAAGCAGCTGGTCACTTTGAAATTTCCTTTGGGATTAATAAAGTTTCTATCTATCTAAATCATAGTGCTTTATTTTATATTACCATGTGGTCTTATATCTATGTAATCCCTCAGTCGTCCAGGTAGTTCCATAGTGGTATATAGCATATATTATTCTATTTGGCCTTATACTTGTTCTGATACAGCTCAAGATCATTTTACAGCTGTTCCAGAAAGGTTTATTTCTGTCCTGTGAATGTGACTTTTTTAGTATCAATATCTGTTAATATAAGTATCTAGTTTCAATATTATCTTAGTATCAATTAGTATCTGATTTTCAATACTTTTGACAACCCTGGACAAAACATAGACTAAACCAGGACTACTATTGGAACAAACAACTCTGGGTTATTTTGACGGAGCACTTTGAGTTATTATTTTAACCCAGTTTTGTGGGTTCTTTTTTTCTACTCAATTCTGAGTTATATTTATACACTCTGATGGGTTAATTCTATCCATCCTTATAATGACCACCACAGTGGCATTTAAAAAAACATTTATTTTTAAAAGGCACTTTAAAATAAATAATTACATTTAAAACATGTCTCAGCATTAACAGCAGCATATTGATTCAGCAGTAGAACTGTCCATGTTGTAGATTGTTCTTGTTGTAGATTGTTGTTAACCTGTTAACTCAGAATTTGAGTTAAGCAAAAAAAAAATAAATAAAATAAAATAAAAAAATAAATTTAAAAATCAATTAATAATAATAATAATAATAATAATAATAATAATCTTAAACTGGTTTGCAGTGGTTCAAAGTTATTAATCATTGACTTTATGCATTCCGAACATCCTAATAATTCACCACAATGGGTTTGCTGTCACAGTAATGCTAACAACAACTAGTATGCTTACAGCGCACTTACTGATTAATGGACAATAAAAGGCTTTATAATCCCATACAGATATTATACAGTGAACTTTTTTGACCTCAAGACCTGTGTATACAATAGATCTACTGGGCAAATTTTGGTCAGATACAAGGAAAGAAATGTGTACAGGAATAATATAATAAATATAATTAGTTTATTTGACAGGGACAATGTGCAAAAACATTAAAGATGCTTTACACCAGATTATAGCTGAAGCTAGTTTCCATCTGTAGTCCTTGAGCAGGTGAGAAATACAATATAAAATGTAAGCAATATAATCAATACACACTCACACACTACAAATGACCAATTATTACACAATAAAATTTTACAATAAAATCTCACTGAGACTATATCATACCAATTACCATTCTTAATGCTGACACTGCAATAGAGTTTAAGATATTTTTAGCGTTTTGTTTTAGTGTTTTATTATAATTTTTAAACAAAACTTTTTTTACACTTTCAGTGTAAAAATGACTAAGTTGTGCTGTGAGATAGTCTAGTTGCCCTTTGCTGAATGTCCGTCTATACTCTTGACCTCCATCTCAAGTGTATAGATTATTTGTACTGTAGTTTGTCTGTTTTGTTGAAAATATAATGTACATGATAGTTTTGTGTCATCTGACATCTTTATCATATTGTCCAAAAGTGTATTGACTTGTTATGACTTATCCTCTGGAAAGACACACACGGACCAGATGTGCAGAGACACAGGTACTCCACATACGCACATGGAAGGAGGGAGCGAGGGAGAGAACTGTGAGAAGGAAGAGAGAGGGCAAAGAGAGGGGAGAATAGAGAGAGAGAGGAGAAAGAAGTATGAGAGACAAGGAGGAGAAAGGGGGGAGAAAGGGAGTAGAGAGAGAGAGAGAAAGGAATTGAGAGAGAAGTAAGTGTGTGTGTGTGGGGGGGTGTGGGTGTGTGTGTGTGTGTGGGTGTGTGTGGGTGTGTGTGTGTGTGTGTAGTGAAGGTGGGGGTGGTTGGTGAGGGTGCATGAGAAAAGGAAGGCATTTTGACCGAGACCCTCTTCTTTCTGCGCTGAGGCCTGGGATCTGCTCTGAGCTGGACTGGGCTCCGGCAGGAAGTCCCGCCCACACTGTCCCCAGAGGAAACGAGTTTAAAAATGCACACCACTCGATCTTTGAACCACTGCAGCCCGGGCCGAACCCTGGTGTTTGTAATGAAGTTATATTTATGATGTAAGCTTCATGGGCGGTCTTCAGTGTCTCATCAAGGCTCTTCTCACACAATTGTTCAATTTGAAAAACTTAAATGACAGATACTCTTGTTTTACTTATTATTATTTGGTTTGGTGGGATAGTTTTTGTGGTAAATATTCATCATATTTTCAGTCAAGTGGCAGAAAAAAAACTTGAGAAGAAAAGTACAAAAATACAGGAGGTAGCCCTGCCAGAGTTCTAAAACTGAATCTTTATAGTCATCAACACCAAAAGATTCCATCAAGTACATCATTTATTTTATGGTTGCTAGGTTATGTTTACACCTGTGTATGTCACATCTTCTGCCTGTGTCCAAAAGTAACCTAAAATTATAAATTTCACCAAAATTGTCCATGGCAGTTGCAAATTGTGACCATTCAAATTGCAACTAACGATTATTTTGGTAAGTGGTTATTTCAGTGATTATTTGTTCAGTTAATTGTTTTGTTCCTAAGTCATAAACCTCTTCTCTCAGCACATGGCATGTTGTGGAGTTTGTGTATAGTTCAGATTACGATTATTCCATTTCTAAATTCGCTGACAGTTAAATAATGGATTAGTTGCAA
The DNA here is from genome assembly GCF_009829125.3 of Periophthalmus magnuspinnatus. NCBI lineage: Eukaryota > Metazoa > Chordata > Actinopteri > Gobiiformes > Gobiidae > Periophthalmus > Periophthalmus magnuspinnatus. Next base: position 16,467,549 of record NC_047136.2, read on the forward strand.
TTAATCATTCAACTTGTTTCAGCCCGACTTGCAGCCATAACTTCTATTTTTGTTTAGGGTGTATATGACAAAGAAATATAAAGTCTGTGTCGTTTGGAATGTTTAGTCGTTTAAAATAGTAGACAGCACCGAAGAGGAAGTGATCCCAAAGACACGGGGGTTCCCTAGGGGCTGTTCGAACCATATCCTATTCAGATTGAAGAATGTGATGATGTCATACTCCCAGATGGGACCCAAGAGACAGATTTTCCTATTGATTACATTGCACTTTCCAATGAAATATCCAATAGATAAATTCACAAATGCTGAACCTGATCATTTCTATTTTTAACTAGACCCAGATTTTAGTCCCCATAATGTGATGAATACCCACCCACACACACATCGTACATGAGAACAGACTGAGGGTGATGTCAGAGCAGAGCGACGCCTCAGAACGAGTGTGAGACATAAGGAGAAGTCTTTATGGACCTGGATGTGGACTCCCACCATGTTTGTGTGAGTCCACCTCATGTCCTATAGACCTGCACATGTCCTGACCAGCCCTCGTCCAGCTCTGCTCTTGAGTCAGCGGGTATATTTACATGGTCCACAAAATCCATGTGATGGAAACCAAAGTCCATCGGATATAATCAGATAACCCAATCAAATCTGATTTTGGTGTGTGTTTCCATGAGAAATCTGATTTTCGCAAACATCCTGTGAAATGTGCTGGTTAATCAATTGATTTTTAGAGTAACTGACAAAGTACAATGAATTTTAACATAACTCTTTCAGTCATTAACATTCTCTCATCAGGCTCTGCAGGATAGGCTCTGTGCAGAGTAGCAAACAGGCTAGCTCACTGTGTCTCAAAGCTAACAGTCAATTTTATTAAATTCATAAAATATAAAATAAACAACCTATTAAAATTCAAATGAATCAAAAATAAAAACTACTCAATTATTTTTATTTGTAGAATACTTCAATTTGTGGTGTTATTTTAATATTTATTGTCCCTCAAAATTAGCATTAGTATTAGCATTTAGACACAAACTTTTTGACACACAGAAGTGTCCTCTGGTGAAGTATTCATTTTATTTGTGTCCTGTTTAACATGTTGCCAGTGACTAACGTGGGTCTGCAAAATCCTCATAGAGATACAACTGGACAGGAAGTAGTGATGCTAACAGTGAGGCTGCCAGGCGCCTTTGTGCACAGAGCCTATTGTCAGTGTCAAAATGAATTCAATTTAGAACAACATTCTATTGCATGTTTTTTTTAAGCTTTGCAGTTTTTAGCACAGGTTGCTGACAAGAACCGTCTAGCCACATACTAGTATATTGCTCAGCAGAACAACCAAAACATTGGGAGAAAATAAATTTCCCGCTTTTAAGATTGTTGTTGAAAGACATACATGTGTAAGCTAAAATCTTACCATACCTAATACCTATTTTATCAACTCAAACACCTTGTTAAAAATGCAATAGGACTTATAGTGCAATACAGCAGTACATGCAATATGAATGAGTGCAATATAATACAAGTGTAATACAGTTGAATAGTGTTTGAAATGTCTGCTGTTGTCCAGTTTAACTAGCTTGTTACTGTTAAATGTTTGTACTAACATGATACTTTAATCAATTGACTTTTATGAAAATAAAATAAATGTGACCAAAGCAAAAATATTTTTTCTAGATTTTGGTTTCCATCACAGAATTGCAATTGCACTCAGGGGACATGCCTTTAGTTTATTTTCTCAGTTTAAGCTTCAAGATGTTGTGATTTGACCCCTGTGACCTCTCCTGATGTGAGCCATGTGTGCAGCCCTACACACACTGATAATGACAGATGGATCCTGGACACTTTTGGTGCAGTCCAGCTTTAGGCTCTAGGCTTAGAACAGAGGAATCAGAGGAGACAGAGGAGGTAATGGGGAGGTAGACTGGTGTGTTTGGGTGAAGTGCAGACAGTGGGGCTATGCTGACATTCAATAAAGTACTAGTGTTTATGCTGGTGTGATACAGTGTACAGTTATGCAGACAATGGCTAACAACAATGTCAGGTTTAAAGTGTACTTGGGTCATATAACTACTATGTGGGCATAGTCATTGAATATGCACTTAACTGTTACTTAAAAACACACAAGAAGCAGATAGTGATAAAACATACAATTTGTGCATTTACACCAAAATAAAAGTATACAATTTATTTAATATTCAGGCAAGAAATTGAATCTTGTTTGTTTTTCTCACTTAAAAAAGACTTTTTAGAGCTTTTAACCATGTTATAGTTGTTTCCCCATCTCAGTTACCGTCTCAAATGTTTGAGTAATTTGTCTTCTTCTGTATTCAAGACATAATCTACCCCTGTTTTCATCATCACTGGTACACACCCACTGGTCTGTACTGTTCTCTGTTCTTCTACTCGGTAGTGTGATGTGTAGCTATCCATTGGAGAGGTCGATAACTTTCCAGCCCTTTGTTGTGATGACATTTAACGGGACGAGATTATCAGCTCTTTTTTTTTTAAATTATCACATTTTAGATCAATATTTTGATTTAAATTGTCCAAAACACCATCATGATTCATGAGTGTCATAGATTATCACTATGTATCAGAAAAAAGCACAATACGTCTTCATTAAAGGTTGTGTCACATACATACTTATTAATAATGTCCACATAGGGTCAGGCTGTTGAGGTGCCCTTTGGCAATACTATGGGAAAAACAAATGCTTATTTGGACTATGTGAAGCCTGAAGCCTGGGCTCCATTTAAGCTCTGGTTGCCAAAGCCCTTCTCTCAGACTCACTCATTCTCATACATTTCTGTGCCCTGACATTTGAACTACCAAGACTAAACTCATTCAACACAGTCACTGCAGAGCTTCATTGTGGTAAGCAAAATTGCAAAATTGTTAAGAGGGTTCTGTGTTTGATTCCAGGACCATATGGGACATTTCTTTTTTATGTCACCAAAAACATTTAGGACCTAGTGTCGAAAAAGTCCAACTTTAGACCAGGGTCAGTACTGTTTCAGTCCTGGGCAGCACGATGGCTGAGTGACTAACACTCATGCTTCACACCAAAAAGGTTCTGGGTTAGATCCCTGCCCAGGCCTTTCTATGTGGAGTTTACATGTTCTCCCTGTGTCTGGTTGGGTTTCCTCCAGGAACTTCGGTTTATATGCACAATAGGTAGAATTCTCCAGCTGTTCCAAATGGTCCTTTCCTAACCAAGACTAGCTCAAGATCTCGAGACAGGTCCCTGAGAACTGCACTTCACTGCTCCTGAAGAGATGACTAGGGGTCAGATGCAGAGAACAAATTTCCCTACAGGGACAATAACGTCTATATTAAACTGTACCCTAACCTAGTTTAACTGGTTTAGTCTTGGTTTACTCTGCATATAAGACCTTCGAAAAATGGCTTTGTGACCTACATTGATGATCCAGAGTCAGATTTTAGGAATAATTGCAAATAAGTACAGAGAAGTGGGCAAAGATAGGGGGTAGGTGAAAAGAGAAATTTTATGAGCACTCAAATGTAGGACAATACAGAATTACTCAAAATTGCATGAATTAACAACACCAAAAAAGTTTATTTTGCGTGATCGCTTTGCTTAGAATATTCCACAGTATACCATCAAAGTCATATTTTGTATTTATTAGAGATGATAATACTGCTCAAAAATGTCTTGAAAAAGCATGCACTGTTACCATGAGCGGGGAGGGTCCCTTGAACTATTGAAGTCACATGTCTCCACAGAGTTAGTTTAATGCAATGCCATGGAAACTGGCAAGTAACATACCCTGTACCAGAAAAGTGACATAGTGCAAAATAGTGTAAAATCACCAAATGTAGGTCAAATATTAAACATAAAAAAATTTCAAACAGAAACAGCTTTGCAGAGGAAGGAAACAGGAGATGAGTGAGTGAACACAGCTGTTGTAATCATCAGGCCTTCGGTGCACATACAATAACTGTTCGGGGATATCACGTTTCACACATGTTTAAAGTACAGTCAGTGTATTGTGTATTTAGTACTTTTGATTGGCAGAGGTGGGTAGTTACATTTACTTGAGTAACTTTTTATAGAAATGGTACTTTTTTTTGAACATCTGTTTTTTGCACTGCTCCTTCAGATATGATTTAGTTTATTTCATTTTTGCAGTCTGTTATTTAAAATACCACATTTGTGCAGTATTTAATGTTTTATCCTTCCAGTTACATTAACTTGCTTACTTATAGTAGTTTTCCCAAATACTTTTCCCAATACACTACTTTGTACTTACGTAATATTATTTTGAAGTCATGTTACTCTTATGTGAGTACAATTTTTTGGCTACTCTGCCCACCTCTGCTGATTGGTCTTGTACATTTACAGAGAGAGGGGGCAGCCTTAACCTCTGTTGCCCCCTCCACCTGGTTCCCATTGGGGAGGGGGGAGGAGCAGGGTGGGCGGTGGAGGTCAGCCGTGTTACACAGAGACGTCCTGTAAGTACAAATGGAAACAGTATTATAAACAAGAGCAGTGCTGGAGGCTTCATGCACAATAATGATGAGGAGAAGGAGATTGGGTCATGGACTGGAGACACATTTCACTGATCTGAAGCTCGTGTTTGGAGTTTAAGTGAAGCTGAGAGCAATCAGGAAGAAGAAATGTGTTTTGTGTCCTTCTAGTTGTAGCATAGAATGACAATTGTGTATCTTTTAGATAGATCACCATATTACCTTTTATTGTTTTGAAAGTGCTAAATTCAGATTCCTCAGAACTTCCAAAACAGTAAAAGAACTTAAAAATCGATCCTGAAACACATGGGGGGCCAATGCAGTGATTTTAAAACCGATGTAATGTGGTTCTGCTCTGTTCCCTCTGATCCTAGTCAGGACACCTGCTGCAGAATTTTATAATAATTCTAAACCTGAAATATTATTTTTGGAAAGACCAGAAAGCAGGGTATGACAGTAGTGTATTCAACTGGTGATGAAAGCATGCATCAGCATCTCCATGTTGGCCCGAGAGAGAATGAGGCAGACTCTGGTTTTTAGGTGATAAAAAAATATTATTGTGATGTTTTTAATATATGGGATAAAAGTCTCTCCCGTTGAGCCTCAGTACTGACGACTGAAACCTCAGTTTTGTCCTGGTTAAGCAGGAGAAAGTTTTCTACCATCCAGGATTTGATATTTGAAATGGAGTTTTAAGAGCATCCTTTGGCCTGGTGTCATCAGAAGATGTGGAGATCTTCTGCATAACTGTGAAAGTTAATTCTATGTCTTTCGATGACACCACCAAGAGGGAGCTTATACAGTTTGAAAAGCACAGGACCTAAAATGGAACCATGGGCTACACCACATATGAGTTTATGGACCTGGGAGGAGCACGTGTCTACACTCACTATAAATGTTCTATCTGTGAGATGGGATGTGAACCATCTGTAATTACTTACTTGAGTTATATATTTTACCCAAATACCTTTTTACTCTTACTTGAGTTTTTTTAAATTTATTTTATTTTTATTTTTTTTTGGACCACTCATTATACTTCTACTCTTTCTAGAATACTATACTTATTTTGGCTAGAAGAACTGTCTGGGGAGGGAGAAGACCAAAGCCATCAAAACCTTGAAATGAGCAGAAACATGACTCCACTTTTGTCATGTAAAAAGGAGGGAAACATTTGCAGAGCAGAAAGAGGGGTTAGCATGTGGAAAAAATTAGCTTTAGCCTAGCCGCTCAGAGGAGGGCAGAGGTACAAACTTTAGTGCTTTGATGTGAGCACTTTGAGGAGTTGTCTGCATCAACAAACTCAGCCACAATCACATAATGATACCACAATGGTCCACGTCGCATTGTCACGGCAACCAGCACCACAAAGATGAAAGAGGAGGGTAAAGAAGAGAGCAGAAGTCTGGGTTAGCATTGCTCACGTCTCCAGCTAATTGTACTGGTGGCTGTGAACATCTGCTTCATCTGCAGTAATAGCTCCCTTTTATTTGGAACTTTATCTCATTCATTCACTCCTCAGTCACCCTCTGATGATAAAATGAACATGAACGTAGCCACAGCTGCCCTGAGGCAACAGAGATGTGTCTGCCATTATATTACCAGCCATTTATTGAACTGCTTCTACAATTCAACTTTGCAGCTGTTGTCATCAGCATTCCCTGGGGGTGTGATCTTAACTGTGGGCTCTGCTCTGTCTGAAGCTCTGTTACACTTTAATCTGAGACATATTTTACCACAATCTGACCATTCAGAACTGACTTAGCTGGAACTACAACAGGTGACATGATTTGTGTTGTTAAACAATCCCGCTCACACACCTTTCACTTATTTTTGTTGAAAATCAAACACCTAAACAGATCCATGAACACTCGTATTGATCACAAAATTCTGACAATGAATTGTTTAAATACTTTTTGTATTTTTTCTTATTCAGACTAAATTAGGCAAGGCAAGTTTATTTGTATAGCACAATTTGTACGTAAGATAATTCAAAGTGCTTTACAGAAAAAGAAAGACATTAAATTCACAATACAACAAATCCAAAAAAAACAAAAAAACAAAAACAAATAATCATCATAAAATTAACATTAAAGGGAAAAAGTGCAGAGAAAAAACCTTTCAAACTTTAGTATTGTCTCCATGGTAGACATTTCACCACACTGTTGGTGTTCTACATGTATGTCACATGTAGAACACCCCCAGCTGTGAAGTGTCAATTTGAATAAACAAGGAACCATCTGCAATTTCAAGGTGCTGTAACTGTTTTGGTTGAGAATTGGCCATCTGCTTGTCTCCATGGGGAAGCTATTGCTTTTCCTGGAATGTTCCACAGTATGGCATCAGCCTTAATGACTCCTTGCATGGTGGTGGTGCCACCAGGACTAGTTAGAGGTCAGATTTGTAGAGAGACAACCTCACTGCAACGTTTTTGAGCAATAAAACTACTTTTAATTAAAAGAAGACAAGCAGTACTGGCGGCTCCTCCACCATCAAACAAACAACATACACAGGTCAGTGGGTTTCAGAATAATTAAACTGTTGCGCTGTTGCCATAAACTAAAAAATAAAATCTAAATTCTAAACAAAATAATATATGTTTTTGAATGTTAAAAAAGTCCTCAAAATGTCAAAAAGGAAACTGAAACCCATGAATAATGGGTTTAAAGGGCCTGCATTATGTTATTTCTGATCTGTTATCGTCCTCATCATAAACACACCTGGAGTTGTGTTTTGTTTCAGTCACACTGATTTAAGACACACATGCTTATTTAGTTGTTCTCAGAAAATACTGTTCCACCTTGTGATGTCACAGACTGGTAGTACAGGAGGAGCTCCACTGTGTTTTAAACTCCATACAACTTCACTAATCATTAAGGATCATTTTAGCCCTGGAATCTCTACTGAACACAAGGTACAAGGCATTTCAACTACCACTACATGACATCAAGGTGGAACAGAGCATTTTGAGCTTTGGAGATGTAGACTAATAATAACGGTTACTCAAACATGTGTGAATGAAACAAAACACAACTCTAGGTATGTTTTTGAGAAGGTAACAACAGTCTAAAATGGCTTAAAGCTTGATTTTGCAAAATATAGGACCTTTAAATTAGGCTATGACATTTCTTCCGTCAGATCTTTTGGGACATGTCTTGCAGTGAGATTAGTAACCAAACATTAATCAAAAGTACCTTCCCCTTACCTTTGTATATGTATAAAACTGCTCTTCTTAGATGTAGCCTACAGTTCTTTACAATAAACATAACACAACCCTGGATCTGTTAATTCTTGTCACACAGCTACTAAGCTCTAGCGCCCTCTGCTGTTCAAACTGATGATATCAGCCTCAGAATGTAGGCCACACAGACCCATGGAGAGTCCTAATGTAAACCAGCTTCAACTATGAGCTCACACTGGCAAGCATTATACTAACAAAAGGATCAAATGTGAAGGAAATATATGGAGCATTTGAAATAAACACTAAACTGCATTTCTTAGTTCATCACAAGGTTACAAAAATGTATCTTGTCCACTGAAAAGTAGAGTTTGTAATAATAACCTAATTACAATGAAAATAAAAATAATATCCAGTGCATAAGTAGACACTATCATATAACTAAGCTGAAAGTGTCTAACAAGAATCAGTAATTTCAGTATGCGTATGATGTGAAGAAACTGCCAATCATAATGCAGCAATCCATTATTACATTAAGACCTAAAGAAAACAAGGATCCTGAAAATCCTGCATCATACAGGCCAATATCAATTCAAAACATGGATTCAAAAGTTCTAGCAAATATTTTAGCAATGTGCCTGAATAAAATGATGCACAAACTCTTTCGATCAAACCTGCTTCATTCAGACAATGACAGTCCTGTTCCAATGTACGGCGGCTGCTCGGTATCTTACAGTATGTAGCATATAAACAAGACAAGGCTGCTGTCATTACACTGGACGAGGAGAAAGACTTTGATTGCGTTAAATGGATGTATTTATTCCGAACATTCAAGGAATTCTCATTCAAGGAAAACTTTATTAATTGGATTAAACTGTTCTATAGAAATCCACAAACTGCTTTCTTAATGAATGGAACAATATCTGAAACATTCTTGCTGGAAAGAGGCACCAAACAAGGATGCCCACTTTCTCCTCTTCTGTTTGATTTGATAATCGAGCCACTGACTAAATGTATAAGAATGAACAAAGAGATTTAAGGGTATAGAAGCAAATAACAGCTCTCACATGATATTGCTCTATGCTGATGATGTTCTTTTATTTTTGAGCAACTCCACAGAGTATATACCTTTATTAATCAGGACCATTGAGAAATTTAGGCAATTATCTGGCTACAAAATTAATTATGAAAAATCATTAACTAACTAACTAATTTTGTACCTGATTTTACAGTCTTAAAAAGTCTGTGTTAAGTTGTGCAAGAGAGTCAAATATAAAAATACACATTTATGTATTTATTTTTGTAAGTGGATAAACACAAGAGACAAAGCAAGTTAAGTGTATTGCCCAAGGACACAACCTCCTTATGCTCTGACTGGACCTGGGTTTGAACTGCCAACCTGTTGATTAGAGAGGGTGAATATTCTGCAGCTGAAGCCAGAAAACTACACTTTCAATAGCATTATTTATCTGTCATGAAGAAACATTGACTGTATATATAAGAGATATCAGTCAATATATTAGAGTCAAACCCACAACCCTTGCCAGGTACAGTAGTGGAAAAATTACAGAAAACTTGAACTCAACAAAACATACTGTAGGTCAAATACAATAAGAAGAATTCCTGCTGAATTTGTACTTAAAGCGCTTGTATCAGATTTTTTCCCCATGTATTTACTGATCTTGAGGTCAAAATAAGTCCGCTGTGTGCTGCCTGTATCTAATTATGAAGCATTTTATCGTCTGATAATCAGGAAGAGTGCACTAGCATGCTAGTCTTGTTAGCATTACCATTTAGGGACTGCAGATGGAAACTAGATATTTACCTATAATCTGTAGCAGAACATTTCTGTTTTTTTGTGCTTAATATTTTTATACAACGCTTTTCCACCTTCAAGGCACTCAAAGCACTTTACATCAAGAAACCACTCACCCATTCACACACACATTCATACAACAGTGTACACCAATACAAAGTTTTAAATCACAATTCTCTGACCCCGGCCAATCACATACAGTGCTGTTATCCGTGTTTGTAGGTAGCCTGAAGAAAGGACTGTATTCAGTAATAGTAAATGTAGCTAATTCCAATGACCAGAATTATCAGAATTATTTTCATTTACACATAGAAGTTTAAAAATGTACAAAAAAATACACTTACTCCAAAAATCTATTAAATCTACTTAATGTGAGCGTTTGTACTTTCAACCCCTGGCTAAGCAGCAATAAATGATAAAGCCATTGAGATAATTGAGTGAGTGGGATGCAGCACCCAGATTGGCCTGCTGATGTCAGTGTCCTCTACAGTCCACAGCTCATCTCAGAGGCACACGCGTGATCAGTTAAAGGAGGTAAAAATAGTTCTGTTTCATTTCAGTGTCACCATATGACTGCAACCTTCAGGTCAGGAGCATTATACCAAATTAAACACACCTGTGGGTGTGCGCTACGCAGCATATGAATGACGCACGTGCACCCACTCACCCTCTTTCTGTTCTTCTGGTTGTTTAGAGCTTATGCCAGTCAGCTTGAGTATTTTGCTGTTCTTCTCATGGATCATTGCTGATTTTGGGCTGCTCTGACTTTCTGTGAGAATTCTACTGCAGTTTGGTGAGGGTTTTTGCTCCTGTTTGCCAGCTGCAAGCTTTTGCTTGTGCATTGTTATGCTAACATTGCTCTCCTTGTAGTGCCATTGAGAGCATACTTTTGCCGCCTCCTGGTTTGGAGAGGTATCACAGCTCTCTGCTGAGGTTTGCTGTAGTTGTTGTAGATTCATTTCATCATGGCTAGGCACCACATTTAGTTGAGGCAGACTGTTTTTTCAGAAGCAGAAGATGCTGCTCTTATGGGTACCAGCTTTTCACCTGGTCATGTCTTTGGTCCAGCTGTGGAAGCAGCATTGGTTGAAAAGTGAATGTGCAGTCAGACCATCCACTGTCAGGGGCTCTTGTGGTTGGGTCCTCAGATGGCCCCAGAGAGACATGTTGTCCCCAGAGACGTCAGCCAATGGGTTAGGGTTTCTCACAGGATTTTTGAGGTGGTAGACAGAGCATTGTTTCCTGAATGGGCCAACAGAGGGTCAGTGCTTGTCCTCATGAGCACAGTGCCCAGGGTCCGCCCAAGTCTACTGAGTGTTCCCAACTATGCTCTTTGTCTACCGTCAAGTTTTTCAAGCACCCATCTCAGTTCTTGATGCCAGTGCCCCTCATGTCCATGGATGCTGAAGACCCTGGAGTGTAGCTACGGCCTGCAATTCAACCTCCTTGCTCCACATTTTCAACACGTTTTCAGGACAAAGGTGGGAGATAAGTCTCTTTCAGCAGTACTCACTGGCAAAATTTCTGCCTTGCTTCCCCTAAAAGGCTATACGCTCTTTGGATCCAAGGGAGGAAAATCAGGTGTTCTACTCACTGTACTTACTTGTCCTAAAGCGCAGTGGTGGTTTCCGCCTCATTTTCTGCCTCACATTAATCATCAGGGCGGTTTAAAGTCTCTGCCCTTGCATTCCAGGCCATGCCAGCTCCTTCTATGGGCCAAGTCAGACTGTCTCTGAGAGCCATGTGAGCAACGTTGCAGCTGATCTACATCCGAGGTGGTGGACCAGATAATGTACCGCTTCGGTCAGGCCTCAGTGGATCTTTTTGTGACAGAGGACAATGCTCATTGTCCGATGTGGTTCTCAATGACTGCACCACCAGGGCTACTAGGGACAGATGCCTGGCCTCAGGGGGTGCTATATGCATTCCTCACACCCTGTCCTTGAAGGACATGGTGAAGTTGTTGTAGGCGTGGGTTCTCTTTGTGCACCAAACCAGCCACAGAGATCCTGGATGTCTGAGGTGTACAAGAAGTTGGACCCCTGCTGTCTTCATGTAAGGCCTTTAAATGGCTACACTGGCATGCTCTTAGGCTGTGTAGGACTGTGGTTGACACCTCACAAGCTCCATGGGCACCCTCCACTCAATGTCTGTACAGGTGAAGGTGGAGCATATTTGCTGGATGGTACCACAGAACTGGTGTGGATCCCAAGACGTTGCTTGTTTGCCTGAGGTAGTCCTCAGGGCACTTGGCCTGCCTCCTTCTGAGCCTCGTCTGGCCTGGACCTGCATCTTCTCAACTTGAAAATGCTCTCTCTGTTTTCCATATCATTGGCGAAGTGAGTGGGTGAGCTTACTGCTCTCTTCATTGAAGCAGGGTGCTGCGCTTTAGGGATGAGAGCACAGTGGATCATCTTCTACCAAACCTCACCTTCCTGCCCAAGGTGTGGCCTAGTCACTATGTGGCTAAGCCTTTGGTCTTGCAGTCCTTCTGTCCCTCTCTGCACTTGTCTGAAGATGCTGAGAAGCTGCACATTCCGTGCCCAGTGAGGGCCGTGAAGGCTTATGTGGCTCGTAGTAGCTTCCTTCCATCGCAGTCATGCAGGCAAGCCTCCCCTGCATGGAGTGTTTGCCCACTCTAGGCGGGGCATGGCTGCATCTTCAGAGGTGCGCCCCTGGAGGACGTGTGTTGTGCTGTTGGATGACGCTCTCCTCAACCAGGTTTTACAGGCTGAATTTGCCTGCATCCACTATGTCCTCTACTGTTATAAGGGTGGTGATGGATGGGTGACTCTTTGTGTTTATTGTGAGAGCACTATGTGTTTGCAATAAAGCTGTTGATACATTTGCAACTGTTGTGATCACTTTTATCAGGCGGTGTGTTCTTCTGGGTACGTCACCTTCCATGTGAGTGATTTGGCATCCTGTTGTCACATGGTTCAGGTTCACTGAAATGAAATAGAATAATTATTTACATATAGTAAACATGGTTCTATGAATAACCTGTAACCATCTTGGTCACACGGTGCTGGCTGGTTACACCCACTCATCAGAGAGAGGTGTGTGCCGCACATCATTCACATGATGTGTGGCGCACACCCATAGGTGTGTGTAATTTGGTATAATGCTCCTGACCCGAGGGTTGTAGTCGCATGGTTACAAGTTCACTTTCATTCATGGAACTTTGCTTGCATGCGTAAAAAATCGATCTGGAGTCTGTAACAAAGTCAGTCAATCAATCAAACTTTATTTGTATAGCACTTTACAACAGCAAAAACTGAACCAAAGTGCTTTTCAAGTGCATTAAATTGTAAAAACAACAACAACAAAAATTCATTAGCTGAAAGCAATTGTGGACAAATGAGTCTTTAGCTTGGCGATACAAAGTAGTGACTGAGCGTAACTCCAGGGGCAAAGAGTTCCAAAGTCTGGGACCAGCCACAGAAAATGAACGGTCACCCCACTGTTTCCTTTTGGTTCTGGGGACCTCCGGCAGATGTTGACTAGCCGACCGCAGAGCTCTGTTGGGCGTATGAGCCGTTAACAGCTTGCAAAGATATGAAGGTGCAATACCATGTAGAACTTTAAAAACAAACATTAAAAGTTTAAAATCAATCCTGAAATGTACTGGGAGCCAGTGGAGGGAGTACAGAACCGGGGTATTGTGACTATGTTTCCGAGTATTTGTCAGAAGTCGGGCTGGAACGTTTTGAACTAATTGCAAGCGTTGGAGAGTTTATTGATTTACTCCAATACAAAGAGCATTACAGTAGTCAATCCTGGAACTAATAAAAGCATGCATGGCCTTTTCCATGTCAGCTTGACAAAGAAATGATTTGACTTTTGCCAGGAGACGAAGCTGAAAGAAACTGCCTTTAACTACACCGTCAATATGTTTATCAAAATGCAAATACTCATCAAGTTTAACCCCCAGGTTTCTGACATGTTGGAGAGAAAAACCAAGATCAGGAACTACATCGAAACATTTTGAACCAAACAATATACATTCTGTTTTGCTTTCATTTAAATGCAGAAAGTTCTGTGAAAGCCAATGTTTAATGTCTGCCATGGCACTGTGAACAGACTGAAGTGCATTGGAACAATTTGAAGTCACAGGAAGATATACTTGAAGATCGTCAGCATAGAAACGGAAACCCAGATCGTGTTTGGATATGACCTTACTCAGTGGCAGAATGTACAACGAGAACAATAAAGGACCAAGGATGGAACCTTGAGGCACTCCTGTTGTTAGAGGTGAACTGTCTCCTATTACCCTGAGTGGTCATGACATCACCGGCTCCTCTGACTCCCTCTGAAACTCCATACACTTAGGTAAGAGCGAGTGTCACAGACAAAGGACCTAACCTACCCCTAGACTGAGGTGAGAGGATCATTACTTCAAAGTAATATTACTCAAGTACAAGTAGTGGCCCCAGTAAGAGTAAAAAAGTATTTGGGAAAACTACTACTCAAGTAAGACTAACTTAAAGAGTAATTGTCTCATTAATGTTTGGTCAATAACATATTTATGTTTATGTGCAATATTTATTTATTTATTTTTTGAAGTTAATATTATTGAAAAGAAAATTGACAGTTCAACTGAACTGAATAATTGTAAGGACAAAATGTTAAAATATGCACAAAATCTAGTATTTTCAGAGGGTATATGCACAAATGAGAAAAACTAAATCATACTGAAGGAGCAATGCAAGAAACACAAACGTTCAAATCATTTCATATTGTCAATATAAAGATTTTGTCACATGTAGACTTACTCACAGTGGGAAGAGGAACCAAAACTTTTACTCAAGTAAGTAACAGTAAAAGTATGCTGCAAGAAAAGTACTTTGAAAAGCAAAATTTCTTTTAAAAAGTTGCTCATGTAAATGTAACTGAGCAAATGTAACGTAGTACTACCCACCCCTGCATCTAATACATCTTTTGAAAAACAAAAAACAAAACATGTTTTTGATATTGTTTTTATTCCTTTCTTAAAGGACCTGTACCCAATTTTTTCCATGTATTTGGGAAAAATTTGTCTTTCCCCAGTACAGCTATATTGTATAAGCAGCCAGTTAAGTCAGCCGTGTACTGTCTTCATCTGACTATAAAGCACTTTATAGTCCAAGAATCAGGAAGTGAGTGTTAGCATGCCAGTTGTTGGCGTTACCGTAACCATAACAAAACACTCTGGTCTCTGTGTGTTGTGAAAAGTGCTTATAAACTAAATAATTAGGATGAATAACATCTCCATGGAGACAAGTATTAGGCAGATTTTCCACTAGAAAAGTTACTGAGTTTATCTTTAAACCTCTATGGGAAATTATAGTTATTGGTATGACTTGTCATGATAACACATTGAAGTAAATTAGTGGTTTTTAGATTCTAGTATGATAATATCATACTCCCAGATGGGGGCAAGAGACCATTTTCCCTATTGATTACATTGTACTTTCACACACTGTACAACCAAAATATAAATTTTAGCAGTATTAATGTTTGCTGCCCTATTTGTATTAAATTATATCGTTATGTTGTGACACTATTATCTTTTGAACAAATTAGATATACTAATTCTGATGATCTATAGACCTTTAACATCAAACTATAGAAGTGGATGTTATGCATCTTTCTGAGGACTTTTTTCCAATGAAAAGATATTATATTTTGTTTTTAAATTGTTAATTGCTGTGGCAATGGTCCTAATTTCTCATCATTGTGAAACTTATGGATAGTAAAGATGCACACATTTACCATGTTGTGTGAACCGAATTGTCAAGAAATTAAGATTTTCAAACGTGTAAATCCTCAAGGTCAAGGTCAGACACCTTCTCTCCATGTCCAGTCTGATAACAGTAACAAGTGAGTTACTGTGTCAGCGCATTCACCTCATGTATGATATCCAAAGTAAAACATTGTGCATAATAGTGTGTACTGTTGTGGTGTTTTACAGGTATTGGGTGTGCTTTATACACTGGGAGATGACATATAATCTCTATATATAGTCTCTGTGGTTTAATTGAAATGTAACACAATATCTTTTATACAGTGATTGAAATTGGGTATTAAAACATTAAAGTGCATCTGACAGGTTAGACTTCCCACCGCTAAAAATTTAACAATGAATTGACATAATTATATTTTAGATTAAGCTAAAGATTTTACCTAGTTTTTCCTAGATTGACAATTTTGGTAAAGTTTGTCATTTTAAAAGATGCCAGATATGGCATAGACAATCCCATATTTGTTACCAAGCAACGAGTGCCAAAGCCTGTCTAATGCTGCGCTCATGTGGCTCAGGCACTCGGGAAAATGTTTTTCTGAGTTGAAAAATGCACATGAACCCTTGCACAAGTTGGAAAAACAACTGGGTAACTCATGCCAAAACATTTCACACTTGATATTACCTGCTCTGTGCAGATGAACAAAAATCAGTCAATATATGTATCACATTTCAGCTCTTTGAATAAAAGTTTTAACATTTAGGGGTTAACTGTCAGTTATCCATATCATAAAAGCAACAGATCTGCACAAGAAACCCCCAAAAATAACGTTTAGTTAGACAAGGCTAATTTCAACAAGTCTTGGCTCTTTTAAATGTTGTTAATGGTCAGACAGTGATTTTATTGATGGTAACATCAAAATCCAGACTTCTGAGATAAAAGTACATGAACCCAAACAAGTTGGAACCCCGAACTTTAAATTGTCCCTGAATTTTGGCTGGATTTTTTTATGTGGACAACACGGTGTTCCATTTTAAAACCACTACTTTCTGTATTTCATTTTTTTCTTCCCAAATGCCACTTAACTGATGTAAAACTATGATAAATATTTACCACTATTCCAACCAAGTCATAATTAGAAAATCATGGAAACCTGTTGCATGCACTGAAAACCTGTCGCATGCACATTCAATGATCCTATGCACAGCCACACCCTGCTCCTCTCTCTCTCCCTCTCCCTCTCTCTCTCTCTCTCTCTCTCTCACACACACACACACACCCCCCCACCCCCACCACACCCACACCCACACACACACACCCACACACACACACACACACACACACACACACACACACACACACACACACACACACACTGTTACCATAGGAACGAGCTGCAGGCGATCGGATGGCCTCATGCAAAAGAGAACATTTGTTTTGTGGAGCAAAACTATGTAAGGTATGAAGTAGACAGTGTGTTAGACAGTCAGGGGGACGCGAACAGACCACTGATGTTTGGTGAAGGGGTAAAAACACAGGAGTCCTTGGATTACCACCACATAATGTATGCTGGTTTATAGTTTAGTTAAACATGCTTGAATGAAACAAAAACACAAAAATAGAAATACATAGAAATGTATACTAAATATATATATATATTTTAAATAATAATACTTAGTATACATTTCTATTTATCTTTTCTTAATTTGAGAAGACTTCCACAGAAAGTCTACATTATTTGCTGGTGCACCGAGGAGTGAAGTAGTTTCAATGATGAGTCTAAAACAATAGCTGTAGCTTCACAATTGGGCAATTCCAGGGATCAAAATGAATCAAATGATTCTTGTGAAGGTGTATGGAGTTTAAAAACACACTTCCTGTATCACCACTCAATGCCATTGCAAGGTGGAACAGAGTATTTTCCATTTGAGAGAAGAACGCAGCCTAAATATTCACGATTTGTGTGTTAAACATCAGTAAATGAAACAAAACACAACGCTGGGTATGTTTGTGATTAAGAAACAACATTATAACATAGATTAAAAAAATTGCACAGTATAGAGCCTTTAAAAAACAATAAGCCTAGATCACAGACTGTCAATGGCCTAGACATTGGCCTAACGTTATCTTCTGGGTACAGCCTTCACACTGTGACACTTGTCAATAAGGTAACGATTGTCTCTAAAAAGAAACTGAACAGTTCAAACACCAAACCTTTAAGCAAATCGTCTCCTAATTTTAAAATTTGTTCATTAAAGGTAGCCTCATTTAAATAGTAGTGCTGTCACGATACCAAAATGTCAAACTTGATTTAAATAGGCTACCGATTCCGATACCACAGAGTCCGATATTTAGACAATAGAATGGCATTTTCAACATTCAATCGTAGTACTTTCTTATATTACTATGTGGCCTTATTTCTGTGTAATCCCTCAGTCCTCCAGGTAGGTTCCATGGTGGTCCATGGGTGTATACTAGTCTATGTGTCTTATACTTGTTCTGATGCAACTCAAGCTCATTCTACAGCTGTTCAGGAAAGGCTCATTTCTGTCCTATGAATATGACTTTTTAGTATCGATACCGACTCAAATGAGTATCTAGTTTCGATTCTAATTTCAGTATCGATTAATATCTGATTTTCACGACTTTTGACAACCCTGACCAATAGTGCATTATCTATAATCAGAATCAGAATCAGAATCAGAATCACTTTTATTGATCCCCGAAGGGAAATTCTCTTAGTTACAAGATGCCACAACCACGGGATAGAATTTAAGAATAAGAATAAAAAGTCATTTAAATAAGAATAAAATTTGTGCAATAAGAATAAAGTGTCATGCAATAAGAATAAAGTGTCAGTGTTAAACAAAATAAATAAGCCACATTCTATATTGTTTTATGCTATGACCTATTAAAACACAGCACCTCTCTGTTCTCCTGACACGAAACAGCCTAACACACAATGGGAATACTGTAAACAGAGTATGCATAAAGGAAACATGTAGTCTTGTGATGTTGACTCATTTATCCTGCCCTACAGTAACACTATGTATCTCACAAAAACCGTGCAATGCAAGACTTTATTTGAACACACGCACTTTGAAATCTATTATGTCCAGTCCGCTCTTATTTGCACTCACTGAACATTTAATATCCTGTAAAGTCACGTCTGATTCTCTTCTGTCACTTTTGTGCAACCACGTCTACGTCATTACCTGGTTCTTTCAAAAACGTGTCAGCCCAACCCGGGGTCCCGCCTGTTCCTTCTTTCTTACACCTCATTGGCTAACACTCACGCCCGTCACTTCCCTTTCTCGCATTCCTGCATTCCGATTGGCTCTCGTTTGGAAAATCCCCGCCCCCTTCACCCAAGCCACGGCGATCCTCTGAGCAGGTAGTGTTGTCGGTTTCTATCTGTCAAGAAAATAGGATGTTTTAGCTGGTTCTACAAAACGTAAGCTTTTATCCCTTTAATATTTATTTCGCAATTTAGTTTACTTCATGTTTTTCAGTTTCTGTCGCTGCATTTGTTGTTAAACTTTGAATAAACCGGCATAGTTGACAGCACGTCGCTCCTCGTTCTCCTATCTAGTCAAATTTCGTTTTCGATAGAATAGTTAATGGGTTTCCTCGTGTCGCTTTTAATGGCGGATCTTTTACTTTCTGTATTTTGCTTATTTTAAGACGGTTGCTGGGAGTTGATGGCGGGTTTAGGAGTACGTGTACAGCTATGGAAGTTGGGAATTTTTTGCTGACAACTTTAAATAGCTTTGGAGGGAGCGGAGTACAGACAGACAGGACAGAGGTTATGGAGGAATGGACACTTGTTAAAGACTGTCCCAACCAACATTACATAGTGTTTACAGCTGACATAACTGAATTTTTCTTTTTTTTATGGATCATACCTGGAGTACACAGACAGCCAGGCAATATAGTCACGCCTTTGAGGAAAACAGGACACATTTAAAGTCACAATCTTCACATTTAGTGGCGAGAGGATTGTAAGATTGACTTAAATATAGCATGCAAACATTTTTTTTTAACTCACCTTATATCAAAGAATTGTCAAACCCACCCTGGATTTCCCACATCTGCATTGGCTGTACAAACTTTACCTGAAACAGACAAAAAGGCAATATTTGAATGACGTTTTGTATTGATCTAGTGTAAAGCCCCTAAGCACACAGGTAATTCCAAGGCTGTAATTATCCAAATGATTCTACTGAAGGTGTCTGTGTACTTCCTGTATTTGTGTTTGAGAGAAGAACTCTTATCTATGCAGGGTTATGTGTCGAGTGAGTGAAACAAAACAAAACTCCAGGTATGTTTCTGATAAGGAAACAACATTATAGCATAGATCACAAAATTGCAAATTGCACAACACAGGTCTTTAAGTTGTTCTCGTCAATTATAGCCTGCTAACCTGTTTTAAATAAGGATTACTTAACTTTGTAGTTGCCTTGGGCTTGGGTTTAATTATTTAAGGATGTGATTTTAGCTGTAAAGAAGGTGATCTTGTTTGGAAGACCTTATGTTATGTTGATTTATTTTATTTTATTATGTCATTATTTTGTCATTTTACTTACTTACTTACTTACTTCTTTTATTATTCATTTATTCAATCATTCTTAACCTCTCTAGATTTTAAAGCTGTACTGTGTAACTTTCCTGATATGGGTCCACCACCTGCTTGGGCACTTGCCTGGAATGTTGCACAGAATGGTATTACATTTCACTGTCTGTGTGGCATTGCTTAGTAGGGATTTTTGAGCATAAGAAAATAAGAATGTGAATAAGAAGAAACGGCTACATAAAGTTCTTTTTGTAATTTTGTGGTTTATCTTTTAGCTCTGGTTTAGTCTAGTCCTTTGCATTGCCCCGGGGTAGTCCTTGTTTCGGGTTTACAAATGATTGTACTGCATTCTGTCCTTTTATTGATCCCAGCTTGAACCCAGTTTAGTTCTGAGGTACACTTGCTTTCCTGTTCAAGTACTGGTTTAGTCCTGGTCCAATATCCACTGTCTTTGGCCTTCTTTATATCACTGTTTCTAGAGAACTTTCTCATAGTGTCAGATTGCACTGGTGTCGTGTTTTTTACTTACAATCTATTCACTGCTGGTGAAGTTTTGGAACATATTGTTTTGTGAGTTGAACTTACTGGCCAATGTGTGCAACTGTGCATTACATTATGATAACACGTCAACTCTCTATATATTTAGCTTCTTGTGTGATCAAATGCACAGTTTACTAGTACTTTTTTGTTTACTTGGAATCCAGAATACAGATTGCTCCAATACTTTACAAAGATGTGAGTCTAATCACTGGTGAATCTCCCTGTTTTCAGATGGGCATGATTGACCGGTGGATTAGCCAATTGGGGGCAGTCATTGTCCGTCCATATCAAAAGAAAAAATAATTGACAAATATGTCAAAGGGGACTGAAAACATTGCATATTTCTGTAGAATCAATGAATGAAGCATTAAACTCAAACTCAACTTAAACTCACTAATCTGAGGTGAGAGATATGTGATTTTTTTGTAAATATAGATGACCAATTGGCCTTTTACATGTGTCAGTGAAATAAACAAATCTGATTTGACAGCTGTGTTTGAGCCTGACAACACAGGGAATGGTGACCAGACTGATATCCCTCTGTATAAAAAAATACAGAGATATCAGTCTAGACTTGCAAGGAACTTAAAAAAAAAAGATGGAAAATAGCTGTTATGAATCAACTCCTGTGTTTGTATCTTGTGAGTGCTGCTGGAGTCAAATTATAGTATATTGTATATTTATTCATCAATGTACAATTTTAATGGTCAACTTTAGCTCTAAAGCCAATATTGGTTCTGTAATTTCGTAGCTCCAAAACACAAATTGCAACAATAGTATTTTTTTTTTACTCTCCTGGGTAATCCCTCAGTCATCCAGGCCTGATCTATAGCAAAAGATGAAGTTAAAATCTGTCAACTGAACAAATCGTTTTCAACTGGACAACGATTTGTTCAGTTGACAGATTTAAACTTGATCATTTCCTCTCCCGGGTAACATCACAACATTGTAAAAGCCAAAAAAAATCCAGCTGGCATAAAACCTTTAGTAAAAGTAGTAATTGGTTGTGTAAGTACTATCTGAATAGCTGATGACTCCCTGTTGCATGGTGTCTGTCTTGTCATGTATTGTGTGGAGTATAAAGTGCTATTAAACCCGATCTCTTGTCACGCTCTCTGCAGTGGAGTGTCTGGAGTGTGAGTAGAGAGAGGCTGCACGGTCACTCTGACAGGCTCATTTTCTGCTCCACTGGGGACTAATGCTGTCCACTGTTAGGGAGAAGGCAGGTGCAATTCTGGCCTGAAGGGTAGACGATAAATAAATTAGGGTTGTCAGAAGTATTGATAATCAGATGCTAATCGCTATTAAAAGTGGTATTGAAACTAGATACTCATTTGAACAAGTATCAGTACTTAAAAGCCACATTCACAGTACATAAATGAACCCTTTCTGAACATCTTTAGAGTGATTTTGAACAGTTTCAGAACAACTTTAAGACCATATAGAGTACTATATGCCCATGGACAACTACAGTGTGTTTTTATTATCATTGTGAATCGGTATTGAGTATGGAGTTCATTCATTTTTAGTATCGTGACAACACTACAAGGAAAAAACTTTTAGGTCAAGTTCCAGGTCAAACTCGTGGAGAGGCGACCCTGCTGACTGTAAAATTGCACATTTTCCCATATATTTTTCAGCAGTAAACACCTGTAAGTGAGTAAATTCTAGACAAGTTTTATGCCATTACTGTGCAAACCAGTAACATCTCCGTGGAAATAAGAAGGTGATCAAATCCAGTTTTTTCCCCGGTGCTGCCTAATGCATTCAGAAAAAGGTATTATAGTTGTCAGTGGTAGAAAGAAATTTGAACAGGTATCTTTGGTGAAGAAAATTTCATAAATAGGACAAGTTTGACCTTGTTTTGAGTTTGAGCTGTATCAGAATTTGCATATAACATTAAAGAAGTACTATTTAAAGTTCAGTTAGGCTTGTGATGATACTATAATTTCAAACTCAATTTCCCTTTTTTGTCATGTTTATAGGATTTTTTCAGTATGGCTACTTGTTGACCATCTATTTTCGATACTAGTTTTAGTATCGAACCCTACATGTTAATATAATAATGTGATTGACAGGTAACTGCATTTTATTGTCGAGGTGCACTGGTGTCACAGGTTGGTTGATGGCTCCCTGTCACCATCATGTGTCCTTATAAAGTGACATGAGTCCAAGGCTTGTCATTATGGCTCGGGAAATGGCACTGACTCCTTGTAAAGTTTTACAGTATATTTTAAAGGTTAGCTCATAAACATGCGTCTGTTCCTGTTTTTATTGTTTAGGTACTTCTAGATCATGTGAGGTGGACAGTATGAAGAATGAAATGTGTTAGATATGTACATGCCCATCCTAGGCCACCATAAGCTACTGTATACTATGGAGCTCAGCCGTGGTTGTTGAAGTAAATTTCTCATTCATTTTTCATATGGACTTTCCAAATAAATAAATAAAAGTTTGAAAGCTTACTCAGTTATGTGGTAACTAATGACCAGACATGTAATTTTATTTAAAATCTGTTTCTGAAACTTGTCAGACTGCCATGTTTTTAAAACATTTTGCTGAATCTTGCACTTTAAATGTGCTCTTTGGAACTAAAAAAAAACGCTTTATAGGTATTAGTTAGCGTGTAACTGGTTAGCCTCCACAATATGCTCTTAAAATCTGATTTTTTCGAAAAGTCTTTGGGAAAAATTAATGGAAAATTTACTTCACTGTTGAGCTCCATACATGCACATTGATTTAATAATAATATTAATTTTCAGTCTTGTTAAGTTCTTTTCCAGATGTTCAAGGTGACTAAAGATGAAAGAAATTGTCTGAATGGCAGAGATTAAAAAGGAGCCTCTATAGATACAAATAAAAGAAAAAAAAAATCTATAATAAAAATTGCAGTGCAGCTTTGTAATCTTACAAAGTTTAGCTGATATTTCTGCATTTTTTTGTCCATTCAACCAAGACATTTATTGGCACACTTTAGCACATTTCTGATCCATAGCATTGCAAAAAATCTCATTATTATTTTAAGGAGAACCCCATGCTCATCTTCATCAGTATTGCCACCCCTAGCCTGGTTCATTGATTAATTATAGAAAAAATATGCCTAAGAAACCTTTGGTAATGCTTTTAAAACTTTTGCTATTGTATTCTTCTTGCCCATTACCGTGAGCAAAGATCATGTGATAAAGCCCCCAATGACGCAGCATGGTTCTATATTATCAGCTAGCCACACCTCTTAATGTGCTGCAATTTATTAACCAGCTGCCCTTAAGCAAGACATTAAGTGCTCCCTCAAGCTTGGTGCTGACACTGCTTTGATGTTGAGGAACAGAAGGATTACCCACAAGTCAATCTCTTATATTTCCACAGTAACAAACAACATGTAACATAAGTGACTCACTAGGCTACTGGGTTATGGCTACGTCACCCTTCCTGCAACTCCCACTTATAACCTGTTGGCTAATGCTAATACTGTAAGCTAATGTTGTGATGTTATTTTTGTTTCTTCAGGTTGTCTCCTTGTGCTCTACTTCTCTGTCTCCAAGCAGTAGCAGCCTACTTTCCGCGCACCACGACCAACCCAATTGTGCGTCTTTCTGCACAAGTCCTATAAATATCCTGCCCGTTTTTTCATAATGAACAAAGAAGCATATTTTCTGCCTTTGGTGTCCATGGCAACATGTAGTCTTGAAGCTTCACAAAGTGTCCCTTGTCTTGGAGCGTAGATTCGAAAGTTTTAACGGTCGGTCTGGAGTGAAGGAGGGTGGGTTTCCGGATGGTGAGCAGCTGAGTGACACATTGAGGAAAAGTTGGGAGCTTGGTTGTGGTGGGATCTAGTGTGTGCGTGCAGAGGGCTAGACTTCCAGGGAAAAGATGTGTGTAGCGTGGAAGCAGAAAACTGAGGGATGATGTACTCAGATTATGGCAGGATATTAACTGTATAGGAAATGATTTTAAACAGGATATAGAAGGGCTGCAAGATTAATCACAATCAAATAGAAATCGTAATTTTAATGGATGCAACTGGCAAATTGCGAAGGCTGCTATTTTTAAGTATCATAATCTACAAACAACTAGGTCTTATTCTGCATAAAAACTGCTAAACCTGTAGTTTAGATCTGTACAAACATGTTTAGAAATATGATTCTTGAATTAGTTTGTCATTTCAGATATTATTATTTTTTTGTCAATACCGCTGGATGTGTTTAAAATGTTGAACAGAATATTATTATAAACACATAAATTGCAAATCTAATAGGAAACACAATCTATATTTTCCCCAATCGTTCAGGCCAACTCTTTTATTTTCAGCAGGATGTAGTTAGCCATGGCAGTATTTACAAAAATACATATCTTGAATATTACCTGCTTTGCTTTGGCAGTACACAGCTTTTTCCCTTAACTTTCATGGCAGTCTTAATGGTTCTGACATGACTTGCACACATGCTAGGAGCAGGTGATATTGCCAAAAATTCTAACAATATTTCTTTGGAGTATGCCAATAATAATATTGAGACAATGTTATGTCTGTTGTAACAGAAATTATGTGCTAAAACATACATTACAATCATAGGTGAAGGTTCATTCTGTTATCAGTTTTAAACTTAGAAATGGTGATTCTTTGTGTGAGAGAGGAGAGTTTGTTTACGTGCTTTACATGTTTCAGATATTTCCTGTTGCCTTCCTCAGAAACGTCACATGATGGTGTAGTGGCATGTCTTGTAGGCTGCTTTATATCTTTTTGCCAGTAGGGGAAGCTTAGCCACGTACTGTCTGACGCCTTCTCCAGGACTGCGTCCCATGTGTGTGATAAGGTGTATGTTCCCTTGTCACGATTTATGCTTCTTGGACTTCGTTAGTTGCTGAAAGAAACAAATACCAGTGCTGGATCAGAGAGGTCATCAAGATCTGCAAACCAGGTCCAAGGAGCATAAACCATGATGAGGGACAGATGTCTCTAGATTTGGTCAGGACTACATTAGCTGTAGTCCTATTTTTATGCATGTTTAAAGCATATGTGCACAACCAGCCCAAAACATGCCCATATGTGAGGATTGTCCATCACAATAGGAATAATCTCTAGTGAAACTATTCCATATACTATCACAGATCATACTACTGTTAACTTTCAAATAACAAGTGGCTGCAACTGCCCTTCTTCAGACAGGTCAGAGGTTCGTCTGGCCCCTCACCGCTCACCATATGTCCCCAGTGCATGCTCAGTGACTTTCGGGTGTTATGAAGGGGTAATCTGCCAGATGCGTGTCTATGTAAATCTCCTTTGGATGCGGATCATGCACAGCTTTAGCTCCAGCACATCCAGAAGCTTAACCAGGGCAGGAAGCACAGATGCAGGACCTTTTAGCTCTCTTTTAGTTAGTTGGTGTGTGGAGAGCCAGTGGTCAGTGGTGGTAGTAGACAGTGGGGCTGAACAATTATGAATATCTAATTGTGATTTTTCTGTGATTACACATTGTGATTACAATTAGCATTAGTATTTGGGACTGAAATATCTTTAATAAAAGAATCACATGTTTTTTCAGAATGTTTGTAAAGGTTTAAACTACAGGTTTAGCATTTTTTTAAGTAGACATTGTGCTTGTTTCTATCATCTGTGACACCTGTGGATCATTAAGTTATAATTTGCACATTTTAAATCGCAATATTCATCTAAATTGATTGAGTGACTTCTGCTTTAGAAAACTGCAGTGTCCAAAGGAAGCTGACATCACCGTAAACAGCATCACAACAAGAGCAGTGGTGTTGTCGACACTTGTGATGGATATCTGCACATTTCGTTAGGAAGCCGCAGATCTTTTTTTATGTGTACCAAAATGACTACACAATGCTGCCAATTCCTACGCTTACCACCGATTAAGAAAGTAAAATTGGAGAAACAACTGATTAAAGATTGCTCAAACATGCCTGAATCACTCCATATACAACTTTGAGATGCTAAATGTGAAAGAGAAACACTCTTAAAGTAGAGATATTATATAAACAATTTCAGACTTTCTGAGTCATGTTATAATTGTTCTCTCTTCTCATTTGATAACTCAAAGTTATATATTGAGTAATTCCTAGTAAAGCTGTGCTCAGAAAATTCCTGTTTTCACCTATCCCGATCTCTGCCCACTGCTTCGTACTGCAACAGCCAACAGGTTTCAGAAACGTTACATGTTGGTGTTGCGTTTTGTTTAGGATCACTGTGGCAGTTTACAATGAACAAAATGCAAAATAAGGATCTTAGTATGAGAGTTTATTATTAAATACCAGGAAAATGTTTCCTGTTTCCTATTTCTGATTAGTTTCCAGAGACGTTTCAGTCTTTTTTTCCCTTCCTCTCCTTGATGACAGGTTGGTCATCTGACCACATTCATAATGTGCAGTGAAACATGTCTTTTGATCTGGGAGATTGCTGGTGGATTGTATGTTCTGAAACCTTAACTATTACAGACAAGCAGTGTTATATTTTACACGGTTGTTTACCCCATTATTAATCTATTAGGATTGTTATTTTTATAAATGGCACTGCAACAGCAATAGATGTGATATTTACATTTTAATAATAGTATTCTATTTAAAGTTTATTCTATTCCTTCTAAAGTTCACGTCACATCAGTTCACTATTTAAAGTTCACATCTTTAGCACACCTAGGAGCATTGGAAATACAAGCATGCCATTCATTGTTGGTAGTCTGTAAACTACAGGTTTAACCAGTTTTAAACAGTATGAGACAAAAGATTACGGTATGTTATTTAACATAGTTACGATTTGCTACCTGACACCATTGAAATTGCAATTTTGATTCAGTTGCAATAAATCTTGTAGCCATAGATTTAACTATGAAACTGTCGGCTGATCTGCTGATTTGAAGCATTTTCCACTGAATGAAAGACCATTCACTGGGTTAGTGTCATGTCACTCGATATGCTTCATTACATCCTCTTGTGTGCCGAAGCCTGAAGCCAACCTCAGAGGAGCCATTGTAAAGGTCATCAGGATCAGCGCCAATTAGACTCATTTACTTCAAGTGCTACTCAAGCACAGATTAGTGACGTATCACAGTGTGTTTTGATACTCCCCCCACCAGACACGTTCACGTATCCGATAAAGCCATTGTGAGCCATCCATCCACTAGGGCAGGTATTTTGCCAAACGTCACTTGCCAATTTTTATGTAAGTACATTACATAATACAAGATGTAGTACATTGAATAAACTAAAGACAGAGCAAATAAAACATCTTCCTCTTTTAACAATGTAGGTAGGTCTATTTCATTCAAAAATAAACTGTTTTTGCAGCCCATTAAACTTTCCCCTGTATAATTAAAAGAAACAATAATAAATAATTATAAATGTATAAACCGAAAACTAAAGAGAGGAAATAACACATCTTGCCATTATAACCAAGTAGGTAGTTTTCATCCAAAAATACTGCTTTTAAACATTTAAAGGTTTAACTTTACTGTGCATCAAATCTTGTAGTTGTAGCAAACAAACAATAATAGAAAACAAAAAAAATAATGTGCAGCTGTGCTGTGCTCCACATTTTAATATTTTGAGCAACGAATAATAATGTGTCAGGCTTAAGTGCAGCCCTCTGACAAATAACTCCATCTCCACTGCAGCTGAACATCCTTTCAGTAGGACTGCTAGTGGCAGGTGCACAGAGGCACTTCTTTGCTCAGTGCAGGACAGGCAACCTCATGTTCCTGCCTTTAGTGGAACTGCATCACGCATACATTCTCCTTCTCAACGGCCTCAATAGTGTGAATGAAGAGGCCATGGGGGTTGCATCTAGGGTAAAAAAGTTGGCTGAAGAGTTTGTCTTTAGCAATGGGCCACACAGTTTCTGTAATACCACTCTCTTGTGCGGACTGAAGAGCCTGTTGTAAAAGAGGTGGAGGACATGTCTTACATATGAGAGTGTCACATAGTCCTCGCCTGACAAAGCATTTGTGAAGTTCTGCAGAGGTTTCAGTGCTCTTTGGATGGCCTCCTTCATATCTTGCCAGGAGAGAACAAAATGTCTTGTTTTCTTGTCAGCAGACAGGACTTTGGCTAGAGCCCTTTCTTGTAGTTGTGGTTGACTCTAATCAGCTGATAGAGATGGTAGATTCTTGCATTCCATGTCCTGCAACATATACAAAGCAGTAAAAATCTAAAAAAAAAACCTAACTGTACTTCAAATCATCACAAAACTATAGTAATTCTATATTAACGTAATCATCATTAAATTATATGATTACAGATGATATGTTTTGACAGTCTACACACCAGTATGACAGATTCTGTTATGCTGCACCACCTATCACTTTTTCTGTTGTAGGGAACACTGCATGTTAAAGCATCTTCAAGAGTTATTTGTTTTGGCACAGGGTGAGATGCTTTTTCCAACATGCTCTTCGTTTGCGTTGTTCTCGCTGTCCATGCTTGTTGTGGTCACCGCCATATTATGAGGGGACGCGGGGGGCTCTCTGCTTTTTGGTTTAAAATAATAGTGATATTTTAAAAATATTAATATATTGCCCTGCCTTATTATCCGCTATGAACCTATCCTCAGTTTTAGCCCCATGAGCCTGCTGTATGGAGCATCTCTTTCCTCCTTTGCAGATCATTTACAAGGTGTTGTGTCATTAATGATTGACTTGTGATTATGCAACAAGCGGTGAGAGCAGCTATAGGAGGCCTTCTAGTGTTACGGTGAAGGAGGAGCCTTGCAGGTGTCCAGTCTAGCAGTAATCACTTAGTGCAGGTAAGTAGGCTTCTCAGTGAGGCGTTTAGGGAGGAGGGACTTAGCTCGGTGCACTTTGTCGGGGTAGAAGGCAGCAGTTTAATTTAGTGAGTGCTACTGAGCTGACAAATGAAGTCCATTATGTAAAGGGTTTAGCTGTGTGTCATGGAAAGTTAGATTCTTGGGTGTAACAAAATAGTCTGTTTTACATAAGACCTCAAACGCTTAGGGCAGGGGTGTCAAACTCATTTTCACCGAGGGCCACATCTGCAAAATGGCCGCCATCAAGGGCCAGATGTGATTGTGCGGCAGTGTAAATGTCACAAAATGTAGCTGAATGTCATGTAAAATAAATGTAATTACTTGTTAACTTGTTAAATGACGGTTTCTGTGATAAACTGAAATTTTTAAAAGTGTGTATCTGGTCGGGACACACCTGCTCACAGACCTTCAGCTGTGCTTCAAATACAGCCTTTTACAGCCTTTTAATTATTGGACAATTTGTTGTTTTTCTTGCAGATTCACTTTTCCATACTTAGCTCCGTCTTTGGTGTCAAAATGTCGATGTAGATTGTACCGACCGCGCCTCAAAACACAAAAAACATAGATTTTTTCTCCTCAAAGCACAAACCTGTATTCACCTTCACCTTTCTTCCTCCCAACTTCCTTCCATGCCAACAATTTTCCTCTTCATGAACATTTTGTGATGATTATTTGCAAATATTTCTCAGTTCCACTTGCTGGGAAAATCTCATTAGTTTATTGTCAGTGCAAACATTAAAGCAGTATAGACTTATTTTAAAATGGCAGTCATGCCTTTTAATTTATCTTCTCACGGGCCATATAAAATGATGTGGCGGGCCGCATTTGGCCCCCGGGCCTTGAGTTTGACACATGTGGCTTAGGGGGTTTGTACGCTGTTCATATGGCACTCATAGTAACATGGCGATCATAGGCTGTTTGTAGAAAATCTTGGACAGAGGATCCACGTTTTCTTAAAGAGGAGGTATTATGCAAAATCAGAGTTTTCATCCATGTAAGTTTGCGTAATCTAGCGATCTCTCCCAGGCCCTATTCAAACCCTCCCCCGGTTAGCAGTATGATTCTATCCAATACTCAGACCGCAAGCCTTCACCCGTGCTTCCACACAACAATTTTCCATAATGATACAAAAGCATAATACAAAAAATGCACTACAACTTCTCAAACCTGATGTGATGTGCAATAGTTTCATTAATGAAGTCCATGTAGATTGTGTTGTGATGGTGCGCCCAAGGGGGTGTGCGGGGAGCAAGCATTCTGGAAACTGATATCCAAGATTTTCTAAATACTATCTATTTACATGGACAATACGTAGCAAAGAAAACTTGAAATGTTTTTGAAATGCATTAAATTCTGTTTCCTTAAAGTAGCCACCCTCTGCTTTGTTGACAGTGCTGCAAACCTTTGGCCTTTTCTCAGTGAGCTTCAAGATGAAATCCCCTGAGTACACCTGTCACGATAAAGCATTATGAAGTACGATATGTTGCTCAAGAAAATAGATGATAAGTGATCATATTGAAATCAGGGATTATGCCCCAAAAACTATTTTACATGTACAATATTGTTTAAAAAACTGAGCTGCAATTAAGTAGTTAGTAGTGGTTTTGCTTGTATTCATAAATGAATAATTTGTTCAAACCTCTACAGCTCAAATGTTATTGTAGAAGAGAAAAAAAACAAATCTCTACTGAACAAAAGGAAAAAGGTAGTTGTTAACCTGAAAACTACCCCTTCCTGACATCACAAGGTGGAACAGAGGATTTTAAGCTTTGGAGATATAGACAGACCGATAATGAAGGATTACTTAAACGTATGAATAAAACAAAACACAACTCCAGGTATGTTTTTGAGGAGGTAATAACATGTTAATTTGGATTAAAGCTCACAAGAGTCAATTTTCTGTATATAGGACCTTTAACATCAAGATTCCTGTTGTTTAAACCAACAAGTCTGAACTGAAATAATCAAGAGCTGCAGATGCTTTTTTCCCTCTGGATTTCCAAAGTTTTGAAATTGTTTTCTCAGATCTTATTGAATGTGGAAATGTGGCTGGTCTCATGAAAAGTTTCCACCACATGCACCAGCTGTGTCTCACATCTCCATCCCTAGTATAACACAAATCTTCTACTACTGTATTTTTTAGGGATGCACCAGCTTTTTCTTTTCCAATACCAATGTTAATACTATAGTATCTGCCAATGCCCGATATCAATCGATACTAGGAACTATATATAATATAGTATATAATATAATTTATTTCACAAACAGCGTGCGGTCAAAAATAATCCAAATGTGTTTTGTAACTGTTATTTATCATTTAAAGTAACTACATAACAACTTTGTGAACACGTTAAATATTTTCAGACATTTTGGGCCAACATTGAATAGTAAATCATCTTACACCAGTTTATAGATGGCTACACCAATATCTTGAAAGCCGATATCCGATCCACCACAATTTTCAATATTGGAACACATATCCAATACCAGTGTTGTATAAGTGCGTCCTTAGTATTTTTTACCACAGGAAATTTACATATTAGTGTAAGAAGAGCTCATCTAGCTTCTGTAGCTCCTGGATCCTACAACAATATATAATGAAAAACAACCATTATTCTTATGAAAAAAAAAAGGATTATGACCATTTTCTGAATGCATTTTTATCTAAATATAGCTTGTGCTATGGCTGTGTTTCACATGACATCATTCTATTGTCCTATATCGTTGGTTAAATGATATAGTTTGCAGATTTTGTGGTGTGGTTTGATTAATATAGCAGCATAATGGACCATGTCACCAATCAGAATCTTGATTAAAAATAAATAAATAAATAAAATCATATTACATCTTGTGAAATGCATGGAATTCTTTTATCTGTTCATATTTCAGTCTTCCCTCAAATGTTAATGTAAATTAATGTAAATATTAATACTCCTGGAATTGTTTACAAAGACTCACTCTGCTTTCTGATTGGATAATCGTCTTGAGAACCAAAACAACAAAACACAAATCTTACACATGATTCCTTTAAACGTATATTATAAATCTAATTAAAACCACAATTAGTTTTGTCCAAAAAAGTTGTGGAGTGGAATTAAGTTGAAAAAAAAAACTTCAGATATGGCTGCATGTTAATGTTTGGTGAGCCCTAAAGCTGTGGGCCCATATGTGTATGCCTTGTCTGCTTTTAACTAAAACTGAAAATACAGTCTTGTAAAACCAATAATCTAACTTTCCCTTAGCTGCTCCCTCCCCCACTCTCGTCTTTCTCATGGCCTGATTAAAGCTTGTTTTGGGTTAGTGGAGCCTGTGTTGCTATGCTAACAGTCTGTGTGGTGGGTACAGGAGCACAGCGCATTTTTTCCCCGCTGATGATGACTCACGCTCTGGGCATGGCACCGCCTCCGAGCTCTGCTTTTGGGAACCATAACAAACAACGTCTGTAACCACCAAACCATTTTCAAAAAAGGTTCCTCTCTTTAGTTTCAACTGAAAATTTACACATTTCAATGCCTTTAGCCCAGATAAATCCAGGGTGATTTGTAGAGATGGGAAGTACTCACTTATGTTTTAAGGAAATTGTACTTTTCAGAGTACCTTTCTAAGAGCATAACTTTACTCCTACTTAAGTAATGTTTTTTTAATTGAGGTAACAGTACTCTTGACTAAAATTTTAGTTACTCTTCCCAGTGTGACTAAGAATAAAAGTGACAAAAGCTTTATGCTGACAATATGAAATGATTTGTTTTTGTGTGTCTCATTTTTGTGTTTTACATTAACTTCAAATAAATAAAACAGATGTCCCCAACAGATACTATTTAAGTTACTCAAGTAGTTATTTGAGTAGTACTTTTCATACATATGTTTTTACTCTTACTTGAGTAATTTCTCGGACCATTACTTGAGTAATTTCTCTGATCGCTACTTTTTACTTCTACTTGAGTAACTTAATTTTGAAGTAACGTTACTCTTACTTGAGTACAATTTTTGGATACTCTGATCATTTGTGACATGTTCTTTTTCAACAGTGCAGAAGTAGGACTGATTTTTTTCAAACTATTACAACTTGTCATAGGGCTGTATTTAAAGGCTCACTGTGTAAGTTTTTAGAGGAGGGTCCGTCACCTGCTTGTCTCTATGGAGATGTTTTTGCTTTACCTGGAATGTACTACACTATAGTATTAAACTTTTCACCTCCATGAATAAATGGTCATGTCACGGATCTGATCTTTGAAGAGGCGATCCTGTTCATAGTAAGAAGGCATATATGCTGAAATTCTGATGTGTTTTGTTACCAGTAAAAACACTGTAACTGAAATAATTTAATGCCATACTGTGGAACATTACAGGCAACAAACAGTCGTCCATATTTATTTCTCACTCACCTTATGCATTCTCAGAGACCAGAGCACAGTTTTATCTTCACAGAAAAGCTGACAACAACTAACATGCTAATGGCACATTTCCTGATTATCAGACATTAAAAAGCGTTATAATTAAATACAGACAGTACACAGGGAGCTTATTTTGACCTTAAGAGCTGCTAATACAATCAGTATACAAGAGCAAGACAAATTTTGCTCAAATACATGGGATAAAATCAGGTACAGGGCCTTTAAGTGTAAGAGTCTATTCCGAGAAGACCAAATTGTTCTCTATTTTTAGCATATCGGCTACTGGTCTTAAATCTCCTGCAGAAACCGATATTTTGTTTGAGCTGACCCGCTGCTTAAGGAACATGCATAAAGCTTTATTTGAACACAGCATAAAATGTGACTACACGGCTCT
This sequence comes from Periophthalmus magnuspinnatus, assembly GCF_009829125.3. Taxonomy (NCBI): domain Eukaryota; kingdom Metazoa; phylum Chordata; class Actinopteri; order Gobiiformes; family Gobiidae; genus Periophthalmus; species Periophthalmus magnuspinnatus. The sequence continues at coordinate 16,501,431 of NC_047136.2, forward strand.
TTTGTCTAGTTTGTAGTAAAACAGGTTTTGGGATGAGTTTGACACACATTTAAATTACATTATTTGGGGAAATTAATCAAAATCAGCCCAAAAATGTCATCAGACCTCAATGGCCATCAGTTGATCAGGATTCCAACTAATTAATAACAGCGTCAGCCATGACAAAAAACACATTGGTTGAACTCTACTCTAAATTATAATCTAAAATTTAAGTTGAATTTGACCAATTATCCAGCCTTACTGTTCATTATTTACAAACAGCATCAGCGTCCTTCATAGTTTGCTCAGGTATGTTCTTATAAACTGTTGACTGGGGAGTAGCTGCAGGGTGGGGCTGGTCATTGTTGAATGTTACATAAGGGTGAGAACACAGCACTCCCTATTCCCCAGGCACCGCAGACAGGAAGTTGTGCGCAGTATGGCAGGGGTTCCCAAACTGGGGACATTTGCACGCTCACTTTATGCAGGGCTTTATCAGATTTTTTTTTAGATATCAGAAGCTGTAGTAGTAGTAGTTGTTGTTAGTTGTTGTAGTAGACAACTAAGGTTGTGTGTGGTTGAGCGTCGCTGTGTGTATGGTACGTTCACTCCCATAGAAGCAGGCCTGTCATAATATTTACTATGTTGTCTTAAAGTTCATTATATTATAAATGGAAAAATCGTTTTTGGGGGTCAGTATTTATTGTGGGGACTTTTTCTTTGTAGTAATGGGACATTTTTGGTTATTGTTTCAGCAATATGATAAGATTTGAGCTGTAGAAGGTTGAAATAAGAACTAAAAGTAAGTAATTACTTAAGTGCTGCATTCTACTATTCATTTATACAGCTCAACAATATTGTAGAGTATGTTTTTGTGAATAATTCTGCTTTATGGTTTGGTTTCAGTATTATTGTTTAATATCTACATTGACTTCAGCAAATCACACTTGAAAATTACACATACTTGTTATCATGACAGGCCTACATACACAATAATAGAGGTGATGCTAGACTGATAATATTTTTGGGACAACTTGGACCGGATTTGGGAGGAGGGGTTAAATTTCAGGGCTGTCTCACGTTTTTCAGGACATCTGATCACTAGGGAAGGGAAGAGATTGTGTCCACAAGAATAAGACAAGACCAGATTTTTAACATTATTTCAAATAGAGTGTGCGATTAAGTTCCCAATTTTGGTCTCAGTTTTTAGTTTATTTTATTTTTGTTGTCATTCCTGCACTGCCTTTTATAAATAGAAGAGGTGTTATTTATCAGCAGTTCCAATCCAAAGATACATGCATGGGAAAAAAATCTCCCGAGAATTTTCCACATGTCTGCATAATTTTGTGGGAATTATGTCTTGTAATTGAATGATGCCTGATTTTTGGCACCTATTTCTGTAATAATCATCAGCTAGAATGGCAAAACAGAATTCCAATGTTCATACACTCCGCTAAATAATATTTCTTTTGTGTCAGTTGTTTTATTGTCTTGTAACTTTTTATTGTGCTCTCCCATGACTCACTTGACATCCAGTCTAGTTATTAAAAGAAAAAAGTATTCTTTCTGTACGCGTTTATTATTTATTTTTGTTGTTGTGACAGTATTACCAGCAACATCTAGAACGCGAAGTGCACACTTCCTGATTCTTAGATGTATAACATTTTATAATTAGATGCAGACCGTACACAACTGACTTATTGTGACTTTAAGAGCTGCTTATACAATATATCTGTACTGGGGTCAAGACTAGGTTTGCTGATACTGTATACTGTACAATTCAGCACTTGGAGTTATATAATGTTTATTGTTTACCGGTGGAGTCTTCACAAAAGGCCATAAAAGTTTCAGTTACAGGAGAAAATACATGTGGGACTGTTTCAGGTCTGCTCTGTGGAAGATTGGAGGATCTGAAAACTCCCTTTGACGACCTTTTTAGACCATAAAGACCGTGTTTGTGTGTGTACTAACTAGCTCTCGGCGCATAATGCAATGACCTATACATAACATTCACACCCTTATTTATGTGCAAATTCAAGAAGGCAAAATCAGCACAAAGTACAGACACTCCAAAGCTTTCTGGCCTTATATTGCCTCACAGTATATCGCGAAAGTACTGATATTGGCTAATGTCATTACCAACTGTTATATATTCTTAATTATAGTGCTGTATATATATATCTTTTACATTGGTCTTTTCGCTTCTCTGCAGGTGCACCCCAGCTCAGAGTGATGCTCCCCTCTCATCTGTGCTGCTGACAGAACTACACGCTGGTGCTGAATGATGACATCACCATCTCCCACACTCAGTGACAGTAGCGGCTCCTCCAAACATGATAGTAACCAGGTATAGTTTATAGTACTGTGTCAGATGTGTGGATTGACTATCTGCTTTTTGCAGTATTGCCGTTATAGATGGGGGATAGATGAACAGGAATGGGGGTCTCAGACATCAAGGAAGGGTTGTCTTTCCTCACAAAAAATGCTTCTTTAACTTCCCTCTCAAACCATTTAGAGGGGAGTTAAAGAAGCAGTTTTATAACTACCGGTATATAATTTATAACTCCATCCTCAGACCCAAAGCAAACAAAAGAAACAAAGAGAACATTAGAGCTAGCCAGTAGGTCCATTAAGGCTGAATGATTATGCTCTTTGTAGTTTGCCTTATATCTATCTGAAGGGAGAAGCTTTGTCCAACAGCAATCTGACCAGAACTGAAGAAGCGGCTTGGATGAGCAGCGAAACGTCTTCACTCCTAAAACGTTTTGACAGATTTAACTTTGGCTTTTACTATGGATCAGACCTGGACAAATGAGGGATTACACAGCCACTGCTCAGTAGCCTATGAAAAATGCAACAAGCTACTTGAAATTGACTGTCCAAAAAATGAAGCCCAAATTAAATCGCTATGAAAACACACAAAAAACATTCAGTGTGAAAAGAAGACAGCTTCGCAGGTCCTGTGCAGGCTCACGGCTCTGTGCTCTTATAAAAGTGTGAAGTGGTGCATATGTAGCTGCTCTCTACTAACTGCTCACCAGACTGTTCAGTCAGTGTCTGTCACTTCTCTTAGCTACTCAGTCTCTTTGGTGCTGTTTTGTGGATGTTAGCATAATTACCCTTTCTTTCTTGGAAGAGAACACAATATTACAGTCTCAATTACACTACGACTTATTATAAAAGCTGCTAATCCTGTAGTTTAGACATCAACAAACATGTTCAGAAAGGCGTGGGATTCTTTGGCAGTTCATAGTTAAGTTAATGCTCCTGGGCATGTATAAAATGTGGAGTCTTGTATTTAAAGATGCACTATGTCACTTTTTCAGGTTGGAGGGCCATCACCTGTTAGTTAGTCTCTGTAAAGATGTTATTGCTTTGCTTGAAAAGTGCCACAGCAGGGCATTAAACTTATCTAGAATAAATTTTATTATAGATGTTTTTATTACTCAAAAATACCTAATGTCATATCATGGGTTCTTACTGTCTGTTTTTGGTCTTTATTTATATGGATTGCATAATTTACAGGATACTGGTATAGATGATTAACAAAAAATAAATAAATACGTGAATATAAATATAAAAAACAAAACAAAAAAGGCAATATAGACACGTGCAACGCGAGAAACAAGACAGACAGCACTCTCCACAGATCTGACCCATAGCTTGGCCTGGTGGGGTCGCTTGTCTCCATAGAGATAGATAGCTTTACTGCCATGAATAAAACATTCTTGGCAAAGCAGTAACATCTCCATGAACACAAGGTTATTGCCCAGGAAATGTATCCCTCTGTATATAAAATATAGAGAGATACCAGCCTGGTCCCCATGCCCTCTGTTGCATCTTGAGCCCAAACAAACGTGATCGTGCAATTATTTATTTATTTGTTTAATTTATCAATAAAAAAACATTGAGATTGCATCTAATTTTTATGGGAGTCCTGAGTACAGGGGTCATCCACTGTTAATTGGCTTAATCCATCTGTCAATCATGCCCATCTGAACTCTGGGACATTCACCGCTGACCAGACTCTCATCTTTGCAAAGTGTTGAAGAAGTGTGTGTTCTGGATCACAGGCTAACGTTACATAGTGCACCTTTAAAAATAAAACAAATCTCAGAACGTAATTTTTTCAGTTTTTCACCCATACTTCCCCAGTGCAGCCTGTATGTCAGTAGTTTCTATTTTTGCAGTTGTCATAGTGACTTGTGTGGACATGTTGGCTCATCCTGTATTCATGGCATTGTGTGTACAGGACAGCTGGGAGATTGTGGAGGGCCTCCGGGGGGCGCCTTCCAGTATTCAGGAGCCTGACAGACAACAAGGCTTCCTGCTCAAGAAGAGGAAGTGGCCCATGAAAGGGTGGCACAAGGTGGGTCTGCACAGCCCTGGAGTGGGGGGCTGGGGAAGTTGGACGGTTACATTGGAGTCATATTGGTACAAAAATACTCATAAATAAATATATACAAAAAGTAGTGTCCAAGATTTAAATTACAATTTGAAGAACACATTATGCAAAATTGACTTTTTGAAGCTTTTAACTATATTGTTGTCCCCTCATCAAAGTCATTTATTTTTTTTTTATTTATTTAACCTTTATTTTACCAGGTAGGTCGGTTGAGAACCAATTCTCATTTTCAACGACGACCTGGCCAAGAGGCAAAAATTTCCACATACAACAGAATAACATCCATACAGGCAAATACAAGGCAAAACAACAACACTAAGAACACTAAGACAGTTCCTATTTTCCACTATTTACATATATACACATAGGTGAACAGAGTTTAAAAACAGTTAAAAACAAGTACATTGGTCACGTACTATAGATTTTATTGAGTTGATGAATGAAGCTGTTGGTATCATAATACTAAGTTTTAGAGTTTTTTGTAGATTGTTCCAGTCGTTGGGTGCAGCGAACTGAAATGATGATTGACCAAAGGATGTACGGACTCGTGCGGTGATCATGATGATAATGTCATACCAGCAGCTTGTGTCATTAATCCTGTGTATAAGGTCATCTGAGCGCTCAGATATTAAAACATGTTTTCCATATGTAGACTTTTTTTTAAGTTAGAAAAGGTGACCAAAAGCATGTTTCAAAGCCAATTAAAGCCATGATATTTCAAATTTAAAGGAGCTGACCTAATTTTTACAGTTACCAAACCAGGAAAGGTCCAAACTCATTCCTCACCTTTTTTAACCCATCCCTAACATTGAAACTCTCAGGGATACTGGAGTTATTAACACTGTCACATGGGTTGCCATTGAAATTGAAATTAATAATAATTAGGGCGCTGTCAACCTTTACGCATTGACGCATGCGATTAATCAGAAAAAAATTGACGGGCCACACCAAATCTAACAGCTTGTGTTTGTCACAATGAGAGTCACCCGCAAGTGGAAATGAAGGGACTTTAACCCCACTTAACCTGTTTGTTCATATACATTAACCTGGAACATGTGATCACACAAATTCATTATTAAATGCAATTTCTAGACTTAAATCATAGAAAGTTAGAGTTTAAAATAATTAATTTAGATTTGTGGTATAATTAAATAAAATCATTTCCATGAACATCTAAAAAAAAACCCAAAACCTTTCAAAGTTCAAATTACAACATTAAAATCAGCATGTAATGAAATTAATCATGATTAATCATATTTTAAAAGTATAGTTGCTGTCAAACTTTAAAAATTGTATCTGATTTTATCTAATAATAATTCTTACGTTTTATATAGCACTCATATAGAAACTCAAATATTTTTTACATAGGCAAGAAAAATACACTACTGCAGCAAAATAAACTAAAAATGTAAATTGTATATGATGTGAAACAAGTGAGTATTTAATAGTTTTCTGAAAGGCTGTAGTGAGTCTGAAACTCTCTCCAATTTCACATCAGAAACTCAGAGGGTGGAGGGGAGCAATGACACGGGCTTGGACCCCCAAGATCTGGTGTTTTGGTTTAACTGTGGGAGTGAGGAGTAGGCCCGTCATGATTATTACTATATCCACTTATTCTTCAATAAATCACGGAAGGAACAATCATTTTTTGTCGGTCAGTATTTACCTTGGGTACTTTGTATGCGCTGTAGAGGGTTGAATAAATAACTTCTATGACCCATTATAGATACAAACAAAGTACTAAAGTGTTTCATTTTGCCATTTACTTAAAGTAACTAACAATAATGTACATTTAGAAAAGTTTTTGAGGGATTATCCTGATTTAGGGTTATTGTGTCAGTGGCATAATGGAATTCAGTTTTTGAAATTGAATATCCAAAATATAAATATAGAAAAAAATATAAATCCGCAAACATTAAACTTACCATTATTTGTCAGGCATTGGGGCCACAAACTTGCCTTTGAAGTTTAACTATGGTATCACTTTCTAAAGCTAATGTGAAAAAAAAGTTTGGTTGCTTTGTGTTTATAGACACAGTAATTACAGAGATATGAACCATAAGCCATTCACACATGTTTGAGTAATCCTTTATCATTAATCTGTCTACATCTCCAATCTGAAACAAAACACAGCTTTGGATATTTTTTTAATGCGGAAACAACATTATAACATGGATCAGAAAATAGCATTACATTGGCCCTTTAAACGGTAAATTGTACCATAGAAATCTAACCTGTCCTTAGTTTTCAACTATAGAGATTCTCCAATGTTGTGCTGTCGTATGAACCTAACCTATTACCTTTTCTTTTAGAGATACTTTATGCTCGAGAAGGGCATCATGAAGTACGCCAAACGTGAGGGAGATGTGAGTACCCACTTTTGAGCGCCCCTTGTCTTACACACATTGGCCACAAAGCAAAGTGTTGTTGTTGCTGTTGATTATACAGATAAAGAAGGGGAAGCTCCATGGCTCCATAGATGTGGGTCTGTCTGTTATGTCCATCAAAAAGAAAGCCATGTGCATCGATCTGGACACAGAGGACAACATCTACCACCTCAAGGTAACAGCACAGCCAGCAAACAACTGACATGCATTAATGTACATGGAATCAAATGCTTTAAGGTACAGTATATCAAAGAGTTAAACAAAATCATCTGCACTTACTTGACCCAAGGCCACTTACTTAAGCCATAGTTTTGCCACCAACCAGGTAGCTTCATGAGGGCTTGTGTTTGTGACTGGAACTCTCACTTGATGTAGCGGTGAGTGGTGACGTTTTACTGATATAACCAAAAAAGACCCAAAGCCTCTTTTGTATGGCTCTGTCCCAGGTGTGAGAGAGTTTAGGGCTCATCCCAAAGATCTTTGATACACGGCTTCCAGTAAGTCCAACTGTCTTAGTTTTACTCATTGATGAATGTATCAAAGTTTACATAAATTAAAAGTACAGTAAGTAACTTTCTGGAGCTGGCAAATTAGAATGTTACATATACCCACGCAGCGCCTATCATCGGATTCTTTTTACTTCCAAATATCCTTCTAAAGAAAGCATTATGCATTTGACATTTAGGTTTGCTTACTACTACCCACAAAACACATTGAGAGAGTGGTGATTTACTGTAATGCTGTGATGTTTAGGTGAAGTCCCCTGAGCTGTTTGAGGAGTGGGTGTCCAAGCTGCGTAACCATCGAGTGTTTAGGCAGAACGAGATTGCTACGAATCCAGAGAGACACCTGTTCCATCACCCCGCAGCCTCCTCCCCCTCCCTCAATGACTCCATCAGACGGGTAAGTTTGTAGCTTGAGTCGTATGTAGGTTTGAGAAGATAAAACCAATCACTGTATGTTCATTGGCTTACCTAAAGTTTTATTTCAATAGATTAATGCATGTTTGAGTAATTGTCCATTTTATTGTCCATTTTCACCTATCCCTGCCCCACATCCCTATACTTAGTTAGCAATTATTTGAAAAATTTGAAGGCACTGTACCTGATTTTTACCATCTAAAAAAATTGAAACACATAACTAGTTACTTTTAAACAGTTTGCAGTCGTCCAAAGTTATTCCTCACTTACCTTGTGCATCCTAGTTATTTATGAATGATTTTTCACTTTCAGGTTATCATCATAGTAAAGCTAACAACAACTAACATGCCTACAGTGCACTTCTTATAAAAACGCTTTGTAAGGTGGGGTCTATCAGTTTTGCAGTTTTTAACAGGAAGTCAGTGATCCCATTTCTATTATAAAGCCGTTTTAGATCAATATTTTGGTTTATTGTATAAAAAATGTAAAATGACAATCTACAGCTCAATTGTGAGTACCTGAAAAACACATAATAATACACCTTTTTTGTGTTTTATAGCCGGCTACTCTGACCAAGCAAGCCTCCCTTCACCAGGCCAAAGTCAGCTCATGGCTCCACTCCACTGAGGACATGGACAAGTGCTGCAAAGGTCAGAAAACTACATTCACTCTTACTAACTTTTTATGTTTCCTAAGATTTTCCATGGTGTAAACCTGTAAATTTACTTTTAATATACTAAAATCTTAAGGCAGACCCCAGGGAATCGAAGATGAGACAGACAATATGTAAATGTATTGTTAATCAAATAAAAAAATAAAAAAAGGTTGAATAGTTGAATTACTGATTAATATTTTGATATTAGGGATGGGATGACAAGAAACAGCAGAGGAGGGTGATATTTCTGTGGATGTGGTGGAGATGGTGCAGACCTCAAAAGAAAAAGGGGATAGATTGTGCATGTATGTGAATGTTGTGATTGGTGGACAGTGAAGAATAAGGGACAAGAAAGAAAATCTCTTTGCTTCATTCAAGAAGTGTCTGGCTGCAGCCGATGGGGAGCACCATGAGTGGAGCTCCACTAGCTCCACATCCAGTCGGTTTTAATTCTCAATCATCAATTTAAAACTCTAACCCAACACTAATCTTAACCAACTTAACCATGTAGCTGTCGTAAATTATTACGATTGATTATTACGATCATCATAAACATACCCGGCGTTTTGTTTAATTTCTTCTCTCAAACAGAAAACACTCCACCTTAAGATTTAATGTGGTAATACAGGATGTGTATTGTATTTTTAAATTTCATACACCTTCACAGAATCATGTGGATAATTTCAGCCTCTCTGTCTACTGAACAAAAGGTAAAAAGTAGCTGTTAACTTGAAAACTACCAGTGCATGGCATCACAAGGTGGAACAGAGCATTTTTGAGCTTGTGAGATGTAGACAGACTAATAATAAAGGATTACACAAACATGTCAATAAAACAAAACACAACTTGGGTAGGTTTTTGAGGAATTAACATTATAACATGGCTGAAAACTCACAATAATCTGTTTTGTGTAATATAGGACTCTTAATGATGATTACTCCGACTCTCTTGCTTTGTTCGGCTCCATCAAATCCAAATCCTGTAACAGAAATTGTAAATTTAAGATTAAGCATTGAATGTCTAATTGTTTATCTCCATGTTTCCTCTGTCCATCAGAACTGGAGGAGGCGGAGTCCTACCTACTAGAGCTGAACCTACTCTTGAAGAGCATGGAGGTCATGCACCGAACTTACTCGGCTCCAGCCATCACTGCACTACAGGTAGGACTACACTACATCACTACACCACAAGTAGGACTACACCAGAACATTACACTACAACACTGCATTACAGGAGGTTAAAATTGTAAAATACCATTCCTGGCGATTCCACATTGACATCTCTGTATTTTTTATACAGAAGCACTTTTACTGTCACCGCGGGCTGCATAGGTCGGCTCGAGGTCGGCCGTGTTCCCCACACTACTACCCCACTCTAGAGTGTGAGCGGATGATCCGAGAACAAACAGATGATCTCAGAGTAGCCGTTTATTGTAGTCGAGAATGCAGAGTTCATACTGGTCCAAGTGCACCGCTCTCAGAGCAGACTTCCTTTTATGTCGACCTAACTAGTGTAGTCCGATTCAACATAAACTATGAAACATGTCCACATATTAAAAACTATAGCAATGTAACTCATAGGTTGGTCCCATAGGTTCAGTCCCAGCTCTCATATGACAATACTGATGTTGTGTCCTGTAAATGTGTGTTTGAATGTTGCTATGCGTGCAGAGCTATATAAAGACAGCCATATAGGATTTATGCTTACTCAAAAATAGACTGCATCACACATTTTGAGGCAACACTTTTTTCCCTATGTACTTCTTTTACAGAAAATATATTTAGATAAGTCATAAATATTTGTGTTTTTGGGGCAGCATGTTCCTTCATATGACATTCCCAAGAAAGAGAAAAGACCCAGAAGATGGCTCTCTAAAAACAACGGCAAAGAAGCTAAAGCCACACTACAGGTGAGTATCAGTGAGTGAATGTTTAACTTATGTGTTAATGGGCTGGGTTTGGATGACATCACAACATTGTAGAACCCCTATAGTTTAAGCTGGAGCTCAGGTCAGGTGTTGAACTGTCAGATTGCAGATTTGTTGACCTCGTTTATCGTTAATATGTCCGTTATTACTGGGGCTATCCACTAAGGTTGTCAAAAAGTATTGAAAATCATATACTAATTGATGCTAAAACTAGTATAGAAAGTAGATACTCATTTGAGGAGGTATCAATGCTATAAGAGTCACATTCAGAGGACAGAAATTAACCTTTCGTGAATAGCTTTAGAATGATCTTGAGCTGTATCAGAGCAAGTATAAGACACACAGACTAATATATGCCCATGGACCACTATGGAACCTACCTGGACCACTGAAGTATTACACAGACAAAATTATTCCACATGGTAATATAAAAGAAAGTATTATGTAATGTTGAAAATCACATTTGATTGTCTAAATAAAGAGTGTGTTTTTATTATCATTGTGGTATCGGAATCAGTATTGAGTCTATTCATTAGTATAGAAATGGAGTTTGAAATTTTTATATCGTAACAACAATACTATCCACATGAAACAAAAAATGACACAAACTGTAAATTAATCTTTACATGTCATTGAAATCTTATTTGGCTCCTCCCAGGTTCCCAGCTGTATCTCTTCCAACTCTCCACGGCTCCATGCATCCAATCCAAACCTGTCCTCAAGTGAGACGCCAGCCCAGGAGCCCGGCCCTGAATCCCCCGACTCCCCCACTCCAGTGTCCCTGCTGCAGGAGGACTTCTGCAGGCTGGCCAACAACAGTGAGTTGAAAAGCAGCAAGATATTTTTTTTCATGTTCCATTGGATATATTTTTTTAGCTTTCTACTATGGTATAACATTGTTTCCCTCATCAAAAAAATGTCTGAAAAGGTTTTAGATGTCATCCAGGATTATTTGAATATTTTAGCGATCTCTCCTGGGCCCTATTCAAACCCCCCTTATGGTTAGCTGTAAGATTCTGTGCAATGTTCAGCCCACAGCCTATGTCACCCATGCTCCCACACAACAGTTCTCCATAAATACACAAAAGCATGATACAAAACTGTAAACAGCAACTTGAAAAACCTGATACGATGTGATGTAGTTTCATTAGCGGGATGCATGCTGATAGTGCTCTGAAGGATGAGTGACTTAACATGGGGAAGACTCAGTGTTAAAAATTAGAGTGAAAGTTATAAAACATGTTAATTCATTGTTTTCGGCAAATATAGCATTTTCAGAACAGTAAAAGGTAGTATGGTAATCTAAAGTATATCAGTATATTGTACAGCCAAATGTTGTCAGAATACTAAAATTTCTATTTTGATACTAAGGAATAGACTCGGTACTCAATACTGATTGTGATACCACAATGATGGTTGTATACTTGTCTTTGTGGTCTTATACTTGTTCTGATACAGTTCAAGATCATTTTAAAGCTATTAAGAAAAGGTTCATTTCTGTCCTGTGAATGTTTTGGTGTCAATTAGAATCCGATTTTCAAAGTCAAAATAAAAATACTGCAGAAACTCCTGGGGTATTAGTAACACGTTATAACCAGCTGCAATGTCCATCTACTACTGTCACAATACAATTATCAGTCATCCGAAATAATTGTGTAAACTCAAAAGAGACATATTTTCTGCCTCAAAATGATGAAATACCACTTGTTCCTGTAAAAGGGTGCTGGTCTATTAGACAGTTTCCATGACAACCGCGGTCTTGTATCTTCTGTAGTCTACTCCAACCTGAAGTCTGCCTACACCACGCTGTTGTCTGAGAGGGAGCATCTGAGGAACACCATCAACCTGCAGGCCCCGTCCCCACCGCAGGTCATAGGGCTTAAGGCGGCCTACGCGTCTGTAAGTGGATTTTGCTCTAATGGTGGTTAATTTTACATTTATATAAACCAGGGGTCCTTGATATGCCAAAAAAGTGATATAAATATGTTCTCTGAGTTCACACTTTGCATTGGTTAAATCTGTCTGTCACTCACGCAGAGCCTGACAAAGGCTGATCAGTCAAATCCCCATCCCTAATTTGTAGTGCAGTAATTATATATTATCATTGAAAATAAAAACAAAACAAAATAAAGCTACTCTATAGATTAGGTTATCTTTGCAATGAAGAAGCTCTGGCTCTAGGCTCCAACAAACTATAGCTTTTTGTTGCAGGGCTCCAGAGTGCGACCAGTTTGGGCACACATGCACCTAAAATTGTGATCCTCATCACATCCCTTCTCTTTCTGAAGCCAATATGTAATTTAATTTAATTAAACATATAGGCTTCTAACTCATTCTGTTTTAACTTAAAGAAAATGTAAATTCTTAATGTTATTTGATCAAATAAACAACTTTTACGAGATAATGCTAGTCATTATAGAATTATTATTTCCTTTTTTTTTCTTTAATAAGTGTGTAGTATAGAGTATGAATTGAAAAAGTAACTAACCAAGTTATTTGAAAAAATTTAAGGACAATATATTTCGGTGCCTTAAATAAGTGTCAGGTTTTGGTATGGCCAACTCAAATCGTCGGCCTGGAGCCCTGTAGTTTGCACATTAGCTTTTCTTATTTACGCTAACAATTCAGACCAAAGCTAATCTCAGTAAACATAAAAATATCCATGTTTTGATGTGTACCGTCTGCTGTAGGAGTGTGCTGTGAGCCCCCATTCACTGGTGCACCAGACCTCCAACGAGAGCAGAGCCTCCATCCCAGAGTCCATCTCCGAATTCTTCGACGCCCAGGAATATCTACTGTCCTCCTCCTCTTCAGAAAACGAGGTCAGAGACATAGGGTTTTTCTGTATGAAATAACTGTGTAACTGTGCACACAAGTGTTGTTATAATACTCATATTCAACTGATTCCGATACCACGATGATAATAAAAAAAAAATTTTTTTAAACAATAGAATGTGATTTTCAACTGTTTATTTTTCTTGTATTTAAGGCATTGTATAAACAAAGTTCTAGATGTCCTGATGTGTTATCCCTCAATCATCCTGGTATGATCCATAGCATAGCTGCTAACTGGACAAAAAGTTATAGAGCAAAGATGTTTTGCTGCTCATCCAAGTGGCTTCTTCAGTTCTAGTCAGATTGCTGGTGGACACTGCCTTATATTTGTCTGAAGGGAGGAGCTAACTACACTGAAATTAACACACTTATCTGTTTACAGTTTCTGTTTGTTGGCTAGGTCTATTGAACTACACTAAGTGTGCACTGTGCCTCAGTCATATTTCGCATAATTGTTCAGGTCTCTCATTCCAGTTAGCATACTGGCTATCACCATTGTTTTTCCTTGTTTTGATTATGTCTGAGGATGGACAGCAAGGAAGCAAAAACAATAGTGATAGCCAGTATGCTAACAGGTATGAGAGCACCTATTGGCCTCAAAAACATGGCAACTGCCATTTTTTGAGTAACTCTGCATTATCAAGCTGTCTACATCTCCAACTTCAAGGTGCTATATTCTACCTTGGGATGTCATTGAGTGGTAGTTTTAACCTTAACAGTTATTTTTAGCCTCAATTGAACTGTTTTAGTCATCAGTACCATCAGTAGTGCAGTTGGTGTCCCTCTGCTCTGTCCTATACTATGTACAGTGAGTGCGTGACATTTTCTGTTTGTCAGCAGGTGTCGGATGATGATGACTCCTACATCAGTGATGTCAGCGATACCGTCTCCATGGATACATGCGACGGCACCACCCACAGGCACAACTCTGGTCAGTCTGACTCCTAACCACACACCCACACACGCACACAAGGTTTGTAGGCGTTCAGTCGTTTAGTCGGTCGACCAAAATGTGTGTTATCAACTAATCATTTTATTTAGATTATAAGGATTTATCCGAAACAATAGTAGAAAGGTGAAGTGAGTGAGTTAGCTGAAGATATGGTATTTTTCATATTTATTTATAAATAGGCAGATTAAAGTCATATAAATACACTGTACGTACATTCTTAGTACTTTAGTACTTCTGCATAAATAGTTGTTTTAGCTTGAACTCCTGTGCAGGTGTAGTCTTGCAAGTGCAGTTTGGGTAAGATACATAGTTTTGAGAGCTTTTGCCACACCCCCTTTTTAGTTGACTAATTGATCGGCAGTCGATCAAGAATTTCTTTAGCCGATTACAGCCCTAACGTGCACACACAGTCACACACACATACACACACATGCAGAGACCGAATAACTGTGTCAGAGCCGAAGAAATTAACGACGTACCAACATTGCATTCTAAAAGGAGCCAGTCCCTGACAAACATGACCTCATCACAACATCATCATCATCCTCTGCCAAGATCTGTACTGCCAAACCACTTTCATGTAAACATCTTCAACATTTTGGATAAGAAAGAATTGGAATAAGAAACAATAGCTTCACAAATGTTACAGATTACATGTTGGTGACAAAAAACAACAATAGTATATACATTAGTCACTCTGTACTGTCAGAGTACTTGGTTGAAGTTGGCATCTTAAAATCTCAGTTTAACATCAGCCTAACTGAACATTCTACAATGTTCCAGTTCATATGGTCCCAAAATGTAAAATCCAAGTTCTACTTTTCCATCCCAGAGCCCCAAACCAGACCAAGCAATCGCATACAAAATATATTTTTTGGTTGACTAAAACTATGGTCAACGTGAGATTTTCGTAGACTAAAACTAGACTAAAATTAAAAAGAAATCTAGCCATAAGTGGCCATGATCATCCGTCGCCCACTGCCACCCAGAGTATTTGCAGAAGTCCCATTTTGTCCCATTTCATCCCATTTTATCCTTTATTTTCTAGGCTGGTTTGATTGGTAAAAGTATAGTGGGAACAGTTTACCCAGTGATGTCTTGTCGCTCGCACTCAATGCATTTGTTGGGTTGCATTATTATGTCTACTATCATTTTTATGTGCTTCTCTTTCACCCAATTGAGGGCATTAATGGGCCTTTTTGAAACTTTGCCCACATTTTAGGTTGTGCTTGTTTTAAAAGTTTAATACATGAAAATGTGGCAGAATTCCTATTGCCTTGTTGTATCTGCGCACCAAATTTGGTTTGGCTACATTGGGACATCACTTTGGCCAGAGCAGATATTTGGCCTCCCCATGGGAGATGGGGTGTGGCTTTCATTGACTTTTTTTGATTGAGACCATGTCACAAATATATGTACCAAATTTTGTATGTCTACAACAAAGTAAAATTTTATTGTTCCATACAAATTCCCTAGGGGGCAGTATCATGTCCATTTGTGATGTTAGAGTGCCAGAAATTAGGGAAGTGCAACTTTTGGGCACATTTCTGTGAGTTTTTGGCATTGTTCCCTGGGTGAAAAATGGCTGGTGAGAGATTCCTAGGTTACTCCAACATGCATGGATGACATATAAAACCTCCTCAGACATGTATTTATTGAGAGAATGTCAATTTTGCATGATACCCCTTCTTTAATAATTTTAGTCAAATACTATGACTAAAAGTAAATACAAATTTCTTGACAAAATGAACACTGCTGTACAGTAAACCTGCATATTTGTTTTCTCAGTGTCCAGTGGGGCCCTGGTTCGGCGGCGTTCCACACTTCCCTCCCCCTGCCCGAGCAGCAGTGTGTCCGTGTGGAACATCCTCCGGAACAACATTGGGAAGGACCTGTCTAAGGTGGCTATGCCTGTGCAGCTCAACGAGCCTCTCAACACCCTACAGAGGCTGACTGAAGAGCTGGAGTACTGTGAGCTGCTGGACACGGCCAACCAGACCCACGACCCCTACCAGCGCATGGTGAGTCATATAATCGGACCCACAATCAGACCCACAACCACACCCACGACCCCTAGTAGTGCATGGTGAGTCACACAACCGGACCCCACAACCAATGCCAACATTACGAGACTTGCAGGTTGAAAAAAAACTTAACCGCATCACTAGTCTTTACCTATCCCCCCATTTCACTGTTTTATAATGAAGCTTACAGTACTCCATAATGTTTATAAAACTAAAATGGCAGCAGTCTGCTGTGTGTGTTTAAGCTGACTTATGTTTTGTGTTGACAGGTGTATGTGGCTGCGTTTGCCATCTCTGCATACGCGTGCACGTACCACAGAGCAGGCAGTAAGCCCTTTAACCCTGTGCTAGGAGAGACCTATGAGTGTGACCGGCCTGACAAAGGCTTCAGGTTCATAGCTGAGCAGGTACTTCTAACACATGGCTGCACTCAACTATTATGTGAACTGTGCATGTTTCTGTGTCCTCCTTCATTTTCATAGTAAACATTATAATGGCACCTGTGCTCTGAGCTTTCATAGAACTGTTTTTGATTTCAGGTGAGTCACCACCCTCCTGTGTCTGCTTGCCACACAGATTCAAGAAACTTCACCTTTTGGCAAGGTGAGGGCAAGAGCCAACATGTGCCTCTGTTCTATGTGCTCTTTAAATTGGTAATGTTTAAATGTAGACAAAATGAACATTTTGGACTATGTGCTCTGCTTATGTCGTGTGCTCTGTACTGGAGTAAAGCCTCCACATACATGAGGCTCACCTCCTGTGCTACTGCAGATACAGCACATAGTTTTTACTACACACACACAGTCATTACGGCAGGCTTAACCTGGATCTTTTGTCTGCCTCAGATATGCGGTGGAAAAATAAATTCTGGGGCAAGTCGATGGAGATTGTTCCCATGGGAACCACTCATGTGACCTTACCAGAGTAAGTGGTGTGGATCTATACCTGCTGTGTTCTGCTGCACAGGGACATAACATACATGTGCTCTGCGAGCAGGTTTGGAGACCACTATGAGTGGAACAAGGTGACCTCATGTATCCACAACATTCTGAGCGGCCAGCGTTGGATCGAGCACTACGGAGAAATGACCATCAGAAACAATAACAGCAATGAGTGCCAGTGCAAAGTCACCTTTGTCAAGGTCAGGAGCCTCCACTGTACTCCACTACTGTACTATACTGTACAGCTGAGTATAAGGACAAATGGCACCATCTTCTGGTCATAATAGGAGTCTGCCCTGGATGTACTTTATGAAAGAATCTCTTGAAATAAATCAGTACTGTGTTGTGTTGTAGGCTCGGTCGTGGAGCTCCATAGTGAACGAGGTGGAGGCGGTGGTCACAGACTCCACTGGGGCTGTGGTCACCACTATCTTTGGGAAGTGGAACGAGGCTCTGTATCAGGGCAGTCCTCCCTCTGCCACCTGCCTGTGG
This sequence comes from Periophthalmus magnuspinnatus, assembly GCF_009829125.3. Lineage (NCBI taxonomy): Eukaryota > Metazoa > Chordata > Actinopteri > Gobiiformes > Gobiidae > Periophthalmus > Periophthalmus magnuspinnatus. The sequence goes on from NC_047136.2 coordinate 16,518,948, forward strand.
AGAGCCAGTGAGTCTACTCTAACACACGCGCACACACACGCACAGAAATGTTTAAAGGTACACAAAAACATTTTACAGCAGGGTTTAGCAGATTAAACAGTCAAACAACAAAATACAGGTGTTGTCATCTGTGTATAACTATGGTGCAATTTCACCAATTTTGCATCTTATTTACAGTATGGTTGCTAGGTAACAGTTATGGCATTACCTCTACATATGTCACATCTACTGTCCATGCCAAATCAGGAAGTAAAATTGTAAACTTCACAAAAAAGTAGAAGAAACTAGTCACAAGTTTAGAAATATTGTAAATACAATTATATCAATATATAAATATATTAATAGGAACTGTATCTGATTTTTTCCCCCATGTATTTGAGCAAAATGTGTCTTGCCCCAGTACATATATATAGTATAAGCAGCTCTTGAGCTCAAAATAAGTCTGCATTGTCTGCATCTAATTATAAAGCGTTTTATTGCCCAATAATAAACTTAAATAAAACTCATTGCACTGAATAATTAGAACCTCAGACTGGATCACAGGAAACAATTTCAAATGAACTAGTTCTGTTTTTTCATGTTTTTAAGACTTTAAAAATCAGGTACAGTGCCTTTTAACTCTGTTTTCGTTTGTCTGACCATACTCACTTTAATTTCAACGTCAACAATATTTTTGGTATATTTTAATTGCATATATAATTACATTTTATACAGATAGTTGCGTTAATTGAATTCTTCTTGCAAGATGTTAAAGGTGCTATATTACAAAAAAAATTATGCTTGTGAGCTTTACCTGGAATTTTTACATTATATTGTTGTCAAAATCATACCTGGAGTTGTGTTTTGTTTCATTCACACATGTTTGAAACAAAACACAACTCTAGGTATGTTTATGATGAGGATACATTATAACATAGGTCTACAAAAATAGTCCCATATAGGCCCTTTAAGTGAATTACTTTTGCGTAATATTAACGCAGTCATGTGACCTTGCAGACCCAATGCCCGAGGAGCATGAGCAGTACTACGGCTTCACTCAATTCGCTGTGGAGCTAAACGAGCTGGACCCCGCTCTCAAACCTCTGCTGCCCCCTACTGACACGCGCTTCAGGCCGGACCAGAGGTAAGCAGACCAGGGCACAGACCATATGGACTGTGGAGCAACAGGCTGAAATACACCTGTAATCATGAAAACTATGCATTGATCCTTTGCAGCTGATGTCGTAAACATTCCCTGGGGGTGTGAAGCTATCTGTAGGCTCTGCTTTATCTGAAGCTCTGTTAGACTTTAATCTGAGCTTTTTTTAATAACACAATCTGATCATAGTTGACTTAGTTGAAACTACAACAGGTGAAATGATTTGTGCTGTTAAACAAGTCTCTCACACATTAAATTACAGTCACAAGCTAGTTAGCATCAGCTTCTTGAATATCAAATACTGTGAAGAGAACCATGAACTCGTATTGATCACAGGCTCCTGAAAATGTGTTGATTAAATCAATTTTGTATTTTTTCTTGAGTCATTCAGGCTAAATTAAAACCTTTTTGACAATGTTTGCTAATGTGTGCATTGTGTCACCATAGTAACAGCTAAGCATTCCACCATAGAGATGCATTCAAAACACCCCCAGGGTGAAATGTCAGGTAGTTTGCTTTTCTTTAAACGGGGGTATTATACAAAATTTTCTTTTTGGAGATTGATGTTCCCTCATCAAAAAAATGCCCAAAGAGGTTTTATGTCATTGATAAGGGACTTGCCAGGGGAGGACAAAGGGGTCTGTTGTCCCAGGTCCCTACGACTGGGCCCAGAATTGAACACTTTTCCTATTAATGTATATTAATGGGGAAACATGTGAGATTTCTTGCCCCGGGCCCCCAAATTTCTGTCGCCGGGCCTAGTAATCGATGCAAGATTGAGCAGTCTTATGATCTCTCTTGGGCCCTATTTAAACCCTCCTTAGCAGTACAAGTCTGTACAAGACCCACAAGGCTATGTAACCCATGCTCCTGCACAGCAGTTTTTCATAAATGTATAAGAGCAGTAGTTTCATTCACATTGCTTGTGTTGTCATAGCACAGGGAGTAAGTGGAGGGGGAGCATCAAAAATTAAAACTGAAACTTTTAAAACATATTAATGTGCTGTTTTTGGCGCCTCTAGCACTTTCAAAACAATAAAAGGTAACATGGTGATCTAAATATGTCTTGACTATTAATACCCCATAGAGGTGTAATATTCTCTCTTAAAAAGGACAGAAAAAATGCAGTTTACAATTTTGAGGCTAGAAAATGTATTTTTCTAGCCTCAAAATTGTAAACTGGTTGAGCTCCTCGAAGTATAATTTGTGGCATAGTATGATATGTCTGTAGATCAAATGAAATACTATTGTGGAGTCAACATTTTTATTTATCTTGTTTGTCCATTAAAACTACAACATTTAGATTTTGTCTTCACCAAAAATGCTAAATATCAATCATAATCTCCTGAAAAATGCATGTCTGCATTCATTCATGGGTTTCAAAATCTATTTAGAGCATTTTGGTTTGAGTTGAAGAATGACTGTGGGGTGTGTGCAGGCTGCTGGAGGAGGGGAACACAGAAGGTGCTGAGGAGCAAAAGCAGAGGATAGAGCAGCTGCAGAGGGAAAGGAGGAAAGTGCTCCAAGACAACAATATGAAGCACCAGCCACGATTCTTCAAGTACGACTGCACTATTTACACACATGCACATACATTCTTTTATTATAACAACATCTTTTTTCCTACTTAAAAGAACGGTATGTAGCCTGTGTTCTTACGGTTTCTTTTTAGTTACTACAAATACAACTGAACCTGTATTGCCAGTGCTTTAAACTACAGATATAGGACACACACAAGTGTTTCTCATTCTCAGTATATGGACAGGGCTCATGTGAAAGCTCAAAACCTCCAGAATTCACTCACTGAGCTGCAGAGGCTGGACTAGCACTGATTGATGTTTGGCTGTGGGTGCTGAGGTTTAGGTAGTGACTGTACCCATCAAGCAGACCCCTTTTTAGGTTTAACATAATAAACAAGATATCCTTCATGTCCAATGTTTTTGTTATTAAAAATGTATCAACATTACAATTGTTATCTGTAAAAGCTATTTTTAATTTGAGGTAGGTAGGTCCTCTGGACCCTGTCCTACTCTGCACAGTTGTGACTGTAGAACCCTTTTTAAAACTGTAAGAGTGCAGAGTATATATAGTTCACTTAAGCTTTATATGTTCATTTTGACAAATAAATCAATTCTAAAACCGAAATACCTGTTCTATTTTGACAGGAAGAGCAGGAATGACACGTGGGTTAGCAACAACTCGTACTGGGAGCAGAGGCGAGAGCCTGGCTTCAGTAAGATAGACTTCCCCGTGCTATGGTGACCCCCACCCCCTAAGGAGTACCAATGGAAAGACCCCCTACCCCCTAAGGAGTACCTAGGGAGAGACCTTCCCCCACACTCAGGAGTACCTCAGGAGTACCTCAGGAGTTATGGACCTAATCTAAAGAACTGGACGTATTTGGACTGGTGTAGATGAGAGCCTGAGAACATGTCAGTTTAGTCTTTAGTGGTAAATTTGTTTGTCTTCTTAACTTAAAGGACACATATTATGCACATTTGACTTTTTTGACCTTTTAACCATGTTATATTGTTGTCCCCTCATCAAAAACCTACCTGGAATTGTATTTTACTTAATTCACATTTGTTTCATCAGTCCATTAATCCAAAATCGTCTTTTCTGAACACTCAAATATACTGTTCGTATTTTACCTGGATTGTTGTGTCACAGGTAAAAAACCCCAAAAAAACCCAAATCCTGTGCAGGTTTTAAGCCCAGTGGACTCATTCTGTGGTCAAGTTGTGTTCACAAAGAGCACATGGCTCTATGGTGCTCCAAAGTGACTGCACATCCGCTAGTTCTGGAGGGAAATTTCCCATTCATTTTTGAACCTGTTATGGATATTAGTGACCACAGCTGACAGTATCCACGATGTCTTTGAGCTCTTAATTTTTAAATTTTGGATTAGGAAATTTACTTCTGGACCCAGAGCAGACGTCGAAGTGGGCGGGACTGTTGAGCCTCATTAGCATAGCTTTCACAGCAGATAAGGACCTAATTTATTTTCTGATCATTCATTCCCAATGCTGACAGCTCTAATGCCCAAATCACTCATTAAAAACAGAGCTGTAGTCTACAAATTGTGTTTTTCACATGCAGATATTACTTTAAATTAGAAAATGTGAAATACTTATTCCAAGGTGACCAAAAGCATTTTAAAAGGAAAGTAAAGCCACAGTAATGCATAATATGTGTTCTTATAAAAAGACTGCCTGTTTTCCAAGCATTTTCCTAAGTGCCTTTTGCCGTGGCTGTAGCAGTGCACAGCATCCATGATGTCCACATGGGTATTACAAATATTTGGGTATTTGCTTTTTCCACATTCTGTACTTTTGAATGCAGACTTTGCTGTATTTACTGCCTCTCTATAATCCTGGGTTTAAATGAATATTATCCAAATAACTGCAGAGAATAAATTGTTCTATGGATGGACCAGGATGTTGTGTCAGTGCTTCATTTCTCCTATTATTTAAGAAAACAGTTATGTTAGGTTTGTAATTTATGTTAGAAAAATTGTTCAAATTAAAAGTTGTTACAGCAGCGAGGCGTATCTGTAGTCATGCCAATTAAATGAGTAGAAACAACTATACTTGGTTATTTCTGCTCATTTAATTGACATGACAACATTGACTGTAGGCGCTGATAGTGACGAATCAGATCAGTCCTTTTAGGTTTAAACCAACTGCATTTCAGCATTGAAACTGGCAACACAAATGAGAAATGCGTGATGCTCATTCTGATTTCTTATAGGATACTTCTTTTGAAAACCAAAACACCAAATTGTAACATTCCATGACAACTTGACCATTATGTCCAATGCTTTTGTAACTAAGAATAAATTACAAATTGTCTGTCAGTAATTTGATTTGATGATGTTTACCTTTGCTTATCTGGGGACATAGATAGCATAGATAAAGTTCATGAAACTTAAAATTGAAATCTCAGTTACTTAAAAATATATATTCTACAATAACAACCAAAGTAAAAAATATTTGAGTTATCCTGCGCAGTATAAATACAATCTAAGGGTTTATCACATCTTTTTGCTGATTTGATTTTAAATAGGGGAAGCTGCACTGTTCCATTCAGTCCACAGCGTTTAGACACACTGGAGTTTGCAGCTGTCCCAAAATGCTGCACTGTTCCGGGACAGGATAGGACGCAGTTTTGCGCATGGATACCGGACTTCCATGGTTATTCTCCGTTAGCTTTTAGCCACCACCACACCAGGAATCATGGCTCACCTCAAGTTTATCCATCCAATAATCTGTTCCTCATTCATTTTTGAGCGGCTCTTGTTCCCGGTGGACTGCGCTGCTTGGCCCGGGCTGTCACTGAGGACTGGCCGCTTTTGGAGCCTTTAACGCGGGGGATGCAGCGCGCCATGCTTCCCCTCTGAGGCGGGATTTAGGGGTAAGTACAAACATGTTTCATAAAATAAAAAAAATTAAAAATGAATGATTAAGTGATCAGTCAGTTTTAACGTAGAAAAAGTTGGGTTTGTATCAATGAAAAGCGGGACGACATAATCTTACTGGTTATGTTGGACAGTTTTATCTGGTTTAATTATCTCTTGTCATTTGAAAAAATAAATAAGTAAATAAAGTGATATAGGCCCGATATTGCTTAGTGTTGCTTGTAGAGATATACATTGCAATTATGGTTATCTGCAAGCCTTTACTCTTGTTGCAGTCATAATTAATTTTTTAAGTGTTTTTATTAGGCTACTAGGCTATAGTTTAAATGCATTTACATTAATTACCAGGCAGAAAAAAACAAAAACAAAAAAACAAAAACAAAAAACAACTGCATTGGACCTGCTCAGAGTGTGGAGCTGAGTAATGCTTGTAGTAACAGGTAGTGATCAGTAGAGGGCGCACTCCTATTGGGAAACACGGGCTTAAAATAAGGTTATTTTTTTCTTAAGTCTGTGCTTTACTGCATACTTAGACCCATTAATACTTACGACTATTTGAGTGATTTTGAATGAAAATAATGGTCACAGAATCAGAAAAAATAAATAAATAAATAAATATTGCCATTTATTGCTAAGTGCACATGTGGACCAAAATCTGATTATAAATCGATTTCTGATACATTCTGATACATTCCATATGAGTCCATTCATTGTTTTCTTGCATTCAATGAGAAATTTTAATATAAATAGTCATGAAAATAAAGACAAAACATGAATAAGTCTGTTCTAAGTTTTGACTGGTAGTGTACAAAATATAGAGAACATACTGTATGCTCAATAAACATGTTATGGAGCACTTTTATCAAGTATATGATAAAAAACAATGTAACATGCCACATTTTTAATATAATCCACGTAATGTAGTTTGGGCCCCTTTTGGGGAATCCTAGTGGAGAGTTGGCCGTGATTCTGTGGGTTGGACTTCACTGATCAAAAAAACGAAACAAAAAAAACCAAACAATAGTAGTTGGTAGGTTGGCGGTTTGAATCTCGCTCTCAAAATAAACAAAAAATCATTGGTCAAGTTGTCAGTTCCAGCTCACACAGGTAAATGCAGTTGTTTTGTTCTTGGGCTAAACACTTAGTCCACTTTACCTCTCATGTCTGCGTACATTGTTGAGTGTGTGTGTGAATGGGTGAGTGGTTCCTTGATGTAAAGTGCTTTAAGTGCCTTGAAGGTGGAAAAGCGCTGGATAAAAATGTGACCATAAATAGATGAATTGAATAAATGTGACTGTAATCCTCACTGAATCATGTATCTTGTCTTCCTCTGTCTGGACGTCCCGTCCTCTCTGACCTCTGACCTGGATGTCCTCTCTCATCTGAACACGGTGAGTGAAAGATGCTCTGACTTTGGCTTGAGTCCTGTTTACTCCTGAGGTTCCTACCATGTTATAACATTGTTCCCCATCAAAAACACTCTTGAAGTGGTTTTAGATGTCATGTTTGAGTAATCTTGTGATCTCTCCTGGGCACTATTCAAACCCTCCTTACAGTTGGCAGTACAATTCTGTCCAAAGCCTATATCACCCATGCCCCTGCAAATCATATAGTAACAAATTAATCAAGTTATTTTCAGTGAATATTGCTTTTTCAAAACAATAAAAGACAGGTATAAAAGGAAATCTAAATATGTTATGTGTTAGCAATCAATAACCCATAGAAGTGCAATATTCCCTCTTTAATGATGTAACGTTGAGGTGGTGTCCTATGATTTGATTACAGAGTGGTTTCAAGAATAACAATTAGGCGTGGGTCGAGACGTGAGAAATTTTGACTTAATAACAAATAAATTGTGTAGTTTGGTTCAGAATTTTGGTCTCACCATATGTGATTCATTTTATACAATTTTATATTATTGCTGATTGTGGCAAGGCTTTTTTTGAACTGAGCTCAAATGAAGTGATGCATAATTTGTACATTGTCTGATAGGCTTGCAGCAAGTGGCTCTACACTCTATTTGTTTGTGAAAATATGCTATTATTCCATCTCTAGACCAAAAAATAAAAATAAATAAAGTAAATAAACGGCCAGAGCCCATGATTGTGATATAATTTGTTCCTATAAAGCTTTGATGAAGAGCAGGTGTATCAGTGGATTTAGTGTTGGGGTTGTAGTACATGTGTTTGTCCAGCAGGGGTCGTGAGAGTACAGCGTGTGGACAAGTGGACAGTGGACAGGTGGTCAGGATTATCTGGACATGTCTTTGTCCTCACGGTGCAGTTTGTTTACCACCACTGTGCACAGCCATATGTACTGGCAATTTGCAAAGTACACTTTACAATATTTAACACAGAAACAAAGTATAACAACTGCAGTTATAGTAGTAGTTTTTAGGCTTCTCCAAAGTATTGAAATTCAGATACTAATCGATACTAAAACTCATATCAAAACTCATTTGAGCAGGTACTGATACCAAAAAGTCACATTCACAGGACAGAAATGACCCTTTCCTGAATAGCTTTAGATCTTGTATAAGTATGTACAAGTATAAAACCACATAGACTAGTATACACCCATGGACCACTACGGAGCATACGTGGACCACTGAGGGATTACACAGATATGAAGCCACATGGTAATATAAAATAAAGTACTATGATGTGGAAAATGACATTCTATTGTCTAAATAAAGAGTTTCGTATCATCATTGTGGTATCGGAATCAGTGTTGAGTATCGAATCTTCAAAGTCAAGTTTGACATTTCTGTATCGTGACAACACTAATAGGGATGCACCGATCCAGCTTTTTCTGACACTATATATAGCTTTATGTACCTGCCACTATCCGATATCAACTGATGCCAATACAGAGACTGAAGAGTATTTATGTCCTTTAAACAAAATTGAAATAAGACCATACTGACGCAAATGTGTTATGTAGCTGCTTACCACTTCTGCTATATCTTGTACCTATTATTTTGTACCTAACAATTCAGAAAAGATGCCACCTAAACCAAATCAAATTAAATAGAATGTATTTTTTCCTCTTGATATTTACTTGATTAATAATAATAATAACTTAAATGTAAGTTTTGTAAAGAGGGAAGTCCCCAGAAGCTCCCTTAGTTTAGCTGAGCTTGTTAAGTCATGTGTTCCAAATTATGTCACTTACGACATACTGACACCGCCATCTGTCCCCATCTCTACCTCCTTTAATTTCTTACTCTCTCCGCCTCACTATCTTCCCCCTCTCTCCTCTTTCTCCTCCTCTCACGCTCTCCTCTCTCTCCCTCCATCCTTCTCTCTCCCCTTTCCTCTCCCTCTCTCTCCCCTCCTCATTTCTTTTCACTATTCCTCCTCTCTTCCCCCCTCTCTTCCCCCATCTCTGCCCACCTCTCCTCTCTCTTTCCCTCTCCTCTCACTCTCTCCCTCTCTTTCCCCCCACCATTTCTCTCTCCTCGTGATATCGTTAGCTGTGATTGGTCCAGGTGGTGGGGGGTTATTGATGCATTATTAGACCCAGCTAATAAGACACAGGCCGGGGTCAGAAAATTAAAGTGTCTCACCACAAAAGATTGAAAGGGGGAGGAGTGTTGGTGGAGGGCTTTGTTTACAGTGACTCATTATGTCAAAGAGCGCCCCCTACATCTGTCCACAACTGTCCACTATCACACTTGAAAGTGGCCATCTAAGTGCAAAATGATTCCATTGTTTAAGAAAAAAAAAAATGTGTATAAGTTGATGAAATAGCTCTGTGATATTTTTTAACTCTACAAGTAGGTGGAGATAGGGCGTAGGTGAAAACAGTATTTTGACCACCCCTGTCTCTATATAGTCTGTTTACATAATGTTTTACTTTCAAAGGAATCTTAATAATGTGGAAAACGCAATAAGTTCATTCATCGCTTGCAGTGTTCCAAAGTTATTCCTCACTTACCTTATGCATTTCAGCATAATTAGTTTATATGCCAGAGCAATAAAGCTAACAAAAGCTAGCATACTAACGTGCACTTCCTGATTATTGAACAACAAAATGCTTTATAATTAAATGCAGAATGCACCCTCAAGAGCTGCTTATACAATATATCTGTACTGGGGAAAAGACTTTTTGCTCAAATACATAGAAAATCGGCAAGGGACCTATAAGAAAGACTTGGGACACACAACAGATATGCAACACAATGTCTAATGTCTAATACTTTACTGTAAGAAGGAAAGTGACAAAGCAAAAGGCACGCAAAATGTAACCACCAGATGACACCAAGAACTCCTCTTGTAAAACATAGATATTCAGCATGGGCCATTGTGTTCTCCCATGGGTGCTGGTGTTTGGTTAGGGTGCTCCCTGTCTCTGGGGACCTGCACACAGAGACAGACCGCCTGTCCCAGCACCTGCTCATCTCCACGCCGACAAGGGGGAGGGGCAGGTGAAAGGGGAAGGGGCCTTCTTTGTGTACTGTGTGTTTGGGTTATCACTGTACAAAGCAAGCAGACAGCTTAGTTCTGCTTGTTAGTGGATTTGGTTTTGGAAACCGCGAAACAGGGCTGAGAATGAGAATTACATGGCAGATGGAACGATCATTTTCAGGGTCAATATTTATCAAGGGTAGGGAAGGTCCAGTATGGATTTTTTTGAGCTGATTGGCTTGCTGCTGTTAACTTTTGAAATCCATAGCCAGGTCCAAAAATGTATTTTAATGAGAGGGCGTTACACTCGGGTTATTAATTAACACATAACATATTTAGATCACCATGTTACCGTTTGTTGTTTTGTTTTAAAATGTTACATTTGCAACGTATTACCATGTTTAATAAGTTTCAGTTTTGTTTTTGATGCTCAGAATTAGTCCCCCTGCTCTTGCTCTCTTTGCTAAGTCCCACCCCCTTCAGAATGTGATCACAACAAAACCAGCGTGCAACTTTCTAATGAAACTACTGCGCAGTGCGTCAGGTCCGACAAGTTGTAGTGTATTGTTTTGCATCATGTATATTTATGAAAAATGGCCATGCGGGATAATGGGTTATAGGATATTTATTAAACATTTTGTATTTTGTAAAAAGAAAGATGTGGGTCACTATATGGTGCTTTGGGGTGAGAGCTGATTAGCAGTGCAATGGTACTGTACACAGATGTTCATAATCTATAATAATAAAAAAGCAAAAAAAGAAAATCTATGAAAATCGCTGGCACATTTTAGAGCATTCCTTGCAAATAATTTACTGCTTAAAAAAACCCAACTGATATTAATTTTTTTTCAGTTTTATCTTTTGTCCTATCTGGCTTTCTGTACACACATAAATATTATTGACTGCGCAGAGAAGGATCTAGAAGGTACTACGTGGGGACAACATTCTAATCATTTCCCAAAAAAATCTACTGAATTTCAGATATAGATCTTCCTGGTCCTGGTCTAGTCCTGGTCTAATCCTGGTCTAGTCCTAGGTCTGGTCCCGGTCTAGTCCTGGTTTGGTCCAGATCTGGTGGGAGGCTGCTGCTGCTGTATCCTTGGTTACTGATTGAGGAGCTTGAGCACCAGCAGCAGATTTCTGAGCTGTGATTGGTCGAGGCGTAACTCATCAGGACTCCCATTGGCTGATCCCACAAACACACTGAGCTTGTTATATACGGCCCTCCCCCTCCCAAACAGGGGAAGAGAGGGGGTTAAAGGCAGGCGGAAGGAGCATCTAATCCCTCAGCGTGGTCTTACAGGCGCAATGACAGATGCAGGGACAATGATAGTGGGATTATAGATGCGAAATAATATCCTGCACATACTTTTTATTTATAATTTTTTAAAGGCCCTGTACATCATTAAAATGTGAAAAACTGAGCTAGGTCATTTTAAACTGTTTGCAGTGGTCCAAAGGTATTCCTCACTGACCTTTCGCATCTTTCTAAACATGCTAATTGTTTACTGCGTTGAATTTATAAGCGCTTTTCCCAACTTTCAGAGGCCAGAGTTTTGCTGTCACAGTAAAGCTAAAAACAACTACAATGTTTAACCATACACTTCTTGATTATGTGGCAATATAATGCTTTCTAATGTAGAAAGCACAGAGTAGACCTCAAGAGCTGCTTATACAATAAATCTGTACTGGGGCAGGACAAATTTTGCTCAAAACATGGGACAAGATTAATTCTTGACACGATATTTAAACCAATACCCGTGTGGCGGCTGAAAATAGCATTGCTTTTCTGAAAACACAATAACTACATAGATCCAAAAGACTGTTCATTCCAGTAAAATAAAAAATTCAAACATTATAAGACTTTATGGGCCGACAGCAGCTTGTAAATAGTTTTATTACATCAATTTACAGGTGCACTATGTAACTTAGTGGAGGGTCCGTCCACCAGTGTGACATTAAACTTCTCAGGATAACTGCTGAACTGTTATTTGTTTCTGGATCGGGGCCTGTTCCTGATACACTGTTGTATCAGTTCACCCATATTTTCTTGTGTGCCCAGAAAAAACCCACCCAGACACATGGAAAACTGATTTTGTCAGTCTTTAATCATTATTTATTTAATTATTACTCATTTCAATCTCAGTAACGTGAGTTACTTCACATTTTTTATGCGCCGTGCTGTTCACACAAACATTTCACCAGAGCAGTACCGGGGCTTCTCCAAGTGGCCTGTTCCCTCTGTGAGCAGGTTTGTGCCGTTGTAGAGTACATTTAACCACATTTCAGTTCCTTCTCTCCCCACTTCTCTCCCCAGACCATGTGCTTCGTGCAGGCTTCTCCTCTTTTTACAGGCAGGTAGTTTAACACAGTTACATTTTTGGGACAGTTCTGTTGTAATTTTACTGTAACTAGTAATATTTAATGTATTGCACTTTTAGAGTAACTTGCCCAACACTGCATGTATCAACAATTAGGAAAATAAAATTGGAGAACAAAGTAAATACAGAACAGTGGGCGTACGCCGGTGGTGGTGAAAACGGGGGTTGATCGGCAAAATGCTTCTTGAAAATAAGTGATTAAAGATCAATCAAACATGCACAAAGCACTCAAAAATAAAAATAAAAAAAGTAAATGAGAAGAGGAAACATCTATAACATGTTTAAAGCTCTGAAAAGTTGGTATTGCATAATAGGTCTGCTTTAAGTTTTAAAATGGGTCATGGGCCATATGCTAATTCCAAGGATCGACCCAAAATAGACTTGAAAGTACTCATTTTTATTTATTTATTTATTTATTTTTATTGGTACCGTTAGCAGAGGTCTTGCTTTCATTGGTCTTGACAGCAGGAGCGTCGCCTGACAGACCAATCCGCGGGTGTAGTGAGCCTGCCCTGCGCTCGCTGCTGCCTCTAAACACATTGTTAAAGCCGCTGCCTGCTCTGGATAACGCTGATGAATGAGCACTTTGTTTATCTGAGGCTCCAGAGGAATATCGGTGCGGCGGTTCTCTGCGTCCACAGCCGATTTTGAGTCCTCCTGCGCGGACACGGACACAGTGGTGAGTGCCTGCACCTAGCATCCTCCCGGAGCGCTCGGGTATTTGTTGACATTTTTCCTCATTGAGCGCCATTTGCAGCTAGCGGACAGGTGCATCTACATCCCTGTTTATTTTGCGTACGATGTGTATTCAATTCCGGAAAAAAACTTGAATTTAACCGCGAATCTGGTGTAAAAAAACTAAATAAATGAGTCGGTGTAGCGCACAGGGATGTCATTACGCGGAGGGATGCTGAGCGTACGAGTGATGCCCATTGTAAACACACATATTATCCAGATTTATCCCGTAGTACGCGGTTTACAAAGACAATGCGTTCATATCTCCGTTATTACTAGGTTTTTTTCTCGTCATATTTGCTCATACTCGTGCGCTCTTGTGCGTAATGGTCGCGTAATTTCTGTGCCAGCGCTGGTTTAGCTCAGAGGCGTTAGCTCGGCTCGGACAGGGCGCTGCTGGATGTTACTTAACCGCAGGTGCGCTCCACATTTGTCGTGGTGTTTTCTTGGCTACGGCTGCTGCTTTAGTAGTAACTGGCTGTTATGTATCTGGTATGAAAGAAAGGTGGTGTAATAGCAGGAAAAATTATAGGTCTGAGAAATTATAAGCGCATATAATGGTTTTATTTCATGGCTATCAAAAACAGTCCAGCAAGCGTTTTGTTCTGGTGCCTTCTGAGGACACGGAGTTCATGTCCTGTGCAGAGTTTATGAGTACTGAATCATAGTTGTTTTTTGACTAGACTAGACTAAAATAAAATAAATACAAAATAGTGTTATAGCTCTAAAAATAGTCTATGCTGGTCATATGTGACAATACAAAATATAAACATATTTGGACTATTTGGTGAAATTATAATGTTATGCCCACATTTTTATATAAGTTTTTACATTTATTTTGCAAGATTCTGAAGAAATTTCTAAGTGGGCTACACCATCCAGCTACTTGTACTCCTATTGAGTAAAAGTGTTGGTTACTCTTCCCACTGTTAGTAAACTTTATGTTGACAATATGAAATGATTTGTTTCTTGCACAACTCACATGAGACATTGAAGCATGTGTAATAAGACATTTATTTTAGACTTTAGACTTTTGTTGGAACTTTTGCCAATCACAGTTCATCTCAACAATAATGCATGGATATATGAGGGGAGGTTTAACTGCAAGATAAAGTTACAATGTGCAGAGTTTGCGTGGATCCACTTTCCACAATTAACCCAAAAGACTGGTCCACTTTCTCCCATTAACCCAAAAGATGCAACATAGGTAAAGTCCTCTATCTAAGGTGGTCCTGACCAAGACTAGCTCAAGGTCTGGAGATGGGTTTCTGCATTGCTCCTGACAGATTGTCCCAGCGGCATTGTGGGATGGGTCAAATGCAGAGTACAAACTTCCCTACATGGATCAGTAAAGTGAACCTTAAAGAACCTTAACGGTCCTTGCAAACAATAAATAAGCCCAAGTGTCAATTAGGCTGGAATAGATTTTTGAAGAAATTGTCATCAATTAGTTAACAGGTCTATACACAGACTCCAAAACATGCCTCGAGAGAGAGAAGAGATTTTAGGATTTAAACAGAGCAGTAATTACATGGAAATTACATCTACATTGTCAAATAGAGAGGGTATTATGCTTTTTGGTGCTTTCTACTATGTTATAACTTTCCCACATCAATAACTCTGAATGGAGGAGTGACTTAGTGAAAAACGAAAATGAAACTTATGAAACGGGTCAATACGTTGTTTTCAGTGAATATCGCATTTTTAAAGCAATAAAAGGTAACGTGTTAATCTAAATGTGTTATTAGTTAGCAACAGTAGCAATAGAAAAAATACTTCCTCTTTAATGAAGAAAAAAAATGGCATTCATAAAAAAATTAAATAAACAAATGTGCAAATGTGTTGGTTAAGCAGCATTTTATATGTTTGTATTCTCAATCTCTTCAATATTAAAGTCTTATGCTGTGGAAACTGAATAGTGATTTTGAACTTTGTAAACTGAATTTTTGCTGTATCTCTTATATCCAAATGCTCAAGTTTGATCCTATCTCTGGCAGCTGTTGTGCGCTGTGTTGTGTTAGAGCTCCACAATTTGGACAACTATCACAGGTGTGCAGGGTCTCCAACCTGTCAGTAGAAATGGACCACACCTTCAGCCTGGATCCTGGTCTGGACTGTGGAGTACAAGATGGTGGATTGGCCAATAGTGGTGCAACATTGTAATTTGGGCTTGAGTACTGGAGAGTTTGTATTTGGCTCCTCTTCAGAAGTGATGATGAGTCTCTGTTCTCATTGTTTGACTCAGGGCTGGTGGAGTTGACAGGCTTTGGAGTGAGTGATTGAGTGAGAGAGTGTTAGAGGAGTAAGAGAAGTGTGAATGGTGTTCTCAATATGAGCAGAACAAACATAGTCTCGTGCTACTGCTTAACGTCTTTCTCTCTTCTGTCCTCCCTCTCTCTTCTCTTAGTTCTTCTATTCTCTCTATCATACTTATTTCTCCTTCTTCTACAGTTTCTTTTCTCATATCTTTCCCTTTCTCCTGTCTCCCTCTCTCCAGTCTCCTCTCTCCTCTCTCTTCTCTCCTGTTATCCTCCTCTCCCTTCTTCCTGTTTCTTTCCTCTTTCTCTTCTTTTTTTAGTTCTCCTTCCTCTATTTCTCCTCTCTCTGTTTTCTTGCTTATCCTCTTATTGTTCCTTTGACACATTCAGCATTTATGAAAAATTTGCTTTAAAGAAAAATCAAACTTGCAGTTGAGATTGTATCTACAATTGTTTTTGTTATTATTATTTTTTTTAATAAATTCATTGTTTATTGAACTTTTGAGTCACTTTTCTCACCTCTACTTAACCTTTCTAGTTGAGACAAGAGTCCAGACTTTCTTTGTATAGAACACCATATGTTTACTCCTTGAATAATTGTACAATGTAACTGTACTTTTACTTGAGTAAAAATTGTGATTCCCACCAATAATTCCTACAAGTGACAAAAGCATACCTCATTGTCCTACATAGGGGAAATTTGTCTTGGGCATATACTCACACTGTACTTTACACTTAAATATGCATCATATACAGGTAGAAACATAGTATCCCTAACTTGACCTATGAAACTCTGTTGCCCTGATAATGGACCTAAGTAGGAAATGTTTAACTGTCAGGCTACAGAAAGACACATCCTGGAAAGACTTCACAGTTAAAGGACAAATGCCATGAGAGTAAACGCTCCTCAGCCAAGAAATGAATGGAAACTTACAGAACTCTCCTCATCTTCAAAAAATCCCACTCAAACTTAAGTATGTGGTTTCAACAGGAAATACAATGGCCATCTTCTGACCAAACTCAAGGAGTTCAACTTGGACCTTACAATAGAGCACAGAGAGACAAAGCATGTCCTCTTATCAGCTTAGACTTAGGACAAAGAACATCTCAAAGAGACAGTGTCTGAGGAATTAAAACTCCCAGTTCTCTCTTCTTTTTGATGTGTTTTTATCCAAATGACTATCGCTGATCTGACCAAAAGTAAAGTTTTCACATTTTTCCAAATTTGAATATTTGCATTTTTGTAGTCAACAGCCTTTTTTATTCAGTTGGATGTAGTTTTATTCTGTGACTTTTGCTGCAGTTCAGACCTCATGAATACTAGAAAGGTGTCTTCTCCTCCTCTTTAAACAGAGGATACATTGTTTTTTTAGCCTGACACTGACTGAGTCCTGAGCTGTTGTTTAGATCGCGTGGCCACCGTCTGTCTCAGTCCGTCTCATTTTTCAGACCTGACTTCCTGAAGACATCAGAGCTCCAAACCAAACCTCTGGACCACTGACTTAACATCTCTGCTCTGCCCAGTTGTATGCACATATCACAGATTGGCTTAATCAATTTAGACTCAACACATAACTCATTTGCATATTTCATATTTGAATATTGTCTTTTTAACTTAATAAATCAATAAATATTCATAAACCACAATTGGCTTTGATCAATAGTGATGTTATTTCCAAATATGGGTCAGTGATATGGTACAAGAATTTCCGAACCTTCAGAGCTTTGTTTCGTTAATTATGAAATAATTAATAAATTTAGATAATTGATTATACTGATTACACAACTGAGTGGTGCAATAAAAATCTACTTCTAGTCAAAGCCAAACACTCACAAAGGCCATGTGAGTTCTGCTTTAATTTAGAACTAAACTTGATCTAATTCTTTGTCGGTTACCAAATTAAATCACTCTACAGGTATATACTGATATCTTTGTCAAAAATTAATAAAAAATAGAGTGGAGACTAGATTCAAGTTCCACTTCTCAATCCCAAAGCCCCAAACCCGTCTGACAAGTCCTGCCTGATACTGGTATTTTTTATACAGAGAGATATCAGTCCGATCACAACATCCATCGTGCCTTGAGCCAGGCTCAAACATGGCCGTCCAATCAGATTTGTTTATTTCAGTGACACTTGTGAAACGAAGGAGTTCATTTGTAACCCATCCTTTAGAACAAAATGTAATTTCTCTCACCTCAGATTAACAGTTTAGTGCTTTGCCTCCTGTTTCAGTTTTTCAGGTCTCTGATATTTTTGTCCTTTCTTTTTTTCTTGTAAACAGCTATACTTTTTTTGATACAGACAGACCATGCGTGTCCCTGATTGTCTTATCCACCTGTCGATCACGTCCATCTGTACTTGGTGAATTCACTGGTGACCAAACTCACATTTTTGTAAAGTAAAGTGTGATTTCTCAGAATGAAAGTAGTAGTGACCAGACAGATATTCCTCTGTATAAAAAATACAGAGTATCTGGACCATAGACAAACTTAACGTCTGTATATGTCCCTTGAAGCAATGGCATCAGAGTTAAAATAACAAAAAATACAATTGTGTACCATTTTCTGAACTCCTTTGGCCAAAGGAATTTCACAAAGAGAAAGGTTTTCTCTGGTCACGCCCACAGTCTCAAGTGTAGTTCTTGCCGGATTTGGAAGTTTACTTTGACTACACTGACATGTTTCTGAAGCTGTATTTTACTGTTTCTTGCACCGCTCCCTCAGATATTATTTTGTTTTTTTTCATTGTGTGTCTGTCCTTCAAAAACAACAGTTTGTATTCATTGTTTAAACTTTTGTGCTTCCAATTACATTAACTTCAAAATATAAATCAGATATTATGTCCTGTTACTCTTACTTAGTTGACTGCCTAATGTTTTCATGAGATTGTGAAAGAACAGGAGAGAGTAGATGTTTGACAGTTTGACATGAGGACCTGCAGTCAGAGCTCCTTTAGATGCTCTGGCTCCTCTCTGTTGGCCCCATCACCTCAGTCCATTAGTGACGTGTGTTGTAATGGGATAATTACATGGTGTCAGTGTGAGTAATACACTCTGAGCTAAAGAGTGCTATTGCTAATGACCCCTCAGGACTCTGAGCTTTCAACATTTACAGTTATAAGTCGTCACTATACTGACCAGAACATGTATCCTCCAGCTCTTTTAGTACAGAGATGCTTAAAGGCACTGATTTTTTTATTTTTTATTTTTTTTTTACATGAAAAACAGAAGTAGTTCTTTTTAAAGGTCCCAAAGTTATTTCTTACTTTCTTATGCATTCTAAGCATCCTAATTATTCACCACAATGAATTTCTAAGAGCTATTTCTAAGAGAATTTATAGACAGTGATTGTTACATTTATTCTTGAGCAGTACTTTTCCCAAATATTTGTAATATTATTTGGTTACAAAATGGTGTAATCCCTCATTCATTCAATTTCTTGCACCAGTAGTTCTAGTATTCTTTAATTAATGGTTTTAATCAGCTAAAGAAAGAGACACAACATCTGAAATTTGTACATAAATGTAGATTGTTAATGCTGTGTGCTACATAACACTATGCCAAAGTCTGCTTTAACAAAAAAAAATCTTATCTGAGAATGTCTAAAAGTGTGGAAAAGTTGTGTTTTCTATTGCATCAAACAGACTGTTATTCGTGACTCTAGACTCCGCTCCCTCTGCGTCGCGTTGCTGGGTGCATCCATGGTGTGGGTGGGGCCTCCAGCGGTGCACAGCTGTAATCCTGCCCGTACGATTAGACTCCAATCTGCTCTGCTTAAGCTCCAGTCCTCTGCTCTGTCTCTTCTCCTCTCTCACAGCAGCACAAATATACCTTCAGTCAAGAATTATCATTTCAAACGGTCAGTGATCAGGTTAGGGCGTTTGAATGGAGAGGCCTACAGCCCATCCTCTGTCAGTAAAAGCATGTGTTTTGGAGCAGATGGAAGACTTAGGAGGACTATTTTTATATGAAATAGCATTGATTAAAAATCAAATGTGGAGAACAGCACTTTGTTGTGATGTAACGTTTGCAGTGATGTATCAAAATGGCAGAAATCAGCGACTCAGTTTACTGGAAGTCATTGGACTTTTTTTGCTGAAAACGTCGTGCTACTGGGTGGTGGGCTGATGGGTTGAAGCATCACAACAGCAACGGAAATATCCACTGCTGTCCATTAAATCCTGTTGAGAGGAAAGCACAGACATCCTAACCTTGCATAGCAAGATGGACTCTCACCATATTTGTGATTTCACAAACTCACAAGAATCCATGTTAATATACTCCCACTGTAAGGTTCAAATTTACCCAGCAGCAGGCGTTCAATCACAGCAGCATTGAGGCTTGTGTGGAAGGTGAAGTGCCCAAATAAAAACAACAACAAAACAATTTAAACTATTAAGCGCAGATAAATATTTAATACCAATACTTAATAATGGATGTTAAAAACACCCCTACACTAAATGTGGAACAATATTTCTCATATTCTCCTTAGGGGACTTAAAAATAGAATGAAGCAGTGAACTTGATGAACCTGAGTTTGCCTAAATGCACTGTGGTGAACTCATGTAATCACAAAACTGATTAGAATTATTTTAGGCTCCTCCTGCTCCTCTCAGCGGACCGTGTCCTAAAGGGTTTAACTCTGTGTAATGCTCCACACGATTCTGCACTACCATCCAAAGTCACGCAACCCAAAAGTGAGGTTAGAGGTACATTGAGAGGTCAGAGTGCAGTCAGGCCACCCTGTATCTGCTCCTGTTGTAGTCCAGGCATAGACCCAAGATCCAAAGTAGCAAGGCTCATCCCCCTTACATCTATCAGCAGATACTGAACATGGTGAATGAATAAAGATTGTTTTGTAACTCGTGTAGAGTAATAGAAGGATCAGTCTGACGTGCCATCACAAATGTGGATTATGTTGACATAAGCCATCCCAACTTGACGTATGACCAGGTTTCATTTGTCTCTAGATGACATAGGAGAGAGTAACTTTCTGGTGCTCTACCGGCACCTAGGCATAAACAACTTATCAGTATTGTATGGGTACTTTTTTAACATCCCTACATATATGTGAACAAAAATAATCTTTTTTAGGAATCAGCAAATATTGATTACTCATATACAGTAAAAGCTAACAGAAGTGTAGACCTTGGTGGGTTAATAGTTTAGTTCTTTGGGCTCTCTGTAGCAGGTGTGTGCAAACCCCACCATCTGCTGCTTTCTCTCCATTCCCTGTCTCTCTCTCTCCCTCCATCCCACTCACTCTCTCTCATCCTCCCTCCCCTCTGCTCCCTCTCTATCCCATTCTCCTCCTTGTCTCCTCTCTCTATTTTCCCTCGCTCTCACTCCCCCTCACCTCTACTCACACCACCCCTCTCAGTCTCTCTTTCTCCCTCTCTCTGTCCCTCTCTCACAAACCTGCTCATTACAGACAGCTTGGGGTCTGTTTGAGGGCCCCTCCTCTCCACACCATACCTGTGCCGTGTCAGCACGTCTGCTCCTGTGCACTACACTATATAACCAGGAACTATACACTGATAGCACTACTGTCTGCTAGCATGGTGCTAACACAGAGTTGACAGTGGCTGGCTCGCTCTGCAGGGGTCAGAGCACCACGCTGGAGCCTTTTCCACAATCTGCTCGGAGCTGAGGTATTGTTTGTTAGCATTTTGGAGAACAGTTTGGAAAGTCACCCTACATGTTGCTGGCTAGCTAACAGCTGTATAGGTATCAACTTAGTATTAAAGGTTCAGTCTGTGCCATTATCCAATTACAGGTGTTTTTATTGCCTTGAAAACTGTGCATTTGTACTGTTGCCTTTCCATAGATCTGGCCTGTAACATGGCACGTTAGCGTTATTTGCTTGTCCCTGTGATGTTGGATAAGGCAAAGGGAAAACAATCTCCTTGGAAACAAGCAGGTGGGGCCCCTGCAACAGAAAAACTACAACGACGACCGTAGCTCAGTTTGCAAAGCATTTGTCCCCTGATCCCATTGGTGGTTTGAATCCTGCTTTCAACATAAACATCATTGGTTGAGCAGTCAGATCCACTGAGCCACAGGTTGGCGGTGTGATCCCAACTACCATAGATGTCCTTGGACAAGACACTCAACCCACCTTGCCCCCGGTGTCTCCGTACACTGGTGTGTGAATGGGTGAGTGCTATATAAACATGTGCCCATTTACTATTTACAAAAAGCACCTTAAAGAACTTGTATTTGTGTATTATCAACTTAAATGTTTGTTTGACAAAGAAATATGATTGTCTTTGTGAGATATTGAATTATTAAGTTGCCACTGGAGGAATCTGCACTTTCATATTCTAGCATCACATATTTTATTCAATTTGTGGTGCACGCATATAACACACTGAGTAGTTCAAAATTAAAATCCCGGCACCACAGAGAAGTTCTTTTTATTCATTTTAATGTCAGTAAAAATAGAATGTAATCTGTCTCAGCTTCTATAAATACACCGCAGTAGAAATGGACAGGCACATTAGAGAGCTTTTAGTCACCCCTTTTAGCACTGGCAGATGAAGACAAGGCCTTTAATGAGATGATATCATTATGAGAGCAGGCCCTTCTGTGTCAACGTCATGTTAGGGCTGTTCCATCATAGAAAATATAATCACAATTATTTTGGTGATAATTGAAATCATGATTATTCAAACGATTATTCACTTAGGGAGAGGCAGTGACATGCAAAACAATTCATAACAATTTTCTTAAAGGCAGATTGTGATTAATGTTTTCTTTGTTTGTAAGAGGCAACTAAATGTATCTCTGTTTCTGAAAGACTCTTTTTCTGAAAGACTCTTCACCAGTGGTGGAAGAAGTAAACACTAAATTTTGGTACAGATACCAGAGTAAAAAAATACTCAAGTAAAAGCATCACATGAAAAAATCAACTTAAGTAAAAGTATTAAAGTACCCATTCAAAAATGTACTGAAAGAGTTGAAAAACAAACAAGTATTTCACACAGATTATACACATATTATACACAGACTATTAAAGCTTCAAACATAGTAGTAAATATAGTTAGATAAAGATCTGCATTGAATTTTGTTCAACAGAAATAATTCAATCAGTTGTTTTTTCTGTCTGTTTTTATCTGTACTTTTTTTTGCATGCTCATATTATGAACCTGTTAAAAATAAACCCCTCAGCCTTTTCAGTACATCTCAAACAATAATAAAAAATACTTTCACTTTTCAGTCCGGTTCAAAAATGTGAAGTACAGTACTTTACTACTTTTACTTTGTTACATTCTTCCACTGCTCTTCACTGAGATTGGTTATATCCATCTGTCATTGCCAAAATAGCAGATCGATACAGGGATGAGACCACAATTAGATTTTTATCACCAAATCACCCAGGCTTACTTAAAATGACAGCTATATTTGCACTGTGGCACACTTAAACCCCTTTGAAAAGCCACAATGACAAGGTGAGACACACTCTGATCCTGCTTTTCCACGACCTGCATGAAAAACTGTGCCGTTAAGGATTATTGCTGTAATTAATGAACCAATACAACTCGATTACTCAATTTGTGTGATCTCCAGATGTAATAATCGTTATTGTAATTTCACTTTGATTAATTACACAGCCCTACTTTATGTTTTTGTTTGGTTACTTATCTCACCTATTGCTTGTTTGATTATTGTCAATTTATTCTAATGTTTTGAAATTGACTTGACTAAAAGCTCCTCAGCTTTATTTTTATTAAAGGTGCACTGTGTAACTTTTTTATAATTATTTTTTATTATCCTTTTTTGGGGGGGCATATAGTATAGTTTTGGGGGGATAATTCTGTTTTATTTTTTGGTTTCAATATTATCCTTTATTATCTATATTTACTTCAGCAATATATTGCATTTCAAAATTTGTTATGACAGGCCTACATGTTCTGTTAGCATGCTAGTTGTTTTTTTTGGCAAAGCTCAAACCTCTGCAAACTGTTTAAAATGAACTAGTTGTGTTTTTCATTTTATAAGATAGTAAAAATTAGGTACAGTTTAAGGGATATGCTTTTTTACTGTGAGCGGGGTTGCCTCTCCACAGATCTGACTTAATCTCTGACTAAGTCTAACTTGTCTTGTCTTTCTTAAACATATGCCTGAGTTTTCGGTTCATAATACTGACTCAGAGTGCTGACTCAGGCCTTAGCTGTTCACTCGGCAGCTGCTGAAGTGTTGATGGATGGTCTACATAGAGTCATTGTGATTTGAATGAGACGTGAATGTGATCTGACAGCTCTCACATGTTCACTATCTGCTCTGGGACTGAGGTGTGAAGACAGGGACATGAGCTTATCCACTCACCACATCCAGGGACTTAAAGGCACTGTACAAGATTCTTCCCTTGCTCCTGTACAGATTAGGGTTGTCAAAAGTAACGAAAATCAGATACTAATCCATACTAAAACTGGACGCTCGTTTGAGCAATTATTGATACTAAAAAAGTCACAGTCACAGGACGGAAATGAACCTTTCCTGAATAACTTATAACTGGAATTATCTCTTGAGCTGTATCAGTATAAGACCACATAGATTAGTACATGGACCACTGTGGAACCTACGTGGATGACAGATACAAGGGACTGCACAGATACAAAGTCACATGGTAATATAGAAAAAAATACTCAAATTTAATATATGCGTGTTTTTATTATTATTATTATTATTATTATTATTATTATTATTATTATTATTACCGTTATGGTGTCAGTATTGGGTATCAAGTCTATGTTGAAATTTTTGTTTTGTGACAACACTATATTAGGTCCTGGTGTCTGATTTTCTTTTCTTTTTTCTTTTTTTTTGCCTTTTTATGTGACTGTGCAATAGAATGTCTTATTTTTTTTTTAAATTTATATAATTATATATATATTTTTTTTTCAAGTAAAGATAGTATGATATCAGTTATGACATAGATAATAATAATAATCCTGATTAACTCAGGATCCAAAATCCAAACCTCACCCTAACACAGAGAAGATAACTGTCCATTAGAAATGAAAAAAGCAGAGGGAACTCTATAAATTGTAGTGTTGTCACAATACTAAAATTTCAAACTCAGTTTCGTCCATCCATCCATTTTCTTCCAAGACATAGTCCCTCCAGCGTGTCCTGGGTCTTCCCCGTGGCCTCTTCCGGGTGGGACATGCCTGGAACACCTCCCTTAGGAGGAATCCAGGATGCTCAATTTTGATACTAAGAAATATGCTCAGTACTCGATACTCAATCATTTTCAACACAAAATAATAGTTAAAAATATTTTATCCTATGATCATCCTATCCTTGTTCACATAGGTCATGTTTTTTCCCTGTGTATGTATTTTTTTAAAGCATTGATACTTGTTAAAAAGAGTATCTATTAGTTTCAGTACTATTTTAAGTATCTATTAGTTTCTGATTTTCAGTACTTTTGACAACACCAATTGCTTGAAGAAATTGGTGTTAATAATTACATTCTTTGCAATACAACTTCACTAAAGACTTATTGCCATTTTTAGAGACACAATCCCCAATATCCCAGTAAAAGTTACTATGAATACGGGGCTTTTGATATGGTGAGGAAAAACACGGATTACATCACATTCTGCTCAAGTGATGAGATAATCTTAATGATTTCATGGAATATGGTCTCACAGTATGAACCTGTTTTACTACAATATTGTGAGGAGGCTCACTGCAATATAGAAACAAGGATGTAGAAATAACAGAAATGCATTGTAATAATTTCCTTCTTTTGTCAAAATTACAATTCTATAATTTATATTTTGACACAATTCTAAGATATTGTCAGTAATGTTGTGATGATGATCAAACAGTATGTGCTTTGTAGAAAATAAGGAAAAACACACAGTCTAAAATAGTCCAAAACCCCTATGATCCAAGCCTGATGCGTCTAAATGTAGAAGCACTATTTTTAACCTCTCCGCATGTATCCTGCAGCGGTCGCCATGACGACAGACGAGGCGGAGAGCCAGCAGAAGAAGCCCCGACAGCAGCAGGAGGAGGGGGGGCAGGAGGAGCACCCGCCCTCCCCAGACCACGAACACCTCCTCCGGGCCCGCAACAGGCACTCAGCAGGACGTGGGCTCTCCAGGCTCTTCTCCTCCTTCCTCAAGAGGCGCTCCCAGTGCGAGGACACCCCACCCGACAAGGACGACAAGGACCATGAGGAGGCCAAGGCACCCATTGCTGACCCGGAGCCCGAGCTGAGGGCCGAGGGAGAGGCGGCCGCTGACCAGCACTCGGTGAGCAGTGCCGAGGCAGAGGTACTGTCAGTGTGGCCCCCAGGGACCGGCTGGAGGGCCAGGTCCACTGGAGTCTGAGTGGACCTGTTACATAATGTCTCTTTAAGTTTACATGGTACTACTTCTGAGTAGTTAATTTACACAAAAGCTGTCACAGCCCGACCTATATATCAGCTTTTAGCATTTCTCAGACAAAATGAGCACAGGATTAACATAACATTAACATAATACTTATGGATACAGTACTAAGACAGCAGGTAACAGCTCCTACATGGAGCTTTAATAACAACATGTATGAAATCACGTGTCATATGTCTAATCTGTACATCATCATGTAAAATCATAAAAAATAAGTACATTTCACAATAATACAATTCTAAGACCTAAACTTGTTTCATGTATAGCTTATATTTTTAGATAGGTCACTGTGGATAAAGGTGTTTGTGAGTTATCAAGATTTCCAGTCCTGTTAAATAATTGACTTTAGTCATTTCAAATGTTGTTTTAGTATCAGCATCAAATCTGCTGCACTGTCTGTCTAATTTTAAATATTTGATGGATTTCAAACCTGGATGAAAGATCTGTGAGCGTTGCAGGTTTGACTGAGATATCAAATCCAAAGTATAAAGGTATCATTTTATTACAAAAGAGATACACATATTTTTGTAACACAAATGGTTGTAATGACAATAATAACAACATTAAATTTAGCAAAAAGTCTCTTGACTGTCTTCTGTCAATTTAACGGTTTTAGCTTGTTTTTAAATGCTACATTTTGAGGGCATTTCCCCATTCAAAGAAATAATATTTAGTTTAACATTATTCCTATGTCAATGGTCCTGATTATTCAACATTCTGAAACCCATGGATGGAAATGCTCTCTAGTCTATTCTGTAGTTTTTTTTAATATGTAAAATAGGTTACATGTTATGGCCTAACTTTTTGTCAACAGAATTATATAGCAGTTGCATGCTCTTGCATGTGCATTCTTTAGATTTATGTCATTTTAAAACATTTTTAGTTCTATTTGTTAAATTGAACTCTCTTTGCTTTTTAGGCTGATCTGGTGGAGAAGAAAGACGGAGAGGAGCAGAAGGAGGGCGAGGACAAGGCAGAGGAAAAGGAGAAAGAGCCGGAGGGGGAGGAGGGACCCAAGGCCGCTGCGGAGGAGACCAAGGAGACGAAGGAAGGAGACGACGAGAAGAAAGAGGACGTGGCCGCTCCAGACGAGGAAGCGCAGAAGGAGGGCGAGGAGAAGAGCCCGGAGGAGGACACCAAAGCTCCCAAAGCCCCACGCAGACCCAGGAACATGGAGATCACCGTCACTCTACTGGACGACACCACCTACGAGCTCGAGCTGGAGGTCAGAACTAGAGTTGTTGGCCTTTAGTTGTTTAGTTAATTGGTCGATGGTGTCTTAGTTGACCAAAATTTGTATTAGTCAGTTAATCCTTTTATTTAGATTATGAGAATTTATCTGGGACCACAGCAGAAAGGAGAAGTGAGTGAAAGAGTTGGCTGAAGATGTGATGGTATTTTTTTATTTTTACATGCAAAGAGGCAGATTAATTACTTAGATACCCAAAATATTCATTAATTTAATCTATCTTTATATAACTACATTATTTCCTAGTACTTTTGTCCTGTAGTTTTCGCATGTGAGTGCAGTTTAGATCAGATACACAGAGATACATAAGTTTCGAGCTTTTGCCACGCCTACTTTCTGGTCGACTAATCAATCAGCAGGCCAAGAATTTCTTTAGCCGACTACAAACATAGTCTGAACCATTTAAACAAAGGACATGTCAAATTGTAAAAACACATCTGGAGAAGTTGTTTAATTCACACAGTTTCATAATAATGTAGTAATATTTATGTGAAAGTACTCTTAATTGAAGGCGCTAGACCAGATTCTACTGTCTTAAAAACATGAAAAACATAACTAATTCATTTTAAACGGCTTTTCCCAACTCTTCGAGACCAGAGGGGGGTTTTGCTGTGATCGTAAAGCTATTGCGCACTTCCTGATTACCAGACAATAAAACGTTTTATAATTAGATGAAGACGGTGCACAGCTGCCATATTTTGATCTTTCCCCATATATTGGGGAACATTTTTGCTCAAAAACATGGGGAAAATGGGTACAGGGCCTTTGAGTACGTTTTTGGCTATTTTACTCTTTTCGGTGACTCAAATGAGTGAGTCAAATTGATGTCAAATTGATGACAAATACAGTAGCAGTTCAGTTCAGGCCATTCGGATTTAGAGGAAATAAAATGCACTTTTGAATAATTCAGTCATAGCAATGAATGGCTTTAATTGACAGCTGATTTACAGTGACAGAAAGTACATACTGGTCATATAGTGTAATGTGATCCTACAGAGGAGCTGAGCCCAGCAGCAGTATTGAGCTGTCAGTCATGTGTCAGTCATATGTCAGCCTACACACGGACCTGATCAGACTGAGAACTGTTCTGTCACTCAACACATGCAGCAGATCCAGGCTCACATATGGAGGGTGATGGGTCACATGCAGTTTTATAATTAGACCTGGAACGCAAGAAAAACGTCCACACAGCTATATATTAGCTCCCATTTAGGACTGTCACGATGATTACTATATCAACTTATTGTTCAATAGATGAAAGTTGGAACAATATATTTATGGGGCTCAATATTTATCATGTGTACATTTTCTTTAGTATAGTAATAGCAGGGAGATTTTTGCCATTTTTATGTAGTAAAAGTAAGAGATTTGAGATATAAAGGGTTGGATAAGTCACTTCGGGGGCTAATTAGTTTGCTCAGTATGTTATTTATTTGTTGTAGCTGATGCCTTTTGTGTCAGTGGCATAAAGTAGTTTCAGTATTATTGTTTTTATTGCAATATTTCTTTATAGCAATATATCATGCTTCAAAATTAGTTATTGTGACAGACCCACCAGGTCTGATGAAGAGCTGATGCCTGAAATGTACACAATAATAAATAAGAAATGGGAGCTGTGCAGACCTTTTTCTTGTTTTATAGTTGAACTTTTTGATGGATGTATTCTGGATGTGTGTGTCTTCCTCTTAAACTATTGTGACAGTTAAAACAACAAATGTCAACAAATGTCCAGGCTTGATCCAGAAAAAGGTATCATTCAACAGTGGCCAAGGAATATAAAACCCACTCAAATACAAAATACAATTGTCCCAAAATGTGCACATTGGCTTAAATAAACATGACACACTCAAAGAATGTAGTGGTTCCTTCTGAAAGAGCTATTTCCAACCCTCAAAATGATTGCTGCAAGGGTCTCACACACATGGACTGTGCTGTAGTGACTCATTACAAACAGGCTGAGTAGTGATCCTTCTTTAGCCCAGAGAAAAGTGTGACCACGGCATCACTCACTGGTTCTCTACAGCTGGTACTCTCCTCCTCTCTTTTCAACTCCTCCCTCTCTCCTTCTCCTCTTCCTTTCTCCTCTTCTTCTCCTCCGCCTACTCCTCCTCCTTGTTCATCTCCTCTCTCCCCCCTTCTGTAGTGACTCATTACAAACAGACTGGTTCTCTGCAACTCTCTCATCTCATCATCATCCTCCCCTCCTCCCTCTCTCTCTCGCCCTCGTTCTCTCTTTCTCTTCTTCCTTTTCTCTCGCCTCTCGCATTCTCCTCTCTCCCCGTCTCCTGTCTTCTACGCCCTCCTTCTCTCCTTCTGTCCACCTGCTCTCTCTTTTCCTTCGCCTTTTCTTCTCCTCCAAACTTCCATCCTCTCATGCTCCCTCTCTCTTCCTCTCTTCTCTTCTCTTTCTCCTCCTCTCCGCCTGTCTGACTCACTGCTCCATCAGGCTCTTATCACTTTGCTGTGTGTAGCTAATATGATGAGCTAATGTTGGAACACAGAGGCTGTCAAACATCTGATTACAATTTGTGACCAACATTATGATTGTGACTAGGTTTGCAATCATATTTTTGGAAATGCTTTCAAATAGATTAAAAATGATAAGGAAATTAATAAACGCCACTTACAAGTTTACAAGCATTTGCATTAGGCATTTAATATTTTGATTTGACAACATTTGAAATTTCTCACTTTCATCAGTGCTAAAAAATCTATTTCTTTATCCTGCAGACATTGGTGAGCTGGAAGTCAGATGTTGACTGTTATTACTTGTTGCCAAATGTAACTAACTTATAAACAACCACCATTTGCCTGCATGGTCTACAAATGTCATAATTTATGTTTTTTAATGTTGTCTTGTGGTCTGTCTGCGGGTAAAGAAACATGCGAAAGGTCAGGACCTGTTTGACAAAGTGTGTGACCACCTGAACCTGCTGGAGAAGGACTACTATGGCCTGGCCATCTGGGACACGCCCACTCTCAAGGTGAGACCCCCACCCCCTCTTCTTTAGTCCTCTAGACCCCGCCTCTCCTCCCCCTTCACTCTCCCCCTCAATCCTAAAAAACAAAACTCAATTGCACAGTACAACTATATATTTGCCCCTATTAAAACAGTATATTGTGTCTATAATATACAGTTATTTTGCACTAAATACTTGAGTTGTCCTCTTCAGACGTGGATGGACATGACCAAGGAGATCCGGAGGCAGGTGCGAGGAGCCAACTACAACTTCACCTTCAATGTCAAGTTCTATCCCCCCGACCCCGCCCAGCTGTCAGAGGATATCACCAGGTAGTAGAAGTACTATTAACATGTATTTATACTGTCAGAGGATATCACCAGCCACTACACTACTTATCCTACCAGAGACAATCACTGGATACAACAAGTACTTTTAATAAATGCTTTTACTGTCAGAGGACATCACCAGATACTATATGTACTACCAACATTTGCCTTTACTATCATAGGGCATTACCAACTCAATTAAACTTTATTTCTAGAGCAGTTTAAAAGTAACACAGTCAACCAAAGTGCTGTACACGAATTAAACAAAACACATAACAAACAGTGACAAATGGTAAAAAGTCAACCAACAAAAGAAGTGAGACTTACAGAGGGACTTAAAAAAAGGGAGTGAGTCGGACAGCCTAATGTGCAGCGGGAGCTGATTCCACTGCCTTGGAGCAGTGACTGCAAGTGCACCATCACCTCGGTGTTTTCTCCTGGTCTTGGGGACATGGAGACATGGAGCCTGATCTGCTGACCTGAGTGCACAAGAGGGGGTGTGAGGTGCATGCAGGTCAGGCCAGAGTCTGAGTGCCAGACCATTTAAAAGCAAATAAAAGAATACCAGATAACACAATTACTATTAAAATATACTTTATTATATATTATTATATTTTATACTTACACATTACACATGTCTATGATACACTTTTCGCCCATAGTATAAGCCATTCATCTGGTTCATACACAGCCCACTCGCAAGGCTCATACAGTCTCTGTATCAAATATTCATGCTAGTGTGGTGTAGTACATGACATATATTCTGTCTATGTGGGTCACTGAAGTATTTTTGGAACATGTCAAAATGAAATGCTTTAAATCATGTTTCCACATTTAGTAAACAGTATGAACTATGATGTAATTTTTTTCTCGAATATAACGTAAAAAGTTCTGATACAAAAGCCCACACAATAATATTCCAAACTGACTTGTTAGATTGAAATTAATGTGCAATAAACAAGGTCTACTGTTTTATGCACAAATCAATTTGTGGATCTCAAGGTACTACAAGTATTATTAAAATATACTGTCAGAGGACATCACCAGGTACTACATTTACTACCAAAATGTACTTTCACTATCAGCAAACGCCACCAGGTAACAGGTGTACTATTAAAATGTACTTGTATTATCAGATGACTTTGCCAGAGAACAAATGTACTAACTAAATGTACTTATATCAAAGGACAGAGTACCATAAATACATGTCAAATTTTGCATACACTATCAGAAGACATATCCAGGTAACTTATGTACAACCAAAATGTACTTTTACTATCAGAGAACATCATTAGGCAACAAATGCACTACTGAAATGTACTTCATACTATCTGAGGACATCTCTTCTCTCAGCTCCTCTGTCACTATGGTCACCTTACCAATCAAAATTATTCTATTATCTGTGTGTGTGGAACTGCAACAAATATAGCTTCAATCACCTCAGTGACTAAAAGACTGAAAACCTGTCTAAAAAAATCTTTCTCTCATTATTCTGGAATTTATTAAATAGAAGTAATTTTGGTCATCCTAATTGACAATACTGACTTTGATGCACACATCAAGTGATACTAGTGCAAACTCCAAAAATTGCATTTAATTCCTTTTAACAAATATAAAATAAGATAAGACAAAACTGGTCCAAATGCATTATTCAGCTGTTATTTATCTCTCAACAACAATAGAACAACTTGTAAATAAAAGTTCAAACATTATGAGACTTTCTTGACCGACTACGACCAGTAAATAGTCCGATTTATATGTCCAACCAGGATATCGGCTGAACTGATATTTGGAAGCCGATATCTGATCCAGCAAATTTTTCAGTATCAGTGCCGATATCTGATATCAGTATTGGATCAGTGCATCCCTAATTGTACCGACTGTGGAATTATGGGAGGAAGATCTTTCTCCTTTTGATTGGGACAAATATGGGTCTGCTCCCAGTAAACCTGCTGAGCCCTGGTTTACACGACCCTCTAAATCATTATTTGAATTTTACAAGTTAGGACTGCACCATAACAACAAAGAGATTAAACATATTTATTCAGTGGTCTGAACGAAGCCATGATCATCAATGGTTTAAATGGAGAGACTGAGAAAATAGGAGGTTCATTTTAAGAGTGAGTGGAGTTTTTCTACTTCAAGACACATTGTGCTTTTGTCAGTATTTAGTATTAAACTATTACAATGTAAATCACAATTAAACATTTTGTTCATTGTAAACCGCATTCAGGTCAGACAAACTTTCTGCGTCAAAGGTACTTACATGCAAAGTCTATTTAGATGTGTGTTTAGGCGAGTCTTAGTCCGTGGTGCTTTTAATCAGTTGACTTAGCACTTTTGAGCGTTCACACCCCAGGAGTCAAACACCAGAGTACTTTTGGCAGCATTCGCAATGCCTCAATGTGTTTCAAGTATCTGCCCTCAAATGCAAAGGTGTTCAACTAGAGGCCTTTAGTACAATTTTTAAACCTCATCTGAACCTATGAGAAGAAGCATTTCACTATAGCCAGCAGTGGTTCTAGTTCATCTCTACTACCAGAGGGCGGTGCTGAAAGCACTGAAGGATTCATCTGCATGAATTAATATTGGCCGATAAAATGTTGTGATGCCATCTGAAACACAGCAATAAACTGATTAATAACTCATTAAAGTTGATTTTACATAACGCATCCCATTTAACATGTATGAGTCCTATCTTATGTTGTGCCTTAGGTACTACCTGTGCCTCCAGCTGCGTAAGGACATCCTGGCTGGCCGTCTACCCTGCTCCTTCGTCACCCTAGCTCTGCTGGGCTCGTACGCCCTGCAGTCAGAGCTGGGCGAGTACGACCCCGAGGTGCACCTGCCAGACTATGCCAAGAGCCTAAAGATCGCCCAGGGACAGACACCCGAGCTGGAAGAGAAGATGATGGAGTTACACCGCACATACAGGTCAAGCGCTGGGCAAATGTGTGACAAAGTGGGCAAATTTAAAGCAAAGTCTGTCAAACGTAGAGCTGACTGGGTCAAATACAGGTGGAGGGTAGGGCTTCAGAGCAGGGAGGGTAACAGGAGTATTTTGGGTTGGCTCATTAGTCACACAGGCAGGTGGTGGTTAAAGGATGGACTTGTTTAGAGGACACACAGAATAATGTTACAGCTATGCAATAATTGGCTTAAAGGTTTGTAGCCTCTGCTCGTACAATTGAAGAAACGTGTTACAAACACAACTGAACTTGGGTTGCCACTGCCTTAACCTGCAGATGGAGGACACATACACATTTTTCTTATTCTCAGTATATGGAAAGTGTATATGAAGGCTGCACTAGCACTGATAAATGATTGGTTCAAACCAACTCGATTTCAGCATTGAAACTGGCACCCCAAATGAGACATTCATATAAGGGTTCTGTGCAGTTTTGAGTCCTTTATGTTGAGACAAATCTATGAATATGTTTGTCTTCCTCTGGGTTATCACTGTAATAATGTGTGTGTTTGTTACAGGGCGATGACCCCAGCCCAGGCAGACCTGATGTTCCTGGAGAATGCCAAGAAGTTGTCCATGTACGGAGTGGACCTGCACCAGGCCAAGGTGAGACCAGAATACACATCTTTTCTGATTACCTGCTTGTCTCCTTGGAGATGTTATTCCACAATATGGCATTAAACTTCCCGGTTTTGCATATATATACACAGTGAAATTACCTTGAAAAATGTACATTCTTACTGTCGGCGTGTTTGCTTCTCCACAGATCAGACTTGTAACTAGGTCCAGTTCATGGTGCCGTGGTGCCATCCCCATATTGATAGACAGGTTTATGCCATATTGAGACATTCCAGGCAAAGCACTATGTCTGGAATCTCATATCTCAGGCATAGTATTAATGGAGAAAATTCTTTGAGAATTTTACTTCCAGGGCAGAGAGTCAAGACCCACTGTTGAGCTGTATAGAACAGGGCAGTATGTAACCAAACATATTATGGCAGTATCAGCTGCCATGGCATCTACAATATTTAACTAATTTAAGGCAGCAAGATTAATTGCAATCAAAACGAAAGGCTGCAATCATTTCCTTGACAAACAACAAAATCTCCTTTCTTATTCTGTAAAAAAACTGTTAACCCTGTAGTTTAGATCTGCACAAATACATTCTGAAATGTGATTCTTGTATTAGTTTGTCACTTTGTCAGTTGTCTGTTTGTCAATCCTCCTGGACATGTTTATTAAAATGTTTATTATGTATATTATTAAAACATAAATTGCTAATCTAATCACAATGCTTGGCTGAAAAAAAACACAATGTGATATTTTTCCAAATTCATTCTGCCTCAAACAAAGTTATTTGAGTATATACATATTTTTTCACATATCTGAGTCCTTATCTAGTTGTATATCAGATCAGGCCTGGTAGCAGCTGTGTAGGGGCTGCTCTTTGATAATACTGTGCGTCACTCCTGCTGTCACTCATGTCCCACGGCTTAAACCAGGAAAAGCATGTGACCCCACCAAAACAGGTCAATCTGCAGTGAAAGGAATTAGACAGATGTGGATTGTGCAACACTGCCTCCTGCTGGAGCATGTGTGAAAGTGCACATTGGATACCAGACACATACTTGTATAAATAGTATACAGCATATACTAATAATATATTTATATAAATTACAGATAATTTCTCTTAATCTACAGTTTAAAAAGGTCCATGTGCTTTTAATTTGAGAGTGGTGCACTTGGACCTGTGTGGTTTTATGTGGTCTCAGTGGTGTAAATAGGGAGTCTCAGAGTGACTCGTGTCGCACTCTGGAGCACTGTGTGTGGTGTGAAAGCAGCCAACACAACTTCACCACACACTCCTCAGATTTCCCCAAAAGAGGCTGGTATCATACCCTGAGACAAAATAAGTTATTGTGTTTGGATATATAAATCTATATATAGGTCATTGTCACATAGCTAACAGCAGAGTCTGTAGTGAAACGTGCTGTCATGTATGTTGTGTAGGACCTGGATGGGGTCGACATCATGCTGGGCGTCTGCTCCTCAGGCCTCATGGTCTACAAAGACAAGCTGAGGATCAACCGCTTCCCCTGGCCCAAAGTGCTCAAGGTGTCCTACAAGAGGAGCAGCTTCTTCATCAAAGTCAGACCCTCTGAGGTACAGGCACTTGGAATTATATTTTTATATTTTTAATTTCTACACACACAGGATTTTCTGGACTATACGTCGCTCCGGGGTATAAGTTGCACCAGCGAAAAAAGCATAATAATGAAGAAAAAAATATATAGAAGTTGCACTGGACTATAAATTGCATTTTGGGGGAAATTTATTTTACAAAATCCGAGATGAAGAACAGACATTTTATCTTTAAAGGCAAGTTATAATAATAACAATAAAACAGACAACAACAGGCGGAATAGCAGTACAGCATGCTATCATAGCACATAGAGAACAAACTGTCTTGTGATGTTTACGTAAGATATTAACAGTTTATCAGACTACTCATCTACGCTAACGTAACACGCCGGGTTGTCCACAAACACAAGAGACACGAGAGTTTTTTTTCACTCATATTTACTGTGGTCTTACATCTTCATCACAATTCACACCGTAGAACTAGCAAACACAAAATATAACACATAAAAAACTTTATAATTTACTTCTCAATTGTCTCGGGTAATACTTAGCATCGGAAAACAGGAAGTAGTTTTCATTACCTTAAACTAGACTTATGATAAACTAAACATTTATAATATTGTTCCAAATGAAAGATTATGAACTTTATGGTCTTATAAATGAAGAGGAAATAAATAAGGGGAAATTAAATATGAAATGTATAAAAGAAAACGAGTCAAGTAAATTTTCTTAAAGGTATTACAAACAGCACCATCTAGTGGGCAAACAAGTGAACTGTAACATGTATAATCAACTGTTACATAACACATAAAGAAATATGAAAATATGTAAACACATACATGAAGCATAGACAGTGAACTGAATAAGTGACTGGTATGTTAACATAAGATATTAACAGTTAATCAGATAACTAAAACATAAAAAACAAGCTCACAAGTTTACTCTCACTCCAGATCACTAAATCCATTGAATTCCTCATCCTTCGTGTAGCTTCTGAACAACTCTGCCTGCTCTGGAAGTAGATGAAGTGCCAAAGTAGATGGCTGTCATACTGGTACACAAGTCTAGAGTGCCCTCGCACAGTTGCCAATGTGACAATAACGAAGATGTGAAATTATATATTTTAATAATTTCACATATAAGTTGCATCTGAGTATAAACTAACTGGCCAAACTATGAAAAAAGTGCGACTTATAGTCCGGAAAATATGGTATAGGTATATGTAGATATGCAGATATGTGAAACACATTCAAACACATTCGCTTCAGATTTATCCAATTATTGGAAGAAATAAAAAATTGTCAAAAAATTTAATTTCAGTTAAATCAATACTCAATACAGTTAAATAAAAAAGTAAATGTAAATGTAAACTGTTTTTATCTGGCTGTTTATGATCTTTACTTCAGAAAGATTGATTTGATAAAGCCCGTCACAAACTGGGATGGTGATCTTATAGACAGTGTGAGTGAAAGAAAATGAAGAATTTCACTGTTGTTTGGTCCTGGTGTCAATAACTGTGAATAACATTTTGATGTTTCTTCTCACAATAATTCGAACCCAAAAATTATATATCGTCACATTTTCAGATGTTATGCCAACCACACAAAAATAAGTTTAGTCCACCTGTATTTCTTATCCAATGTAATCCTATACTTTGTAGAGAAGCCTTCTATAACAGCTGTGTCCTGTAGGTGGAGCTATACGAAAGTGCCATTGGATTCAAACTGCCCAACTACAAAGCCGCCAAGAAGCTGTGGAAAGTGTGTGTGGAGCACCATACCTTCTTCAGGTCAATCAAGCTTCATAACATCGTTACACATACAAGCATACACATTGCATAACTTATAATGTATATTTGCACATATGGAATTCTTGTATATTCACAGGTTTTGCTTTACTTACTTTTCCCCTCTCTTTCTTTTAAGCATAATTTGTGCTCAGAGTGATTCAAAGTGCTCTGCAGAACAAGCAGGGTGTGTTAAAATTACAATAATCTACCCCAAAAAAGTCACACAGTACACCTTTTCTATTAATTATAAAATATTTTTTTTTATTTGTGATGTACCTCTAAACAGAAACATTTTGCACCTCAACTTAGTAGTGTTACGCTTTTTTATGCTATATTCACTGAAAACAACATATTAATATTTATAGGTTTCACTTTTGGTTTTTGACACTCTGAGTCTCCCCTCCTTCTCCTCCCCAGTCCCCCTGATTGTATTGCTATCACAACACAATCCTGCTAATGAAACTACTACACATCACGTTTGACAAGTTCTTACATACAGTTTTGTATCATGCTTTTGTATATTTATGGAGAATTGTCATGTGGAAGTATGGATGATGTCGGCTTGTGGACTGAGCATTACACAGAATCTTACAGCTAACCAAAAGGAGGGTTTGAACAGCCCAGGAGAGATTGCTAAAATAATCAAACATGCATGGATGGCATTGAAAACCTCTCCAGACATGTTTTTGAAGAGGGAATATGTTATAACATGGTAGAAAGCTCAAACTAATTTTTGCATGTGCATTTATGACACCCTAAGCATTGTTGTGTATGTGTGTGTACAGGCTGACCTCCACAGAGATGGCCACTACCCCCAGAAAGTTCCTGGCTCTGGGCTCTAAGTTCCGGTACAGCGGGCGCACCCAGGCCCAGACCCGACAGGCCAGCTCCCTGATCGACCGACCCGCCCCTGCCTTCCAGAGGACCAACAGCAAGAGGAATTCACGTAGCTTGGATGGGGGTATGTGTGTCTGCTGATCATAAAACACTCTATATATTAAATGCTTTTTGCTGTAGTTGCATTCAAACAGAAAATAGGGTTTGTGAATCATCAAAGTGATCCGGTCTCACAGCATTTTAGCAAACAGGGGCCACACATTTTGCAGTACAGGCTGATTCCACTACAAGTAGCTCTGCGGCACTGTGCTGTGCTGCTCTCCAAAGTACTTACACTTCTGTTGTAGTGAATGACAGTAGCTCCACATCCCATGTAAATACTTTTTTGAAAGAAACAGTGAATACCACCAACTTTTTTTTCACCAGAATACTTATAATGGATGGTGTTGTATAAGCATTGTAGATTATTAACTGGACTCAGTAGCCTGTTAACATTGATTCTCGGTCAATAAAAATACTGACAGAAGAAAACTTTTATTAACTTGCTTTTAAAGTCCTTAAAGTGAGATTAAAAACCTAAATTCCACAATCACATTGCAAATAGAGCTGCTGAACTGGGCATTGCCTGGAGGACTAAAGAGGAGTGTGAGAGGGAGGAGCAGTGTGATTGGTCTAACAGGTATCCACACTTTGTATTTTTGTAATCAGGGTAGTCCTGTGTGATGCCATGTAGTGCTTGAAATTGCAGTGGCTACTAGAGGCAGCACACACAGTTTTTGACCAGAGAGTTGCAAATTAATGTAGTTTGCATTCAAATTGACTATAAAGAAGAAACAATGCTATTAAAACACCATGTACAGTTAGTACAGTTAATTGTAAAAAAAAAAAAAAAAAAAAAAAAAGTTTATTTTGTGTTTAGTTCCACTTTAATTACACTTGTGGTGGAGAAAAAATGATTTCAACTTGTGCTCTTGCACATGCTCTTCTGAAGCTCCTCAGGGCTCCACAACCCTTTGTGGCACACCTGTAAGGTGACAAAACACATCCAGCGGGTGTGTCCAGTCTAAGCTCTGTCAAAGCTGGAAACAGTCCTGGAGGTGTTCAATATTTTATTGTTGTTTGTGTTGTCAGCCATGGCGTCCACTCCAGACAACAAGTCATCCCGCCCTGTCAGCGCCCCTGTGATGTCACCCATCTCACCCGGTGAAGCCACGCCCTCCCCACTCCTGCCCGCCCTCCGTCACCTTAGCGACCAACACGACAGTTCCACCCCCAAAAGCCGGCGCTCTGCAGACAGGAAGCACGAGATCAGGGCGGACAGTCGGCAAACAGACTCCCCCAAGAGCCATAGTCCCAGGCTCGACTTCACCCCGGAGCTCAAGGTGGGTACAGCGGGATGGGGAGGGTAGAAACAGGGGGGTAGGTGCAGCAGGGTGGGGAGGGAGGGGTGGATATAGAAGTGTGGGTACAGTGGGGAGGGTGCCGGAGGGTTTTTATGTCATTCTCTTACAAAAGGAGATTTACAGAGTAGTTAAAAAATACTATACAATAATATGAATTGTATGTATACTTTGTTGTATATAATATTAGTTTTGCTCTAATGATATTTAACATACAAAAATAACAATAACAAAAACAAGCAAAACAAAAAAAAGTTCCTCGTTTATCGCTGGGGTTACATTCTAAAAATAACCTGTAATAGGCGAAATCCGCCAAGTAGTCAGCTTTATTTTTTACAATTATTATATATGTTTTAAGGCTGTAAAACTCCTCACCATACACTTTATACATTTTTCTCAGACAGGCATTAACATTTTCTCACATTTCTCTCTTGTTTAAACACTCTCAAAGTTTAAACCTTCGTAGATTTTATCCCCCTTCCTCGATGATCGCTTTAAATTTGTTGTTCACGTGCCTCTGCTCCAGAGGTATTCACAGAGGCAGAGAAACACTCCCTGCAAAGAAATACATTAGTCCAAAGCATTTGTGAAATTTGTCGGTGCAGAATGTTTCAACGACATTGTGGTTTTTGTCGAGGAGAAAACTTGCAACTTGCATACAGCACTTCAGAGTCACACTGCGATCAAACATTTATGTAAATTTGGCTAAACACATTCTGTACTGTACAGGAGACACGGCACAGAGGAGACTGACTGACAATGGTCTGCAGTCCCTCAGCCAATCAGGAGGCAGAACACAATGCACGTTCATACTCTGTAAAAAAGCATGCAAAATTGCAAAAAAAAACAAAAAAAACAGCAAAAGGTGAACCGTGATATAATGAGGGACAACTGTATAACAATTGCTGTAACTGTGAGGTGATTTTTTGTTCATCTATTTACTTATTTAACTTTTATTGTTTTTTATTTGGTAGATGTGTTTTGATGCAAATCCTTCATATTATTGTGAACACAAAATGTAAGCCTTTAGTTGTGTTGTCAATTAATTGGTCAATTTCATCTTAGTTAGCCAAAGTTTTTATCAAGCGACTGATCATTTTATTTGGATTATAAACTCTTTCACAGTAGAGAAGAGAAGACATGCAGCGAGATGAAGAATTTGTATAGTCTATTACAGCCCTACTGTACTGCCACGGTGCTATTTATGGACTTGGGTTCAATGCTAACCTAGAAATGTCTCCATCGATTGTAGTCTTTTTGAAGTTTTTTATAGAAGTTTTTATCTATTTTAGTGCAACTGTCAGCTTTTAGAAATCCAATTATAGCCATCTAAAGGTTCATAAAAATAACAGCAGTATTGTTACTTTGTAGCTGATGTCATCAACATTCCCAGAGAGGTGAAGCTAACTAGAGGCACTGCTCTGTCTGAAGCTCTGCTACTCAAGTCAGACTTTTATCCGAGCTTTGTTTTAACTCAATCTGTCATTAAAAAACTTACTTGGCTGGAACTACAATAGGATGAGCTGATGATGTGCTCTTAAACAAGTCCCTCTCAAATTAAATTGCCATCACAGACTAGCTAGCATTAGCCATCAGTTTTTTTAGTTAGCCTTTCATTGCCCGGTTTGGGCCTTACCCGATTTGGTACCATTTTTCAAATTGTGCAAGCTGCGGCGCCCTCACGCAAGTTGCTATAGTAGACAGATCTCATTTTTGATATTCATTCGATCAAATTTAAACTTGAAATATGAACTATTTTACTGATTAATACTTGTTCAAAGTCAGTGAGAATTATGTCTGACTTCAGCTAACTTGATGATTATGGTCAAACACGATCCTTTTTGTTTCCCATTTCTAAGAATAAACTCAGTGAAATTAAACATAGCTTCTGACAATGTGCTGTTTAAATCCATTTTGTATTTAAACACCGTGTTGTCACTGCAAAGTAATACCAGAGTGGTTTGTGCTGACTGTGCTGTGTTGTGGTCAGTCAATATCCAGGAGAGAGAGGAGGCACTCCCCTTCTCTGACCGCAGCCCCCGGAGAGCGGGACAGGAAACAGGTTTGTCTCCCCCTGCTGGACACTCCTGCATGATGGCTGGGACAGTATACTAGATAACACAAAGCAAAGATATCAAATAATAAGTAAATAAGTTGCATGTGCATTCTTATGTCACGCTAAATTGTGCATAAATTGTACTGCATGTCCACTGAAATGAATAATGTTAAGTTAAAGAGAACAGCCACTTTTTTACCCATAGACTCCTTACCGTTATAAATTTTGAAAGATGATTTGCTTGATTGACCACTAAAATATACCCAAATTTTAGACAATTTTTTTTGGAACTTCTATAGAAGGACTATATTTGTTTGTCGGCAATGGCAATAATGGAATAATAATGGCACTCTTGATAAACATGAACATTTGCTCTTGTTGTTTAAATACATTTTAAACAAGTCATGGTGTCAAAATCAAAATACAAAAAAAAAAAAAAACCTCCGTCAAGGGTTTCTGTTTTAGTATCAGCAGAGAGCACTGTGCTTCGGGTCAATAGCAGGTGGTAATGAGTGTGTATGTTGTGTGTGTGTGTCGGGGCAGCACTCCCCTCAGGACAAGTCCAAGGACATCATGAGAGTGAGGAAGGTCAGCTCGTCTTCACGAACTCTGTCATACTGTCAGACTGCACCTGCAATAAGATGTCTGCTTCACTGGCATCTGTTTTTTTAATACAGATATTTGGTCACTCTCAGTGACAGGGCAGGATTTACATTTAATATATTTATTAAATTAGCAGATATAATCTATAAAGGTGCACTGTGTAACTTTTCTGGTGGGGGATCTGTCACTCGCTAGTCTCCATGGAGATATTGTTTTGGCAAACAAAAAGCATGCCCTTTGAAAAAAACATTTTTTAATTGAAATTGACTTTTAGTTTAAGACTTAATGCTGCACTCTGAAACCTTCCTGGCAAAGCAATAACCTCTCCATGGAGACAAATGCCAAACCCTCTACCAGAGCTGCATGACGTACCTTTAAAGATATGTTATGTGATCAGTATTATTAGAGAGGGTGACCAAATGAATGTGTGCGTTTGTTAATATGTTGTGTTCACTGTGCACACTGGACTGCTCAGCATGTGTTTTATGGGTTTCCATGTTTATGGCTGTAAACTGTAATGCAAAAGTTCATTATATTGTATATTGTAATGACAAAACATTTGGAAACTGATTCTGTTTTAAACATTTAAGTTTAAATGAAAGCCTGGACGGTCATTATAATATAACAATTGCATTTGATTTCATGATTTGATGGCACAGAAGAGGTCACCTTGTGGACGCTGTAGGGGTCTCACTCATCAGAATACATAACACCCCTCGTGCTGCCTGAGTCTTCCATCACGGCTGTGCACGCACTGTAACCAACAAGATCACAGCAAAAGCTGTGAATCCAAAGGGCACAAGTCAAGTTCTGCTAGGTATACAGGAGAGGCAGAATCGCACTTAGTGATTGGTGGATCAGTAACAAAAACTGATATATCTATATTGACTGCAGTAAATTGCATGTTTATATTTTAATGCACTTATCATCATTTTAAACAGTTTGCAATGGCCCAAAGTTATTCCTCGTTGCAATGTTACCTTATGCATTCTGATCGTCCTAATTATTCTGGATGCTCAGAATGTTTTAAAAGCACTTTTCACCAGTGCAGAATTTTGTTGTCATGGTAATGCTAACATTAACTAGCATGCTAACAGGACACATCCTGATTCTTGGGACAATTAAACCCTTTATAATTAGATGCAGTACCTGACTTGTTTTGACCTGAAGAGCTGCTTACACAATACATCTGTACATGGGCAAGACAAGTTTTGCTCAGATACATGTGAAAAAATCATGTACTTGGCCTTTAAGTAGTTTGGATGCATTTTAACACTAATTAGATCAACGCACTTGTTGCACCCTTTGGATTCCAGCCCTTTCTGTGTTGCTCTGATCTCTTTTATTGTTCTAACTACTGTCCTTCCCCCACAGAAACGGGCTAAGAAACTGGAGGGCGAGACTATTTATATCAGACATAGCAATCTGATGCTAGAGGTTGGTACCACGACAGAGCTCTCTCCGCCGTCGTCATAACTTCTCTCTCTTCTCTTTTTTTGTTTTGTGATTTTTTTTGTTTTCAAAGCTGAATCCTAAAGGCCTGGCATGCACTATCTTCCTGTCTGACACTCATGCAAGTAGCTCCACTATTTGTTCTACCCATTTTTTATTCAAACACATGACTGGAAGAGGGCACTAATTAGTGTTGTCATGATACAAAAATTTCAAACTCAATTTCGATACTAAGGAATAGACTTGATAATCAATACTGATTCCAATACAATGATGATAATAAAAACACCCTTTATTTAGAATGTGATTTTTAACATTATTTTGTAGTACTTTCTTTTATATTAACATGTGGCCTTACATCTGTGTAATCCCTCAGTTGTTCTGGTGGTGGTCCATTGGTGTATACTGGTATATGTGGACTTACCCTGGCTCAGACTGCACGTGGTGCAGCTCTGGTCTGGTGGTTGCAAGTATTCTGTATAGTAAAAAATATGAGAGGAGCTCAGATGGCACGTGGTGCAGTGGGGTGGTACTGGTGAAGGTGCTGCAGCACTCTGGACTAAATCTTGTTCAAATGAGTATCTAGTTTTGATACTAGTTCTTGTATCAGTTAGTGTCCAATTTGCGATACTTTTAACAAGCCTAGTATTAATACAGATTTTGTGTTATTTGATGCTAAAACTGTGAAAATACCAGCTTTTTTTTTCTAAAAAAACAAACAAAAAACATTAGAAATGTTGTCACCACTTAAAGGTGCATTATGTAACTTTTTTATTGTGCTGGCTTCATTTCCTGCTCGTCTCCACCAAGATGTTGCTGTTTTGTCTTGAGTGCGCCACAGTCTGGCATTAAAAGGGGTTAATCAGACATTTGTTTTTTCTTGCTCAAAATAGTACCTTGTAAAACATACATTTTTACTATGAGGGAGGTCTCCTCTCCACAGACCTGACCTGTAACTTGGCCTGCTGTCTCCATGGAAGTAGATATGTTTAATGCCATACTGTGAGCACTTCAGGCAAAGTAATACCATCACAATATAAACAATCAGGTGGCAGACTCTCTGCCAAAAAGGTTGCATAGTGCACTGTGTGGTAGTGCACTACATTACAAAAAATAATCTCTGATATAACCCCCTCCTCCAGTCATGCCTTGCACACCTGGCTCTTACTGATGTCCTCTCCCTTATTCTGGA
Source organism: Periophthalmus magnuspinnatus (assembly GCF_009829125.3). Lineage (NCBI taxonomy): Eukaryota > Metazoa > Chordata > Actinopteri > Gobiiformes > Gobiidae > Periophthalmus > Periophthalmus magnuspinnatus. The sequence goes on from NC_047136.2 coordinate 16,563,669, forward strand.
CCTATTTCTTTGAGAGTCCTTTGGAATTGTGTAGATGTGCTAGTCAACCCTCTCCTGCACATTCTCATGACAATTATTATTTTTCGCTAAATGTTATATTTATAAAGTCAGTTTGGTCTTTGAACTTTTGAATTTTCACCTGGGAACAACAATATAGATGTCTAACTCTTTCACTAAAGCAACTTTTATCCACAGTTCAATGACTTTAAAGGCCATTTTCTCAAAATGCCTTTTTCACTTAAGGACACAAAGGGGGAGTAATACCTATTAGTACATTAAAAAAACTAATTATATTCAATATTTTATGTTATATTTTCTTAATCTATTTCCCATATTTAATTTATTTTCACGTGAAAACACTGACGGATAAAAAAAGAATGTAATACATTTTTTTCTTACATTTAAGTAAGTAAACCACAGGCAAAATCTTACATGATCAAGTTAGTATCATTTTATGAAAAAAAGTGGTTTTATTTATAGTTGTTTTATTATTAAGAGTGTAGTTATATTATAACTCAATGCCTTTTAGCTAGGGGGGATGATACTGAAAAAAAATTAATATCAATCTTTTTTTTTTTGTATCCCAATAATAATATTCAGGTATTATGTCAATCCAAGAGAAAGGAGCTACAATGAGCTAATGTTTTATAATTGAGCAGGTAAAATGAGTGAGTGAGTAAGTATAGTTATTAGTTATGAAGTTAAAACTAGTTTTAACATTCAGTTTCTCTCCCTCTTCCCCCTTCCCCTGTGTATGTATGTGTGTGTGTGTGTGTATGTGTGTGGGGGTGTGTGTGGGTGTGGGTATGTGTGTGGAGGGCAAGTGCGTTAAAATAACGGCCAAGGAAACCATCTCTCATCTGGCCTGTCAGCCTGTATTTGAGTCTATAATGATTCCCTACTCTGTTGTGGTGCATTAAAAACACAGAAAATTATGGGGGGCAAAGTTAACGTTTGAGCAGTATCTGCTTTTGTGGTATCAATACCATCAATATCAGCAGCATCATCAGCAACTGAAATTAAAATTATAATCGAAAATGTACTATTACAAAAAAAATAAAATAAATTGAATTAATTAAATATTCAATATGAATAATATTCAATATTAAATTAATATTTAATATTATTAAATATTTTCCATATTTTCAAAACAACATGTCTCGGCATGTCTATTTTGATCTTCCCATTTCTACTCTTTGGGAACCCTTGTCCTTATCTGTATTAACAATAATGAGATGACATTTTGCTTTGTTTTAACACCTTTTCCACACTCCTTCTTTTTGTACTTTTGCCCCTCCTCCATTTTCTTAGCTCTAGCTTTCTCTTACTATTCCCCCGTTAGCGCTGGTCTTATGTTGTTGTAGTATCTAATGTAGCTTTGTCTGCAGGACGTGGACAAGACGCAGACGGAGATCATGCGTCACCACAGCAGCATCAGCGAGCTCAAGAGGAGTTTCATGGAGTCCGTGCCTGAGCCTAGGCCCAGTGAGTGGGACAAGCGCCTGTCCACCAACTCCCCCTTCAGGACGGCAAGGATCAATGGACAGCTGCCACCCGCTGTGAGTGCACAAACTGAAAAAATCTACACAAGCACCAAAAGATCCAAAACACCCTAGCACACAAACATTTAAACACCCAAGTACCCAAACACCAAAGCACCCTAGCACCAAAATATTCAAGCACCCAAACAGCACAGCATCCAACCGTAAAACTAGGGATGGGCAATATGCCAAAAAATGTATTTCACAAGCCAGATTACGATTTTGATTGTGTCACAATTCATATAGACTTATTATATTTTTATATTTTAGTTCTGAGAGTTGATATATTGCACGTTCCACATTGGGTAGAAAAAGTGTTGATTAAATTTTTGTCATAATATTGCCCAGCCCTACATCCAAACACTCAAACATCCAAACACCATTGCACTCAAAAGCCTAAGTATCCAAACACGCTTCCACCGAAATGGGACAGCGCCCAAGCACCACACTGCTAATTAGAAGGAGTGCTCTGCTGCTGCTGCTGCTGTGCTAACCAGGCTGCTCACTGACAAAATGCAAGTTGAACTGCATTTTACCTCCCATTTACTTAATGGCATAACATTCTAAAGAGCTCATAATTTAAAGGTGCACTATGTAACCTTTCTCAAGGGGTGGCCGCCACTATTGAGATATGATTGCTTTCCCTGGAGCGTTCCACAGTATGATATTAAACTTACCTAACATTCATTCAATTACGGATGTTTTAATTGCTCTACAAATACCTTGAAAAACATGGTCTCTACAGCTTTGGAGAGTGATAAGTTTAATACTATACTGTGAAACATCGCTGTGGTGACAAACAGGCAGCAAATCCTCCACCAGTAAAGTTACAATGTGCACCTTAATTAATATGGACTCCGGGTTTCATGAATTATATTGTAAATTATAATTTCAAAACTGTAGAATTCAAATACAAAACAATCTTGGTTTTGATGCTGTTGTATGTTTGGCCATAATTATTGTCATATATAGTTGTTATGAATTCACTTAAGCTCTAAGTTCAAATGTATTCATTTTAAATAGTAACACAAGATATCCATTTGCCTATTACAATCATACATTTATATGTTATGATATATAATGAGGTCTATGGCAGTGTTTTGCATTTCTTTTGTTTGTCCACTTGATGGCGCTGTTGGCTTGTTGCTGGTGCATTGCTTGAGCATGAGAGAATCTGCAGTCACAGCTTTGGGACTTGCTGTATTTCTTTGGGGGACCATATGGATATTGATTTTATGCATTTGTTTATAATCTCCATGGCAACACACTCTTACCCTGTGGCTGGGGCCCTGAACTCTCTGTGGTGCTTCTATCAAAAGGTCAATGGCATTTTATTTTATTACCTATTCAACAGTAATTGTCCAATACCTCAATCATCTAAAGAGAGAGGCAAGTGGTCATCAGTGGGCGGGACTTACAGCTGAGTGATTGAGGTGACATAAAACATAAAATTCAGCTAGTCTTATGTGCTTGATACTAACTGCTCACTAATGTTTATATCATGAGATTATAAAGGGGACATATAATGCATGGCTCTGCTCAACATGACACTAACAGACTGATGCTTTGTAAAGAAGGATGATTGGACAAAATAAATATGACTCCAGTGAAGGAACACTTTCAGATATAAAATGCAGGTAAGATTATAGCTTTATAAAAACCTTATGTAGTATAATTAGCATAATATGTCTCCTTAGCGTCGTCCAGGTACTCTCTGACCCAGACTAACCCAGCTCGTGATTGGCCACTGCAGCTTTGTCCTTTGCCCACCGCTGCATGGCCTCCTCTGGACTTTTCAAACCTGCATGATTTTGATTACAAGAAGGATAACAGACAATGAGCAATGTGTTGGGACCTGAACCTCCAACTCTTCCCGTGTTCATATGTCATCATGCCTCTCATCTTCCTGTCCTTTATTTCTCCCCTCATTCGTCATTTTCTAGTTTGAACTATGGCTTCTGTTGACAATTGTAACTTTGGTAATCTTAGCGATTCCATGTGTGAAGCATACTTTTTTATTAGTGCAACAGTGGCTCAGCTGTAAGCACACTCATCCACCACCCCAGAGGTTGGATGTTTGAACGACCAGTACATACTGTCATTGTGTCCTTAGGCAAGACACTTTCCCCACCTGAATGTGGTGTATGGCTGAGGGATTTGTTTTGGTTGGAGGGGCTGATAGCGCAGATGGGTGGCCTTGCTTCTGTCTGCCCCAGGCTACAATAAAAATTATCAACACCAGGCATGAAGTGAATGAATAATACACAAAATCAAGCCTTTTGTAAAATCTGGAAAAACTACAATGTATGGAATAGAAATCAATCAAAACATTTTTTTTCACAGCCGAAGCTGATGCTGATTGTTTAGAGTAGAGAACAAATGATGAGTGATAAGTTCTGTCAATATTTTTGCGCTGATATGTAGGGTCGATTTTGATTATTTTCCCCAAATTATGTAATACAGCAAACTCCCCCCAAGCCCTTTTTTAACCACAAACTTATAAGAGAGCTGTGGGGTTATGTTTTGTGCAGCTATCTCTCCGTATTAAAGTGTTAAAATAAAGCTTTGTGTGTATTTTGTAGGCAGCAGATTGACCAAAACCAAATATCAGCCTATGCTCAAGATTTAAGGCCGATAGCTGAAATGCTAAATACTCCAAATATCAGCCAACTGATGTATCGGTCAACCAATATAGTGTGGAGTATTAATGCATACCTTTTGTCATCTCCAAAACAGATCGTTGTTATTGATTGTCAAACTGATTAGTACTTTAGTAACTGATTAACCCATATTTGGGTATTCAGAGTTACTGGTTTCTCAGAGGCATTGCCACCTCAACATGGGCAAATGTGCCAGTTCCTCTCTGCCCCTTTCTGTAACTGTGAATGGCATCACTTTGAGAGAGCTGATTCTAACACCAGCTGCTCTGCTGTAGATCGGCCCCGCTGCAGCTGAGCAGGCCAAAATGTGTTTGTTAGAAAGTTCCATTTTCATTGTTCAAGCCAAATGTTTTCAAATCCATCACGGTGACTAGGAGGAGCAAACTATTTGAAAGGATGTGATTAGCACCATAAAGTTTGCAGTCATGTATGGAAAGTGTTATGAAGACAAGAAAATGTATTCCTCCATGGGGTGTTATTGTGTGTAAGTTTACTAACCCTGCAATTTAAGTGATTTTCACACATGTTAGTATGGTCTGTGGACCGACCCCAGTGTGCTCAAGATTTGGTTTGTTTACTTTTAGGTCGGCCTTGTTCACATACACTGCGCATCTTACACCCCAAACACTTGAGAGTCCATCAGCTGATCGCCAGACTTATTTCTATGACATGCTTCAAGCAGACAGAGCCGTATGAATATGTCAGCACATGCTCAATTCCCCTATACACAGTGGTCTTTACTTTCACCTGTGGCTAAATACATTGTGAGGACTGTGCATGCTGTTGGCGAAGATGAAAAAGCTTTTTCAACAACACACAGACAGACCCAGGCTCACCTGCTCAGACAGAGGCAGGAGGAGACTGTCACAAGTTGATCCACATTGCCTCGTCAGACAAACATGTCAAACAGCAGCTCCAGTGGCCATTCATACATGCTCTTTTTTGCCCAATTCCAAGCACTGTTACTGTCACGGCGGACGCCGTAGTTTGGCCCGAGGTCAGCCACACTTTTTTATTTTTTTAGTTAGTTTTTATTTGAAGGGACAATGTACAGAGACATTATGCTCATAAAACAGAGATGTACTGCACCAGATTATAGCTAAACAGCTAGTTTCCATCTGCAGTTTTTCATCTCCCCACTCCAGAGTGCAGGTTTAGCCACTCCAAGACTTCCTGTTTCAAGCACTCTCGGACCGGCCGTCTACTGCAGACTAGAGTGTGACCGTTGGATTCACATCAGCCCAAGCACACTTCTCTGAGAACAAATGCTCTTTTATGTCAACTTAACTAGAGGCAGTGTGAAAACAACCTTTGAAAGATGTTTTGAAATGTATGAGTTTCTTGTATTAGTTCATCAGTTATGTTAATATTTCTGGACGTCTTTAAAATACGCACTGTGAACTGAATCTTGAGTGAAAATAGATTTGTTATATATTTCTTTAAATAAATTGCATAACTTAGTAGGAATTGAATATCTTTAGAGATTGTAGACGTCTGGCTGCTGTTCTAAACCATGCCGAACTGAATTATGTTGAACATTTAATGTAGCTTCTATGCTACATTAAATTTTCTATGCTACTAATTTTACTCTCCTCCACCTGTTTGTCCATCTTGACCGCCACCTCCACACTGGCCTTGGCCTCCAGACAGTGTTAGCTTGTCCATCTGCCCCAACAGCTGAAGACAATCATTTTCACTCTAACAGCCTCCCATTTTGGCCATTGCAGCACTTTCCAACTCAACGCCCGGGGCAGTATCTTCATAATTTCATAATATTGCTGAATGTGTCGAATTATGAGAACACACAAGATAAAACTCTTCAATTGCGTCACCAAAAATCTAAAGATTCACACTTCCTCAGCTAGATTTATTTTAGAATGCCAAAAATTGTCCCGTTTGCAATATCCTCACATCTGCAGAGTTGGCCCGGTTCAGCACTCAGAATCTCATTACAGAGTGCATTGAATGCCAAAACATAAGAGCAGAATGATTTTGGAAAAGATATCTAATTGCAGTTTTTCTGACAAATATTGGGGAGTGAGATTAGAAAGGAAATTTATAAAGATAAAATCAAGATTCAGTTTGCTGTGCAGATTTTAAACACGCCCAGTAGTGTTAACATTTGAGAGAAGACTGAAATCTGAACTGATAAACTAGTCGAATCCTATGTAGTTCAGAACATGTTTGTATTGCTCCATAGAGTGAATGAAAATGAAAAACGAAAAAATTTGAGGTGGAGGAGCTTCAGTTCAAGTTGTGGGTGCTGCAAGATTTATCACAACTATGAGAGATAAAACCGTGTGATAATATAGTAGAGTAGGAGAGACAGGTGCATACTTTTTACACCGGATGGATGCTGTAATTTGTGATTTTAAAAGTCCGATATTACACAAAATGTACTCTTGTGAGCTTTAAGCCATGTTATAATACTCCTCAAAACATACCCAGAGTTGTGTTTTGTTTCATTTACACATGTTTGAGTAATCCTTTATTATTTGTCTGTCTACATCTCAATATCTCAAGCTCAAAATGCTCTGGTCTGCCTTGTGATGTCATGAACCAGTAGTTTTCAAGTTAATAGCTACCCTTTAGCTTTAGTTCAGCAGAGATTAGCAATTCCAGAGCTGAAATGATTCAAATGATTCTAGTGAAGGTGTGTGGAGTTTACAAACACAGTGGAGCACTTCCTGTATTACGACATGACATCACACGGTGGAAGAGAGGGTTTTCCATTTTAGAAAATAACTCAGCCTAAATATACAAGGTTTGTGTGTTAAACATGTGTGAATGAAACAAAGCAAAACTCCACATGTGTTTCTGTTGAGGAAACAACATAGACAGAAAACAGTGTGATATGGCCCTTTAAATGCAGTGACAATAAAATATACACTCTTTACCTGCGACATTTTGACCCTGACTCCGACAAGTCTTCCACTGATCCAGAACATTCCACAGGCCCTGTCCATCAAACTGGACATCATCCCATGTCCTAAAGAGGAAACAACAGGGTCCAGTCACTGCACACAGGGACCCTGAATGAGGAGTCCTTGTGCCTGCACCACTCTGATGTGACAGGCGCACACGTTCATCCCGCATTTACGTCCAAAGCAAATAAGAGTTTTTCCAGACTCATCATCGCTGATTAACCTGCAGTGCGCTCCTCTAGCCGCACGCTAATTTGCAGTGTACTTCCACAGTTCAATGGCCTACAGGAGCAGAGACACACAAACTTTTGCACTCGCTGAATATTCTCATTTACATCAGTTTTGCAGCAAACATATTACATGCGCTTCTCAATAGTAAATCACATCCAACACGCCCACAAACTGCACATGCTGTTCAGTTTATATTAGCAGTTTAGCCCCTGGATTGATAATTGAGGCCCTTGGTCTTCTGCGAGCTTCAAGCTTATCTATTGAATGGTCAACCTAACATGTAAAAACAGCATGTACAATATGTGTTACTGAAGACCGAAAGATGCTAAACTACACTGTAGCAGAGACAACAGCATGGAAGGGCATACAAAGACATGAGTGTGCATTGATCGTAAGAGAACTACTGTGTTGGGCAGAGCAGAGGCTGTACCAGGCCGTGATGGACTAGACCAAACCCTACATCTCTGAAAGGAGCAGTTTTCTTAAGAATAACTGGTATTGTCTTTCTTAAAGCTTAAAGTATTTTTTTGCTTGTTCTCAAAACGAGGTAAGTAATTTTACCTCTTGCGTCTCTATTTTCCACAAAGTGTTCATGTATTTGAATTTAAGGAGGATGTGCACAGCTTTAGAACAGCTCTTTCAGACTTCAAAGCAGGGCTGCCCTTACACAGTCAACACCCTCTTATCCCAAAGTGTTGCTATCATGAGACTCAACCTCTGCCATTTGGACAACTGTTGCTTATTCAAAGTTTAGACAATGTTGTGTTGAATTGTTCATTGAAATGACACTAGAGCTAATTTTATCAAATGTTTTATAATTAGATATAGATAACGCACAGCTAAGGACTAAGGACATTAGACAATGCTATTCAAACACCACATACACAGTTTAGTAGCACAGAAAAGTAGATTTAGTGTTTAGTTTCACTTTAAAGAATTGTAGCTTTTGTGACTTGCTATCACCATTTGGATTTCAATTTTGATATGCCCTATTCAAAACTCCCTAAACACATTAAGCACTATACAGCTAACCTCATCAGAGAGCAGTGCATAATCCCACTGCGAGTGTCTCCAGTTGCCTTTGCTTTATCTCCTCTCTTGCTCCTCTCTCCTCTGTCTGCCTTGCACTCGTTTGTCTTTCCTCTACCAAACCCGGGGCCCTGCCAGTTCCTATTGTGAAACAGAGCCTATTAATCAGGCAGCCTGAGCACCTCACTGTCCTAGTCTTCCCACAAGTGGCCGGTCCACATTAAGTTTAATAACAGCCCCAGGTCCGCACTGCTGGGCTGAGCTTTGCATTACATCACAATTATGGCCAAGTGGGCTAAAAGCTGAGGAGTGCCTGGTCCGGGCGATGCAACCAATTAGACTATAACTGCTCGATCTGCTCAAGGAGAGAGAAATGGAAATACTTGCTAATGAGACCTTGAAATGTTAAACTTCATCTTATGCAGAACTCAGGATTTTGACCTAAGTTTCAAGGCTATACTGTTAAGCCATTAAATCAGAGTAAATCTACCTATTTGCTCTCCTTACAGTCATGGAAATCAACTTTGGCGGGGCAATTGTCAGAAACAAAATACAATGTAGTTCTGAACTTAAACTTTGTGACTTTTCAGGTGGAGGGTTGCCCACCTGCTTTCCTCCAGGGTGATGTTCTTGCTTTGCCTAGAATGTACCACAGTGTGACATTAAACTATTTATTTGGCTCACCACAGATTGATAGGTGTCGCACTCTGAAAAAGCCCTCAGAAAAAGGCAGAATGTCATGACAAATATCTGAATCTGATCGGTTGAAGCGTCACAACAGCCGAGCAAGCTGAGAAATCAAAGACACAAATGCACAAAGTCTTGCTCTGTAATCGGTCTGAACCACTGGTGGCTTAGGCAGTCACAACAGCGGGAGGTAGGCCAGATGGATTCTCGTGATCTTGTTAATGTGCACATGTTGCAACAATACATCTTACTGCCAAAGTTAGCGTTAAACTTATCCATATCCAATTCTCCATGGAAACGAGGTTGTGACACCACCATGCCAAGTTACAGGCCAGAGATATGGATGAAGCCCACTTACAGCATGAATATAGTTTTTGAGGCACAAGAGAGAGACAATTTATTTGAACGGATTCGGTGATCATTGGTTAATTGTAATTGTAATTTTCCTGGTTTCCCCTTGTTTTAGTATGGTATATTCAAACTTGTGTATGCGTGCAACCCACTTTGTGCAGTAGTTGATAAAATTCTCAGAACTCATCTTTTACCTTTGATAGCATTTTCATTTATTTTGTTATTCGATCATACCAGCCCCCCACCCCTCTCCCCCATGCTTCATTCCCCCTTTGTCTCTGGCCTGTCCTCTGACCACCCTGCTGTTGTGTCCGTTGTGCTGCTGCGGTGGCGGGGGCGCACAGAGGGGGAGGCGCTCTCAGCTCGGACACAAGGTAAGAGCCTGGAGCATGTCCCCGGTCCCTGGAGCCCGACCGCCCGGCACCCACCCCCCTCTGCTGCTGCGGGACCAGGGAGGCTACAGTGACTTTGAGTGGGTGGACGAGGATGACACTGAGGAGGAGGAGGAAGAGGAGGACGTAGGGGGCGTGGCGATCAGCGTCCCAGAGGAAGGGGCGGTCCTGGTACACGCCGCCCGCATACAGCAGTCCCGGATGTCCTTCTTCCTGTCGGGGCTGTTGGTCCTGGCACTCACTGTACTCTGGTTCGCATTTGTTTAAAGCGGTTCTTCGGATGTCCTCCAGGTGCCGCACTGTTTACTCACAAGAGCTGGACCAGAGTGTGGCAGTGTACCAGCCCGAAGCACAGTGCTGTCAGGAGTGAGGGCCCTTCACTGTGGAAATGTACTGCTCGACATGCAGTTTAAAGGCTCATTTATGCTCAGTTTTTTATGTATGTTTGTGTGTATGTGTCAGATATATGTTCTGTTACATAACCATCAGGGGGCGCTCAGTGTTTGTGGGACAATGGACCAAAATGAAAGAAACAGAAGATAAACAAACATGGAGGTACTAAGAGTCAAGACAATTAGGCAATATAGGCTTTATTTGTTTTCTGGCAAGTCCAGACTGATATCTTTCTGTATTTTTATACAGAGGTATATCAGTCTGGTCACCACGCCCTCCATCGCATCTCAAGCCAGAAGTAAACATGATTGTGCAATCAGATTTGTTACATCTTCTTACATGATTGATGTGTGCATGAAGTGTGCATTCTGGATCCCAGGACACTTTACCAAATGATGGACAGATCAACGTAGAAAGTGTTTGGGACATAGAGCATAAATGAGCCTTAATGCTACATCACTGCTTCTGCATCTAGAGGTGATGCTAACTAATCTGGGAAACCTCTTCTGTTTTGAAAACCTGCTCCAGACTAAGTACCAATGTGACACTGACCAAAATGGCTCTATTGTATATGTAGGTCTTTTAAAGTGTTCTGAACTTGATTCTTTAAGCCAGGTGTCCACTGCACGATTATGGTCTTTTATAAGAAAGCAATAGGCTCTCAGTTAGACAAGGATAAAGATTCAATTTAAAGATTACTATGTTTACATAGTCATGAAAACCTTATAACTGACCCAGTCCAGTTCAAACCAAATTTTCAAATGCATATAAACATGAAAACTATTGAGGTGTTTTGGTTGTAATCTCTCAGATCCCAGTAACGCAGAAGCTGATACTTGCTGCGTGTAACGGTGCAGTCCAATTACATTAGGCACCCTTTAGGAGAGGTATTCAACTGCACAGTGTAAGAAACCATAAAAACAGCCAGGAAAATATTAGATGTGAAAGCAAAAGCTCCCAGAGTTGGAACTGTTTTTGTTAATTATAGCAAACAATTAGTACTAATGCAACATTTTGGGACAAAGAAGTGCAGTGGGATTTCTCTGTGCATGTAAACGTAGTGACTGATATTATGAAATCTCAGCAGCAAAATAAGCCCTCCTCTTGCTGTGTTTACGATTTATCTCTCTCAGCAGAAACATCACTTCATCACACAGCGCCCAGAGTTACAATTGAACTAATGCATAATGTTGACCCAATTCGAAATTAAACCTCCGAAAATCTTTTTAAGGTGAGACACTACAGGCAAAACAATGGCACATCAAAGGTTGTTTTCTCAAAATGCATTTTTCTCCCAAAGATCACCTATTAAAGTAGCACCTACATGCAGAAAACTTCATTTTCTACATGTAGTGTATAAAACTTCAAAAACAATAGTTTATGTACAAAGATTTTGATAGAATATAAAGCCAAATTTGTTGCTATCCAATTTTAAGACATATTAAGTAAAATTTTAACTCCAAAAATATCTATACACCCATTTTTACTACGATCTGGTTTACTCAAATCCCTGCTGTACATTTTTTGGTATTTAATACTAACTAAAATGAAAAAAAATTTAAGCGTGGGTCTCTACTTTTAATTAATTAATTGCAATTTTGGCAAGTTTTATAGATACAATTGTGTATTTCTATATGAAAGTACAGAAGTTTCAAATTAATATCTATAAATTTGAGATTTTTTCTCTTTTCACCTGTTGTGTCTTGCCATGAGAAGAAAAATCTTGCAGTGTGAATCCAGCTTTAGTCTGATGCAAGACTTCTGTCTATTGCCAGGTCGATTTTCACTGCTGAACGACCATAGCAACTGTCACTGTGTGGCTGTTTCTTCAGGTATCTGGAGACACAACTAACCTTATCCATGTATCTGCTCTCAGGCATTGTATGAAGTGCATTGTTACTTTCCTCCTGTTATTGGTTAGCTCCATGTCTGTTAGCCCTTTTCAGAGAAGGAATTTAGATGATTCAAGCACCAGTGACATTTAGTCCATAGAATGACCTAGGATGATACAAGGCTATTTCACAGAATGGATTAAGGACATGTGATACACTTTTAGATACACACAGTAACAATACAAATATGTAGCAGCAGAACACTAGTTTTATTTCACTTTCCTTTCTTTGTAGTCGGGATGTATCATTTTTCCCGTGCTATTCTAATATGTCATAATCTGGTTACATTTGGACCAACTAAATGCAGACAATCAATGAAATCCAATGGAGAGTAGGATCCAGAAAGGCATCCTCAGAACTGCCACTTTGTACCCTCCTCTGTCATGTACTGTGGTCACTAGTGAGAATGAGTATATCATTACAGATAGAGTGTTTTGCATGTATAACACTTGTGTTGTAAAATACCTGCCACAAAAACCTGAATCATTTAAGGGGTGTATATATTCTGAAGTTTGAAAGGCTTTTGGGAACATTGTATTGATATTTGACATGCCAAATGAGCTCTGTTTTAAAACCTGGCTTTTACATTTAACAAATTGGATGAGGTGTCTGACGCCCTCTGCTGGCAATTAGAGGGCAGTGAAATATTTGGAGTGGACACAGAGCATCACTTTTGCCAGCATGTTTAGTAATTACTTCCTCCTTCGTCTCCAAAAGCTGTAGGAATACACCATAATTTGTAAAGAATGTTTCAGAGGTGATCATCTGGATTCATCACGACTTTATTGACTCCCATCCAGAAGCAATTTTCAATTTGATGATACTGGTCTGAGACATTAGGTTAAATAAATACTGCCCGAAAAAGGGGAATTTTGTGGTAAGATACTGTACACCTGTTAATGGTAAGCAGTTCTTTCATTCACTGCACGCTTCCCGTAAATATATGGCTTTGTACAGGCAAATTTTGCTGCCTGCTCTTTACCGTATATTAACACATTTTTTTCTTTTAGTATAATGTTAATGTGCAACTAAATGCACCCAATGAGCGGTCTAAGGCTCCTTTTTTTGTTTAGTAGTAGCTTTCTGGTGGGAATAGGATGGGGACTTGTGGTGTATAAACCATCCAGGATCACTGATATTTGCCTACCATAAAGAGATTAAAAAACAACCACAAACCTAAACTTAGCCCTGCCATAGTGACGTGACCAATCCCAGAGCACTCATCTGAAATTCAAACCGTATCTGTAAAAATCTGTTTCACACTTTAAAGCAGAGTTGTGAAGCCATGTGGTCCCTGCACAGGCTCCCCAGGCTTGGTGCTTCTGTCTTGGCAGAGCTTCACGGATGTAGTGTCTTTTAGTTTGGCAACAACCAGTGTCCGCTGCCATATGGTGCCCACTGTGAGAGAACAGGCTAAATTTAAACTAAAAGCACAGCCTGGTGTACTGCTGAATATGAGTTATGGCTCATCTGCAGGTTTGTACTATCAGTCAAATATTTCATCCAATAGACAACAGACTTTTATATTTTCCAAAAAGGTCCTTTGAAAATGGGTCATATTGGTGAATGTATGTAATAATCATGACTAACCAAGTGTCACAGTTAAAAAGGGGGTATTATTCAAAATAGAGCTTTCTACCATGTCATAACATTAATCCCTCATCCAAAACATACCTGAAGAGGTTTTATATGTCATCCATCTAGCGATCTCTCCCAGGCCCTGTTCAAGCCCTTCTTATGGTTAGCAGTACGAGGCCACACTTCTTGTACAAGATTCAGCGCACAAGCCCACCCATGCTCCAGCACGGCCATTTTTCATAAATATACAAAAGCCAGATACAAAACACTACAGCCTCATTTTCACTGGCAGGGTTTGCTTGGGATGGAACAGTTGGGGTGGGGGGCACAACCAGCCAGGGAGCGTTTTGATTATAAACAACCCAGGTCGCTTTTGCGTGTGACACAGGTCTAGCAAGACACACCCAAAGGTGTAACATAGACCTGCACTGCCACAAGGCACAGGACATCTATAAAACCACCGGTGCTACAGGAACATCAATACAGATGAGCTTGTGAGAGTTGAGACTAGATACGCATCTACGCAGTCAATGGAGGACCAGCATTACACCAGTAGCGTGACATTTCTCAGATTCTCAGAATGATCATCATTAAGACGGCAAACACAGATATAAACGTAAAATAATAGTTTCTCATTAGACTCTGATTTAATGATGTAATATCCACCATCATTTCCAATGAGGGCAGCTTATATATTGAGTTTATATGCCTCTCAAAACTGACCTAGCCTGCTGTTTCCTGTTTATCGATGCACGCCACTCCCATCAAGATAAAAAAAAAATACATTTGCAGTGTATAATGCAACTAGCACCAGCAAACCCCAATGCATTAAATAAAGAAGGGTCAAAACACAGTGTAGAGACACAAATAAATGAAATAAATGCAAAAAAATCTGTATGTAGTATATATATATATATATATATATATATATTAGCCGTGGCTGGAGTTTCTGCTGGTCCTCCCTCCAATGACTGCACGGGGGCACCACCCTCCGTGAGCCCCAGTCCCAGGTTCCAAGCATTTCAGACCCCTTTAGAAGGGGGAGAACCTGATGCGAAATGCACTAGTTTCATTAGCCACATCCACACTGATTGTAATATGATAGCACTTTGAACTGAGAGTGACTTAACATGAGGAGCAAGGGAAGGGGAAACTTAAAAGGCAAAACTAAAAACCTAAATTTAAGGTTGTGTTTGGCAAATATAACATTTTCAGAACAATAAAAAGTAACATGGTGATTGAAATATGTTTTAAACAATTAATACCCCATAGAAATGTAATACCCCCTCTTTAAATAAAAAGATTTTATTTATTTTGTGTTCCTTTTCTATTGTGACTGCAGATTAGCTATATGCTAATGTTGCTTTTTTCTCTGAGAGCTATTTTTGTCAACATTTTAGCTTCAATTCATCTTATGTTGTTCCGTTGTCAAAAATGTACCCTGTGCTTTGTCTCATTTATGTAAGGTTGAGTAACCTTACATACTTAGGCTATACAGTGTCATTTGATTCTAGAAATGGTTTCTCTCTGAACAAGAAGATAATTACCTAAAGGTGCACTTTGTAACTTTTCTGGAGGGTCTGCTTGCTTGTCTCCATGGAGATGTTTTGTCTGGAATGTTTCAAAGTAACTTATCTCCCTTGCATACATCCAATATTTTTCTTGCTAAACAACATACCTTGAACAATGTGCATTCGTGCTGTGGGTGGGATCACCACTTCACAGATCTTACTTGTAACTTAGCCACTTCATCAATTTACATTGAAATGCTGTAGAACATTCTAAGCAATAGTGTTGTCACAATATTAACACTTTTAATACTAAGGTGTAGACTTGACACTCAATACCAATACCACAATGATACTAAAAATCACTCTATATTTAGACAATAGAATGCAGTTTTCAACATTAAATAATAGTACTTTACCAGGTAGGTCCTATATGGTCCATGGGCATGTACTAGTCCATGTGGTCTTATCATAGACTGTATAAAGAAGTGGACCAAGGGAGTGTGACTCCACCCATAGCGTTCGGCTACAATCAAATGAAGCTCATCGAGACTAGCAGTTAGGATCATGTAGAGCAGATTAACATAAACGTTTTAAGATCAAAATAATGAGCCTGACAGCAGCAGTTACGGAGAGGGGACAGTTTTCAATAGAAGTGAATTGGAGCCAGAGTTGATGGAGCCGGAAGCTCGCCCACGCTCACTTCCTATTTGAAACGTGGCAGCCAGTTAGCTATGTTCATTTATATATATACAGTGTATGTGTCTTATACTTGTTCTGATACAGCTCAAGATATTTCTAAAACTATTCAGGAAAAGTTAGTTTCTGTCCTGTGAGTTTGACTTTTTTAGTATCAATACTGGTTTCATTATTGATTGACAACCTAGTCTTCCATGGAGGCTAGAAAGAAGCAGACCTTTCAGCAGAAAAGTATTTTTTACATTTTTTTACTGTCATTATTTTTAGCTGACTATGTCCTCCTTAAAGCCAGTATATGGGACCTTATAGCATTTTCATTTGTTGTTGATTTATTCGACTCCATTTGAAAGCATTGAAAGCACACTTAGCCTAATGCACTGCGCTGCACTCATAAATTCACTTAACGCATTTCTCTGTGTAGGCTCTTTACGTTTTACATAATTTTCTTCATTGCCTTCTGAAAAGAAGTTTCAAAGTGTGATAACAAAATAGCTGCATAACTTTATGCATGCCAGTCTGTATTCTATGATGACAAGGTGCACGTTTATTGATCAATTTGATTCAGTGTGTTTTTCTCTATCAAGCTGATTTACAAAAAAAATATTCAGTGCGATATGAACTCTTGAATAAATTTTCATGTTATTTGATTTGTGTTTTAATGTGATATGATAATCTCCTGGCATGTTTTGGTGACGCATGCAATTTTACTCATTCTACAGGGAGTGGTTGAATGTTCGGTTGTTTTATATTGCCAATAGAAGTTACTTCATTGTGCTGTTTCTTCTGAATGGTCACACTTCACAGTGATGGATTAAATTTGGTTGTCATTCAGAGCATGACAGAGGATGACCAATAGGAGGAGCGGGTGGGGAAAAGAAGATGGCATGTGTCTGTGTTTGAGCATAGAGCTGTATTAAAAATGAGATGGCTACACATTAGCATGGCAGCTTATATTGTTGAATTAAGAGAATGTTTTGTGACGACCTGCATTTCATCCAATGTTTTTGGTTTTAATATTTAATTTGCACTATGTCACTTTTCTGCTGGAGCTGTTATTGCTTTGTCTGAAATATGGCAAAATACTCAGTATGGCAGAATATTATCTCCATGGAAACAAGTAGGTGGCAATTATTTTTTAGCAGTGAAAACACCTGTGCAAGATAAATACGTTTAATGGCATAGTGTGAAACACCTGAGGCAATGCAATAACATCTTCATGGAGACAAGCCTTGTTTAAAGTAATTGTAGAGTGTGTGAAACTTGTGCTTGTTTTAATTTTAGATGATAATTCAACTGAAATCTAACTGATTTCAGTTGAATTTGTTGAGCTTGTGTGCATCTGGTAAACATATAGTGACACTAAACCTACATGTTAATGGTGAGGAGAGAAGATAAGTGACATAAATATGAAATAAACTTGGGGATTGGCTTCACCATTCCTTTGTATGTGAATGAGTTTTCGAATTGAAGTAACATCAGCACCAAGTAATCGAGTAAACAGGCAAGAATACAGAAGTTGTGTCTGTGAATATCTATGGCCGAACCCACCATCAGAAAAGTTACATAATGCATCTTTATATTGGTGATTGGCTGAGAGGCAAAGGTGGCTGGCTGTGATTGGCTGACAGCAACAGAGCATGTAGTGATTACTGCTGCATATTAATAACAGATAGTGTATGGTTTGTCGGTTCATATTGATTTGAAGTTATGTTTTTATCCATGCTGCTTTATGGCTCCTGTGTCTTGGCTGTAAATCTGACTTTGTGCTGTCTAATTCTGAATCTCACATTAGCTTTCCCTATATCACCCGCTTCACTCTGATCGATCTCAAACACGCACTTGACTAATTGCATGTGAACCGAGAGCATCATTAAAACAGGCTCTTTCTCTGTCGTAAAATATGCACATAATAAAATATAATATCATAAACAAATGGTGACAGCAATGGTCTATGCAGTCTGTGGTTCTCAACCAGTGGGAAGTCGGGTACACCAAGATTAGTTCTGGTTTAGTCCTGTCTTAGCGTTAGTTTGGGTGTAGTTTAGATTGATAGTTTATATCTCTCACAGACCTGATTTAGTTCTGGTTTGTATTTTTGTTCATTTTTAGTTCAGTCATGCTTTATTCTTGATTTATTGCTAGTTTAGACCTGTATTATACCCAGATCTAAACCATTTTTTGTCCTTGTTTGGACCAGTTATAATCATGGTTTTGGTAATCCTACAGTCCCAGACTGGTTTCTGGTTTCTGGGTTTCCTAATTCAGTTCTGGCGTGGTCCTGGTCTAGTCCCGGTCTAGTCCTGGTCTAAATTAGGTTAGTCCTATTTTACCCCTGAATTAGTATTAGTTGAACCCTAGTTCAGCTCTGATTTAGATACAGTTTAGTCCTAGTTTAGTCCTGGTTTACTCACTTCTGGTTTAGACCTAGTTTGGCATTGGTTTAGTCCCGGTTTACCTTCCCATCGTTTAGACATGGCTGCTTTGCTAACATGGATGCATTACTAAGATGACTGCTTTGCTAACATTTCTGCTTTGTGTGTCTCTGTTGTTTCAGTCTCCAGTGCTGAAGACCCAGACAATCACCATCTCCGACGTCACCAACTCTCTGAGAGGAACTGTGGCCTACAAGGAGATGCCCCTGGTCCACACGGAGACCAAGACCATCACCTACGAATCCGCTCAGGTGGGATCAAACATGGGCTAGTCCTGAGTTAGTGCAGTTCTAATCCTGCTTTAGTCTTGGTTTAATCCTGGCTGTACAAGACAAACTTTATGAGCTTTTAACCAAACACAATTCCCGGGTCTCTTACCACTAGCTGTAAGATTCTGTCCAATGCTAAGCCCACAAGTCAACATTGCATCTACCTGATGCAATGTGCAGTAATTTCATTAACGGGATGCACGCTGATTGAGTTCTGATAGCACTCTGAAGGGAGAGTGCAAATAGAGGGCAGACACAGAGCGTCAAAAAAGAAAGTGAAACTTATAAAGCATGTTAATACATTGTATTTAGTGAATACAGCATTTTCAAAACAATAAAAAGTAACATCTTGATGTTACATGTTAGCAAGTAATACCCCAATAATAATACCAGTAATACTGGTTGAAAATACCCCTTCTTTAAAGACAATAAGTTAGGAGATGTATTTACCTTGTTGACATGTTTTGACTGCTAGCTGCAAGCCATCTCCAGGACTCACTTGCAGCCAAAACCAGGACCAAGTTAGGAAAGTTAAAAGAAGACTAAATTAACATTTAGGTTTAGCTTTTAACCATGTCGCTGTGGTGTTACCTCAATATTATTTCATAGTTGGACTTTGATGGATTCAAGCATGTTTGAGGAATCCAATATTGCCCTGGATTAATCTGTATGGACTTGGAGCCTAAAAAGTATATTCCTTATTATCATGACAGTGCTTTAAATTTTCTAAGACAAGTTTTGCATATTGAAACGATTCCCAGCCAAGTACAGTGTCTGGTGTAAGTAATTACTGCCTAAATTAATCTTGTGAAGGTTTAATAGATGTGATCCCTGCATCAATACTGAGGGAGAGTGAGTGAGAGTTCATGTGCCAATTCAGACGCTATCTAGCCCATCCCTTGCTGTTTTACATTGTGCTGACAGGACACTCTCCGAGCAGCAAGACTCACTTGAAACTCAAAATTGGATATTATTTTCATCTCTCACTTTTGGTTTTGGTTTCTTGTACTTGTTCTTTGCTACATAAAAGCTGCGTAATATAGTAACATCTAGAAAATGATGCCACTAATCAGATGACATGCAATTTGAAAAGATAACGAACCGCATGGGCAAAATCAATAATCTGTCATTTTTTTGTGATGTGGTTTGGCTAATACTGCTATTAATGTGCCTTTTCTCATTGCATAGTGGCATAGTGTTAGCATCTCTACCTCACAGTTAGAGGGTTGCAGGTTTGATTCTCAGACTATTTGGGGACTTTTTGTTATTAAATATTACTGATAATTAATGAATTGACATGTCTTGTTTCAAATCTTTTAGCCGGGGGACAACATGCCTGAGAAAGACACTGGAGTTCTACTGAGCGCTCAGACCATCACATCAGAGACCATCAGTACCACCACCACCACCCAGATCACGAAGGTAAGTTGACTTTATTGCAAATTAACCACTTTAACTGTTAGCCTTGTATGGTTTCAGTTGGCTCGAGCAAAACGCTATGGGTCACACTCACTCAGTCCACTCCTATATACATTGTACCCTGACATTACTCTGAGTGTCTGCATCTCAAGTTTGCTCTCAAGCTGAAACAATGTGTCTGTCCTGCCAATCATAAGCTTGGGGGCAGCTAGGTTGGCTCAATCCCCATTAATGGCCAAGAACATAGCTTTAAGGTCAGTTAAAATATCTTAAAACCCAGATGACTGAGGTCTTAGCCCGCTCTCGTCAGAGTAGATCAGGGCGGTCTGTCCTCTAACTGCCCCCTCCCTCCTCCCTCTGTCAGTTGATCGATACATACATTAGCCAGTGAGAGGAGGGCAGGGTCCCACTGGAGAGGAGGGACATAAACTATATTCAGCACTGCTCGCTCTAATCAAGGAGAGGGCTGTGTTTATCACTGACATATAAATAAATGCTTGAATTTGAATATTTTACTCTGTTATGGCATAATGTAGTGGTACGAATTCTGTGGTAATATGGGTTTATTATCACAACCGATTTAAAATTGTGATGTTTTGAACTGGTTTCAGTAACAGTAATTACCTGCACTGTTTTCTTACATAAAGTCTTTTCATGTATCTATTTCGATTGTTCAACAGAAAACTTCAGTGTTTGGTTACACAGTTGTCATGAATGGACAGAAACATTCCCAAAAAGTAGCAAAAGAAAAATTCTATTCTTTCTTCTTTCAACTGGAATATAAGAAACCGCTTGGATGAGCAGCGAAACGTCTTCACTCTAAAACTTTTTCCCAGTTGACAGAATTGATTTTTTCTTATACTATGAATCATACCTGGAGGGCTGAGGGATTACACAAACACTCCCAAAAAGTGTTTACTGCTGCTGTAAGCATTAAAGGACACATGCAAAATGTTATATTCTTGTCTCATCATCAAAAACATGCCTGGAGTTCTATTCTGTTTCATTCACACTTGTTTCATCAATCTATTAAACCAAAGTTGCTTCCTCTGAGCACTCAAAAATGGTTCATTCTAATTTTGCCCGGATTGTTATGTCACAAGTAGAAATCCAGACTTCTTCTGCATAGGTTTTGAGTCCATAAACCATCACCGGACTCATTCTGTGGTCAAATTGTGTTGACAACGAACACATGGCTCTGTTAGCATAGCATGCATAGGGGATAAGGTTAATTCCCATGGCTGACAGCAGAGGGAGCTCCATTATCTAAATACTTAATGGCGAACATGGTGAAGTTTATAAAGTATTTTCCAAATGCAGACATAATTAGTTAGAAAATGTGAAGGTGACCCAAGGTGAACAAAAGGATGTTTCAAGGGGAATTAAAGCACAAGAATGAATAATATGTGTCCCTCTGTATGCGTCTTAACTGAACAGTGGACACATTTAGGGTTTAAAAGTAACTAAGAGACACTTCATTCCAGAAACCAAAGTTAGAAAAGAATTGGAGCTGCTTTTCGGACCTAATTTCCTCTGCACATTTAACTAGAGGGGAATAATTATAAGGACATTGTTCATTCAAACTCACTCAGCCGTGATTAAGTCAGATAAATTATACTTAGGAGAAGACCTTGGGACAGTTAGGCCTACTGTCTGCATCACTATGGCAACAGAAGAATCCAAATGATTGTTCCTCTTGTGGAACTTTTTATTGTTGCAGAAGACTGGAAAATGTCAAACAAGCAGTGGTCATGATCAATTATATGGCATGTAATTATGTTCAAAAGTGCAGTATAGGCATACAGCATTTCCAAATGTTGCTTTTCATCTTGAAAAGTTTTTTGCTGATCCAATTAGAGATACATAGGCTACATTTACTCTACCAGTCAAAAGTTTGGACACACCCCTCATTCAGTGTTTTTGTCTTTATGTTTGCTACTTTCTACATGGTAGATACACGGTGAAGACATCAATTATATATAGAATTATGTAGCAAAGAAAAAAGTGAAATAACTCAAGTATTTTTTTTTATTTAGTATTTTAGTATTTTTATTTCTTTTATATTCAAATCCTCAAAGTAGCCACTTCTCTTTTGAGCTTCATGATGAAGTCTCCTGAAATAATTTTCACTTCACAGCTGTGCCTCGTCAGAGTCAAGAAATATCAAAAGAGCAAACCAGTGATCAAAGCAAAGGGTGGCTATTTTTAATTTCTTTTAATCTAATCTAAGTTTTGACGTATTTTGACTTTATTTTTGTTTGCTATATTCCACATTCATAATTTTGATGCCTTCAGTGAGAATCTAAACAAAACGGAAATAAAGAAAAAGTATAAATTAAAAAGTGTGTCCAAACTTTTGACTTTTCCTATGTGGCCAATCAAATCTGATAACTGGAGATCTGTTTACATCCACATCAAAATTTATCACATCACTTGACCAACTGTGACAACAGAAATCAGATAATGATCAGATTATTGGAGTGCATGTAAACATGGCCGTAATTGTTGGACATGTCTCAGTTGCGGAATACATGTCCTATCGAATGTCCTCTTAAATATTCTTGGATTATTCAGAATAAAATATAACAGCTTCCCTCAATTGAACAGAATTTAGTTCTTCACACACTGATTCTGCAGATGTCCGCACTGTGTGTTATTATTTTTTTCTATTTACTCATAAAATGCCATGTTTGATAATCTGCCTGTCAATCACAGTCATTGGAGCTCAGGGAGATAACACTCAGTTCCAGATTATATGTCTTTGTAAAGAATTGGAATTGTGTAGTCTTTGCAAGCTAGGTAATGGCAAAAATATAATTCATTTTAAAAGATTTCATAATACACAACTACACAAATACACAACAGTATACACTAGTTGGGGCTGGGTTTGCACCACTGATTTTTGGGGTTGATGAGCAAAAACTGAGCCACTGCCATCCACGTTACTATGTCACAATCTCAGAGGTCAAAAGCCAGTTTTTACACTGAACTTTGTCATGAAATATCCAAAAGGTAAATGCACAAATGTTGAACCTTTTAATTTCTATTACTCAACTCACTGTATTACAATAAAAATCTACATTTTAACTATATTAATTGTAGCTGCCCCGAGGTGCTATATCCATCTTGAAAACATGAAAAAGAGAAATAGTTTATGTTAAACAGTTTGCAGTTGTCCAAAGTTATTCCTCAGTTACTTTATGCATTCTGAGTATTCTTATTATTCACAGAGATCGTGAGTTTGGAAGTGCTTTTCACAACCTTCAGAGACCAGAGCAGGCTAACCACGTACTTCCTGATTATCGTACAATTAAACACTTTCTAGAGATGCGGACAGTCCCTTAAGAGCTGCTTATGCAATATGTCTGTACTGGGGCAAGATGAATTTTGCTCAAGTACATGGAAAGAAATTGGGTACAGGCTTTTTAAAAAATACTGGCTTATAGTATATTGCGTTGGCATCTGAAACCCAGCAATTACAGGTTGTTAAACAGTGAACTAGCTTGTACTCAATGAGATGGCAACTGCACTTCTCTCCTTGAATTTATCACTCCATTACGATGAAACATTACAGACCAGGCTTCCTAATTCTATCCATCCAGTGAACAATGAACATCTGGTCTGCTCTTTTGTCACGTCTCATTTATGTCCAACGCTTGATCCTAAATTTGACAAATGTTGATGTTGTGTATTGTTGCTGTTTTTCACAGACAGTGAAAGGGGGCATTTCCGAGACACGCATCGAGAAAAGAATCGTCATCACCGGAGACACAGAGATTGACCATGACAAGGTGAGGAGGGAAAGGACGTGATGGTGATTGGGTGTCTGGCTGCATCATTCACGCTCAGGGCCTTTTAGCAGATTACGTTTAGTCCCACAAAACCTTTTGGGGACGCCACAGTTTAGCCTCTTCTAAATCTTTTGTGGAGAGTACACCATCTGCTTGTCTCCATGGAGATGTTATTGCTCGGCCAGGAATGTTACACAGGTCAGATCTGTGGAGAGGCAACCCCATTTACTATAAGAATGCTTGTTTTCTGGGTGTTTTAAAAAAGAACGCCTGTAATGTGCTGCCAGGAAAACCAGGATAGTTACACAGTGCACCTTGACCTTGGGCATAAAGCATTACTAATCAACTATTTAGTGCCTCTAAATCACATGTGTCAAACTCAAGGCCTGGGGGCCAAATGCGGCCCACCACGTCATTTTATGTGGCCCGTGACAAGGTAAATTAAAACGTATGACTGTCTTAAAATGTCAGTTTATCAGGAGATACGCAGTTACACATGTCATATTTTTTACATCTATGCAAATTTCAGTGCAACCATTTTCCTGATGTGGCCCTTGGTGAAATTAAGTTTGACACCCCTGCTCTAAATTAACGCTGGCTGATATGGCAAACAAAAAAAATCTTTTAATTGATCTCTGTTTTCAGTTTGTTAGTTTTTTTCTTTTTAAATCAAAATTAAAAAATGACTTTCAATATTGATTTCACAAATTTAAGCAGTACAAACTTTTAATCAGTGCCATTTAACACATAAGAATCGCTCACTTTACAGATGGTGTACCTCTAATGACCACCTTAGACAAACAAAACAGCGCATGGTACACCTTTTACATTTAAACACTGAAAAAACTAAAATTGTGTGTGAAAAACAAGTTAATGTTACAACATGTTGGAAATGAAAATGAGGAATTTGTTTTGATGAAGGAGGACAGCATTTTAGCATTTGTTTGTCTAAGATTGTATCCTATAAAGCATGGCAATGTGATGTCACAATCTAAGTCTTCCGTCTGCTCCAAACCACATGTTTTTACTGACAGAGGATTGGGTGTAGATCTCTGCATTCAAGCTGATCACTGACCATTATACAGGACTGAATCTCATTTAAAATTGCACTTATTGCCGAGCCCTACCTCAAATATGACCTAGTACAGAAATAGAAGCAGGGCGGGCTTATGTTTTATGTTGCCACCCTGAATGTGTGTGTTCAGTTTTATTCATGTAATTTCCCTCCCGGTGAATGGTGCTCGTATATCAGCTAAAGCAGCATTGTCAAATGAGATCCATCCATCGCGGCTGGTTTAGGCTGTACTTGGTAGGGCTGAGCGATATGGGAAGAAAATCTCATTGTGATTTTTCTGACAAGCATGCAATTAAATTTATGATTTGTGTTTTAATAATCTGATTCTGTTCCACGGCCATCCATCCATTTTCGTCTGCTTATCTGGGACCAGGTCGCAGGGGCAGCAGTCTAAGCAGGGGCTTTCAAACTTCCCTCACCCCAGACACATCCTCCAGCTTTTCCGACTGGCCCCAAGGCGTTCCCATGCCAGCCAAGAGACGCCTCCAGCGTATCCTCTGTTAAACATTCACATTTTAAACGTGCCCAGAAGAATTGACAAAAATAATGAAATAGGAACCGATAAACCAATACAAGAGTCACATTTCAGAACATTTTTGTACAGATCTAAACTACAGAGTTAACAGTTTTTATGCAGAATAAGACAGGAAATTTTGTTGTTTGTTGTTTTTTATGGTGCTTCACAAGAATTGTGATTTGCTATTTGCATCCATTCAAATTGCAATTTTGATTTGATCGTGATTAATCTTGCAGCCCTAATCTAATTGCAATCTTTCTGACAAGCATTGCATTTGTGATTAGATTTGCGATTTATGTTTTAATTATTGGATTCTTCCACAGGCTCTGGCTCAAGCCATCAAAGAGGCTAAAGAGCAGCACCCTGACATGTCCGTGACTAAAGTGGTTGTGCACCAGGAGACGGAGATCACCCCGGAGTGAAGTGTGGGCCTGGGAAGGTGAGGAGGAGGGGAGGGCTTTCACTTTCACTACACTATTTCTACATCAAACCCAACATATTTCCATTGACAACAATGGGAACTAGGCTTGTTTTTAGCCGGCAAAGTGTTCCCAGCCCACCCCTTATTTATTTTTCATTTGAATTAGGACAATACATATTAATGAGTGTGTCAGCAAGCAGCTTCAACATAAATGTGTCGGAGTTAGCACCATAGCTACATTTCATCCGTTGCCCTTGAGCTGGTAAAAAAAAAAAAAAAAGACATTAAACATTAAGTCTTATAGACACAGACACAGAACACATCCATAACATTATAAAGAAAGTACAGAGCATACAGAAGAAAAAAACAGCAGTCTGAAGTTAAAAGAGCCTTACAAAAAAAGCATAAGATCATGAATGAGTGAATGACTGGCTCGTTTTCAACCAATTTTTAAGAACGTTTTTGAAGGTTGAAAAGTTGTCACAGTTTCTGATGTGCTTTGGCAGCATATTGCATAATTTTGTGCCTCTGATAGACACCATCATTTGGCTAAACTTACCCCTGCGCCTTCGTACATTGCTGTCTCCTCTAGTTAATGCTCTGGTGCTTATTCCAATGTAATTTTTTACGTATAAAAACCATTGAGGGTGAAGGGGCAAAGCAATTTAGAATTTTAAATATGAGACAGACATCCAGAAACGTCTGATAACTTCCATTAGGGGACGTGTGTGTTAGGGCAGCCACTGTATTTATAGCACTATATAATAAATACATCTGTACTGTAGGAACACGGAAAAAAACCTACAGTAGCAATGCAATTACAGTTTGTCAAAATAATACCTCTCTAATACGTCATCAATTAATGCACCTCAAATGGGGACAAACATTTTAAATCCTTTGGGTGAGATTTGAATTTTAATCTTTATTGGACATCTTATTCTTGATATTTCTTGTATTAATAATAATAGTTTATGCACATTGAAAAAAATAGACCTTAGCTGTTTTAATAGATTATTTTTCGACTGCTCTCTAGCAGTGAGGAATAACTGTGACACGTGACATTTCTCGTCAGCTGATTTAAACAGGTTTTGGTGCTTTCTTCCTATTGGAGGAGACAGGAGAACATCACCATCTGCAGTCCGACTTCTTCTTACAATAGCCATTTCTGACCATTCTAAAAGAGAAGACCACATTATGGACTGGGACAGCAAACATCATAGGGACAGAAGACAACAAACATCATCGCTGTATTAAGGAGACAGTCACAAAATACGTAAACGTGCCCACAGGACATTAAACTGGGATGAAGGGGCTTTTTTACTCTCACACACCTGGGATACTGTCCTGAAGAAGTCGGACTGTAGATGTCGCTGTTGTCCTGCTTCCAGAGAAAACCTGTTTGAATCAGCTGACTGGACACGTCACAGCAACATCACATGACCACTCTGAGGAAGACCACATTTGAGCAGTCGAAACTGTCAGGCATAAAAACAACCTAAACCTTGGTGTGAAAAAATAATCTATTGAAATAAATTAACAGACCATTTGAACCTCATTGGACTGATAGACTTTAGCTGCTCATGTCCCACAGGTTTGGGCAGGTCTGAGTAGAATTACTGCGGGTAGGTAGGGTCTAAATGGTGTCTGCATGCAGTGGAATAGATAATCATATTAAATAGACAATTTGAGCGCTGAAAAAAAGATGTTTGGTGAAGATGTATGGACTTTACAAACGCAGAGGAGCTTCATGGATTAGTCTTGACTTAGACCACTCATAAGCAAGAGTTTTGAGCTCTGGAGAGTGAGGATTACTGAAATATATGCAACCCCAAATCAAATAAACATGCCTAAAGTTTTACAATATAGAGGCCCTTTAATAATAGCCATAATAATAAAACTTTCAACACTTCAAGACAAATCAAATTACAGTGCCCCCAGAATGTTTAGATTAGTTATATTTACATAGATACTGAGAAGCATTGTGGTGATGGAGGGGGGCAGAGGGAACGCACTGTACTGCTTACCTTCTCTCCATATGGGCTCTCCAAACTCTTGTGCCATGTGGCTTTAATCTGCCTGTTTATGTCCGGCGTGGAGATCAGGTCTGGGGCTGCTCCGGGGCTGACAGCCTGGTATGTAAACAGCATGCACTCAGCACCACTCCACTGCAGTACACGCCATGTTTGTGGACCGTGTTTGAGCTTCTATATCCAGCTCTGCATATTGTCACGGTGGTTAGAAATAGTATTTATGTCAACTAGTGATTTTCAACACATATTTGATAATGGGTAGGTTTACGTGGGATGGCTAAATATCTTCCCTGGTCAGAATAAGATTTGGTAACATCGCGTAGCCATTTTGCAGCATATGAAAAAAAATGTGCTACTCGCCAGCATAATGTGCAGCTGTCCATAGGACGTGCTGTCAGTTGTGATGACGTTTATGTTTACACCTCCCACTGGGCACCGTAGTTTTCCAACATGGAAGTCAGCAGACTTGTTTTTTTATTAAGCTGTTTTACACCAATATTCTATTTCAAATGTCCAAGATCATAGATTATAACTATGTAACAAAAGCATAATATGTCTTTTCATTTCAGCCAGTTATTAAAATAAAAGCATGTATTAACGATTATTTTTTTTTTTTTTAACATTATTTTACATATTACAAAAAATACAGTGAAGTACATACATTCTCACTGTGAGCATTTTCAAATGTGACAAAGTGGGGCTTTAACTAAAAGCACTCTTTTTACTTATTGTTATATGAGTGAACTTTTGGCATGTCTTTAGGGAATAAAACTTAATTCAACAGTTACTAAACCCCCGAAATAACTGAAAACATACAACATGCGTTTATGACACTGACAAAGCCAAAATGTAATGAGTGTGTTTACAGCTCATTGATGTGAATAATATCAGAATAATGAAATTGTTTTATAAAATGTGAAATTCAAAGCTATTTAAAGATCCCCTTAGTTTAAAATTTTTGTGGACAATTTTGAAGTTGAAGTTTATAATTTTACAAGATAATTAGCCAAATATAATAATAACAATAGTTATTATTTGACAAATAAAAATATATGACTCCTTGATTTTGCACTTGTTCCTAGTGCGTCAATTGTCACTGCATTGTGGATGGAACATGTACAATAGGCTCTCCTTTGGGACACCCCTGAAAAAGAAATTGTTCATCTCAGCGGCACTTTGCTGGTTAAATAAAGGTCAATAAATAAATGTCATTGTGTGTATTGATGATATAAATAGATGTATTGCTTTTAAGAAGTCCGTGCTATTTCCTGTAATTTTCAACTTTTTAGCAGCTTTTCTTCCCAAACTGCCACTTGACTAACTGTGATAAACATTTACTACAGGTACCATCTCACCAAATGTTATGGGCATTAAACTTAAAGGAGATAAACACAGAACCCTCTCATAGGCACTTTAAATAATAGCTTCACAGTTAAGTGAAATGTAATGGTTTTAAATACACAAAGAGCATGATCAGAAGATGTGGAGGATTATTGAAACCTTCTAAGGAAAGTAACTGCAGTTAAACTTTGCCTGCCTTGTGTGGACTTGACAGCTCTGAGTATAGAGTAGCTGGAGTCAGCAGCAGAGCCATATGTTCAGCCTGGGAGTTGCAGCAGTGAATATGTCCATGACTAATGATACTCTTAATGTGATTGTGTTTGTGGAAGTAGCTTTCTGCAGGGCTGTTAGGGACTTTATATGGGCCTTATGAAAAATGTGGTGTGAAGGCTTCAATTCTAAACTACAATAGAACATTTCTAAATCTGTCAAAATCTCACATCAAGGTGAAAGCTTTGAGATGGGTCTGACTGCCTGACTATGGGGAGCTGGACTATATTCTCAAATCTCTAAAGGTGCATTATGTAACTTTTATTGTTATTTTATCGTCTTCTGCTTGTCTCTGTGGGGGTGTTACTGTTTTGTCTTGAATGTTCTACACTATTGCAATAAAAGGGGTTTATCAGGCATTCCTTAAATTACAGATGTTTTTGTTGCTAAAATACCTTGTAAAACATGCAAAGATGTTCTTACTGTGAGCAGGGTCTCCTCTTTACAGACCTGACCTGTAACTTTAGCTACAGCTTTTTTCACTGAGATAGATTTGTTCAATTCCATAATGTGGAACATTCCAGGCAAAGTAATAACATCACAATAGAAACAATCAAGTGGAGGACCCTCCACCAAAAACATAACACAGTACACATTTAAATGAAAAGCACAAAATGACCTTTTTTGAGCTCTTGTTGTCTCCTCACAAAAACATACCAAAGTCATCTTCTCTGAGCGCTCAGAAATGCTCTGTTTGCTTTTTTTCTGGATTGTTGCATCATAGGTAAAAATTCTAATTTCTCCTGTGCAGTTTAAGTCCATAAAGTTTCAAAAATCATCTCCATACTTCAGTCTGCTCAGTTCAATTACCATAGCAGTCACGTTGTCTAATGGCTTCATTTGCTTTTGTTCATTCTCATTGCTGACAACAGAGGACGTTCTAATACCTAAATACCTCATTAGAAATGGAAATGTAGTTCATAAATTGTGTTTTTCAAATGCAGACAATATTTAAAATTTTAAATACTTATCCTAAGTAAACCCAAAGCATGTTTAAAACGGAATAAAGGCCATAAGAATAAATCATTTTGCAATCAATTCACTTTTATGTGTTCACTTTTCAAACAAAAAGACAAGAAGATTTTACAGGCATCTGATCACATTTCTGAATCCAAACATAATATCAAGTTTTTCATATTTTTTATATCATCCACCCCTCACATACATACCACAGTATTCACCAAAGTTACCATGTTACACATAATAATTGTACTTTTTGTACATTGCTAATTTTAGTTTTTTCTCTTTCTCTTCTTTCATTCTCCTGAAATGAACTTCGTGTGGTTCCAGCTGCCCTCTCCCACCACCTATCTCACCACCTGACCCCCACCACCACCAGTCCCACCCCTGAGGGACCAGCTCTGGACTCAACTGGATCCTGCCGGTATGGACTAAGCAACACCTGACCCCTAACTCTGCAAGACTTGCCAATGCCCTCCTACAATCCACATGAGGCTTCACCTACATCTCCGGAATCTCCACTCACATCTCTGGAAGCTCCACCCACAATATCCAGAGGCTCCACCTGCTGCCAACTGCTGGACTGACGACCAATTCCAAACTTTTTTAAGGTGAAAATGAGAGTAGCGTTTTCATTTGTTGAAATCCTCCCGTTTTGCGTGGAGATTTTAGCTACATTTACACCGACATTTGGTCTTTTAATCTTGATATTACTATGGCAACTTTATTTTTCTACAAACTTTTCGTACGGTCACGATTGGTTGTCGCAAAAAAGAAAAAAAAATACACTGAGCAGTTTTTTGACGGGGT
The DNA here is from genome assembly GCF_009829125.3 of Periophthalmus magnuspinnatus. NCBI lineage: Eukaryota > Metazoa > Chordata > Actinopteri > Gobiiformes > Gobiidae > Periophthalmus > Periophthalmus magnuspinnatus. The sequence continues at coordinate 16,594,889 of NC_047136.2, forward strand.
GGTGGGTGCTATTTCTTGAGGTCCCTCTCCAAGCCCATTTCTTGTACAGTAAGTCTTTTATTTTTCTCCCTCTCAATGTGAAAAGTATTTTTTCAATGTATGTGTACAAAAGAATTTTATCGAACCAGGGGGCGCTCTTCTTATCTCACCGTATTTACGATTATGTATTACCGAGTGATTCTCCCATGTTATTTTTGTCGTAGTGCTACTTATTTATTTATTTATTCCAACTTTGCGTTCTGTTGTGCATCTTGTGTGTAGACTCATGACTTTTTATGAAAAGCGATCCCGACTGAGGTGTACAGAGCATGCCCAGTTCTCTCTCTCTCTTTTAATGTTTTTACTGGCGGACAGTGTGTATTGAGCCGAAGAAGTTTATTGGTTGAAAATGTATTATGATTAGGTTGAAAAGGTAATTGCACTGCTCAAAAGATTTAAATAAACACTTAAAAGAGAGGGTATTTTGCAAAATTAATATCATCCATGCATGTATGAGCAATCTAGCAATCCCATGGTCACACACAGCAATTTTCCATAAATATACAAAAGCAGGATACAAAACAATACACTACAACTTCACAAACCCGATGTCATGTGCAGTAGTTTCATTAACAGTATACACGCAGATTGCAATGTGATCGTGCTCTGAAGAGGAGTGACTTGTTTCGGTGAATATACAATTTAAAAAACACCAAAAGGCAACGTGATAGATCTAAATACGAGTGTTATCAGTTAATACATCATAGAAGTATAATAGCGCCTCTTTAAAAACAGATTTTCAAGTAGGGTGACTACTACAAATTGTGGAAAAAGATTGAAAAGTTGTTGAATGTTTGGAAATTCCAACTTATAGATAATACGTTCAGTAATGGCTAAAGATTTTCAGTTTTTATCAATTGCAACTAGGGCTGAACACAAAAATATGCCATTTGAACTGACAAACTAATATAAGAATGACATTTCAGAACATGATTGGAAAAGCAATAGGTACTAGAGACGCGCCGGTTGATTTCTGAGTTTGGGCGGACTGGAAAAAAATCTATTTATTGCAGGGCGGGTTGGAGCAGGTCATTTAAAATAAACTAATTATCCATCAACACTGGCCTATATTTGATTATGTTTGATAATAAATTTTACATAAGCACCTAACTGGCATAATTAACCTATAACCTGATGCACATTAACCAGTTACAACCATTTGTCACAGTAACTGGAACCAAAAAGCGATTTGGAGATGGATGAGGTATTATTTTGTTTTGAAAGAAAACTGCAGCTGGTTCATCATATTGACAGATTCACTCGCATTATGTCTGTTTCCAAGCATGTTTTCGCTAAAATAAAGCAGCATTCATTAATTTTTACGGTGTATTTAATGATTGCGGGCGTGGGTCAGGACTGGTTGTACGTAAATAGATTCTAATGTGCGGGGCGGGCTCAGGTGGGTCATACATAATCAGAAATGTGGGACCTGCGGGATGAAAAAAAGCTTAACCTGCGTATCTCTAATAGGTACCAACATAGTACAACCCTGAATGTCAGTACCTCCAAAAAGTCTTAAATTTTCTTTGTAAATCAAACTTTTTATACTCATTCATATGGAATCAAAGAAAAAGTGGGTTGTGGGACAAGGGTCAAAATGACTGTGTAGAACAACAACAAGGGGGTTAGGTGGTCACCCTATTTCCAAGTGCCGAAACGGTTTATGTTAAAAATAAAATTAAACTGGCTAATTTAAGTGCTGTCTAAATTTGCAGACTACTAAAGAGTAAGTTATATTTCTTTGTCCTTTTTGATAAATATTCATAATCGAAACTTCAAATAGTATAAATAGTTGTTTCACTAATTGTATAATTGATTCATGTGTTTGTTTGAATTTTTTGAGCAGTGGACCACAAACCCATTCTTTCCAATCATTTTTTATAAGTAAACTTTATATTTCTTCAAATTTGAATATTATGAATGACGCCAAGCCATCAATGCCTCTTGCACCTCAAATTAAGATGTCAGTAAATGAATGTAAAATGAATGTAACGATCTAGTGCATAATGTTGTCAGTTGTTTAGCCTGGTCTTTGGTGTCAGCACACACTGTCCCTTCGGCTGATCAGCTCTATCCCAGTCCACTCTGTCCCACTGGCCAGTCACTCGGTCCCCCCCAAGCCACAGGCCAGTCCACTCTGTCCCCTCAACCAATCCACTCTTTCTCCTGTGCCGGCCCATTCTGTCTCCTGGTTCACTCTGTCCCAGTCCACTCCATCCCCTTAGTTGGTTCACTCTGTCTCAGTCCACTCTGTCCCCTCGCCCGGTTCACTCTGTCCCATTGTCCAGTCACTTGATCCCCTCAAACCAGTCCACTCTGTTCCAGTCCACCCTCTCCCCTTGGTCGATTCATTCTGTCATTGAGCCGATCTACTCTGCCCCATTGGCTGGTCACTCTGTCCCCTCCGGTCAGTCCACTCTGTCCCTTAAGGCCAGGCCGGTCCATTCAGTCCACTTTGCCCCCTTAGCTGGTCCACTCTGTCCCTTTGGCCAGTCACTCTGTCCCCTCAGGACAGTCCACTGTGTCCCTTAAGCCAATCCACTCTGTTTCACTGTCCAGTCCACTCTGTCCCCCTCGGCCGATCCCCTCTGTCCCTCCGTCCTCTCTGCTCTCCGGTTAATGACACATGTAGGTTATGTTGTGTCTCTTCTGTAAAATCCTACTGTTTCTATGAGTTATGGTTATGAATTATGTCTTTGTTTTATCATAAACTATTTTCAGGTTGCATCTTCTGTTTGCATCACATCGTGTACAAAGCACCATGCACAGAATAAAAGCTATTGTAGACAATGGAATAACGTCTGTCTCAGTTCTTTCTAAAATGTAGACATTATTTTTTAATTAATAAATGATTAAGTAAATACATTTTAGGTAAAGTAATTCATTGAAAATTCATTGAGTAGAGAAAATGAGGGTTCATGAAGAAAGAATCATGTATTTATTTTAAGCATATATCAATTTAAAAAATACATTAGTAATATAATATAATATAGTAATATATAATATCTCCTTGGACACAAGCAGGTAGTGCCACCAGGTCAAGTTACAGATCAGATCTATGAAGAAGGGACCTTGCTTTCAATAAGAATACATGTTTTTTGAGGTAAACACTCACATGTAAATTTTATTTAATGCCATACTAAGCACACACTTTCCCAGAAAAGTTGCATAGTATACCTTTAATACAATTCAGATTTAATCTAGGAGCAGACATATTAGCCCAGTAAATTTTTTTCCCCATGTATCTGAGCAAAATGTGTCTGCTGTGTACAGTCTGCATCTAATTATAAAGCATTCCTATCCTCCGATTTTCACGAGGTACAGGAGTAGGATGTTCACAGTGCAAAAGTAAGTGAGGACACACTTTTAACCACTGCAAACTTTAAAATCAACTTGTTCTGTTTTTCACAATTTTAAGACCTTTGTCAGTCTCTTATAAATGTTGATCATATTTAGAAGCTGCATTGGCCAGTATCAGTATGCACGTGTTTCTGAGCACTTGTGACAGTGTGAAAATCCTTTGTCACGTCACAGGGACATTAATATTAGTGCGAGGAGCTGAGAGGAAATGAACCGGCCGAGTGCAGGGTATTGAGCTGTTCTCTCACATTCTAATAGAGACAGATGAATGTCCCTGACATGCACAGAGCCAGTGGCACATATTAATATACTAAAGCTGTGAATGAAATGAAATATGAATGAATGATTATAGGACTGAGCTGAAAACTCCACTTCTGAATGGCATTTGATAATTAAAGTGACTGTACAGCTCTTGAGGTAGAACTAAGACCACTGTGTTCTGTATGCATTTAATTATAAAGCATTTTGTCTGATCAGAATCAGAAAGCATGTTTTTAGCATTCATCTTGTGAAAAGTCCTTATAAACTCATCCTGGTGAATAAGTAGGATACTCAAAATGCATAAGTTAAGGAAAGAATTCGGACCACTGCAAACCATTTAAAATTACTACCTCTTTTTTCATGTTTTTAAGACAGTAAAAATCAGGTAGTGTCTTTATGATAAGATGATAAGAAAAAGCTGATCATGATATTTTAATGTGAAATTTTAATGCCATACAGTGGAGCATTTTAAGAAAAGCAAAAACATTGGAGAAAATGGTCACTGAAAGTGACTGATCCTCCACTGGAAAAGTTACATAGTTCACCTTTAGTAATATTTTTGCTGATAGAACAGTGGACCTCACAAGACGCTAAATCATCAGAAATATGGATCAATAATAAACCAGGGCGGGAGGAGGAGGGGAGGTGTGGGCGTCCACCCCAGGGGGAAAACACTCAGCTAAATGGACTGATGCTGGCAGCTGTTACTTTATCACATACAATATCCCCCATACAGTTTACAGCCTCTTCAGTTAGACTACTCACTCTCAGGGGTGCAGTTGTTCTTGCTTACTCAGTGTACTGGTTTAGAGACTGAGGCACTGGAGTGGACCCATTAAGTGATTTAGTGATTTAAATAAAAAAAATAAGAAAAAAAACCTTCAGGCACATTGGACGCATGTATTTGAGCAAAATGTGTTTTGTGTCAGTGCAAATATTTGTGTACTGGTGTTTGTTTATTCATTTGTATAGATCCCATTGTTGTTTTCCTGGGATCTATAACTTAAATATACTATCAAATTATAAAAAAGTACAAAACAGAAATAAGAACTTTAAAAGACAAAAAGTCCTATGAGCAAGGATAAAGCCTTAGATCTTTCTTAAGACAAATTTTAAAACCTCTGATATTGTGAGTTTTAACAGCAGAGAGTAACCTATTCAATGCACAGCCCTGTACAACACTGTTCTCTGCATTGCACAGGTTCTGGTCATAAACAATCATGTCATTCATTGTTTTCTGTCTAGTGGAGCGATCATGTCTATCACTGACAGAAATGAAGATAAGTTTGTTTGGGTGCAGGACCCATAGACTGTATAAAGAAGTGGATTAAGTGAGTGTGTCGTCACCCACTGCTTTCGGCTCCAGTCAAATGAAGCTCATCGAGGCTGGAGCAGGTATACGGGGGAATTTGGAGCCTAGATCCATATTTGGAATTCCAACAGAGAGTATCATGGCAACCAAGGAGCTAAAATGGGGCAGGGCTGTTGAAGGTAAAGTCCCTCCTCGTTCACACTGTTTGTTTAGCAGGGGCGGGCACTTAGCAACGCTGTCAATCAAACCTGTTGCTAATGCTAGTGGGAGCGACCCCAGGGAAAGAAGGTGCCTAAATGGTCTGTTATTAATGTTCATGTCTCGATTCACAGACAAAACACTCAAATAAAAGCACCAAGATCATGTAGCGTAGATTAATATGAACATTTAACAGCATTTACAGAGAGAGGAGCGAATTGGAGCTAGAGTAGATGGAGAAGGAAGCGTACCCATACTCATTTCCTATTTGCAACATGGCAGCAAGAAGGTTATCTATGTCCATTTATATATACAGTCTATGGGTCACACACTTAGCTGTTTGTGTGTCTGTGCCCCTCCTTCCAACCCTTTTCTAATCTGCTCTATTTTATCTTTCAGACGTAGGTTACGAGGCCTGGGAGCCTGTGGTCCCCATAACAAGCCCCAAAATGGCCATTCAACCCCATAATTTGCTTTTATTTTACTTCACTTTGTTGCAATATATTTATTTCTGCATCTGAGTTTGAGGTTGTGATCCTTGCTAGTGAAACAATTTTAGAATGCAATACTTTAGGCTTCTTGTTATTACAAATGTTATGAAAAAGAAAAATGGATTCTTCAAAAGCCTTCTACCCACCAGGAACCACGATAGGATTTTATGCATACTGTTAATCCTAAATGGATCTTTTGGAGCACGTGACCACAGAGTCAAGGTGAACTCTAAAGACTGTGTGACTTGTTTATGTATATTGTAAAAGCGGCTCTTGAGGTCAAAACTAGTCAGCTGTGTATTGTCTGCATGTAATTATAAAGTGTTTTACTGTTGTTGCACTCCTGAAATGAACAACTACAGTCCTTGTGTGTCTGTCTTAAAGTTCTTAAAGTAACCTGACCATGCTATTTTATAACTATAATGAAATAATAAAACAAAAAGTACCAAACAAATATGTTAGCTGTTTAAATGAAATTTGAATTTAGTATTTAGTACATGCAGGTGCCAGAATAAACTTGACTGAGGCTAGAGATAAGTTTAGCTCATTTATTTAACTAAGCTCATTTGTTTAATTGCAGCACTAAAATATTTAATAGGCAATGGGCTCTTTGGTAAATGTAGATAAAATGTCCAGGGCTATTTGAATGTTAAGAGGCACATTTATTAACGAAATGAAACTAAATGACAGATATAAAACCATGTCAAGTTACTTTAAAACACACACTTCATTAGTATAGACCCATATGAGTTGGATATAATCAATTAGTCTAACAAAACTTTTGTTGAAGGTTGAGTTCCAAATGTTTGTACTTCTCTTCTTTGGGTTAACGCCAACAACTAAAATAATAATAGAAAAAATTAGTATTTTAAATAAACACAGTTGGAGTAGAAGTGCTTACAGAGCTTGCATCATAAAGTGCTTAGTGCTACTTCTACTCACGTCGTGGATAACTGGAGGTAGTCTGGTTTGATCAAGTGCCTGTGGACTGAATGGACAAATTGCAAGGTTACAAGGCTGCAAAACGAGCGCATTACATGGTTTTCATTTTAGAGATTCTATTAAGGAACACAGTAAAAGATGGCTGTTTGGTGTCTGTGCGCCGCAAGAGACGTGTCGTGCTTTCCATTGAATGGCAGGAGACAGTCGAACTGTGCCATAGTCTGGTCAGTGTTTGTCTGACATTCAGTGAGGAGGAGATTATAGAAAAGAGTGCACAGATAATTGAGTCAATGAAACCAAACATTCTTTGATAAATGCCAGGAAGTGAAACTAACAAATATTGGAATTATATCAAAAGGATTATGTTAAAGAGTTAAAGTGGAAACTTACTAAGGTTAGGCCCCAGTGCAGCATATAAAATGTACACACATGGTATTAACAAACGCTGCTGTGTGTACAATGTATGTGCTAAACAATGCTTACATGGGATTTCCTTTACAGTACTTCAGTTGGGTGCTCTGTGTTCCTTATCACCACAATCCATGTTTTAAAGGTGCTATATGAATAAATCTGGATTGTGTATATCATTAAAGTTGTCTATGTTGCATTTATGACTGTTTTAATTGTTCATTTTTAAAATCATACATTGCAGTAAGATAACTTCAATGCCATACTGTGGAATATTCCAGGTAAGGCAGTACATTCTCCATTGAGTTTAGCAGTGGACCTCTAAGTCTTTTTTTTAATTGCCTAAGTTTTTTTTGTTTTTTTTAACAATTTATTATTTGACGTCTTTCTCAATTAACTTCCTGTTTTTTTCTCCACAGTGGGGCTGGGCAGAGAGTACTTAGGTGAGCTGCAGAGGGCTGATGTTGCTTTGTGTGATGGTGCAGCGTGCCTTGGGGAGTACCAAGGAGACAGTGATGACTTACAGCCCCCTGATCACCCACCCAAACTGTCACAGTATGTACACCACTGCAGCACAGAGCATGGCATGACACAGTTCTTAGAGCTTTTTCTGTACCTGGAGTTCAATTTCTAGACAGTGGAAAGTTTTCTGGGGGATTTTTTTTCATTCAGTTGTATAAGACCAATTTGTTTGACATGCAGGGACATTTTAGCATGTTTAGGTGAAAAAAAGGTGAAGGTGCCATATTGTCTGTATTTGATCCATAGTTCTGGAGCAAGAGAAACTTTTGCCAAATTTTGAGCAAATGACATGGTTAGGATTCTACTCTACTAGATGGAGTGTTTATTTATTTATTTTTTGCAGAATAATATCAATGTTAAAATTTGTGCTTCATGTGGGAAATGAAGCAACACAAAGCTTGTTGAGCTTGTCACATCTTATCTGCAGAAGAACTGTGTTTTCTTACAGGTACAAGTTTTCTTCATGTCAAAATCTAAAATTCTAAGAGCTGTCATCATCAATCATAGATGATTACAAATACCCTGTCAAGGGCTGTCAAAATCTCTCACACAAAACTGTTCCCACTGATGAGGACTCCACAAAGGCGTTTTGTCAGACAGAATCAGTCTGGACTCCAAAGGGTCGCATGAATGCACCAATACTGATGTGGTGAGTCATGATTACAGAAATAGTGGAGAAGCCAAGCCTGAAGTGATCTTAAGGTTACTTTCGTACAAGTGGAGCCGATCAACTGTGAAGGGAGTCCTGAGTGATAAATGGTCCGTCCTGGTGGAGGAGCCACTCAGACACTGGACAAACCAACACATCTCCACAGACCATCATCCTGCCTGTCCTATGGTTGTAATGGGCACATGTTATGCAATATTGACTTTTTAAAATTTTTAACCATGGTCTAACATCAAAATCATACCTGAAGTTATATTTAGCTTATTTCACGTTGGTTTGATGAATCTTGTGCAGTAAGTGCTCTCCCCCTGAGCTGTCACAAAATATGTAGCTTGAATTTTCCCAGGATTGTTGAATTGTAATTAACTTCTGTTTTTAATGTATTCTGTATTTATGGACTGTATTTTTATATATTACACAGCGCTGATGGCAGCATGGAAAGACCAAGACAAATCTCCCACTCATGGCAAGTTAATCTTGAATCTTGACAAATGAGCTCTAAAACACTAAAGCACTGAGCAGCACAATCCTGTGTGCTTTTTAAATTATGTTTAACAGTTAAAACATAATGTCTCATCACTGTTATTCTGCCCATGTTGTATATTTTCTATATATTCAAAGTCTGTTTTCTATTTTTGTTTGTCTTAGTTTTAATGCTTACCGTTATTTTAATACTATAATAAAATACTGTTATTATTCTTTGTTTTTTGTTGCACCATAACACTGAGGCAAGTTCCTACTTTATCAATTACTGTATGTCCACTAACAACGGTAAAAAAAACATATTCTGATTCCCTGCAGACACTTCATATTAAATAGGATCATGGTAATACAGAGCATGTTGTAACTGCAGCAACTGTAAGATTTTCTGTCAGTCTGCAGCAGCATGGACCTGTACTCAGTTGAACTCATGATGGAAGACTTCCCCAACCCTGAGATGGTCTTGACTACCATTGAGGGAGCACATATCTCTCTATATTTTTCATACAGAGGGATATCAGTCAGGTCCCCATGCCATCTATTGCGTCTCAAACCAGATCCAAACACAGAAAACATAGGAGCTCATAGTGTGTAGCTCATACCCACTCCAGAGATCACCCCTGTCCTCAAACAACTCCACTAGCTCCTTGTACGATTCTACATCCAATACAAGCTCCTCTTCATCACCTATGAGTCCCTCCATAACCTGGCCCCTCCCGATCTCACCGACCTCCTCCCTCAGCACTGTGCCACGCGCCGTCTCAGATCAGCCGACACCAGCCTCCTCGCTCTCCTCATCGGGACAAAGCACTGAACCTTGTGGGACTCATTGCAGCACTACTAAAAACTTACCTGTTCAATCTGGCATTCCTGTTTTCTTATTTGTAAAGCGTCTTTGAGTGTCCAAAAAAAACACTGTGTAAGTCTATTGTATTATTATTACATTGATCTAAAACCGCTTAAAAATCAAATTGGCTTCATTTACTTCTTCAAAACAGCTGAATTGAACGGCCTGCCTCTTCATAGTACCAGCAGATTTTCATTTTGGTGCTTGTTTATTGTTGAAAAATCCCTGTGACATTTTCTAACCCCGTATGCAAATTTTTTCCAATAATCTCAAGTAAGAACAGAGCAGTGGGCTGGAATAAGGGGTGAAAACAGTGATTTTCTGTACACTCCAGCAACGAATGCAGGACAATACCCCTTTACGCTCCAACTAGAGAGACGAGGTCCAAGAATTCATGTGAAAACTCGTGAGGGCTGAGCATTTTCTGTGGCTGGTCCAAAGTTATGCAATAAACATTAAACATTAGATCCAGTCTCTTAACATTTTTAAATGTCAATTAAAGACGCTCTTTTGCACTGGCGTTCAAAAGCTACAAGCAGAGATGCACTTTCTGTAATAAATGTTGCTCTTGTTGTTTATATTTTAATAGTTTGTACTGGGGCATTGCATTGCATTTTAATTGATTTCTATGTCGCTCTTGTGTGAAGCACTTTTGGCATGATTGGTTGTTGTAAATGTGACCTTTACTTTGACTTTAAAGAGGGGGTATTAGTTTTCTACTGTGTTATAATGTTGTTCCCTCAAGAAAGCATGCCTGAAGAGGTTTTAGATGTCATCCATGCATGTTTGAGTAATTTAGAGATCTCTCCCAGGCACTATTCAATGCTCAGCTTATGTCACCCTTGCTTCCACGTGGCAATTCTCCATAAATATACAAAAGCATACATAAAACTTGACAAACATAATGTGATGTATAGTGGTTTCATGCACACTGATTGTAATGTGATAGTGCTCTGAAGGGGGAGTGACTTTATTTACAGGATTACTCAAACATGAATAAAGCAATTGAAAGACAACTCAAAAAGTAAATTAATGATGAAAGAACGCTGTTATTATCACCTTAGCCAAAGCAAAGTGTCCTCCTTGTGAATCACCAAAAACGTCTTGATTGAAAAGTATAACTCTTCTATATATAATTTTTAGGTCACCCACTGGAGCACAAAAAAAGACAGCATCCACCTGCCCTGATTGAGAGTAAAATGTGTGTTTGTCCTGAAGAGTGCTCTTTTCAAATGTTACTGGATCAATACAAACTGGAGCGTGGCATTTCTATTAGATGAGACTTTGTGACCCCACTCTGTTCTGTTCACACTGCAACTTCTTACAATTGCTATCTTTAGTAAGTTTCATTTTAGTGTATTTAGGGGCTGAGGTGTAACTGTGGGGAGTAGGAACATAAATGGGGCAGTAACATAATGATCTCAAAAGTCTTGCCCACTTTGAAGTCCGCTCTGGTTCCTATAGAAAACTTTCCATACATTTTTCATAAAATTCAAATATTTTAAAGACATAATGGAGGCTTCAACCACCTATGTGGTAACAAATGTCCTTAACACTGTCGTTTTCAGTCCAAAAACACATTTAATAAGATTTAATTTAAAATATTTGAAATAAAATTATAGGTCTCGTGGTCATTAGTTACCACATGGCTCATTAGCCCAGAATAAGCTTTCAAATTTTTCTATTTCTTATTAGTTTTCAGTGGGTCCATAAAAATCCAACAATTTTTGTGAAAAATTTCTAAAAGTTTGGCAAAGTTTGAAGTGTTTTCTGTTGGAGATGTCAAAAGTACAGTGGGGTGCAGTTTTGTCATTAGTGGGTTCCATCAACTATGGCTGACTTCCTGTAGAGCAGGGGTCACCAGCACAGTGCACAGGGCACCATGTCGCCCCCAAGGACTGCAACAACCCGCAGGCCGGTTCTAAAAATTGCATAACACACTAATGAGCTGAATCTTAAATTTAATTTTATTCTGTTTTTTTTTTTTAATCACCCTTGCATTTATACAGCTTTAAAAATGACAATACCTTAAAAAATATGGTAATTATACGTGAAGTTTGGATAAGTTAAGGTAAACTCTGACTTACTCAGTTCAAAGGTCAATATTGTGCGCGTGACAAAACCAGTGCTCCGCTCGCGAGCGCTGTGAAGTTTCTTACCCCAAAAACGTGGAAGGAGAAAAAATGTACCACTTTCACAACGAATTTTACGACTGTAAAAGAAACCTGCGTGTGTCTCATCTGCGACGGCAAAGCGGCACAATGTGGAGGGACAATACACTGCGCCTCACAACCTCCAGGCCAACAACCCACGGGGACGCACAGTACCCCCACGGGGACGCGCAGTACCTCCACGGGGACGCGCAGTACGGGCAGAAAAAGCCCCGAGCTGAAGGCAGCTTTGGGTAAGTAACAGTCTTTCATGAGACCAGCTAAAAAGTCACAAAAAGCAACCGAGATTTATTTTAAAATATGTAATTTTTTTTTTTTTTTTTTTTTTTTTTTTTTAACGTTACATAATTGATACGTTTTTGAAACATAGTCCAACATAGTTTGTTTTGTGAAAAAAGTTTGTCAGTGACTGTTGAAAATGGGACACTTTTCCTATGAGATGTAGTGATGTAAGTGTCATCTGTTAATTTAACATTTACTAAGATTAATAAAGTTAAAATGCTGAATATTGATATCTGTTCCCCACCTTGCTGTCATTGATAATTATTGTGAAAAATCATTAATGTGATCAGTGTCTTCAAATAGATGATTATCATTAATCATTATTAATAATGTATAACTAAAGGCAAACTGAGCAAATGTATTATGTCAGAAGAGCGTATCAAACTGGTAGCCCTTCGTACGCCTCAGTACCCATGAAGTAGCTCTCAGCTTCAAAAAGGTTGGTGACCCCTGCCGTAGAGCGGTCTCATATCCTTATTTAGGAATGCAGCACTTTATTTCCTGTTGCCAAAGCAGTTGGATTAAAATGCATAAGCGCCTCAAAAAAGTATATGTGTTCCTACACTCACCATGTGTGGCCCTGCAGCAGTTGAAGTGTCTCGGAGTCTTGTTCACTAGTGAGGGAAGGATGGATCGACAGGCAGATCTGTGTGCAATGATGCCGTCGCTGCACTGGACTGTTGTAGTGAAGAGGGAGCTGAGTCCAAAGAGCCCTTCCAGATTAATACATGTGTGGAACTCAATTCTGACTGTTGCTGCACATATCAGTCTGGCACGAATCAGGTTACATCTTGGGAACTAAATTATAACATAAACAAGTTTGTCATCATGTCTAATGTTTTTGTAATTTTGTAAGAATAAATTTCCATCAAAAAAGTTGTATTTGATTTAACCACGTTTACCTCATATCTGTGTCCCCAATACAAGGTAAACAAGGTCCTTTAAACGACTTTTTATACTATTGTAGCCAAGATAACTGAGACATAAATGAGTATGTGTATTTGCTCACCATATGAAGATTATTTTGTTGTATCTAAAAATTGCTATTTTGGGCCATTTGAGCGTGAGAGGTTCTGTGAGCCAATGTGTAAAAATGTGAGTGCACCCTATCACCATGGGACGATGAGATGAGCAGCTGACAATTTACAAAATGTAATTACAAACACATTCATCTACAAGCTGCATGTGTCCAAAAGAGAAAGGGACAGACTAAGAGGAAGGATGAGAGAGAAAAAGAGAAAGAGATAAGACAAAATGGTTGTGAGCCTGAGAAAGGGAACAAGAGGGATGACAAACAATGGAAAGAGAGAAGGCCAATGAATGACATAACAGAGAAAAAAGTAGCAGAGAATGGGAAAGAGAAAGACTGATTGTGAGATGCGAGAAAAGAAATGGTAGAGAGGAAGAGTAGGGATGAATGATTGCGGGTCTATAAGAAAGAAGAGGGTTAGCAGTAAACAGCGTGGAGGGATGAGAAACAAAAAAGGGATAAAGATGGAGATAAAGAATGTAAGTAACAGAAACAAAAAGAGGAGAGAAAGGGGGATAATGACTGGTTGTGAGAAAAGGAAATGATAGAGAGGAAAGGATTCGGGGGAGAGAGCAGAATGACTGTGAGCCTGGAGAGACAGAGAGAGAAGTGAGAGAGGGAGAGTGAGAGATGGGACATTTGGCCTGAATCATTGTTAACTGAATGATAAAGAGAAAGAGAGGGAAGTGAAGGATGAACATTGGAGATGAGAGAGTGGGAAAAAAAGAGCAAGAAGGATTGTGAGCCTGGAGCGAGAGAGGATGGAGAGAAGAAAAATGTGTGAGAGAGAAAGGGAAGGGGAAGGGAATGGATAAATGATTGTAGGACTGACTAAGAAGAAGGATGAGAGATGAAAGAGAAGAGAGCGGGAGTGACAAAGAGGGAGTGAGGATGGATGAATGATTGTGAAGTCAAAGACAGGAGAGTCTGAAGAAATGGAGAGAGAAAAGGGAGAGAGTGGGGTTAATGATAGGTTAGTGAGAAAGAGCGTGAAGAGATGCCAAACAAGGAAGATACTGAGAGAGAGGATAGACAAAATGAAGAGAAAGAGGAGAGAAAGGGAGATAGAGAGAAAGAGACAGAGAGATAGAATGAGAGTGAGAAGAGAAAGGGGGGGAGAGGAGGGATGAATGATTCTGGGACTGAGAGGAAGGGTGAGAGACAAAAAGAGAGAGAGAGAGAAAGAGGAGACATGACAAACAAGGGAAAGGGTGAGAGAGAGAAAAGGAGGAAAAGAGAGGCTAAAGGGAAAGAAGGCCTGCAGCGAGAAAGAGGAAAAGAGGAGGTACAGAAAGAAAAGTTAGAAAAGGAGATGAGAGAGAAAGAAGGGGGGGGGGGGGGATGATTGTGGAAGAAAGAAGAGTAAGAAAGGTAGATGAGAGATACAAAAGTGGGGTAATGGAGTAATAATAGCGAGGGTGGAGGGGTGACAAACAAGACAGAAAGAGAAAGAGAGAAAGGATGGATAGAACAAAGAGAAAGAGGGCAGGCAAGAATGACTGATTGTGAGAAAAGGAAATGATATTCAAAATGAAATGATGAAGCGAGAAAGAGACAGGAGAGAGAGAGAGAAACAGAGGGAGAGACACCCCGCAGCAATATAGAATTCAAATGAACGCTGCATCTGCCAAAAGACGTGAACAGTGATCCAGTCTACTGTAGCAACAAACGAGCGCACAGAGACAGACTCCTAATGAGACACGATGATGAAGTATCAAACAGAACTATTGTATCGTCATTACCTGAGAGGGATTACATGATCTGTGCTGAGGATGCGAGGGGTAAAAATAGCCTATTTATAATGAAATATGCTCGTTTTATAGTTCAAAAGACTGTTTTCATCATTATATAGGGATATGTTTTTCCAATCAGACTGACATTAATAATACATTTTGTGGTCCATTTGATAAGTATTGTGTTATTAAAGGTCATGTATTATGCAAAATGGATACTTGTGAGCTTTAAGTCATGTTATAATATTATTTCATCAAAAACGTACCTGGAGTTGTGTTTTGTTTCATTCACATATATTTGAGTTATGCTTTAGTATTAGTCTGTATATTTCTCCATGACATCAGAAGGTGGAACTGAGTGTTTTCAATTTGAAAGAAGGACTCAGACCAAATACGCAGGGTTTGTGTGTTAAATGTGTGAATGAAACACAACTCCAGGTATGTTTGTGATGAGGAAACAACATTATTAACTCTGATTTAAGAAGTTGAAAAAAAAAATTCCAAAATGCCCAAGTCTTAACTAAAATAACTCAAGAAACAAACAAAAATGAACTAGTGCAGCCTCAATCCAAACTGACTTCTTCAGTTTCTCCTTTAGGCAGGAGTTTGAATTTGGAGCACCAAAGCCACCAGGGAAGGAAGGAGGACCAGTGGGTGTTCAATACCCCAAAAATTATACATCAAAACAACTAATTAACATTCATTAAATCAATCAGAAGTATAATCAAACTATATTTAAAGCAATATAATTAGCTATTTAACCAATTCCAAAATCCTCCTCTAACATAATACAGCCCAGCCCCTGCAGGTGTGACAGTACCAAAACATAAACAAAAGCTCAACAGTTTGCAATGGTCCAACGTTATCCCTGACACACTATCCATTCTGAGCATATTAATTATTCACCATGATGAGTTTATAAGTGCTTTTCACAACTTTCAGAGGTCAGAGCCGAGTTTTGACTTCACAGGCCAACTTATAACAAAACACTTTCTAATTAAACGCAGACAGCACACACTAATGCTGACCTCAAGAGCTGCTTATACAATATATCTGTACTGAGGCAACACAAATTTTGCTCAAATACATGTGTAATGTAGCTAGTCCATTACATAGGCCTAAACTTAAAGCTAACAGGTAAAAATGACAATACTCAAAGTTTAAAATGTTTATTGATGGAATGAAATGGTTGTGCAGCTAAAGTTGAACTGTAACAAAAGACATGAGTAAGTATATTGGCTATATGATTGCAATTGAATTGATTGAATTTCTACTTACTCATGTTGTCTGCCATCTTAGGTGTTTTGGCCAAATGAGTCCCCCGGGAGCCGGAGCACCTTAAGACGATTCCGGGACAGACAATTTTGTGCGAAGGAGGAGGGGTGTCAAAACATTTTAGCTTTTTGTATCTACTTTGTTTTCTACAGTTAACACTGATAAATGAATATAGAGCTGTATTTTAATAACAGATTTGACTGAATAAAGATTAACGCTGTTTTGCTAAAGATAATTTTTAACAATATTATTGGATTATTTGCTGAAACTTACCTGTGCTGCAGTGTAGGAACATCCAATTAAGCAAGGGGCTCTATAAAAGGAGCCAACCTCAGTCTGCTCAAAGGAGGGTGCTGTGTGCATAGGCTGTTACTGCCATGTTGATTTGAAATTGTGCTATTATTTTTGTAAATATTCTTTTGGTGTTGGAAATAAATGCACTGCAGTCTGCACTGTTCCTTGTCAAAACCCCTAAGGTTTCTAATCAAATGATTGGTATATTTTTTCCAATCAGCCTGACTATATTAATAATACATTTAAATAAATAGTGTGTCATTAAAACCATCACATCAGCTTTCCCCTTCCTGTCCCCTGCTCTAAAGTCTCTTGCGGTCTCAGAATGATGGTGGTGCATTGGAGGAGCAGTGCCCAAGGCTGGGACTGTCAGTGCGGCGCTCGGAGACGAATGAAGTGCACCCTCGCCCTGACCTCTGCCTGAGGGGGGAGGGAAGAGAGGGGAGAGAGAGGGGCGAAGAGGTGGGGGGGTTGATAGCTCACCCGCGGTCACATGACTCAGTAGACAGGACAGTCACATGACCAAACAGAGGCCAGCGTACACTCCGATGATGTAATAGTGCAGCATTGACCAGAATCAGTTTAGTATAGACGGCTGTCAAATGATTAGGTTTATGAGGCACATTGGACAATAGCTGTGTCCTTAGAACTTAGGTCAAAGTGAATAAAATTAACTGTATGTACTTGAACTTTTAAATAAGGTACTACAATCTAGAGTCATCAAAAGTATTGCAAATCAGATGCTAATCGATTCTAAAACTAATATCAAAAACAGACTAATTTCAACAAGTATTCATACTAAAACACATGAACAGGACAGAAATGAACCTTTTCTGAACAGCTTTAGAATGATTTTGAGAACTAATATAAGATTACATATACTTGGATGATGAAGGAATTACACAGATATAACACCACATGGTAATAAAAAAGAAAATGCTACTATTTAATGTTGAAAAGAAAAAGTTTTCTTAGGTGGTATTGGAGCTGGTATTTAGTATCAAGTGTATTCCTTAATAATGTCGCACAAAATGAACTCGCAGTAACTCAGAGTGAAAGGAAACTCTGGCGGTCGTTTGAAATTTATAGAACCTTAGTTCTCTACAAATCCTAATTGTGATACATGGTCCTGTAGAATGGAAGTGCCTCTGAGTGCTTGATCTTGATTCTCTCAATTCGAGCACACTCAAGCCAGTTGCCCAAGTACGGTAGAATTCGTAGTCCTTTGGCTTGCAGCGGTGCAAGTGCACACATCTGGTAAATATCTGAGGGGCAAGGAAGAGACCAAAGAGGAGAACCTTGAACTGGTATGCACAGCCTTCAAAGGCAAAGCAAAAGACCTGTCTGTGGGGTCGTGCCACGATTATGTGGAAGTGAGCGTCCTTAAAGTTGTCACTTGTGAACCAATACCCTTCTAAGACAGACTGAAGAACATCTGTACTATGTAGCATCTGAAAATGTAGCATACTGAGCTAACAATTTAGTACCTGAGATTGAGGATAGGACCAAAACGGCAGTCTTTTCTTGGAATAAGAAAATAAATTGAATAGAACTCCTTTAACTGCTTTGAACTTCTGTCTCTTGCCCGAAGACCATTTACCTCACTAGGTCAGAAACAAAGGTGATTTTCACCCCATTGAACTTTGGGGAGCAATGGCTGAACTGAATGTTGTAACCCTTGAACAACGTTGAGATTGTCTTAGAGAAAAACTGCTGTTGAGAGTTAGTTTTGACTGTTTTGACCTCCTTATGTCCCTGGCAAACCTAGTCGTTTCTGGGAGCTTTTCTTCTCAGTGAACAAAAAGAGGCCTGAAGAGAGGGTTGACTGATCTGTGCTTGGCCATCAGAAGCTCGTCCAGATGAGGCTCTGGCTGGGGGATGAAAGGCCATAGCACTTCTGGGCTGAGGCCCGCAATAGTGCCCTCAACAGAAGGCACACGATCTGATCCATACCTTGTTGCGTCCTGCATAGCACTCAAGGTTTGCGGTCCTGTGTGAAATGAGTAAATGAGTTCCAACATCGTTGGAGCTCCTCAGTCTACGGCAAAAAAGCTGCTAAACACAGGCTTCTGGGAGATTCTGAAAAAAGCACTTGTAGGAGCCTCCATGAAATCAGAAGGAATTAAATAGAAACTGGATTCAGGGCCATTAGGGAATGTGATGAATTTTACATGGGATTGATTACTTGATGAAGTGAGCTCCATAATAGCCTTTAACTCCTTTCATTATTACCTTATTTGTTACCACTGTAGCACTCTGTGCATTACAATTAAGGTGTATGTTTCTGCTACATACCGTTTGTCTAACTGTCCATGTGGAACAGCTATGAACCAGTAGAATCTGTGAGTGGACTATTGGAAATGCTGCTGAATGCTGCTTTCAGGAACTGGTGAAGAGTGGGAATTTGCAACAGGAGTAATAGACCCACCCACATTTGTAATAGAGTAAGTTACACCTCATGGATCACACTTGGATGCAGCTCATTCATCTTGAGTGATTGGGAAAAAGTGCAGTAGGCTACGGAGGGTGATATACTGTTTCCTTTGGGGGGTTAGAGAGACTCTAATACAACCTCTCTTGTTGAATCTATTAGATGAAAGATGTTTAATTTTGTTTTAAATTGTAGGCAGGGGTAGGAAGAATACTATGAAAATGTATTAAGTTACAGAATACTGAATATTGTAAACTATTAAATGTATCATGTAAAGTATTGAGTGCATGATCCAATCAGAGTACCATGTTCTGAATACCTAGAATATATATAATATACTTTCACATTGAATTTCATTGTATTACATAACATAGGGTTGCAACAAGTTAATGTTTCTTCTCATTATTTGGGAAGGATATTTCAGAAGTGGACTGAGGTCGTGTGACGTCACTCGTAGCATTCGACTCCAGCCAAATTAAACCAATCAAGACTAGCAGTTATAGTATTAAAGCAACCAAAGAACCAATAAGGAGTGAGGTTGTTAAAGGTCACACCCCCTTCTGTCCACACCGTTGGTTTGGCAGGAGGTGGGTGCATAGCAATGCTGTCAAACAAACCTGTTGCTAACGCTAGTGGAAATCAACCTCTGGGAAAGAATTTGACTGGTCTGTTATTAATCTACATATCTTTATTTATAGACAAACTTGCAAAATAATAACACTAGGATCATGTAGAGCGGGTTAAAACAATCATTTTAAGAGCAAAATGACAATCCTGACAGCAGCAGTTACAAAAAGAGAGGTGACAGTTTTTCAATAGAAAGTAAATGTGAAGAATCGATTCCTGTGAGGTTGTAGAAGGGGCTGATGCCACAGGCCTCGCTTCCATCAATCTACCACAGGGCAATTGTGCCTACAATAGTTTACCACCACCAAGTGTGGAGTGAATGAATAATGACTGCAGTGTAGCGCTTTTAGAGGCTTCAACATGACTGTAAAGCGCATTACAAGTGTATTGTTATTAGGTACTGTCAATGTGTACTTATATTCATAGTATTAATGCACATTTAATCATATTTATGCATATTTGTCAAGATAAAGTGTGTGTCCACCCTATTCCATTTGCTGCAACCACAAAACTAGTTGGGATTTTATAAGTTTGGGGCAGAAAAAAATTTGATTTTTTTCCTATAGCACATGAAGGCCACATTGATTGATAACTCAGTGTAATTGTAGGAGCACAAACTACACCCAGTACCTTCCTACGAGTTACATTCCCATTCTACTTTCAATTCTAAATGAGCCTTTGTTGATGTGACCAAGCCATATTAAAGAAATAGGTTTGATTTAGTCAGTTTTTGTAAATAACAAATACACACTTATCAGAACAAATACAATGGAACTCCACACATTGTTGCGTTTTCTTTTCTTCCCTGACAGTTTGCTCTAAATGATTGATAGAGACGGTTGTGTCTGTGTCTGGAGCAGGCAGACTGCAGCCTGGAGGAGCACAAACTCAACACTGACAATATATTGATGCATCATGTTTATTTGAGAGGTTTGAGACTAACTGCTTCAAAGCACAACACCACACTGCATATGTTATTTGAAGGTTGTGCTGAATCAATGTTTTGGACTTTAAAATCTATAATGAAGTAATTATGTTTAGATTGCCTTATAAAAAAAACAAAACAACAACAAACAAACAAAAAAACAAAACATGTCGTTCCATATTGCTCAAAATATTTTATTTCATCTTGGGATGTCATTGGGTGTTACTCCAGAAACTCTCCTCTGTGTTTTTAAAGCCCACAAACCTTCAGTACACTAAATCACATCATTACTCAAATGACCTTCAACTTGCATTTCAGTTTGCAGCTGTTGTTTTTAGTCTTATTTAAGCTGCGTTAATACATCACTGATCCAACAGAGGATGAGAAGTTAATGTTTGCTGTTCGTGAAAATGAAGACGGAATGTGTGTCTACAGCTCGTCCCTAGGTGCAGTGGAGCACCTGGGGAACCTTCTCCAGATCTTTGGACTAGGATCTCAAAGAATCCTCCTGCTAGGTACTCCTAACAGCACAACAAAAGCTGCTAACATGACAAAAGCCAGACTGATATGTACAACACTCTTGATTCAAGTTCTGAATCTTGGGCCACTCGGTCAGAAAATGATTAGGAGCATTCAGATGAATACTTTATGCTGATTGGGCAAAGCGTCACAACTATAAGAAATCAAACTTAAACTGAGCGAGAGAGAAAGAGTCCAGTTGAGAGAAAAGTGAGTAAGTCATAATCTCCATCCACAAATGCATAACACGCTTCCCTCTGCACATTTTTCAAGATCAGCATAGTCTGTATTTCTGTTAAAATAGATTGAAGTACATCCAGCAGTGTCACCATGTTTGTTTTGGTTCATTAAGGAACTTCACCTTTGGTTCTGCCGGGAAGTGCTCCTCTGTGTTTTGCAGTCAATATCCCTTCACCCATCTCGTTTGTATAATTACAGAGAATAAGTTTAAGTTATAAAAGAATGAAAAGACTACAGTAAAACGATGAGTGAAGTGGAATTATTTGAATACTCCCCAAAATCCAAACTACCCTCTGACTTAGATCTGGACTACACTGCTGAAATGTTGACTCTCTATTACAGGGACTTCCTCCTTGAACACCCCCTTTGCTGCCCCCCACTGGCCTCCAAGGAAGAGGAGCGGACCTGCTGTTGGAGTAATGCAGTGGAAATGTGCATCTGCTCCAGACACTTGTCACCATGGAGCGTGAAATCTTCCAAATTAGGCTATAGCACTACAGATGGTGAGAGCTATCAGAGAGGGACTATATAATGCAAGTTCTATGCTGTTGTTTAATATCCAGAAATGTACTGGAATCTGTCTGTGTTTAACAGCGGATTGAGTGACCTTGTATTCTCTGGTACTACCTTTCTGGAAAGTCTTAGAGGGACTAAAACACCCAAACTCTGCACACAACTACATTTCAGACAGAGCTGGTAATCTGGACTGTGCCTGGAGGACTAAAGGGGAGAGTGCGAAGAGAGGAGGCCACCCCTCCTCTCTTCGCACTCTCTCTTTAGTCTGGAGGACTAAAGAGGAGAATGAAGGGAAGGAGGGAGGGGTCTGGAGGACTAAAGGAGAGAGTAAGGGGGGGAGGAGGGCATGGTCTGAAGTTGTAAGGAAAAGTGTGAATCATCTAACAGGTTTTGTACAAATTTACCCAAAAATGTCTAATAACAGTAGATATTACAGTAGTTTATTACTCAAACACCATATACACAGTTTAGATGCAAAAAAATATTATTAGATCCAATTAAGTGGCTCATTCCACCATTTGCTTTCTCACATTCAGAGGTGGACAGTGACTAGTCATTTTCTTGTTGTGACTTGACTTTCTGTTTTACAGGTGGTTAAAAATCAAATCAACAGTTTTTATTTAACAAGCTTTATGTTGGCCTATACTTACAGTAGTAAGTAGTGGTTTTCATGGGGTGGGACTGGTTGTGTCCGGGGGCCGCTGGAGTGCTTCCTGTGCTCACGAGCCCTGCACAGGAGCAGATTGTGGGGCTCCACTGTGATAAGCTAAAGGGTGGAAGAGTATTTTTAACAGCCACAGTGACTCGGGTCAGCCATTTTCCTGATGCCAGCAGAGCACAGTGGGTCCACATGACCCACTCACCACCACACTGAACTGAAGTGTTATTTAAATATCAGGAGTGGAGAGTATACTGAACATGTGTACTAAAGAATAACGTTACTTGGCTAAAAATATACTCAATTAAAAATATTTAGCTTACAATACAGTAAAAAGTAAAATTATAAGGTGTGAGTGAAAATGCATCTCCACAAACCTGATTCTCGTTGCCTCCTCCTTGGCTTACTTCCATCAAAATGTTGTTCCTTAGGCTATTATAGTCCACATTATGGCACAAACCTACCTATATTTATGGAGAATTTTCTGAAGTACGGCTTTAACTTTATATTTCCATGGAATCATGCAGGTGACACACTCCCTCCAGAAACTGACACTAAAGTTTCACTTTAATTAATTTAACAATTTAACCTCAATTAAGTTATTTTAAACACAATTATGTTTAGAGTATATAAATCTAAGTCTTTGCTGTGGTTATTATCAATGAGTAAAGTTGGACTAAACCCTAAAGTTACTTTTTTATACGACAGTGTGTTGCAGACGTGCTTGCAGCGTGCTCACACCAGCAGAGCCATAAGTGAATTGAGTGACCAACTCCGTTCATTTCCTTTGAAGCTAGAGCAGGATGGGACAGGGGAAGTGTGAGGACAAACAAACCACTACAGTAGGTCATTAACAAATGGCTTTTAAAAGATCATTCACAGCACTTGTTTCTTTACCTCTGTCATACTCAACTGCCCATATCAACACATTTGTCCCACAGTTTTATCCTTATTCCTCTTTTACCTTTATCCTACAGTTTTAACTGTATACCTTATTACCTTATTTATCCTTATTTATCCTTTAATAATAAACAGTCATTTTAAAAATTAAAGAATAATTTCATGCACTCTTCCTTAAACTTCAGTGTTGCTTGGACAGACTTGGCAGTGCTCCTAAAAGCCCTTCACAACAAATGAATAAGTGAAATGCATTCCATTTGTTTTGCAGGGGCCTCTGGGAAATTAAAGAAACCCTGCAGCACACCAGTGAATCACTCCTGTGTTTAATACATCATACCAGTCTGACAACGGACTCCAACGTCATCAAACACTAACTAAATGTAAAAAGTTAACAAATAATATTTAGATCATATCATTTTATTTTTGGTCTTTAAGTGACTTCCCTGTTGTCCCCTGCTTCTCTCCAGGGACATGCAGTTGCAATTGCTTAAACTTATATTTTATTAATAAACTATTTTGCATTTATTCAGTTACGTGTGTTAGTTTGTAAGGACCATGGCTCAATTTGTAGACTGGAATATTTGTGATATTTAACAGTTTAGGTGTTTATATTTGCAACCAGACAGGCCTACAGTATGGTGGCACAGGCTGTTTGATATGTGATTGACAAAACAATGCTAGAATGCAATAGTAATACATAAGGCAAACAGTAAATATATGCAATCATGCACAAGAACATCTTAAAGAACAAATACTGGTATATAAAAAAAAAAGTTTTTGAGCTTTTAAACATGTTACATTGTTGTTCCCTCATCAAAACATACCTGAAGTTATATTTTTGTTTCATTTATGTTTGTTTTATGAATTCATGAATCCAAAGTCATCTTCACTGAGCTTTCAAAACTGTTCTGTTCATGTTTAGTTCATTTAGTTGCATCATAGGTAAAACTCCAGACTTCTTCTACAGAGTATTTAAGCCCATAAACCATCACCAGACTCATTTTTCCATCAAATTGTCTTCATAATAAAGGCATGGATCTATTAACACAGCATTTACAGAGGGTAAGGACTTCAACTGTTTACTTTTTAAATGCTGCTAAATATTTCTTACAACAGAGGGAGCGCCAAAGCCTGAATACCTCACTGAAAACAGAAGTGTAGTTTATAAAGTGTATATTCCAAATGCAGAGACTATTTGAAGTTAGAAAAAAATACTTATCCCTAGGTGACCAAAGTATGTTTAAAAGGGAATACAGACCACAAAAAGCATCATATGTGTTCTTTAAAGCAGACATGTCCAAACTATGGCCCTCAGACCAATTTTTCTTGGCCCTTAGGCTTCCTAGTTGCTCTAATATCACACATTTTAGAGTGTCTCATTTGAGGTTCTCCATCTAATTAAAGGTCAGGTGGCTCAGTCTAAGCTGTGTTAAATGCACCCACATGAATTCTACTCTGTATTGACAATCAGGACCCCCTATCGGCCCTCCGCTTCATTTAAGTTTCCAATAGAGATCGGGATGGTATTGTCGTATCTCATGTCTGAAACCAGTGGGGATTGAAGCTGCTAATTACTAAAGTAAGCATTAATTTAGAGCATTCTGACACTATAATGAAATAAATGTAGTGACCCAGCACTTTATCACTTTGTTCTGCGCTTTCATTTACTTTTTAGCACTGTTTTAGCTAGCATATCTCTGGAACACTGTGAGAAACATGGCGGGGGTTTCCATCATAACAACCATTTTAGACGTTTCATCCCAAGCTTTATATGTATATGTATATCTCTTGATAAAATAAGTTTGAACAGCTCTGTCTTAAAGTGAATCCCAACTTCTTTTGAATAGTTAAAATCCCTCAAAATGTCACATATAACAGGAAGCCGAAACAAAATAAAAGCTGGCGTAAAAATGAGCAGTTGTCTTAAAATTGGTAAACTGACAAAAAACAAATGTATGGAAGTAATGCCTTTGTATTTTATTTTTGTTTTGGATTTTTAATTGTAGAAAGTTATTATTAGTTTTTCCCATTATTTAACACCAGAAACATTCTACTTAATTCCGGAATTAGGCGATCGATGCATCATTCTGGCATCACGGCCGTCCCCATGGCGACGTTATGACACGTGCAAAGTTGTAGAGGGAAGTTCTCGCGGTCAACTTTCTCATTTCACACAAGTCAGCCATCGAGTGCGCATCGCAATACACAGCTCCACGCTTGTTTATGAAATTGTTGGTTTCCTTGCTTAACGTTTGGTTCCAAACTTGTCCAAATCTTCTCAGTAGCATCCTCTTAACCAGTGAGACCAGGTGAGACCATATTGTGAAGTAAAAATTTTCCAAAATTATCCTGGATCAACATAGTCCAAAAAAATTTTAACTGTTTATTTAAGATTTTATGATCAGGACTAGTTCAGGACTAATTCAGGGCTAAACCAGGACTGAACCAAGACTAAACCATGACTAAACCAGGACTAGATTAGAACTGAACCAGTACATGCCCAGGACTAAACCAGGACTAAACATAAACTAAAACATGACTAGACATGGACTAGACCAGGACTAAACCAAAACCAAAGCACGGCTAAACCAGGACTAGACCAGGAGTAGAAGTGATTTGCTGTGTAAAATAATACTGAATACAATCTAATGCAAGCTCTCATGATTCTAGGTGTCTGAATTTGCCGGCCTTGTCCATCAGCTACTACCTTTCTTGCTTTAGCCGTCTCAAACGTCTTGTGAGGATGAGCTCCTACTGTATAGAAGTTGGAGCCTCCATCACCTCCAGCACCTCGTCCTATCAGGTGCAGGAGATCTTGGGAGAAGGCGGCTTTGGAGTGGTCACCCTCTGCAGCAAAAACAACAGCAGCCAGACGGTGGCGCTCAAAGTGCTCAAAAACAAGCGCCACAATGATTATGGACAAAAGGAGGTAAGATACATGTGCAAAAAAATGAATTACAAAATTGTTATTTCATTAGTTGTATCAATAATAGAATAAGATAAATTATAATAATAAAAAATAGTAATTTAATTGACCTGATTTCTAAAGTTGTATCTGTCCTTGTGTTCCCTCTACAGGCCATAATCCTGCGCAAACTGACGGAGAGAGGCTCTGGATCCCACCACATTGTCCAGTGGATAGACTCTTTTAAGTATGGAGACCATTACTGCCATGAGTTCGAGAAGCTGGACATAAGTCTGTTGGAATATCTAGACAAGTCTCCACTTGAAAGTTTGCCACTCAAAAAGATAAGGCCCATTCTCACTCAGGTAAGAGCACTGGACTTACTAATAATGTGTTCTTTAGATTAGCAATTTTACTTTATACCACTTAATATGCTATATTTACATGAATGGACGATATATTGGTGCTACTATGGATAGGCACAGATAGATTTTAGACATAGAAAAATAGCGTTGAAAAAACCCCAAAACTGAATACAGATCTTATATGGGCTCAGAAAAAAGGCATTATGTAATATTTTGAGCATTATTTTTTTTACAAAAGTGAAATGTTATTTGGTGAACTTTATTACAGTTGATTGGGCCATGACATAGATTTCAAAATATTTATATCAATTAGGCATGGGAATTACGAAGTCCCTCACAATCTGACTAAAATCTTTCAGTATCCTCATGTTTAACACCACATGTGATTTGACTGCTTACAGATGGCAGAAGCATTGTTGTTCCTAAAGAGTGAAGGGGTCATACACGGCGACCTGAAGCCTGAAAATGTCATGATGATCGACCACGTGGGACAGCCTCTGAAAATCAAACTGATAGACTTCGGCCTGGCCTGTTCAGTGAGAGACGCTAGACAAGGTCAAAAGCTGCAGACCGTCTACTACAGGTATGTGACCAAAGGGACAGGGACACAGAATCAGACATAGAATAGTGAAAGTCAGCAAGTAGACAGCAAAAACTTAATTTAAATTACTTGAATTGTGAACATAAATCCTAATTTCAGTAGTTTTTACTAGTTCAAATTTATTTCAGGGAGCACAGTACAAAAACAGACAGGTTTTTGTGCTGTGATAAGTAAGATTACATCAAGTATTACTCAAAAAGTTGTACCAAATCATAAAATGCATTCAGGAATGCATTCAGAAAAGTGGGATTCAATCTGAACAAAGCCTGGACAAAATCATAACAAAAGTATAATTTGTTGATGTTGTTTTTGTGCTCAGAGCTCCAGAGATTGTAGTCGGATCGTTTTTCAATGAGACCACAGATATGTGGTCTCTGGGCTGTACCGTGGTTGAGATGTTTCTCGGCAGACTTCTCTTTAGGGCCCACAACGATGATGATTTAGTGAGTGTTACTGCCTTCAACACCTTTGCACTATTACTATTACTACTACTACTACTAATTATGTTACTTCTACTTGCACTACTACAACTACTACTACTACTACTACTACTACTACTACTACTACTACTACTACTTTATATATTTATGCAACTTTTCTGGTTGTCTCCATGGAGATGTTTTTGCTTGCCTGGAATCTAGCATTTATTGAATTAAAGTTGTTTTATTGCTCAAAAATACCTTCAAAAACACTTACTGTGACCAGGCTTGCCACTCTACAGATCTAACTTGTCTCATTGTCTACATGGAAATAGACAAGTTTAATTCCATACTGTGAAATATCTCCATAGAGACACCTTAAAGACTTTTCTAACTGATTGTCCTGTGTTGTTTCCACAGATGCAAGTGATTGTCCAGACTCTAGGACTTCCTCCTAAACATGTCCTGGATACGGGCCTTTACACATACAATTACTTTGTATGTCCTGAAGGATGTGACTGGATATACACGGTAAGATCCACATTCACACTGTCCTTTGTACCTCTGTGATACTGCCCCACAGGTCATAGTGTCAGACAGAAAATGCTATGTCAAAAATGAATAGACTATATTTCACAAGCAAAGCAAATGAGATGTTTTTGCCTTTCCAGCTGTGGATAAAGATCTATTTCTTTTTTATACTTGGAGCATTTTTGGATATCTTAGAACATACAAACAAAATGTATTATGAAATGTTTAAGGCACAATTCAAAACATATACACTTTCTAACCTACTATTTTGTCTTCTTAGGGTAAAAAGAAGAAGAGACAAATTTTATGCATTGTTCCTTCGCTGGAAGACATCTACTGGGTAAGAGGAAATCCTATTTAATACTAGACCTTTCTGAGTTTGCAAACAGCCCTTAAAGATGCACTATGTAACTTTTCTGACTGGGTGTCTACCACTTTTTTGGAATTTTCCCCAGTATTGCAAAAACTTTTGGCCTTTAACTAGGTCTGGTAGCATCACCTGCTGGTATCCATGAATACCGATATGTTTAATGCTGGCAGAAATGTTACAAAGTGCACCTTTAACTGCTGTGTATTATGCTACTTTAATGTTTACTGTTTTACTGTCACTACTACTTTATCATTGACTGTTAGTTTCAAATAATTGGAAGTTATGATATTGCTCATAAGTTGAATTCATATCAGCATAAACATATGAATAAAAATGGATGGCTATATATATATATATATATATATATATATATATATATATATATATATATATATATATATATATATATATATATATATACACACACACACATAAATATGTATCTTAACATTAATATGATTTATTTTTTTGTGTATTCCAACTCCTTTTAATACTCAATACTCAGCATGTATACTAAATATATTATTGTCTCCTCAGAGGGATCCTTGCATACTCACGAGAGAGCCTGATAAAGCAGAGGATGCCGATCGAGTTGTCTTCGTAGACCTCATTAAACGTATGCTAGACTTAGATCCAAAAACTCGGATCAGTCCAGAAGAGGTCCTTCATCACCCCTTTATTACTCTGACCCACCTGGCCCAAAACCATCGTGAATATGGGTAAGTATTTGACCAATGAGCTGCTTTAACTTCTAGCATTACTACCTGTTATGTATGTTATGTACTATTTCTTCTACACATTATTTATTACAAGCGATGGATAGAGTACTGAATTTTGTCAAGTAATAGTATAGATATTGGGGCAAAAATGTACTCAAGTAGAAGTATCATATACAAATACATGAGTTAAAGTGAAAAGCTGAGTTAAGTAAAAGCTAAAAAAAAAAAGATACCACAACACTTTTTTAATACAATATAATATAATTTTCAGAGTTATTTAGGCTGTAGTGTCATGTGGACTTTGGTAATTCTGAAAAAATCATCATCATTCATTGAGAACCACTAAAACAATAATACTTCTTACCTGTAATATATATTTTCTATATTATTATTGTCTATACTACTGCTGCTACTAATACATACTTTAATTTTAACTGTCCTGCAGTTTGCAGTCTAAAAAGATCCAGCTTAAGGCCCTGGATCTTTACCAGGAAGAGCAGCTGCCCACCTCCTCCAACACCTCCTCATCCCCTCAGACTCCTGAGGGCGTACAGGCACAAAGACGTGGCCTAAAGAGGACGAGACAGGAGGAAGATTCTCCTCGGAAAAAACAGAAGCGAAGTGACGTTTCCGTTCATGTTGCCAAGTAAGTACAGCTCGTGTCTTTGTGTCCTTAGGCAATACACATCACCACCCTGTCTGTGACCTTGTGACTGTGTGTGGTATGACTTCCACATCTCTCTCAGTCTGCCCCAGTTCATCAGTAGTTTTAAGGAAATAGAATAGAAAATAATCATAGCATTGGGTTTAAAAATTAAGAAATTGTTCAAGTATTTATTTGTAAGTGTACAAGTACAAATTTTCAAGTTTTAATTTTCTATACCCAGTTTTCAATCATGTTTTTTATAACCTGACCCTCAGACCAGACAAGTCCTGGGGCCCCCTGCCATCTCTGGTACCCTTCTACTTTTGATTAAAAGTAGTATAAACTCATATGGATAGTTTTTCCAGTGCAGATGGGTCAAGAGCCAAAAGTAAACTCACTAATGGTTTGCAATACCCATTCTCACCTTAAAATATGTTGAATTGAGCTACTACCAGAGCAGTTTATATAAAAATTACATGCAACAGTGATTGAACTGAAACACACTGCATCTAAAAACTATTTGAAATATCATTTTAAATGAACCACATTTGTCTCACTTACAGCTCAGCGCAAAAATCGGTCAGTGAAGAGTCTTCAGATGTGACCACCCTAGAGACTGTCAGTGCAAACAGAAAGACGGAGGAAGACAAGGTGATCAACCTGAATTCTGCTAGAAAGAGAAAGCAGGAGGAGGTCATCTCATGCACTGCAAAGAGGAAGAGGAACGAAGATGAGAGGGATGCACAGAGGGATGAAGAGAAAGTCATCATTCCTCTCAGCACTAACAGGAAGAGGAAGTGGGAGGATGTGGAAGTAATCATCCTGGACTCTGAAAACAAGAAAAGGCAGAGAAAGGAAGATGACCTGGACTCTGCTCCTGAGAACAGGAAGACAACGTTGGTGGAAGAAGAGGTGATCGTCCTGGACTCTGAAAGCGCTAACAGCTCTAAGAAGGAAAGTATTAGAGCTGTTTGTGAAGAGTCTCCAGACCTGATCATCATCACGGACTCCTTCAACAGCCACATCAGAACGAGGAACCTGAGCCTGAACTCTCCAAGAACAAAAAGAAAGAGGAAACAGGAGGAAACAACGTTGGTGGAAGAAGAGGTGATCGTCCTGGACTCTGAAAGCGCTAACAGCTCTAAGAAGGAAAGTATTAGAGCTGTTTGTGAAGAGTCTCCAGACCTGATCATCATCACGGACTCCTTCAACAGCCACATCAGAATGAGGAACCTGAGCCTGAACTCTCCAAGAACAAAAAGAAAGAGGAAACAGGAGGAAGACACTGACCTGACATCCATTTCTCGGAAACAGAGGCGTCATTAGACTCTGCTCCTGAGAACAGGAAGACAACGTTGGAGGAAGAAGAGGTGATGGTCCTGGACTCTGAAAGTGCTAACAGCTCTAAGAAGGAAAGTATCAGAGCTGTTTGTGAAGAGTCTCCAGACCTGATCATCATCACGGACTCCTTCAACAGCCACATCAGGACGAGGAACCTGAGCCTGAACTCTCCAAGAACAAACAGAAAGAGGAAACAGGAGGAAGACACTGACCTGACATCCATTTCTCGGAAACAGAGGCGTCATTAGACTCTGCTCCTGAGAACAGGAAGACAACGTTGGAGGAAGAAGAGGTGATGGTCCTGGACTTTGAAAGTGCTAACAGCTCTAAGAAG
This sequence comes from Periophthalmus magnuspinnatus, assembly GCF_009829125.3. Taxonomy (NCBI): domain Eukaryota; kingdom Metazoa; phylum Chordata; class Actinopteri; order Gobiiformes; family Gobiidae; genus Periophthalmus; species Periophthalmus magnuspinnatus. Next base: position 16,626,248 of record NC_047136.2, read on the forward strand.
GAAAGTATTAGAGCTGTTTGTGAAGAGTCTCCAGACCTGATCATCATCACGGACTCCTTCAACAGCCACATCAGGACGAGGAACCTGAGCCTGAACTCTCCAAGAACAAACAGAAAGAGGAAACAGGAGGAAGACACTGACCTGACATCCATTTCTCGGAAACAGAGGCGTCATTAGACTCTGCTCCTGAGAACAGGAAGACAACGTTGGAGGAAGAAGAGGTGATGGTCCTGGACTCTGAAAGTGCTAACAGCTCTAAGAAGGAAAGTATCAGAGCTGTTTGTGAAGAGTCTCCAGACCTGATCATCATCACGGACTCCTTCAACAGCCACATCAGGACGAGGAACCTGAGCCTGAACTCTCCAAGAACAAACAGAAAGAGGAAACAGGAGGAAGACACTGACCTGACATCCATTTCTCGGAAACAGAGGCGTCATTAGACTCTGCTCCTGAGAACAGGAAGACAACGTTGGAGGAAGAAGAGGTGATGGTCCTGGACTTTGAAAGTGCTAACAGCTCTAAGAAGGAAAGTATTAGAGCTGTTTGTGAAGAGTCTCCAGACCTGATCATCATCACGGACTCCTTCAACAGCCACATCAGGACGAGGAACCTGAGCCTGAACTCTCCAAGAACAAACAGAAAGAGGAAACAGGAGGAAGACACTGACCTGACATCCATTTCTCGGAAACAGAGGCGTCATTAGACTCTGCTCCTGAGAACAGGAAGACAACGTTGGAGGAAGAAGAGGTGATGGTCCTGGACTCTGAAAGTGCTAACAGCTCTAAGAAGGAAAGTATCAGAGCTGTTTGTGAAGAGTCTCCAGACCTGATCATCATCACGGACTCCTTCAACAGCCACATCAGGACGAGGAACCTGAGCCTGAACTCTCCAAGAACAAAAAGAAAGAGGAAACAGGAGGAAGACACTGACCTGACATTCATTTCTCGGAAACAGAGGCGTCATTAGATGTCTCTGTTTGGGAAAATAGAGAACAAATATCCACTTCTGTGGAAGTTTGTTTTCTGTCAAAACTGTGTCGAGCAATTAAAAACCACACAAACACACACATGTTACAATAAAAATTTAAAAATAAAAATTAGCAGTTTATTCAAATTATTTGTACTGGAGCAAGACAAAAGAAAAAAATACTTTCAATTACATTACTTTACTTTAAATAAATATGACTAGTTACACCTATGTACTTTAGCAGCAAGTACATCGGAGGTACTGATTTGAGAAGCTAGAATTCATATCGCCTAAGTAGTGCCTCAGAATGCACCTGGTTTAGCTGCGACTCAAATGTCGGACTGGTTCTGTTGTGGTGTGACACTTAGAAGAGAACCAGAGCTCTGCTGTCTTCAAAGGCTGCACACATAAGACTACATTAGCATACAGTGACTGTTATGGATAGGCAAGCAGACTTGGGGTGGACATCAATATTTAGTCAATCACAATTTAATAATGTCACCTTTTATATAAACTACATTTCAGATTAGTATATTTATTTTACCCCAAAGTCTATAAAATACATGCAATGCATTCTGATGACTGGGATATGCTCTTTGGAGTGTCACCTGCAGAGAGCCATTTAAGTTTATACAGTCTACAAGTATATACTTATGGACTCTGTAGAGCAGGGGTCGTCAACTTCGCTTGGCTTCGGGCCAATTTTTTTCAGCGCCCACAGGTGGCGGGCCAGATGGTAAAGGTATTGGCTTACATATATTTATAAATACATAAATATGAATTACATGCATTTTAACTCACCTAAAACAGCCAATTAAAAAATCCTCGGGCAAAAGCTTTTGCTCCTTTTATTATGGTTTTGGTAAGAATTATGCCTTTGTTGAACATGGTAATATGGATACTAAAGGCGCACAGTATCGGGTAGAGCTATGAAAAACTTTTCACTTTAAGGTTTTACCTCATTTATTCAGGTCTTTGTCTTATGATATTAATTGAAACTAATACTTTTGTGGTTAAAATGTGCGGATTTAAACAAGGATAAAATCTTTCTAAGACGGTTACTTGAACCAGGAAGCTGCGTAATTATTGCTTATCGTCAAATCTCTCCATCAAAATTCTTTTCTCACGCTGTCTTCTTGTGACCATCACTGCGATTTAGCTCTGCCTCGAAGGTTAAACTACGACAGGCTTTTAGTCGTGCGTAATACCGCACTAACGGCTTCCTTACTCCGCATTTGGTGCCGTAATGACCTGCACCTTTACGCACGACTGTGGGAGAGCTGTAGGACTTGGATGATGCCAAGTGCAGCAAGGATCGTGATAAAATCACAACGTAAATGAAAAATGTTTAAAATTGACATGGCTAAGTGGATTTATGTTGTGTCAAACATGAGCAAAGGTCGGGAACAATAAAACCTGACATGCGGACAAAAAGCAAGTCCCCACCCCGGTTAAAAGAAATCTTCAAACTGAGTATTTTGACAGTTTTGTGATTAAGTGATTTATTTTAATAAAATAGGGAATTTTGAATAACTAACCACAGAAGTGCAAGAAGGCTGTAGCGTAACGGGTACACATTCCTTGAGCTGCGCGCAGTCTGCACGCTTGCCTCATCAGATGTCCAAAAACAGTTAGCCACGATTTTGACTGGTGAAGGTGTATGTACACACCAGTTCATTGTTTGCTTTTAATGTTGTGTTACATGCACATCATGGGCAGTGGAATGCCCGTAGCAGTGCCCACATAACTTGGTATTTGTCGTAACGGTGGGTGTAGCGGACCAAAGGATGCAGACTTGGGGAATATTTACAGTATTTATTAAAGAAATGACAAATGGTGCAGTTCGAGGGTTGATCCGGCGGTGAGCAGGAGGTGAGGCACGGGCCAGGATCCAGGAGTGGAACGTGGAGCGCAGCGGAGATGACGATGCGGGCAGCACCAGGGCAGGACGCAGAGTGCTAACCAGGGTCCGGGGTCGCGGAATGCAGAGATAAAACAGACAGTACCAGGGCTGGGAAGCAGGGTGGAAGCAGGGTCGGAGCTGAGCCGGGAGCGCTGGAGCTGAGACGGTCCAGCAAGCTGGGTGGAGACGCACATACGATCCGGCACCGAACGGGATGAGGCTGATACGAAGATGAACCGGCACTGAACAGGGTGTAGAAACGCAGATGATCTCGCCCTGAGTGTCTGGTCCTGCCTCCTCTTATACACAGCAGGTGGTGGTGATCGCGCTGATGAGCTGCAGGTGCGCGCAGGAGGAGCCAGGAGCTCAGCCCAGCTCGGCAGGTGAGGGAGGGAACGAGCAGGACAGGAGGAAAAACGTGGAGCAGACGGAGCGGATCATGACAGTATTAAAGAATCAATGCCGGAAGAAAGTCCAAAATCCTCTCGCGGGCCAAAATAAATTGGCAAAGGGCCAACATTTTCCCGCGGGCCGGACGTTGCCGACCACTGCTGTAGAGAGTCTATAAGTATAAACAAGTCATAAAAACAGAAATGATTTCATGTCCTAAAGCAGGATTAACCTCACTCATAAAAAAATAGACTTTACTTTTCTCATATAAACAGAAACTTTTTTAAATTTATGAATATAATACACTTCCACACCAACATGAGGAAGTCGTCTTTTTGGCCCTTTTGACCTTCCATACTGTGCTGTCTCTGCAGTTTGTGGCGCTGTGAGCTTGTAGCCTACAGTCTGTGATGAGTGTGTGCGCATGTTAATGGCACCTGCATGCGTAGCTCCGCTGAGAAATGGAGTCTCCCTGAAGGACAATTTATGTTTGGACAAAGTTTTGGAGAGAGCAGAATGGACAGCCTGTGGCACATGCAGCGCTGTCAAGTCTGTACAAGTCTTACAACATGAGGAGCCCTATCTCATTTCATTTTATTAACATGATCTGAAAACTCTCTGACAATGGTCTTCTGGTCCTACAGGTTTAGCCATTTTATGTAGAATAAGACAGTTATAGATATTTTCTTGTTTGTGTAGGCAACTACGGTAAATCAAAAAAATGTATTTGATACTGACTAATCTTGCAGCCCTACTATACATCCACCAAAATGACCAGATCCACAGTCACAGTATGGTACCTACCCCCTGCTAAACGTCGGAAAGAACCACCAGATGAAGTTTTTTAATGTTTGTTGCCTGTCAAAGCAGATACGCACCCTTATATATAGACACTAGGTTTAGGGGTACAGTACATGCAGCAGAATTGTGCCTTACATAATTGAATCATTTTAACATTTGCCTAGAAGTCTAGATGGTTATCTATCTGTATGTCTTATGCAAACACAGCTGTGCAATCCATTTTTTTTTCAGTGACAAATGTGAAACAAAAAAGCTCATTTGTCAGATATTACATTTACAACAAAATTAATGGACCGTGTGTGTCTTTAATTGGCTATTCTACCTGTCAATCATGCGCCGAGCTCAGATGGGCATGATTGACAGGTAGAATCTGTGACCAGACCAAGTATTGGAGAATGGTGTGGTGTGTATTCTCAGGCAAATATATATATGAATAGCAATGAAAGTGTCTTGCCTAAGGACACAACCACAACAAATACTGACCTCCTGATCTGCCCAGTTGTCTTTATGCTGTATTTCTCTTCTCTTATGCTCAGCCATGCACAGCTCTGGTACTTCATAAAATGCAATAGTACTTTGTGCAACATTACTGCAACATTTTTAGTTCTAATAACCCTGCAATGTTGAGCCCCTGACAACTTCAAATCTCCTAATCCTCCTGACACCCGTCTCAAGACTTTCCCTATCCTCACACATTTGTCATATTTCTCTAAGAACATTTGACACGCCACACTCCCGGTCGCTCCTCGCTCTCCTGCGTCAGATCAGCGGAAGTAAGATTAGCATGTGTCCCACCCGCCTGGAGCTTTTCGCACATGCTCAATGAGGGCGTGGACATCAGAAATGGCAAGAGAAAGGAGGACAGGAAAGAGAGGGAAAGAAAGGAAGAAAGAGAGAGAGGGGGACGCATGCTGTTAGCTTTCTCAAACACAGCAGATGGAACGCCGCACTGACCTGACAGCCCATAATGTAATGAGACAAGCCAATGATACATCGTCATCGAGAGCTCCGGGTGAGTTAGTGTGAGTGTGAGAAAGTGGAGGGGGCGGGGAGAGGGGTGAAGGGGCGGGGATAAAGAGGAGAAAGTGTCTCGGAGGCAGGATAACATCTGTCCTACACGTGGTGCTAGGTGTAAATGTGATCGCAGAGGGTGGTGCAGAAATGTATGCAAGCAATAGGAAGTAAGGGTGAATTTACAATAGTGATGGAACTTTTGGCTCTTTTATGGGATCTGAATCTTTTGGATCATCATTCATTTCAAAGAGCCGTTCAAAAGACTGGCTTTATTTATTTATATGACAGAAACCAATGGGAGAACTAATTTTAACAACAAACTAAACAGAGAATAACCACAGTTCAAACGGTTTTAAGTTCAGTTGTTTAGAATAGTTCAAACTGAGAGTGGGACCCGTTGAAATTATGCATAATCTAAATAAAACACTAAACTACAATAATAATAATAACAATAATTTAAAAAAAACCAAAAAGATGATGGCAAATGTGTGTGTGTGCATGTACAAAATCTCTCACTTGAGTTGCCTTTTCTGCTTCTGTGCTGATTCATGTGTTGATTCAGCGTATAAACATGCATAAATACAGAAAGAAAAAGATTCTGTTCTTTAAAAAAAATGAGATCCGGTTCCATTTGTTCACGTTAAGGAGCCGTTCCAAAGAGCCAACTCAGTCACAAACACTACATCACAAATTCAAAATACACTTTAGTTTCAAGTCAGGATCCATTTGCCTGAGTGCCTTCCGATTGGACAATTGTAAATACGAAATCTGATCTGGGCCAAAGTACATCCGGTTGGGGAGGTAGGTCTCCGTCCGAGCGGTTCATTTGATTTATGAATGCAAACAGACCCAAGAGCGAAACAAAACCAGGAAGTGATCCAGGTGACACTCACACAATGAGATGCACATATGAGCTCAGAATCAAAACAAAGGCCTGTGTGAAAATCGATAATGGGACAAATGAACACAGAAAGAAGTAACACAAGAAGGACAAAGATGGATATAGTTATAACTAATCAGCGATAAAATATCACAATTTCCAGTGACTACTTACAAGAATAACAATTTTATACAGCTAAATGGAAACAAACAACACATATTTACACTTAAAGCTTTTACTTTAATGTGAAAATGGAGCCTATATCCTGTCAGTACACTCAAGCAGTACATTTTTATCACATCTTCTATACTCTGGCCATAAAGGCTCGTACTTGTCTCTGGTCTCCTCCAAAAGTGAAAGCACATTGTCCGTGCTCTGGTGACTCGGCTGCTGCTCACACTGAACCTGCACATGTGGGACAGGGAGTGGGCTAGATCCATAAAAGCCAAAGAATACAGCACTTAGAGTCCAGCTCCATGTTTGTTTACATGATGATGGATCTGACTCACAGTGAAGCCGAGACTCTCGCCAGTTCCCTGTCATTTCTTTGGCTTCTATGACACAGTGTTGCAATATTGGTCACCAAGCAAACTAAAGTCCACTAAAATTTGTATTGTGAATGTGTCTTGAGGGACAGTTTGAGACAATAGGCAGATTACAGTTGGAGATTTTATTCCTAATTATGGGATAAACTATTTTGCTATATTAACATGGTTTACACTAGAATAAAAAAGCTAACGTGTGCCAAAGTATGCAGAGTATTGCATAAGGCCTGGTCCTATAGTATTAGTAGTAGTAGCACTGCGCCTTCTCACTAAGAAAAACAAGTTCAGCGTTTGTCAGTTCATTTCCCTCCAGGAATGTCTGTGTATTCTTGACTCCAGACTTCAGTCCTATGAGATTCATTTGGCAGTCTAAAAGTCAAATCAAATAACTTTTACTGGCACAAGTTGCTGGCATGTCTCCATAGGACCATAGCCCATCATTGGACATTTTAAATCAGGACGAGGGGGTATGGCACCTTTCTCACATTTTGGAAAAAGTTCTGATGAAGTCCCCCTGCAGGTAGCACTGACATCATCCAAGTACAAAAACATTGCCAAAACTTATTTAAACTATTCTGACCAGACACGACACAGTTACTTCAGCAAAACTCCAGAGTCTGTTGAGGTGAAACACAGATCTGGCAATACGGAAAGTTACAAAATACATCTTTAACTACTTACCTAAAATACTTTCACTTTGCATCAGTGTCAGTGATTGTTTTTTTCAAGTTTTATTTGACAAGGACAATCTTTCGTCTGTCTCTTCCCTTGATCTGAGAGCACAACAACATATTGTACCATCTGAAAACTGCCGGTGCTTTAAATCTTTCATCTTTGTATCGGCCATATCTTTATAAGGCTCGGAATAAATGACCACTGCATAAGCCCAGGTCCAGCTGGCAGCGATCCACCATCGCACTCTCCTTGCAGGCCAGCTATCACCAGTATAGTCCCAGACCTCCAGCTCTGCACCAGGCGTAGCTGTGGCTAAGTCCTTGCTCTGGTGCAGTGAGCTGGCAGAGCGGTTGGTTGTTCTGTGGAATAAGAGGATCAGAAAGCCCAAACTAAAAGCTCAGTGCTGCATGGGGAATGCTAAAGCTTAGACAAGGTGCAAAAGCAGAAACAGTAAAATGATTGAATGTACCAATAACTCCATGTACTAATTCTTTTTAAATGGCTTGCAGTCTTCCAAAGTTATTACTCACTTACTTTATGCATTCTGAGCATCCTAATTATTCACTGTGACCTTTATAGGCACTTTTTACGACTTTCAGAGAACAGAGCAAAGTTTTTCCATTACCATAAAGCTAGCAACTAGCATGCTAATGCAATAAAATGTTAAATAGTCACATTTTTTTATACAGGGCTTTTCCACCTTCGAGGCACTTTCCATCAAGGAACCCATTCACACACACATGCCAGTCAGTTATATGCCAGTGTGTGCAGACACTGGGGCGAGGTTGATTAAGGGTCTTGCCCATGGACAAAATGACAGTGGGAGCTGCAATTTCAGCACCAACCTGTGGGTCAGCAGAGCTAGCTGCTCTACCAATGCTGTTTATGTTAAGAGCGGAATTCAAACCAACAATGTTTGAATCAGTGGACAAACCACTCTACCAACTGTCGCCCTGTGCTTCATAATTGGATGCAGCAGTATCGGACATAGTTTGACCTCACAAGCTGCATATACAATATGTGTACTGGGACAAACTCAAAAAAGCACAGTAATATTTTGATAGAGATATGTGGTGATAAATCCAAAGTAGTATAATTCTATGGATACACCAGGTACATTTTTTTCTGATCTATGTGATAATGTTGTTTCCTCATCAAAAACATTCACTCACACATGTTTAACACACGAACCCTGCATATTTAGGCTGATTTCTACTCTTAAACAGAAAACATCATGTTCTACCTTGTGATATCATGTGGTGCTACAGAAGTGCTCCACTGTGTTTTTAAACTCTATACACCTCCACTAAAATCATTTGGATCATTTCACCTCTGGAATTACCCATTTCTACTGAACTAAAGGTAAAAGGTAGGTGTTAACTTGAAAAACAGCTACCATTTACACAAGGTGGAATAAAGCATTTTGAGCTTTATAAATGTAAACAGATGAATAATGCAGGATTACTCAAACACGTGAATGAAACTAAGCACAACTTGGGATATGTTTTTGATGTGGTAACATTATAACATGGCTGAAAGCTCACATGAGTCAATTTTGCATAATAGAGGACCTTTAAATTAAAAAAAGATTACAAAGGTCAAAGCCAAAGATGTCAATTGTGCAATATGTCTCCAAACCCATTAACCTCAAGAGTGGAGCTGCCAGATCATCAGTAGTGACCACCTTAAATCAGCCGTATGGAGTGGTGTGCCAAACCAGGACCACCTTAAATCACTTGACTTGAATTTATTGCCTTCACCCGGGTCTACAGGGCTAATAAATGTATATGCCACATGTTCGAAACAACCCATCTAGTGCAGACTACGGACAAGCAGCTCCTGTCTTAGACCAAAGGATTCTGAAATCTGATGTTGATGACCTGATTCTGCCACTGGTTCACCGTATTCAAATAAAAAGCTCCAGTTGTGCACCTTAGTTATTATATGTGATGTCATAAACTACTGAAATTGCAGAGGCCACTGAAGTTAGCGCATACTGATGTTTTTGACCAGAAAGCTGCAAATGTACCTAATTTGCACTAAAACTGACAAAAGTTACCAGGAACAGTAGATACTATTAAAACATCATGTACAAAGATTCATAGTGAAAAAAGTGGATTTAGTGTTTAATTCCACTTTAAGTATGATTTAAATAAATAAATAACATGATTTCTAATACTGGTTTATTTGTGGTTCATGACAGGATCATGACAAAGAAATACATTTGTATCAAAAAATTGTGCAAATACTGAGCTAACCTGCAGTCAGATCTGGGATGGCTCTCCTGGAAGGCAATCAGGAAAAAAGGGAACTTTCAGAAAAATACGCCTGAGCTGATCAGACGAATGGTCACAACAGCAGAGCAAGCTGTGAAATCAAACTTTTGTTAAATCCAGTTAAGAGAAAAGCACAGACATGTTTCCGTCCACAAATGCACAAATCCCGTCGCAGAAGTGATAGACAGATTTTCTTTGTGAACGCACAAATACCACAGGAGTTTATGTTGCTGTGCAAAGTCATGTTTTCCTCACCTCAAATGACTCAAGTGACTGCACTGTCGTACAGGCTACATGCTTGTCAGCTGCACTGCACTCTGCCACAGACTGTGCCTCTCGTAAGTGATTATTTGCGGTGGCACTTTTCATCTCTGTGTGGTCAGTGTGATTCTATTACCAGCATTTGTTGGTTTGCAGCTCCCGAACCTTGTTTGACATTTAGGAGGAGAAACCCTACTGAGCCATCTCATTTTCAAGGGTGTCCTCAAAACAGATACAGCAGCAATAGCAGCAGTAAAGTAAGGACACTTAAAATACATAGAATATACTATACATTACACAAAAATAAGATATAAAACACAGGCACATATACACTCTCAAACTAACATACAGGGCTCTCAAAAGTTAACCTACCGTCCCCAAAGGTTTAAACAGAACTATTATATTATGCTCTATAGTTATAATCTGTGACACCTGTGGATCACTATGTTATATTTTGGACATTTTAAATTGCAATATTAATCTAGTTTAGTTTATTGGTTTATTTTAACAGGGACCATGTGCAAACACATTAATCTCATAAAAGAAGAGACCCTTTTCACCTGATTTCCATCAGCAGTCCCCAGTCTATCATTAAATCTAAAATGACTTAATAAAAGAAACAAGTCAGCTGATTTCTGTGTTTCTCATTTGTACCAAAATGACTACCCACTGCTTCAGAATCCTACGTATATCATATGATCAGTATGGCATTGTGAAAATAAGTGATTAAAGATTGTTCAAACAAGCGCGAATGACACCGTATACAACTTCAGGTGAGTAAATGGTGTTAGGAAACAACTACACATGGTTAAAACCTCTAAAAGGTCTGCTTTACAGACACTAAATCCACAAATCAGCATAACAGCAAATATAAATAAATCGATGTAGTGAGAGTTGGGATTAGAAGCAAATACAAACATGCATAAGATGTTCTTAAACTTATTAAACTATTTCTGAACAAAGGGAAGAAAGTCAGGGAGCTGATGGAAATAGTGGATCATCATCATCTTTACAATGACTGTCACATCCACCTTACCTCCAGATCCTTTTTTTTATTTTTATTATTATTTAAAAAAAAATCCTTTTCACTAAAAAAACTCGATGTCGACTCGAATTCTCGATGCTTACAAACTGGTTTCATCCAGACTTCAGTCCTATGAGATTCATTTGACAGTCTAAAAGTCAAATCAAATAACTTTTTTACTGGCACAAGTTGCTGGCATGTCTCCATAGGACCATAGCCCAGCAGACAATAAATCAGGATGAGAGGGTATGACACCTTTCTCACATTTCTAATGAAGTCCCCCTGCAGGTGGTATGGAAATGCTGGATCATCATCATCGATACAATGACTATCACAACCACCTTACTTCCAGATCAGTGCTCCTGTGGCCTTTATGACCAGGGTTTTATTGTTTTATTTAGCTTTTACTGCAAATAAGAGGCGTGAGAAGGCAGCTAGCTTTGTATCCTGGTTTTCATCACTTGACACTTTTACAGTCCTCCGCAAATCTTTCCTGAAGACAGAAAACACGTGGTGCCTCTGTCCTTGATGTGAGCAATGAGACAAATGATCGTTGCAAAGTCCTAATGTCTGTGGCCTGTGCAGTAAGTCAGTGTGTGTACCTGACCTTGGTCATTGTATTATGCTTTAAAACATGAAAAATAAATGCCAAAGTGACTAAAAATAGTTTAAAATAATGCAAGATAAGTCCACTAAAGTCAACTACGCCACAGCCGCAATAAAAGTACTGAGAAATAGTTTAGCTCACGGCAGTTTAGTTTCTTTTTTATAGTGAGGCGTTGAATATCTGAGCCAGTATTCTTATCCCATCCCCTCTTTCTCTCTCTCCTTTGTCTTTCCCGTCTGGCTCTCCCTTTTCTGCCGTCTCTGTAATTAGTCCAGGGAGAGCCTTTAAACTTCTCCAAAGTCCAAACTCTCATCGTGAGCGGAGAGGCTGAAATGTCCCATAATGAAAATGACTCATGCGTCGCAGAGCACTTCTTCTGGGCACAAAACCCCATTAGCTTCAGTATCTGTTGTGTTAGCTTAGTGCACCACTCTCTTCGCAATGTTAACCGTTGATTATAAATATCATTAGACATATGAGCCGTGACAGACACACTTAGACAAATATTACATTAAGACTGAATGTGTTTCAGGGGAGTAGCTCCGAGACCAAGCTCCTGGAACACACTTGGAAAGCAGGGACTGGAATTGAAATGGTTTTATTTGTTAATCTGACTGGAAAGATGAATTCTCGCGATATTTCAGTTCACAAATTCATGAGAATCCATCAGGCCCAGACCGCCTGTGGTTCAGCACTGCAGTTTGGCAGTGAAGGTGAAGCGCCCAAATGAACCAAAGCAAACATGGTGATACAGACACAAGTACTTCAGGCTATTTTCGTAGAAATACAGATTTATTTTGTGGAGGGAAACATGTCTGTGCTTTCCTCTCACCTTGATTTAAAGTTAGATTTTATGGCTTGTTCCGCAGTTGTGACGCTTCAACCAATCAGATTCAAATATTCATCATGCTGTTCTGACTTTTCCCAATCACTTTAACTCAGAGCTGTTTGTGACTGATAAATGTGCAAAACTCCATTTAGACAGATTATCAATCTGCAATGAGCCAGGTTAAAGGTGCTGAGCTGTTTAAGGTCTTAAAAAGGTGAAAAACAGAACCACTTCATTTTTAAGTGATAACAGTTGTCCAAAGTTATTCCTCACTTACCTTATATATTTTGAGCATCCTAATTTTTCACCATGATGCGTTTAATCATTTATCAAGAGCTGCTAATTCACTATATCTGTGCTGGGCTGACACAAATACGTGGGGAAGAATGTGGTACAGGTCCTTTAAATATTTGCATCATGGATTGAGTTTCAGTGACTGCGGTTACATATGCACTCAACATCTACTTATAATCAGATTCTTTGAGTTAAAAGTCTATTGAAATGACATGTAAACTGCAAATGAATCTGATTCCTTTCTGATCATGGTCCCACTGATTCCTCATGTCAGATTTTGTGGTTTACATGTCATCTAAATAATGTCGGTGTCTAAATAATCTTAAAGGTCCAGAAATCCGATTACAATCACATTTTAGTGTGCACGTAAATATAGCCACTGTTAACTTTATCAGGGTCGCTCGATTTATTCACAATTACAAGATAAGTTACATGATGTGAAAGTTGTTTGTTGTTTGTGTCTATTGTTATCCAATAATAATAACCGATTCTGCCTTTTTACAAAATAGATTTTGCATGTTTACATTTTTCTCATTTATCTGTCTATTTATCTGTATCTCTGTGTCTCTCTCTATCCGCCGTATTCCAGAGGTTGCTATGGGCTCTGCCTTCTCTATTCAGGTTATGTTATTTGCCACGGGGCTGCTGATCTTAGCAGTAAATAAGTTCTATAGGGACTGCAAAGGCATTTTAAAGTATCCCAGAGAATTGATGCAGTGTTGACTTGTTGTTGCACATGAACATTGAACATTTGACACAAATCAACCTACTTTATATCAAATTGTAGCTGTGAAACATTTCTCAAATTCCATTTGAGAAATTATTAAACCCATTAATTTAACTGATTCCATTGAAATTAATGAGTTTCCTTCATAACTGGAAGTGGCACATAAAGAAAGCAATGTTTAGTAGCATTTATGACAAAACTGAATGGGATAAGGTCAATAACCTCAAGTAATGGTGTAAATGATAAAGAGTATTCATTGTATGTTTGTACTATTCACAGAGGTGGGTAAAGAATTTAAAATTGTACTCGAGTGAGAGTAACATTACTTCAAAACAATATTACTCAAGTAAAAGTTGTCAAGTAAAAGAGTAAAAAAGTACTCGGGGAGAAAAACTACTACTTGAGTAAGAGCAACTTAAAGAGTAATTGTCAGAACGTAACGTCTGCTTTATGATTTGAAGTTAATGTAATTGGAAGGACAAAACTTTAAATCATGTACAAACTCTGGTTTGAGAATGTCCAAGAAACACAAATTTTCAAATAATTTCATATTGTCAACATGAAGCTTTTGCTGCTTGTACACTTACTCACAGTAGGAAGTGTAACCACAACTTTTAAGAAAAGGCCAACACACACAGGGATACTCTGACCCGCGGAAAAAAGAGCTGCCTCCATTATTTTCTATAAGTGCAACTTTGAGCCTTGATTGGAGTTTCTTGAATGAAGCTGCAGTGCTGTATTTGTAAACACATGCTTTTGGCAATTCTCCGGTAAGTCCCGACAGATCTCTGCTCTGACAAAAGCACTGCTGTAAATTTTATGGAGGGGCACAAGAGCTGTAGAAAAAGACAGAAAAAGCACCGGCTCCTTTCCTCCTCCACCTCTCCTCCTCCTCTTCTCTTCCTCTTTTTCTCCTCCTCTCCTCCTCCTCTTCTTCTCCTTTCCTCCTCCTCTCCTCCTCTTCTTATCCTCCTCCTCTTCTTCTCTTCGTCTTCTCTTCCTCTTCTCCTCCTCCTCTTCTCTTCTCCTCCTCCTCTCTTCCTCTTCTTCTCTTACTCTTCTCCTCCTCTTCTCCTCCTCCTCTTCTCTTCCTCCTCTCCTCCTCTTCTCTTCCTCTTCTCCTCCTCTCCTCATCCCCTCCTCCTCCTCTACCGTTTGTCTTAGTCCAGTGAAACTCTCATCTCTCTCTAAAGTTGCTAACTGCTCCAAGCACCTACTTTCCTCTCTTCTCAATTTAATCAAAAAGTTACTCAAGTAAATGTAACTGAGTACTACCACCACAGGTGATACACCACAACCCTAACCTCATTCTTCACATAAAACTGGCATTAGGCCTGGTTAGTGTTGACATTACTCTTTCCTTTCCTGCCTGTGGTCCCTGAACGCCACTTTATCTGGAGTGCCAACATTCACAGTGATGTTTGTCCAAGCCTTAGCCTGTTAGCCTTTAGCTCGGTGTGTCCTCAGAGCCATCTCCTGTCTCTGTAACTCATCACAGCAGAGCCAACCAAGCAGCACACAGAGGGGGATCTGAGAATCCAGAGTATTCTTCAAGGAAACCAGCTGCCAAATACAAATAACAATGGGTGGGTGAGCCATTTACAGGGGACATGGTATGCTGAAAGAAGAACTTTCCAACAGGCTCCTACACTGAACAATATTACATACAATATTACATAATGTTGTCACGAAAGAAAAATGTCTGGATTTTGATAATAAGAAATAGACTTGATACTCAATACTGATTCCCATATTGTGATAATAGAATGTGATTTTAAACAAATAAACCAGGGGTGTCAAACTCAAAATCACAGAGGGCCACATCAGCAAAATGGTTCATCTCAAATTTGCAAAGATATAAAAAAAAATATGTATGTGTAACTGCGTAAATCCTGATAAACTGACATTTAATACAGTCATACATTGATTGCATTTGGCCCTCGAGCCTTGAGTTTGACACATGTGAATTAAACAATACTTTCATGTTTCATGTTTGCACCTGCCTTTGGACAATGGATCAAATTTAGCTCCAGTGCTAACTAAGTGCATATTTATGTGGAAACTTGTAGATGCATTGATTAATATTTAGTGTCCTAATAAAAAAAAAAACAAAAAAACAAAAAACAAACTTTAGTACAGTACTTTCTTTTATATAAGGTAGGTTCCATAGTGGTCCATGGGCATGTACTAGTCTATGTGGTCTTGTGCTTGATACAGCTTAAACTCATTCTACAGCTATTCAGGAGGCTCATTTCTGTCCTGTGAATGTGACTTTTTTTATTGTTGATACCTGCTCAAATGAGTATCTTGTTTTGAATTTGTATTTGTTTCATACCACTGTACAACAATATGTCTATGCCATAGTTAACCTAATGTCATAAGGTTCACTTTATGGACCTCTCACAAGGTAAACTCATGCTCTGCATTTGACCCATACTTCAATGCTGCTGCAGCAGCTTGTCAGGAGCAGTGAGTTACTGCTGTACAGCACCTAGGGACCCTTCTGAAGATATGAGCTAGGCTTGGTCAAGACTACTTTAACTGGAGGGTACAAAGAGAAGCTTTTATTTGTCCCACAGTGAGGGACAAGAACAGTGGAAGAATGAGAACATGCAATCAGAATCAAGACAAATAACTATTAAACTATTAAAGGACTTAACAATATACATAGAATATAACGCAACATTGTGCAAGTATAATAACAAATAAGGCTACAGCACTATTTTATACTTGGCTTTGATTATGTAGAGTGCAGCATTTGAGACAGATAAATAACAGTAAAGTGACTTAAGTGTATTATAGAGGTGATGATTCATTCTGTTACAGTGCAGAGGTTAAGGTCTATTGGATTGTGTCATTTGAGCAGTTTGTTTTTCCTATATCCATGGCGACCCTGCATGGAACTAGCTATGCTTGCCAGCTAGCACTGAAATGCTACAGATTTTTACACCAAATATGGCAGAAACACTTCGAGGGAATGGCCTGTCTCATCACTGACTGAAACAACAGAGCGGAAAGAGAGAGGCTGCTGTGTGTCCAGAGTTCACCTGGGTCCCCTGGTTGACACTGCTGTAATGATGCAGGACACAGGAGGGACACATCTGTCCTGAGGGCTGTTACCCTCTCAAACTGCCCTCTCCTCCCCTGACACTGGATCTGATGACACAACATGCTGAGCTGCACCAGACTCTTGTTTGAGCTTTCTATTATTATTGTATTTTACTTCTCAATGTGCTTGAATGATTGACTGGTTTATAGATTTATGTGACTACTACATGTGAATGACGCATGTACAGGGACAGTAGTGTTCAGAGGACAGCCCAGGATGGAGCTGGACTTCAGTTTTTCTTCTACATATTGGTATGCCTGACTTATGTGGGTGTTATGCTTATGTGCATGACAAGATGGGACACAAGACCAGAGGTAAACGTGCTCAAGAGGAATTTATTTACAATAAAATAAGTACAACAGCGATTAATTAACAAAAACAAGGCATGAGGCTGTGAGTATGCTGGAATCAGTAGTGTAATGCTGTGAATGCATTTCAAATGAAAGTGATGTATGAAAGAAGTGGGTGACAAACTCAAATGTGTGAACCTTAACCCTTTAAGTCACTCTTCCTTCAGAGCACCTTACAACCCACTAATGAAACTGCTGCACATCACATCAGGTTTGCGTTGTTGTGTACAGTTCTGTATCATGTTTTTGTATATTTATGGAGAATTGTCATGTTGGAGCATGGATGACGTTGGCTTGTGAGCTCAGCATTGGACAGAATCTTACAGCTAACCATGAGGAGGGTTACAATAGAGAGAGATTACTAAAATATTCAGCATAGATGACATCTAAACCCTCTTCAGGCATGTTTTTGATGTAGGAACAATGTCATAATGTGATAGAAAGCTCCAAAAAGTTGTATTTGCATAATGCACCCTCTTTAAATTAGTTATTGTCCCATAAAACTGTTAATTTGTCCAGCCAGGAAACTGTTTATTGATCAGATGAATGACATAGATTCAACACAGCTCCCTCTCTTTTTCCCTTCCCCTTCTCTCTCTCAGTCACTCCCCCTCCTTCTCTCTCTCTCCCTCTTTTTCTCTTCTTGTCATCCCCCATCTCCCTCTCTCAGATGAAACCCTCTTTAAGGTTATATGCAAATGTGTGTATTTCCAGTCTGTAACTGTGCTCAGTCAGATCAGTATTCGACAGTAGTACACGGGCATAATACTCCTAAAATAAAGATGTGCTGTAAATGGAACGACTAGATCAGGTCCGGACCGGGACTGATCCAGGGCTGAGATTAATTAAACTGTATTCAAATTAACACTAATCCAGGAGTAAATTTGCTATAAATCAAGAATAAATGAGACCAGACTAAACCAGAACTCTAGTGCTGGTCTACAATGTGATTGACTCCATGGATATGTTTTTGTATTGCTTAGAATGTTCCCCCGTATGGCATTAAACTTTTCTTTTTTTTTTTCCCAATTATTGGTGTTTTTATTGCTATATAAAACTTCTCTGTGGGACTACAACAGCACTAAACCAGAAAGTTAAGCTGGAGGAGGAGTTCACCCAGGTTATTCAACAAAGTATATTGCTTGGCCCCAGCATAGATTTGATTCTTGATTCTTTAGACAGATGGGCAGCAGGATATCTTCTGTTCATTGCACCACCTTAATATATATTTTAACCACAAAGAAACTAATGTGTGATGTGCATTAAAGGTGCATTGCTTTGTTTGTAGTATAAATGCCTATATTAGAAACAAAGGGAGACTTCATAACATTTATTTGAAATTTCTGTGTGCCCTTTCTTACATTTCAGCCTATCCCCCTGATGCTCTCTGCACAGCCCTGATGGGTTGCCTCAGACTATTCAAGTTTTCCCCAGTAACATATACACTAGTGTGCACCTACACACAAGGTAGATACTCACTTGAATCTATGAAGAGATAGGTCCCTGGCACTGCGCTCTGGTTGCTCACTGCTCCTGATAGGTTGTATATGCTGCAATAAGATATGTCATACTTATAAAATAAATAAAGGCCATCCATCCATCCATCCATTTTCTTCCGCTTGATCCGGGGCCAGGTCGCAGAGGCAGCAGTTTCAGCAGGGAGGCCCAGACTTCCCTCTCCACACACACTTCCTCTAGCTCTTCTGGGAGAATCCCGAGGCGTTCCCAGGCCAGCCGAGAGACATAGTCCCTCCACCGTGTCCTGGGTCTTCCCCGGGGCCTCCTCCCAGTGGGACGTGCCCGGAACACCTCCCTAGGGAGGCGTCCAGGAGGCATCCGGAATAGATGCCCGAGCCACCTCAGCTGGCTCCTCTTGACGTGGAGGAGTAGCGGCTCTACTCCAAGTTCCTCCCATGTGATTGAGCTCCTCACCCTATCTCTAAGGGAGTGCCCAGCCACTCTGCAGAGGAAACCCATTTCGGCTGCTTGTATCCGCGATCTTGTCCTTTCGGTCATTACCCAAAGCTCACAACCATAGGTGAGGGTAGGAACATAGATTGACCGGTAAATCGAGAGCTTTGCCTTCCGACTCAGCTCCTTCTTTACTACAACTGTCCGATACAGCGACCGCATCACTGCAGACGCTGCACCGATCCGCCTGTCAATCTCACTTTCACAGGCTAAATCACCTCCTTGAATGTCTATATTTGGCCATGGACTATACTTTAGCTAACTGCTTTTTTTAATTAAATAATTATATATTACATTATTGTTCAGCAGTAGTGAAATCAGCAGTCAGTCCAGGACACAGAATTCTTCAAAGTACTGGTATATGGCTTCATCTGTCCAAAAGTGGGGTCGATGAGTTACACATGCGTGACTCTGCTCTCACACTGTGTAAGGAGCTTAGTCCATGTTTCCCTCGGTGTAGACCAGTCCAGAATCCAGGCTCAGTCCAGTCTGGTCCGGACGTGTGCGGACTGCTGATGTGGGAATGTTCTGTCCCAAATTTGATCCCTGCCTGTCTGAGGAGAGGACAAGCACTCAACTAATGAATTCTTTTGTAGCAGTGACAGCCTTGATGATCAGAAGATGTGAAATCAGGAAATGACAGGAATAACTTTTTTATATGTCTTTTAGAACGTCTTTGTAATTAATTTAATTTCACCTTTTGGTAATAATACGTAATCTCCCGTCTCTATCGAGACAAGCAGGTGATGCATTAACATTTTAACTCTTTGTGTACTGCACATATTATAACTAATGGGGCTCTAGATTAAAGTGTACTTTTTTTTTTTTACATCACTGCACATAATAATATGAAATAACATCCTACACAAGAGTGTTTAGACTGGCACTTCTAAGATGCCTGTGAATGTGGAGAAAATAGGCAGTACCTGTACTGCAGCTTCAAATCAATATCTAATGAATTCTTGTTATTATAGTGGTGCAAACTTTATCAATAATACAGCGTACTTTTGACTCAGTGCACCATATTACACACACAGACACATCTGAGTAAACCCACTGTAGCTGACTTTGAAAACAGCCTTTCCAAAGGAGCAGCAGACTGAAGGCGTTCTGTATGCAGTGCAGTCGAGTGCAGTCATCACTGTGTGGCTTATATATGCTAATACAAACATGCACATCACATGGGAAACGCCCGAACTGTGGTGAACCTGAAATGGATACTCCATGATGGCCCAGGCCTTCTGTACATCTGAGACTGAAGGAGTGAGAGGAGGGAGGAGTGAGAGGAGGGAGAGGAGGGGGGAGATGTGTAAGAGGTGAGAGATGAGGAAAGGAATAGTGAAAGTGAAAGTAAGTAGGAGTGAGAGTAGAGGAGGGAGGAGTGAGGGGAGAGGGGTAAGAGAGGGTGGAGAAGTAGAGGTGAGGAGTGAGGGAAGAACAGTGTAAGGAGGAGTGAGTTGAGGAGTGACATGAGTGAGAGGTGAGGACAGGAAGAACGGAGTGAGAGTAGAGGGGTGAGAGAGGGTGGCGGAGTGGAGGTAAGGGTAAAGGAATGTAAGGAGGAGTGCGGTGAGGAGAGGTGACCGGAGGGGGAGATGAGTGAGAAGTGAGTTGAGAAGTGAGGTGAATGAGAGGTTAGGAGAGGAAGAGTGAGAGCACGTACATCTGTACCTCTGAGATTGCAGACTGAGGAGTGAGAGGAAAGAAGTGAGAGGAGGTGTGTGTGTGGGGGGGGGGGGTGAGAGTGAGAGAAGTGAGGGGAGAGGAGTGGCGAGTGGGGAGGGATAAGAGAGGAGTGAGAGGAGAAAGGTGATGGGAGAGAGGTTAGGGGAAAGGAGTGAAAGGTGAGGGGAATGGAGTGAGAGGAGGGAGGGGTGAGAGGAGAGGGGTGAGGAGAGGAAGAAAGAGGAAGCAGGGGTAAGGGGAGAGGCAGGAGAAGGGACAGGTGAGGAGGGAGAGAAGATATGAATAAGAGGAGTGGAAGGAGGGAGGAGTGAGAGTTGGGAGGATGGAGGAATGAATGAATTAAAGGTGTTCTGTATGCAGCCTTTGAGCACAGTCATCACTCTGTGTGGGACATATGCTAATACAGACATGCATACATCACATGGGACACGCCCGGGCGGGAGTGAACTTAAGATGGATGCTCTGTGATGCCTGGGTCTTCTGTACATCTGAGAGAGACTGAAGCCTGAGGAGTGACGAGAGCCTGGTGGATTATTCAGTACTATCCCCAAAGCAGAAGAGGAAGAGGAGGAAGAGTCCTGCTGGTGGTACAGAGAGATAGAGAATACAAAATCATGTGTGGACAGTCCAAGAAGTTTTTATCCAGAAATGTATTTTTTCTCCAAGCCAATGTGTTAACTGCCTGGAATCCAGAATACACACTTCTCCAATACTTTACACAGATGTGAGTCTGGTCGCCGGTGAGTCTCCCCCTTTTTAGATGGGAATGAATTAGTTAATCAGGGACATGCATGGTCCATCAGTATTTGAAAAAACAAAAAAAGGAAAATAATATCACAAGGGGTTGAAAAACATTGCATATTTCAGCAAAATCAATAAGCAAAGCAACTCTGTTAATCTGAGGTGAGATAAATTACATTTTATTTGTAAATCATAAGTGACCAATGAGCACCTTCTTTTCACCTGCATTACTGAAAAAAAATCTGTTTGCACGATCACGTTTGACCAGGCTTAAGATGCAACAGAGGGTGTGGGGACCAGACTGATATCAATTTGAATAAAAAATACAGAAAGATATCATTTCGGATTTGCAAGGCAAATGCGTGCACACTTGTCAGTTTAAAGTATTATATAATGCCATAAGAAATGAGTAAGTATCATATTTAATATGTTTTTTGGGTTTTTTTTCCAAAAGAATGCAAAAAAAAAAAAGAAAGATGTTGTAAAAAGTATAGACCCTTCTAGGACTAATGTGTTTAGCATAGTTGCGCTCAGCCTGGTTCTGCCATGAACATTTAATTATGTTCATTTTAATGAGAAGCAGTTTTTAGACCATGGAAACAAATGGTTGTTGTTGGTAAAATGGTAAATGGTCACAAATGCTTCAAAGCACACATAGCGCTTTACATCAATGAACCACTCACCCATTCACACACACATTCAAACACCAGTGTACACAGGCACTGGGGGCGAGGTGAGTTGAGTGTTTTGCCCAAGGATACAGTGACAGCATTCTTGTTGTCCGCTGTCCAGAAATCACACTTCTCCAATGGCCTACTTTACAGAGATGTGTCTGGTCACCATTGAAACTCCCTGAGTTTAAATTTTGCGCAATACCCCCTCTTTACATTCTCACATTTAGCTTCCATCCCTGCTGTACTGTTTATAAATATTTACTTTGGTGTAGCAGAGAACACCCTGAGTGACACATGCTAAAATGAAACGCTACGGTCAGAATTCTCATTACTACTGTTGTCACCACTGATACTTTACAACTGTGCGCTCACAAAATCTACTCTAGTCTAATGCGTTCACGTCTGCGTTATTACTCTGCAAATAGATTAAATGAAGTGGAAGATTTGTAATTTGGTTGCCGGCTTGCCAGACTATTTTTGTTCATTGAGTTTTGGAGGGCTGTGGTGGGGAGTTGATGTATTGCACAATCCTGCAGAGGATAAGATTGTTCTGCTACTAACAGCGGGAAATGAAAAACGGATTTGTCATCTGAAATGTTCTATGATGTCATTGAATTCTTTTGACGAAATGTTAAATCAACCATCTCTTCTATCCATGTGAGTCTGAAAAATGTTGTGATTTCTGCAGAATCAAAGAGCAAAGCACTAAACTGTTAAGTCAAAGTGAGAGAAATGTGATTTTGTTCAAAGTGATGAGTGACTAATGAGCTCCTTCATTCCAGTTGCTTCACTGATGGGACAGTTGTGTTTGGGGCTGACTCGAGGTGCAATGGAGGGCGTGGGACCAGACTGATATAATTTTGGACTTGTCAATGACATGTTCTTGCACTTACATTAAAGCAGTACTGCACACAATGCTTATTGGGGGCAGATGCAAGTGTTTTTTTTTTTAGGACATTCTCCATGGAGATAGATCAATTTTAGAAGTTCTTTGGAAAGTTCAAGGTAAACTAAAAACATCTCCATGGGGACAAGCCCTCCACCATTAATGTTATAAATCAGGTCTGTGGAGAGACAAGTCCCCTCAAAGCAAGGATGGATGTTTTTCAATACTTTTTTATTGTAACTGCAATTAAAGCACCCTAAATAAACCACTTAAATGTGTTCAGTGAGCTCATTTTTGTCTGCACCCAATTACGTATACCACTTCTACCACCACCACTACCACTACTACATTCCAACATGTTTTTCATCTCTACTGAAGCATCATTGTACTTTTCCATCTCGTGCCTGACATTTCATTGGTGGAGCTGCTTTGATGGCTGTTGTTGACATGTTGTGTTCCATGGCTCCTCCATGTTCTCTAATGTTGTTTTGGTGCAATTTAAAATGAGTGACAGCTCTGCTGCTAAAGAGTGTGTGTGTTTGATTCATTTGATTCATTTCATCTTTCCTCCAGACATTGTGAGATACAATGTACGCTCTTGTACCCGTTGTCGAATTCATGAGTTTGTCTTGTGGATAGATGGAAAAAAGACAAGAGATTGTCGCAAGATCATTATTTTCGAACCCATCTTGGCAAGAATACAAAGAAGTACCATAAAATAAACATGTAAAATTGTAAAAAAAGAAAAAATAAGTCCAAAGCCTGGCTTGAAAAATGCAAGGTTGTCAAGGTTGTCCTATCTCAGAAAACAATATTCCACTCCCCAGATCAAATTGACTAAATATTCTTACTTTCATAATTATAAAGGATGACAAATAGGAAACAAACTATTTGACAACATTTTAAAAATTGATTTTTTTTTTTTGCAAAGAGAGCTCTTAAAATATTTAATTTGATGAATTACTACTAACTATTTTATGTAAAGTCATACATTATTTCTGTTGCATACTACTGTTTGATGATCTGTTTCTACTATTATTGTTCAAATATTTACTTCTATTTTATTTGTGCTTTGTCATTAAATGGCCCATATTACTCTATCAATGTTCTAATGTGATTTCCTCATCACAAACATACCTGGAGTTGTGTTTTGTTTTCATTCACATGTTTAACACACAAACCCTGCATATTTAGTCTGAATTCTTCTCTGAAAGAGAAAACACTCTGTGTCACCTTGTGAATTGCCCATCTCTACTAAACAAAAAGTAAAAAGGTAGTTGCTAACTTGAAAACCACAGCTTCATGAGGTGGAACAGAGCATTTTGAGCTTTGAAGATGTAGACAGTCTAATAATAGAGGGTTACTCAAACATATGTGAATGGAACAAAACGCAACTCCAGGTCTTTTTTTGAGGAGGTAACATTATGACATGGCTCCTATTGTAACCACAAACGCCCTGGGTCAGACTGACAGAAGCAAGACTGCCAATCTGCACCATCGGCTCCTCTGACCACCACCAACACTCCCACACACACCACTTTCATAGTAGGTGGCAAGGTGGGTGCCCAAAGGCACAATGACATTCTTGGCGGTCTCCCATACAAGTACTAACCGGGCCCAGCCCTGCTTAGCTTCTGAGATCTTATGAGACGGAGCATTGACGA
This sequence comes from Periophthalmus magnuspinnatus, assembly GCF_009829125.3. Taxonomy (NCBI): domain Eukaryota; kingdom Metazoa; phylum Chordata; class Actinopteri; order Gobiiformes; family Gobiidae; genus Periophthalmus; species Periophthalmus magnuspinnatus. The sequence goes on from NC_047136.2 coordinate 16,650,521, forward strand.
GCAGATAAGTGTTGTTTCAGTTGTATTTATGCACTATTATGTCAAAGTCAATAAGCTTGTCTAAGTACAAGTAAGTGAAACAGTATTTGAATTATAAATAGTAGTGATATTGTCTTGCTAATTATAAAAGATCTGCATTTGAACAGGCTGCATTAGACTGGCTGAAGGAATCTGCAGTGGTTCTTGTGCAGTAGAAGGTCCACGAGGAGGGCTCATTATTTCTATAGTGTCATCTCCAGTGAAAAGGACTTGATGTATGACCTTTATTTCCCCCACTGGCTTTGTTGTTTGGAGCTGTCAGCTTTTATTCTGCCAGAGGAAAAAACACTCAAATGGACAATATCGTGCACTTACCCTCTCTACCCCCTCACACACAGAGCCTACTCGAGAACACAGCACAAGGAACGCACAACTGATAAGACAGGAAACTTAGAACCCAGAATACTTTTTGGGTTACTGGAGTTGTTACTGTGTTTGTGTTTCTTAAACTGATAACATTCACTATGTTTAGGTGAACAGAATACTACAAGAATGTTCTTTGTCTCATTAAGGGCACGCTATTAAACAAGATTTTTGTGAGTGTAGCCTATTGGAGCAAATTTTGTATAAGCAGCTGTTTACGTCAAAATACGACTGCAGTGTATTGCCAGGACACAGACAATACACAGCAGTCGTGTATTGTCTGTGTCCTGGCACAGGGCCAGAAGGCCTTAGAAAATAGTTAAAGGTGACAAGGCTTTGCTCACCAGTCCTAATTTGTAACCCTAGTTTGTCCAACAATGCCACGCCAAACAGAACAGGTAAGCAATTCTGGTGCAAAGGATAACAGCTAAGGATGAAGTGAAAGAGACATGGTATATGAGAAATGTACAATTGTATTAAATTACTTGTTTAGTTTATTGTATACAAAGCTATTTCATAAGATAATTCATAAAAAGTTTTTTTTCTCTCACTCTCTCACACATGCAATCAAATTTAATAATGACAGCATTCGACTATAATAAATCTGCTGGAACAAGCAGCACCAGTACCACAAAGAACTTGAACAAATGAGTTATAAACTGAATTACAGTTTTGAATGAGAAATACAACAGTACATTGTGACTGAGCGGAGCAAAACCCTAACCTGAGCACTCAAATGAATAATGCGCAGCACGACTCTGGAGGTGTTTTCAGGCATGGAGAAAAGCCATGGATGTTACACACTGCACAAACAGCACCAGGTAAATACATATTTTAATAATGTCAGTTTGGGATTGCAAAATAACTTACCGGAGTGTTTAACGAAGTGCTACACACACAAGCCAGTTGGTGTCCCAAGTTTACCCTCGAGCCCGTGCCTGAGGCGGAAGCAGAAATGTTTGTTTGGATAAATAGGTGAATGAATGAATGAATGAGTGAATAAGGATCCCATAATACTCACCAGTGGAGCAAACAGCGCAAGGCACAATCACCTGGATTTATGCTTGACAAAAGGTGGTTTAAGAGCAATATTAAGACTTAATCTGGCGCTCATGCTGCTGCACTGCTCCTATTCAGCTGGTGACGTCAGAGGCCTAGTTCTGTTTTTCAGACCCTGCACATTTAGAGTATATTTAGAGATCTTTTCTCAAACTGAAAACACACTGTTCCACCTTCTGATATCATGTGATAATACAGGAAGTGCTCCACTGTGTTTTTAAACTCCATACACCTTCACTAGAAACATTTGGATACTTTCAGCCCTGAAAATCATCTCTCTACTGAACTAAAGGTAGAAGGTAGCTTTTAACATGAACTCAATGACATCACTTAGCAGTGCAGCACTACATCAACTGTTATCTTGATTTACTACTGCTAGAGTAAATAGCACGTGCCCACCAGTGAGGTGCAGACACTATGCAGACCAGCGTGTACCTTATGAAGACGTCGTGCAGACTAGAAGAAGGACTCTCCTCATACTCACACACGCACACACATTCACTGGGGGACCCTATAACCGCTGTCAGCATGCACATCTCAGGGCTCTCCACCTATATTCTTTCTGGAAAGTCTGTTGCTTCATTATTCACTTTAACTGTGTGTAACTTATTAAACCCTTCTGACTTTATGTTTCAGTCTCTGGGTCCTCTTTGAGGCTTACACCAGAAACAAACATTCTTACAAGGTAGAACAGAGCAGTCTGAGCTTTGGAGATGTAGACAGACTAAACATAACACCAGATATGTTTTTGAAAAGGTAACAGCATTATAATATGGCTCAAAGCTCACAAGAGTCAATATTGTGTTATATATGACCTTTAAAATGTGCAGCCTATATCATTACATCATGTTTCTTTGTCCTTGCCTCCTGTATTTTATGACACACATAAACTATGGGGGAAACGGAGTTTGCTTTTAAAGAGTTAGACATGATTTTGAACTGTAAAATGCCCTGAAAGATGAGTCAGTCGATAAAACACTCTGGTCAGGCCATAACTCCACTTAACCATGCACACATTTAGCCGAACTACTCCCATGTGACCTTTGACCTGCCGTGAAAGCACACATAAACATGTCTCCTGTGTGACATTAGCGCTAACAGCTAATCTCTCCTCCGCCAATCAGCTCTGGTTTGGTAATGAAAGAGGGCTTCACTAACTCTGGACCTTCAATAATGTATGGTGTGTGGTCAGCACAGTCACACGGAGGACTGGTTGGCACACTGTGGTCGTTAGCTTTGCGTGTTATTCGTATTAGCATCTCTGGCTTCATTTTGATGTGAGGAAGTTAAAGGCACTGTAACTGATGATTTTTAAGACATGAAAAACAGATTTAACTAGTTGTGTTTTTCAGTGTTTGCAGCGGTCAAAAGTTATTTCCGAGCATCAAAATTACTCGCTTCAATGAGTTTGTAATCACTTTTCACCACTTTCAGAGAGTGCAGAGTTTTGCTGTCACACTAACAGTTTGAACGTTCATCAGTTGTCCAAGTCTGATCAACTGCACAAAACGTTGTAGGACTGAAGGCGTTTGATTGCTTATCCACCCGCAATCTGACCAGAACTGAAGAAGCAGCTTGGATCTTCTCTCCTACAACAGTGGTCCCCAACCTTTTTATCACCGTGGACCGGCCAACGCTTGAAAATTTTACCGTGGACCGGTAAGACATTTTGCTAATTTGTGGGTTAAAAACCCCTTAGCATTCCAGGTCATTTTGGTGAAATTGCCTTTGTTCTGACCTCTCCAAATTAAAATAATCACCATTATTGAACCCTCAGTAGTAAATACACAAGTTTGGGGTCTTAGTAAAGGTAACACCCTATAGTTTTACCCACAGGTGTCAGAATCACTGTAAGTTTGTCTGCTGAGCATTTATACACTTTGGAACACACATAAAAAAAAAAGTTCTCATCCTCGCCAAAAACTTTTTGTGAAAATGAAGGTGTAGAAAGCTGCAGTAGGAGCTGGGGCCAAAAATACACTATATCCCAACTGACAAGATTGTTGACCACTTACATTTCAAATTTGAGGTCAATACCTATAAAAATGAGAGTTTTACTATCATTTTATCATGAGTAAGTCCAGGCCTCTCCAAACCTCTCCGAATGAAGACATTTGGAGAACGTTTGGAAAAAGTGCAATAACTTTTGCATGTTTCAACCCACAGACATCAGTGAGAGCTCTACTGAAAACTCACACTGAGAGGAATCTGTATCTGCACACCCAGCTGCTCTATTACTGTACATTTATATATCATATCAAAACACAAAATGTATATTTGTATATAAAATACAGTCAAAACAAGTGATATGGGTCAAAATAAATATATATTTACAAACCACACACTGCAAACATTGAACAAACACACACACTTCAAAATGTAAACAAACACACACTGGAAACTAAGAACACACTGTACATGTGACAGTGTGACAGTCATTCTGTGACAGAGGCTCAGTGGTTAGAGCTTTTAGGCAAGACACTTCACCCAAGTGGTGTGTGTGATGATTGGTGGTGGTCGGGGGGCGCAGATTGGCATTAGCTAATGCTAATGATTACACATGATACACATTTGACCCACAATTACGTTAATAGCAGAATAAACCACGCTTACCGATCAGGAACAGCATCCAGTCCGTCAAATCATAAGGTCCTCTGCTCCTGAGTCCATCATGAGATCTTCACTCGGTTCCACGAACCGCTCCGGGTCCGAGATGCCTCTAGTTTCACTTGTACAAACATCCACAGTGTCCTCGGTCGCGTACTTCCTTTGTTTTGTCCGTTTCGTCATGTTTAAAACGCAAAACTGCTTCGTAAAATTACGCAATACGCGCCCGCGGGCCGTCGGAACGCTAAGTGTTGTTGTCGGCGCTCAAGTGACGGAAATGTAACCGAGAGAATCCGGTCATTTTTCAAAATAAAAGATTTTTCTAAATAAACGATTGTTCAGACTCAGATAATAAATACAACGGAAATAATTAATTATTTCTTGGACGGCCGGTGGCCCGGTACCAATTGATCCACGGACCGGTACCGGTCCACGGCCCGGTGGTTGGGGACCACTGTCCTACAACAATTTGTCCAGTTGATGGATTTACCTTCGGCTTTTACTAACTGTTTAACATTATATGTGTAGGTGTACTGGTGCAAGTCAAATTTTGCTCAATTATATGAGAAAAAATTGGATACAGGACCTTTAAGGTAATTTCTCAAGTTAGAATGCATTTGCTAGCCTAAAGCCTATATCTATATTGCAGATTAGGTCTACTTCTCTGTGTTCTCTGTGAAAATCCATTCCATTTTATTGGACTGTTTGGACTTTCAGTTGGTTGGACTCAATTGTGTTCGTTACTGTGTCTTGCTCATAGCTACAGGAGAGCTTGCCTGGCCAGCCAAGACACCTCCAATATCTGACAAGGACATCAGGTAAATGGTTTTAACTCTCCGAGGTAAAAATAGCAGATCCCCCTCTCCCTTTCCGTCCCCCTTTATTGTGAATAAATGATACAGATCAAAACAAACCCCAAACTCAACAGCAACATACAACAGTAATAATAAACAGTAAGAGAATAGACAAAAACAATATAAGGACAGACATAGGTATAATTTGTGGGTGAGTGTATGGCATGGGGTGTGTGTGGAGTGAGTGTGATGTTGTGTGTGAGGAAGTAATAATAATAATGAAAAAGAAAACAAACTAAAAGTAATATCAAACAAAGAGGATACGTCAATTCATTATTCGTACTCTGTTGTAAATTATTCTAGACAGCAATTTTCCTCACCATCAGAGCTACCACCACCCCTGGTTTCTGAGAAGACTTTCATTCTTTCTCTTTGTCAATTTTATCAAACTATATGTTGTACAAAAGCTGTTTATACTCCAGTCTTTTTACCACTATTCCTTCCCCTATTGTTTTCATGGTCTGTGTAATCTGTCATCCAGGTATGATCTATGGCAAAAGAAAAGTTCAGGTCTGTCAACTGGACAAAAGTTTTAGAGTGAAGATGTTTGGTCAGATTTCTGATGGGCACTGCTTTATATTTGTCTGAAGGAAGAAGCTAACTACACTGAAGGATGGAGTTATAAATAGCAGATAAATGATGTCTAAGCCCCTCATTCCTGTTCAGTGACGAAATCCTCTCTCAAAGCATTTTTTTTCTTTGGCTCAGATTTGTACCTCACTATCTTCAAAGGAGTGGTTAGTGGCTTTGAGATGGAGATATACGGCAGACTGGGGAGCTCTTGCGACAGTGTTTCGTGAATTCTGTTACGGGGTGGCTGTTTTGTTTCTCCAGTAATAGTAGTAGTAGTAAAGGCTAGTGAGGCATTAAAATAAACAAGACACAGGGGACACAAGATGGTGGAGGGGAAGACAAAACATTCACGTTATTCTCTGTTGTGGTAAAAGAAAATGTATAAATAAGAGCAATAATAGCAAATAATAAAATTAACATCTACTAATTAGAGGGAGGGATGGTCAAATTTGAGATGAAATAATAATTTGTATTTTTATGGATTTATTTAAAGGAGTTAGAGGGTGAGAAATGTACAAGTTAAGTGAGTGCTTAGGATGCGATTCTATATCAGTAACTATATCTGAGTAACTGTAGAGGTGTGGACATTTCAGTGTAGTGTAGTCTATGAGTAGGATTTTCTCATTGATTTATGTGAATTTTGTTTAGTGTTTTCCAGTTCATGTGGATAGTTTTCTTGGCGATGGTTAGAGCTAGGAGAGTTCTTGAGTTTATGATGTTATTACCACATGTCGTCAGGTCCCTAGCAGGCAGAAAGAAGGGGAAATCGGATGTGGTAGCCAAACAGAGAGGACAGTAATTTTTATTGTTTGTGTTTGATTGGGGTGCAGTGCCAGCTGGTGTGGAGGTATGTGTCTGAACAGTTTTAGCTATCTTGTCATCTGTGTAGCCTGTTCTATGAAGAATTTTTGTATCGTATTAATTGAAGATCTGCTTTTTGTGATGTTAAGTAGGTATTTGTGCAGATCTGGGTCCAGAGGTCAACATTAGGAGCAACAGTGAGAGCAGGTATCTGGATTTTCTTTTACTTTTTCTTGAGTGACTTTTACTTCCTCGGTATCTTTACATTTAAGTAAAGTAACAAGATTGAGTACCGTACTTCTTCCACCACTGGTAGTGCTATTGACCGATTTGTGCTTGAGATGATTTTGTACACTGTGTTTCAGAATAATTTCATGGGCGAGCTAATATTTATGGTATTTACTATATTGAACAGAGAGGATGTATATTTGTGTACCTGATGTTAAATTTTGTCAGTGCAGAGTCAAAACTATTTAAGAAATTCTGAACCCCCGATGTCATATTCCTATATAAAGGTGTTTGCTTGAAAAATATGTTCAATCTGCATAATGCCCCTTTCAGCCCGTGTGCCAAACTTAAGTGGCTATTTATTGCTTGTGAAATGAGGATGATTCCAGAGAGGCGTGAGCATAGATTGTATATATAAATGGACATAGCTAACCTGCGAGCCGCCATGTTCCAAATAGGAAGTGATTATGGGCGCTCTTTCGGCTCCATCAACTCTGGCTCCAGTTCACTTTCCATTGTCACCCTCTCTCTGTAACTGCTGCTGTCGGACACATCATTTTGTTCTTAAAATGTTCTTATTAATCTCTCTACATGATCCTGGTGTTTTTAATTTTGCTATTTTGTCTGTGATTCAAGATATGAACATTAATAATGCCGCTAGCATTAGCAACAGGTTTGATTGACAGCGTTACTAAGCACCCGCTCCGTGCTAACTCAGTGGTGCGGGCAGGAAGTGACGTTACCTTCAACAGCCTTGCTCCAGATTGGCTCTTTGGTTGCTATGATACTCGCAGTCAGATTGCAAATATGGACTTTGGCTCCAAATTCGCTTCATTTGACTGGAGCTGAACACAATTGGTGACATCACACTCCCTTTGTCCACTTCTTTATACAGTCTGTGGGGTTAGGAGGGGCAATAGGGGAACGTTTGATATATTGGATATGTTGATTTCTTCACAAAGTGTTTGTTTGATGTCTAACCATATGGTGTAAGATTGGTTAAGATGTGTCCATTTATATGTTTTGCGATTGATTTGCGAAAGAGTAACTATGAAAATGAGAGCTTTTGCAGTGTAAAATGTTTTTTTCTTGCCATTTTATTTTTCTAGTAGAATTGGGTGGTTATGGAGTCAATGGCTTTAGACCAGGTGAATGTGGGATGGATTGGTATCATTGAAGATAGATCAGTTCTCTTAGGTAGGGTAGCCATCTTGATAATGGCTGTTCTCCCTATTATGGAAAGGGGTAGATTCAGCCAGTCTTCTTCTTTATTTATTTATTTATTTATTTTTTTAAATAATGATGTGAAATTGAGAGGTATCAGCTCTGACAGCTTACATATTTCTTTTTTGTAGACTTTTTATGTGAAGCACTTTGGGCAGCTGAAGTTGTATTTAAATGTGCTACATAAATAAAATTTAATTTAAGACATTTTGATGCCTAAATAGGTGTTGTGATCGTTGCATCAGGGGATTGGTGATGCCTGGGTTGCCACATCCCATTTAGTATTGTGAAATAGGAGAATTGAGGATTTGTTCCAGTTTATTGCATACTCTGATATTTTGGAGAATGATATTTTGTGAAGTTATGTGTTTCCATACCTTTGATGAGGGTTTTAATGGATTGCTGCTGTTGCGTTGTTAGCAGATTTCTACAAAATCAATGAATTCACTCTGAGGAGAGAGAAATTTGACTTTGACCTTTTGTACGCTATGTTAGCTTTCCCCTGTACCACAGAAAAGCTAATACAGCAAAAGGGTTTCTCTGAAGATTTCCAAATGCAGAGTGAGTATTTTTCTTTGGAAATTAAACTCTGAAATTAAATATGAAAAGATAATTAGAAACTTAATTCATTTAAATTACTTAATAAATAAAAGCATTTTGTTTAGACATTTGTTCAGTCATATTTTTTGAACTCTTGTTAAAAAATCATAAAAACATTTACCAATTTATTTAGGCTAGGCAAGATTATTTGTATAACACAAAGCAATTCAAAGTGATTTACAGAATGAGAGACATTAAAATCATAATACAAATAAATCAAAACATAAAAAAATCATCATCAAAAAGTAACATTAAAAGAGAAAAGTGCAGTGAGGCTGGATTTAAACGTTGTCAAAGTAGAGGCTGATTCCCCATGTTTAGTCCTGACTCCAGGCACCAGGAGGAGGCCGGTCTCTGAAGTCCTCAGTCTGAGATGGTTCATGTCGGAGATGTACTTTGGTGCTAGGCCATGGAGAGACTTGTACACAAGCAGAGCTGCTTTAAGTGTGGTTCTCAGGGTGCTCCTTATATAGCTAAATTGCTGTTGACCTTATGTACATTGTTTTAAGTTGCAGGAACAACACATGCCTATTGTATAACTTCAAGTAATTTATCCATGTCTGTCTGTCCAGTGGCTACTCCCATAGCAGGACATCACTCAGTTTTTATATTATCAGTCGGTCCAGACACGCGTGACAGTAGATAATGCAGCACAGTCCAGACCAGACACGCGTGACAGTAGAAAATGCAGCACAGTGTTAGTGCTTAGCTGTCAGGAGCTCAGTCCTTTAAAACGCCATGTCAGGTAAAAATCCACTGAAGCATGCGGTTTATACTTCTACTTCATCACTGTCTCTCAAACTGGAGTAAAGCAGTAACAACTGCTTTTTGGCTGGTAAAAAGATTTTGAGTATTGAAGTCTCAGAACTAAATAGTTTGATTTAATATAAGACAGACATCTGCAGTCTTTTTGTCCAAAGACGTTAGCGTAGGCCTAATCACAGAAGCATCCCATAGAGTAAGTCGTGGTGCAGTGATTTGAGCCTGTTTTTCCCTCCACCCCCAGAAGCTTTGCAGCAGCGGGCTACAATCACTTTACTGTTGAGACTGCTGTGATCTGACAGAATGTAGAACACTGCCTTCTCAGCACTGAAGTCTTGAAGACTATAACAATATAAAAGACAACTGTAACTTTGTAGAAATGAGTACTGTATAGACTGTTAATAATCATATGGGGAGCCAAAAGCACTTGCATCTCACAGAACATTTGCAAATTATATCTGGTCTAACTCAACTCCGATGGGTGTAACCAATCAGAGAAACACACTGTTTATGTCAAAACAAACACGGTGACTTATGAGTAAAACCCTCCTTCAACCACTGCCTTTCCTCTTCCTACCTATAGACAAAACACAAATGTAAACACCACAAGTGTTCAATCAATATCACTATATTTGACCCCAAGGGACAATTTAAGCACATTGAGCTTTCTATTGTTTTTGTATTTTACTACTCAAACAAAAGTCTCAGTGTAGCCCAACAGGTAGGGTCTTCAGTTTCTGTTAGAGGAGTGACAGCCCTCACGACAAAAGTGTGTCTTCTCTGTATTCTCTGCATCCTGCATCATCAGTCTCCTGAGGGAACTAGGTGAATTATAGCAACACAACAGGAAAGCCTGTTGTTTTTTTTTGGGGGGTTTTTTTTGTCACATTGCTGAGCCTTCATTTACTGACCTTGTTAATCTGTTCTAGTGAATCTAACTTTCCTTTTTCATTTGTTCTTATTATACTTCCTTATTAATAAATTCATTTTAATGTTTAGTTGATTCAGTTTTTTGTCTGTCCTGTCCTGAGGCCGAATGGGCTTTATCATTGCTTGCAGTTTTAATGCTGTAACGTAACGTAACATAATTGGGGTGTGCATTTTTTCATGCCCTGTTGGTGGACACATTGGATTCATTAATGGATGTATTAGATGTTATTAGCTTCAAGTCAGCAAGTCATCTTATCTATTGGTAATAAACTGGATGCTTGTTCTTGTCATCATTTTTTTATTTTAATTTTTTTTTTTTTTTTTGCAGTGATATACACATCCTTGTCTCCATGTCCTATTTCAAATTCAAGCGGTGCGCAGTATGGGATTATAATAACCATATGCTAATGTTGCTGCATTGTAGATGCAAAATGCCTTAACACATTTATGTACCACTGTGATATTAATCACTGGTATGACCTACGCTGCATGCTGTGCCATACAACAACCTTATTAAACCTTATTAGTCATATTTTCAGTGCTTGTAACATTTTTCATAATGTTTCCCCTTCTCAGTTACCACTCAAAGTTGTATTTACAGTGATTCATGCATGTTTGAATTTCCTACTCCTGTGATGTACCCTTGTTTTTATACAGCCACTGCTCTGAACTTACTTTCTTTTCCGATTTTATTTTCTTAAGTGATATACGTAGGATTTGGCATTGCCGCCTTGCCATTTTGACAAGAAAAAGTCCAACAAAGTGGCACTTTGTTGGATGCCTTGGAGTCTCACTGGAGAAGCTGGAGGAAGTGTCTGGGGTGAGGGAAGTCTGGGAGTCCCTGCTTAGACACCTGCTCCCACAACCTGGCCTTGGATAAGCGGAAGAAAATGGATGGAATCAATTTTCCAACTAGGAAGTCAGTGGACTTAAGTCATTTTAGATCATTATTATGATTTAAAAAGTCAAAATTTTAACATAATGAGCCACGGATTATAACTATACACCAGACACAAGCACAATAAGTCTTGTGTCAAATGCTTTACTCTCAAGACATCTCATTGTGAGTCAGACGCTAGCCAATTTGAACTTTTCCCCAAGTGTATACTGTCACGGTGTCATTGGGCAAGACATGTCCCACATTGCTTACTTCTATTGGTTATGACATGCATGGGCGTTATCCAGCATTAGTAAGGAATAAACTGCACTGTGAGTCATTTCCAGTGTCAGTACATTTTGCTGACAGGATCCCCATCGCCTGAGGTACCCTGTCCCCCCATTCACCACATCCCAGCCCGCTCCTCCTCTGCTGGGTACAGTGGTGGTGCAGCTGACAGTGGTCCTTTGTGCGGTACTGCATCAGCTCTGCGGCACTAGGCTCCACTGTTGTGTATGAATTATGAATCTGACAGGTCTAGCTGCTGACAGCTCACACTCACTCCTGGATCTGATTTTGTGTAACGGCTACAGGAACAGGGGGAAGTTAATAAGTCTAGAGTGTTGGATTGGGGGTGATAATGAATATAATAAAAGACTGGAGCTGGAGGAGGGAGATATGTCTGATATCTTTCTGTATTTTTCATGAAGAGGAATATCAGTCTGGTCAACATTCCCGTCATATCTTGAGCAAGAACTAAGCATGATCATGCAATCAGATTAGTTTATTTCAGGGACAAATGTGAAACAAAGGAGCTCATTGGTCACCTTTGAACCAAATCAAATTTCTTTCACCTCAGATAAACAGTTTAGTGTTTCGCTTGTTGATTCTGCAGAAATATGTTGTTCAGTCCCTTGTGTTTTTTTGTTTGTGTTTTTTGTTTTTTCCTCATAAGCAGCCATATTCGTTTTCATATCGAATTGGCTAATGCACTTGTCAATCACATTCATCTGAAAACGTGGAGAGTCACCGGTGATCAGACTCACGTGAGTATTGTATGAGTGTGTATTCTGGATCCTAGGGAAGAGATCGGTAAAAGAATAGATTTGTACGCACTGTCATCCTGCCTCCACCGGTGAGAAGATGGCACCATCTGCACTCCAACTTCTACAGGAGAGTATCACACTCTGAGATCACCTGTTAGTACTGATATTTTTGCAGTTGCCAAGTATAACAATAAAATCTTCCAGTCAAAATAAATAAACAGCACATGATCTTGTTACGTTACTGTTATGACACTTTTAATTAAACAGTCAAATGAATGTGTTCTGTTTGGGATTCAACAGTCCACAGCAACGGACAATAAAATCTGTGACACACAACAGATACAAATCTTGTGTTCACTGAAATAGACTCACATCTCACTGTCAAATGTTCTTAAAGGGGGGCGGTATCCATTATCGTAAAAGCAGCTGTTATAGGCTCAAAATAAGACTGCTATGTTCTGTCTGCATCTAGTTATATATATTTGTTTTGCAGTAACTGTACACTGACCTAAAGGATTATTAGGAACACCTGTTCAATTTCTCCTTAATGCAATTATCTAATCAACCAATCACATGGCAGTTGCTTCAATGCATTTAAGGGTGTGGTCCTGGTCAAGACAATCTCCTGAACTCCAAACTGAATGTCAGAATGGGAAAGAAAGGTGATTTAAGCAATTTTGAGCGTGGCATGGTTGTTGGTGCCAGACGGGCCGGTCTGAGTATTTCACAGTCTGCTCAGTTACTGGGATTTTCACGCACAACCATTTCTAGGGTTTACAAAGAATGGTGTGAAAAGGGGAAAACATCCAGTATGCGGCAGTCCTGTGGGCGAAAATGCCTTGTTGATGCTAGAGGTCAGAGGAGAATGGGCCGAGTGATTCAAGCTGATAGAATAGAAACGTCGACTGAAATAACCACTCGTTACAACTGAGGAATGCAGCAAAGCATTTGTGAAGCCACAACACGCACAACCTTGAGGCGGATGGGCTACAACAGCAGAAGACCCCACTGGGTACCACTCACCTCCAATACAAATAGGAAAAAGAGGCTACAATTTGCACGAGCTCACCAAAATTGGACAGTTGAAGACTGGAAAAAATGTTGCTTGGTCTGATGAGTCTCGATTTCTGTTGAGACATTCAAAGGTTAGAGTCAGAATTTGGCATAAACAGAATGAGAACATGGATCCATCATGCCTTGTTACCACTGTGCAGGCTGGTGGTGGTGGTGTAATGGTGCGGGGGATGTTTTCTTGGCACACTTTAGGTCCCTTAGTGCCAATTGGGCATCGTTTAAATGCCACGGGCTACTTGAACATTGTTTCTGACCATGTCCATCCCTTCATGACCACCATGTACCCATCCTCTGATGGCTACTTCCAGCAGGATAATGCACCATGTCATAAAACTTGAATCATTTCAAATTGGTTTCTTGAACATGACAATGAGTTCACTGTACTACAATGGCCCCCACAGTCACCAGATCTCAACCCGATAGAGCATCTTTGGGATGTGGTGGAACGAGTGCTTCGTGCCCTGGATGTGCATCCCACAAATCTCCATCAACTGCAAGATGCTCCTATCAATATGGGCCAACATTTTTAAAGAATGCTTTCAGCACCTTGTTGAATCATTGCCACATAGAATTAAGGCAGTTCTGAAGGCGAAAGGGGGTCAAACACCGTATTAGTATAGTGTTCCTAATAATCCTTCAGGTGAGTGTATATATAAATGGAAATAACTAATGCACAAGCCGCCACATTAGAAATAGGAAGTGAACATGGACGCGCTTCTGGCTCTATTGACTTTTACATTGAAAAATTGTCACTCCTCCCTCTGTAATTGCTGCAGCTGTAGCTTTAGCAACAGGTTTTACTGACAGTGTTGCTAAGCACCCGCTCGGTATATCAGCGGTTACCTTCAACAGCCTCACTCTGGATTGGCTGTTTGGTTGCTATGATACTTGGCTCATAATTCGCCCCTATAACTGCTACCCTTGGTGAGCTTCATTTGACTGGAGCTGAATGCTATGGGTGACGTCACACTCACTTAATCCACTTCTTTATACAGTCTATGCGTGAACCAGGAATTAACACAGGTGCGTGGTTAGCATGCTGGTTGTTGTTACATCAAATCAATGTAACACTAATTATGCAAAAAAAAAAACACCCACATGTTTTATTAATTAAATAATGAAATGAAAGTATGGTGTTGTAAAATCGCTCAAAAGTGAATATAACTGAGAAAGCCTAATAAAATCCACCATCTGGATTTAAAGGCCCTGATTTTACCTGATGTATTGCATAAGAAGCTCTGGAAGTAAAAATAAGTCTGCTGTGTACTGTCTGCATCTAATTATAAAGGGTATTATTGTCAGAGAATCAGCTAGTCTGTGGTTAGCATGCTAGTTGTTGTTAGTTTTACTGTGATGGGAAAATTCCAATCTAGCCTCTGAGAGTTGTGAAAAGCAAGAATGCATAAGTTAAGTGAGGAATGCGTTTGTACCACTTCAGACTGTTTAAAATGAACTAGTTCTGTGACAAAGTGGGCCTTTGTCCCTTTTAACAGTACTATGATTTGGTTTTGCACATGTTTGTTCATTTTCAATAACTTCAATACTCAACGAAATAGAACTATCCCGGGTTTGTTTTGTTTAGTTGTAATCAGTTAAATCACCACACATTTGTTAGTTAAATATATTTTATTTAGTTAAATGTGTCTATTCAGTTTAATCCAACAATCATCTTACTTGCATCCCCACATGGTCCAGACAAAGAGGGGGCGTGCCCTATGTCGGCCATTTTATAGGCTTGAGTGGGGTCGTGGGCCGGACCATGTGGAGGGGGAAAAACTGATTTAAGTTTGTTTATTTCTTTGTGTTAATGTCTTGTGTATTTTAATTTCCTGAACTAAGTGTTTATAGTTTGTTTAGTTAAACACTTTTGGTAAAGGGACTCGGGCCCGGGAGATGTTTTTATGTAATATAGGCTTATGTTACTCCCACCGCCCCCTGGACAAGAGATGGAGTAGACCGGGGGTGGGGCTTCCGGTACAGGGAAGTATTTTAGTCTGGGCAATTAGACAGATGAGGGACACCAGTGTAGCCAGGGTACACGTGGCTTTTGTTTCAGTTGTTTAAGTTTGGTTGCTTAGTTTTTCGTTGAGCATTTTTGTAAATATGTATTATTTTTTGTGTTCACGGCGTACCACTACACAGGAATAAATGTGTCTAATGGGACTTCTTTTGAGTCTGCCTCCTATTTTGATCACTCGGGCCAGCTTCCCCACAAAGACAGTTCATAAAGGTCTTTTTTTGACACAGTATGTCTTCTTTCCTCTTCTCCATCACAGAAATTCACACTTCCAGAGACAGTAATAATGATTCTTTTCTCTCCTGTCTCCTCTCATCTATGCTCTTGTATTGAGTATGTGTCAAACAGGCCTGGGCTTCAGCCAGAGGTCACGCACTCTTCACGAGGAATCAGAGGAACATAAACACACAGCCCCTTTAGCACTGAGGTCGAGTGTCCACACCAAAGACTACATTCAAACAACAATCTGATGGGTCGATTATTTCAACAGGGCAAAAAAATGCACACTGCTCGCTCTGCATATATGTCATCTGTAGACATTTTGTACACTAGACAGTAGACACTTTGTTAATTGTTATTCATATATTGTACTGTAAAGCCACTTACGGTACACACATTAATTAGACAGTATTATGAACATCTATGACATAATATATTACAGATAGATTGTATAAGCAGCTCTCAAAGTAGAAATAAAACTGAAGTGTACTGTCTGCATCTAATTATAAAGCTCTGTATCCTTCAAAAATCAGGCAGTATGCAGTTAACATGTACGTATTACCTTGATGGCAAAACACCGCTCTGGTTTCTGAAAGTTGTGAAAAGCACTTTTAAACTTATTGGAGGAAACATTAGGATGCTCAGAATGCATAAGGTAAGTGAGGAATAACGTTTGACATGTGCAAAGTGTTTAAAATGAACTAGTCCTATTTGTCATTTTGAAGACAGTAAAAATCAGGTACTCACCTTTAAGGCCATATGACTTTTTACTACTATTCCTGTTGGTATGAAGTAACCTTGATGAATCTTGTACTCTGTGCGAGTATGTCTTTGTTGGTCTGAGATGAATTTCCTGGATTGTACAAAAGTGTCACAGTCTCGCTCTCTCCTGGAGCAGCCAGAGGTCCAGCCCGGAGCTCTGAAAACTATTTGATCACAATCCCTGCTGCGACACCAGAAATATCAAGTCTTGTTGCCAGGTTTGCTTGTTTATAGTGTCTTATTTTATCAAGGTTAACCAAGGAAAGAAGATATTCAAGTGACCTCATTAACAGCTGCATAGGTGTATTACAAGGACAATGCTGTGAACTGTCTATGCTGCTTATGTTTGGACACTAAAGTTATGTACAATTAGATTTTCTTGACAAGGTATTGACTGATGGATATATTGTGCAAATGTACTTTTTCAGCTTATAACCATCATTTACGTTCTCAAAATGTCTCTCTGAATCACTTTATGATAGTATTAGCAAGCTTTGTTTTAATCTAACATTGACTATATTCAAATTTCAAAATATTAGCAGATACAGACCTAGCACCATCGACATCTGCTTTTTCAAGGTAAGGTATTGTATTACTGCATTACGTTCTCGTGTAGGTATTGTCTCTGGTCTACATATGATTGCTGCCATGATGCTAAAATGTGTAACTTGATTCTAAAAAAAA
Source organism: Periophthalmus magnuspinnatus (assembly GCF_009829125.3). NCBI lineage: Eukaryota > Metazoa > Chordata > Actinopteri > Gobiiformes > Gobiidae > Periophthalmus > Periophthalmus magnuspinnatus. The sequence goes on from NC_047136.2 coordinate 16,667,240, forward strand.
GTCCTGGTATTTATTTTGATGCTACAATAAAAAAAAAAACAGAATGTTATTAACCTGTAGTGGTCACATACTACTTCTGAAATCGAGCAGGTCCTTTTGCATCAATTCAGGAATGGTTTGAATACACCCTACTTTTTCAGTTTCAATACTTGTACAATTAAGCATCTTGTTTCATCAGTATCAGTTTTGCTTTGCCAGCCAAAACCACAAGCTTTGACAATACTAATTTGACAAAGACAAGTGAGTCTGGAACCGTATCCCGTCTTCTCCATCCAATTTCCAATGTCTGTGATTGACAGGCGGATTACCCAATCAGATATGCATGGTCCGTTCGTGTCAAAACAAACATGGTGGCTTACAAGTAAAAAAGGGAAAAAAATAAAGCAGAGAAATGAGAAACATAACATTACATGGAAGCTCCAAACTGTTATTTATCTCAGGTAAAAGAAGTTATACATTTTGTTCTGAATGATCCCAGAATTTTGGAGGTGTCTTCTGCATTTGAGAGACACATGACACAAATTAGCGGCTGTGGTTGGACCGTCCCAAGTTAGGATGAAGTTTTTTTATGCTCTATGTCCCATTCTGGATTAGAACAGAATGAGGCTTGTATCAATGGTTATCTTTTATTACATAGCCACTACATGGAAATCAATGTACATAAGTTGTAGGCTTAGTAGAGCTGAACAATTTGGCTAAAATACCCAATTGTGATTTTCCTGACCAGCATTGCAATTACGGTTAGATTTGAAATTTATGTTTTAACAATAGGATTCTTCAAACTTTACATTTTAAACACGTCTAGAAGAACTGTCAAAAAGACTGAATAATGAACTGTCAAACTAGTAAGATTGTGTTGTTTGCACAGGAAATTATGGCACTTCAAAAAGTGCACCCTTGCTACTTGAAAATTGCATCTGTTCAAATTGCAATTTCAATATGATTGTGATTGATCTTGCAGTCCTACATCTAAATCTTGGTTTAAGTTTGAGGAAAGAGGCTTTTAGCTGTTTTACTTCACAAAAATGGAATACACTCCAAGGAAAAGCAAAACTGGATACATTGGTGACACAATCGTAATTTAATAATCTGGTAACAAATTTTTACACACACCCCTGCACCTGTTTTTAATGTTTTATATGGACCTCTATATTTGCTTGTTTTGTTTGTTTTTCTGCTTGTATTGTATTTTAAACAGGTCACCCATGAAAAAAGTTGGGTCATTGGGTCCCCCTGTATAAATAAAGATAAAGACCTAAAGTTGTAGGCTGTAGTGTACAAACTAGTTTCTTAAAAAGTGCATTAAATAAGCCTGTTCTCGCATTCTAACATGATCAAACACTCTAAACATTTGCATAATACATACTCATACTACTTGAAAGGCTCTGTATGTGCTACTTCATTCTAAATCCTGCACATACATGTAGTATTTGAACTCCTAAGCCCACTTTATCCTCTTATGATCAAACAGTATGGAATCTATAGACACGCTCATATATTCTGACAGTTTCATGTCTCTTTTTGAAATTGAAATCCTCGCTGTATGTAAGTGACTGTGATGTTATTAATGCTATCAGTGCCTCCTACGGCGCTCCACACGGGACAAAATTACCCGTCGACAGTTTATTTAAGTGTCAAAAGACGGCACTTACAACATACAGTAAAGAGCTGTCATAATGGTATTGGTTTTACGTTTCACTGGACCGTAGCCCATATATGTTGTTTTTGTTTACAAGCTGGTTATTCTTGGCATGTTCTCAGCGAGTAACATAACATATTATTTTGTGTTTTAGAAATAAAAATGGAACTGTTGGCATATCTGTGTTAACAAAATGGGTTTGGACATTCTTGCATTGCTGTTTCTGCTCATGAAAAACATGATCCTGGAAATGATCGGTCAAAATGAGTTTCCTCCTGTTGTAGAATAAATTGAAGTTGGCAGAGTTGGAAGAGGCATCAAGCTGGAGTTGTAAAACAGGAGAGGTTTATTTACCATCAGTACAGGACCCAGCACCCAGAGACATGAACCCTCAGGACATTGTGATAGTGTTGTCCATTTCAGTCAGCTATGTTTCCACATACCAGTCAAAAGTTTGGACACACATTTTCCTTCATTTTTCTTTTTTTATTTCTGTGATTTTTTTGCATTGAAGATTCTTACTGAAGACATCAAAACTGTGAATGGAAACTCAAGGAATAACTCAAAACTTGCACAGCTGTGAAGTGAGAACGATTTCAGGAGACTTCATCGTGACACTCATTTAAAGAAGGCAAAGGGTTTGTGGCACTGTCAGCAAAGTAAAGAGATTCTACTTTGAGGAATTGAGTACAAAATATAAAAAATATTTTTGCTGAGTCATTTAACTTGTTTTCTTTGCTACATAACTGCATATATCTTGCATCATATATTTGATGTCTCCCATTTATATATAATATGTAGAAAATAGTAAACAGAAAATAAGGGAGAAGGTGTGTCCAAACTTTTGACTGGTGTAGGTGTTAGAGAAATTGCATTTCTGTGCTCTATCAAGGGCTCAGTCCTTGTTATCTTGGCCTACATCATCAGAGGTATAATACTCCCTACAGTGGAAGCATAGCTAAACTGGGCTGGGCAACACTGGGTCCTGTACTGATGGTAAATAAACTTCTCCTGCACTAGAACTCCAGCCTCATGCCTCTTCTCTTCAACTCTCAGACTACTAGTAGTCTGGTGACGTAGGCCAAGATAACAAGGACTGAGCTGGCAATGGGGCTGGTACAGCACAGGAATCAAAATGCTCTGTTAATTCTGCAGGGTAGCTGAGCACTCCGTTAGAAATAGAGTGAGGAGCTCAGTCACAGAGGAGGAGCTGGGAGTAGAGACGGTACTCCTCCATGTTAAAAAGAGCTGAGGTGTCTTGGGCATCTTTTCTAGATGCCTTTGGATGCCTTCTTGGGGAGGTGTTCTGGCATGTCCCACCGGGAGGAGGCCCAGGGAAGACTCAGGACACACTGTAGGGACTATGTCTCTTGGCTGGCCTGGGAAAGTCTCAGGATCCCCCTGAAAGAGATGGAGGAAGTGTGTGTGGAGAGGGAAGTCTACCTGCTGTACCTGCTGCCCCTATAACTGTCCCCAGCTGCAGAAAATCAATGTTGATACTGAAGATGAATGTTGTCTCTTTAACACATCTCACAAGTTGTTCTCTGTGTGTGATCAGTTCTTTTTTATAGGACTATTATTGTCTGCTCAGCACTGTGGGGGCCTTAGGTGTGTAGCTGCTGCAGAGAGGTGCTTTACAGTGAAGGCAGTGAGAGTGCTAAAATGATCAGAATGAGTCAACATCAGCTGGGACAGGCACTTCCATGTTTAATTGTTTAATGGAACAAATTTATGTTTTATAGTGAAAGATTTAAAAAAAAGAGTTGATTTAGCAAAATATGCTACAATTAAAATAAGAGATGATTCCCTCATGGCTCTGATCTGCACAACAGCAGTAAAGGAACAGGGAACTCAGGGACAATCATCTCATGGCACTGCTCCTGCTGTTGACAGAGAGCTCCTGTCCCAAAACAGCACTTGCCCTGGGGCACCTGTCAGCCTAAAACAGTATCTGCCCTGGAGCTCCTGTCTGCCCCAAACAACACCTGGCCTGGGTTTGGGTGGAAGACAGGAGCGCAGCCAACTCTTTCAAATCTATTCATTTCTCTAGGTAGACTTTTCTGTTAAATATTCAATATCAGTTGTCTTGGCATGGTTCAACACTTTTGCAATTACAGGGGGTATCTGCATGAAAATCAAAATGGCAGAAAGTTCTATAACATCTGTGTTAGAATTAAAATACTATTTTTTTACTAAACCTCAAAAAGTGCTTTCATACAGTGGGAGAGAAGGAGCTTAAATAAGGCTAAAAAGATGCTGCTTGTGTCAAAGTGAATTATTAGGTGGATATATAACAATAGGAGCTCTGAAAAGATTAGGTTATCTGGTGAGGCGCATGTACTTAAAAGGTGCATACAACGATAAGAGAGGTGCTCTGAGGTAAATCTGTGACTTTCTAGCAATGCTGATCTAATACAAATACCAATGAGTTCTGTATTATTATTATTATAGGCCTAGGTATACTTTGCCGATTCATTCTTTGCATTTGACCCATCCTTAGCTGGAGGACGATACCTATTGTGTATGTTTTGGGTTGATGCAGTGATTATTTACCTTGGTGTATAGAGGCTATTATCTTCACTCCACTCCCAGCTTGTACTGATCTAAAAATGTAATGCATGAGAAGAGAAGAAGCTAAAAAATAAACTGTGTATTTCAAAGATTAAAAAAATATAGCATTGATATTTTGGTATAAAAACTATGAATGTTAATGGCTGCATGTACAAGTATGGAGAAAATTATACAGACTATTGTTTATTTATGTTGTCAAAGACTGCATATTTTCTGGTGTGTAAATCAGGGTACTAACTGCTAACATGTAACTGAGATCACCATGTTACCTTTTGCTGTTTTAAAAATACTCAATCGTCAGTCCCTCCCCCTTCAGAACACATCACAAAACAATCAGCGTGCGTCCAACTCATGAAACTACTGCACATCACTTCACATATCAGGTTTGTGAAGTTGTTGTGTACAGTTTTGTATCATGCTTTTGTATATTTATGGAGAATTGTTGTGTGGGAGCATGGATGACGTAGGAGGGTTTGGATGGGGTCTGGGACAGATGGTTAAAATACTTTAACATGCATATATGGCATCTAAAACCTCTTCAGGCCTGTTTTTGATGAGGGAACAATGTTATAACAAAGTAGAAAACTTTAAAAAAAATTATTGAAGATGCACTATGTAATCGTCCACAGATTCTAACTCTAGCAGTCTAAACCTGTTCCCTCTTAAACACTTATGTTCCTGAGATAACTCCAGACCCCAGCTGAGAGGAGGTCCTTATCCACCTCACTGCTAAGAGGTCTGTGAGATTACTCTAAGTGTGTTTGTGTTGTTATAGCAATGCACCGCTGTGTATGACCAAAAATACCCCCTGCCAGCTGACTATTGCCTACCCCCTACCACCCCCCTCCCACCACCTCTACCCCCTACCACCTCCCACACTGCCCTCCTACCCCTCCTCTGCACAAACAAACGCATCTGTAGACAAGAGTGATGGCATAATAGGGTGCGTTCACTTCCTAGAATTTGATTATGTCATCATTTCAACTGGAGAGCTGGGGCCTATATAACTCTATGGGAGATTTACTGAAAGAAATAAACAAACTTATGATCCAAATGTTGAACCTTATCATTATTTGTTTGGGATTAGCTCCACAAGCTTGTCATATTAATCTTATAGTTTAAAGTAGTTTCAACTGACAATAGTAATGCCTATGGGGTTTAATAATGGCACCACTTTCTGAAGATGTGACAAAATATGATCAATATGTTTTTGCTTATTTATGACAGAGACTTTGAACTTTGTGCCAGCTTTTGTTTCATGTGGATAGGCCTAGTAATTACAGAGATATTGACCATAAACCAGGTCAATAAATATGCAATCTGAGTCCAGTGTGATCAGTGGATGAAATGAAGAACAGATATGATGCATTCTTGTGGCTTTAATTCCATTTTACACATATTTTTGGTCTCAGTGGAATAAGTATTTCACATTTTCTAACTTAAAATAATGTCTGCATTTGGAAAATATAATTTATAAATGACACCTCTGTTTCCAGTGAGGTATTTAGGCTTTGGATCTCCCTCTGCTGTCAGCAACAGGACTCAACAATCAGAGAGTAAACAATTGAAATCTTTATCCCATATGAATGCTATGCTAACAGGCGACACAATTTGACCATAAAAGTCCAGTGACGGTTTGTGGAGTTAAAAACTGCTCACAGAATGTTGCAACTAAAAAGGGAAAAATGCAAACAGCATTTTTGAGTGCTCAGAATAAACAACTTTGGATAAATGAATTGGTGAAACAAGCTTGAATGAAACAAAACACAGGTATGTTTTTGATGAGGGGAAAACAGAATAACATGACCTAATCAGCTCAGTGAGTGAATTCTGGAGATTCTGAGCTTTAAAACGAGACATGACCTGTCTATAAGCAGAGAATAAGAAAAAGTTGCATGTGCCTAGCTACAGGTTAAGGCACAGGCACCTTCAGTTGTGATTGTAATACCTTTTATTTTTTAAACTGCAAGAGCGCAGGCTGCATACAGTTCCTTTAATATTTTTCATCCACCTTAACAATTCTGTTACCAAGCAAACTCCACTCATTCCTCCGCCACACACATGATGCATACTTAACTTTTAACTTTTTTTTCTCCATTCTTCAAAAGCCAGATTATAGTTCTGCTGATGCCTGGGCAAAAACATCAAAACGTCTTTAAAGAGCTCTGCATTAAAACCAGGCCTTATATAAGCTGTGTACACTATATTCACTTTGAGTCTATATTTCATCCCTGTTATTATTCTTTCCTCCTGGGTCATAGTGCAGAGGCAGGGGAGACAGTTAGGACTGTTTCCAAGATAGAGCAATGGAATACACTGGCCTTAACGCTGTGTGGAGTTCCTAGGTGCACACTTGGTAAATGATTTGGACTGCGGACTATGTGAGAAAGGAAGGGGGGGTCTTATCTGAGCAAAACAACCCACGGCTGCAGAGAATCAACATGCAGTGCACGCGTCAAAGGCGACCATTCCCTTAAAAATGCCATTAAAATCTGTACTCACAATATTGAGTTTTCTAATTGGTCACCACGCAGAGGTATACTATAGCAATGAAAAGATGCCAGTAGTGTGTTGGTCATTTGGGAAATTTTGGTGTTAGCATCATGCAGTTGAAATTTAAATGTTCTTTTATTTTGGTTTTATTTTAAGGTACAGTTGAAACCAGTCAAATGGGATTATCAGAATAAGTTCTATTTGCTAAATGTCAGAATAATGAGAGAAGGTTTTTTTTAGACATTTTTTCATTACTTTCTTCAAAGTCAGACGTTTACATACAGTAAGATTACTATGCATTTAAACACTTTGGGAAAACCCAGATGATGATGTCATGTGTTTGAAAGCTTCTGATGAAGGTGCCACGTTCATCTGTTTATTCAATTATATGCAAGTATAAACACCATGGGAATGTCCAGCATGATACTGCTCAGGAATGAGATGGGTTTTGTCTCCCAGAGATGAACGTGCTTTGGTCCAAAATGTGCATATCAACTCAAGAACAAAAGCAAAAAAACGTGTGAAGATGCTGGCTGAAGCTGGTAAGACTGTGTCATTATCCACAGTGAAACAGGTACTGTACTGACATGGGCTGGAAGGACAGGAAGAAGCCATCACTCCAAAAGAAACCAATAAAGCCAGATTGCAGTTTGTAATCTGAACTGATTGGCTGTAATGAGCATCATTACATTTGGAAAAAAAGATCTGACCTGTGACTTGGAATGGTAGCATTGCTTGCACTTTTCCGTGGAGGTAGATAGGTTTAATTCTCTACAGTGGAACCTCAAAGGCAAAACAATAACATCTCTACAGAGACAAGCAGGTGGCGAACCCTCAGAAAAGTTATAGTGCACACTTAAAATACAAATTCTACATACCTTTCATTTTTAATGACATCACTGGTAATTGGTAATGAGGAATGTTGACTATTCACAAGCCATCTACAAATGTTAGTTATATCTTATACTATAAATATTTTACGACAGAAAAGTTTTAAAGCGTTACCAGTTTCTAACATATGTGCTCCATAGACATCATGGCAGCACAATTTGACTTCAGTGAAGTCTATTAAAATTTGTCCTTCAAAATACAACTATAAAAGAGCTCATGATTAGTTAAAACTATGTTCAAAGACCTTAAAATGGACTTAAAATGGGGACATATGTGTAGTTCTAATAGTATTTTCATGTGAGATGGTATGGTAGAATGGTGCATGAATGTGACGGAGTGTCAGGAGCAGATGGCACAGCAGCAGGAGGACACTGACTCCCATGTATTCTAATACAAGAACAGTCTCAAGTCTAAAGTGGTATTACAGTATATGTACCAGATCATTTCATTAGAACTTAGGACATAAATTATTTAAAAAGTAACAAAAAAGATAAGAGTTTTGTGCTTTGCTTGTTTCTCAGTCCTCTGCACTGTTTTTGTTTCCCTTTTTAACCAGCATGTTTGTTTTGACATGAACCTTGATATTTACTGACTGATTAATTCACCTGTCAATCACACCCTCTGGAATCAGTTAGACAGGATACAGTACCACACCATTCAAGTTTTGTCAAAGCATGTGGTTTTGCTTATTGGTCAGCCAATGGGACCCCTTGGGGACCCTTCTCTAATCCTTCAGATGATTCATGCAGGAGTACCGGGATTGACCTGTTTTAAATATTTTTGGTTGATGAGAAAACTAGATCACACAGAGGAACCTCAGAGATTGTCTGCATAATCAGTCTGATTCATAGTAAAAGCCAAAAGTAAAATCTATGCCTTTCCTGACAAAAAATGCTTCTTTAACTCCCCTCTCAAACCATTTCTTTACTTTGGCTAAGATCTGTACCTTACTGTTTTCAAAGGAGGGGCTAGTGTCTTTGAGATGGAGATGTACAGCAGACGGTGGTCCAGAGGAGCTTTAGTGATAGTGTTGGTACATTCTGTTATAGAGTGGCTGTCAAGTTTCTCCAATGTAATGCTCACTGGACTCTTCACTGCACTGAATGGAGTTCTCCATTCAGTGAAAGGAAATACAACCCTTCCTTGAACAGGAATAGGGGCCTTAGACATCATCTTTCCCCCATCTATAACTCTATCCTCAGACCCAAAGAAAACATATGAAACAAAGAGAACAATAGACCCAGACAGGATGCCAATATGTCTGAAAACACCCATTAAGAGCTGAATGAATGTGCTAAGTATGATATAAGGCAGTGTCCCCCAGCAATCTGACCAGAACTGAAGAGCAGCGAAACAACTTCACTCCTACTTATTTTATGGGATTGTTACTGCTTTGCCTGGAATGATCCTTATAATGGAATGAAGTAATAATGCACTTATTCAATTACAGATGTATTTCTTAACCAAATTAATTAATGAATGAATGAATGAATTAATTAATTAATAATCTAATGATGCTGTGAGTGGGGTCACCCCTCCACAGATCTGACCTGTAACTTGGCCTGGCAAAATTTGCCTTGCCCCAATACAGAAATATTGCAGAAGCGGCTCTCGAGGTCAAAAGGTCTGCATCTAATTAGAGAGCATTTAATTGTCCGATAATTAGGAGGTGCACATTAGCATGGTACTTATGTGCTTATAAGCCTTTGCACTGAATTAGGATGTTCTGAATGCCTATGGTAAGGAATAATTTTGAAACTCTGCAAACCATTTAAAATTAAGTAGTTCTGTTTTTTGGGTTTTAAGACAGTGAAAATTACATATAGTGCCTTTAATACCATGTTGTGAATGATTTGGTTAGTGCACCTTTAATGAAGATGAAGGACACAGAATAGTACTAATCACATAGGCCTTGGCATATTTTATCCATGCACATAAGGTTTATGAGTTCACATTCTTGATATCCATGTTTGCAACACAATTTTACAATCCATTTAACGAAGGACTTGACCTTTTTACACAATTTTTAATGAGAAAATTGCCCCATATTTTTAATCATTTTCGTGTGCCTTTCAGATGCCGCGCCTCCTCTCTCTCTGGTTGGGGGATTAGCTTCATTGACTGCGAGCTTATAGCAGATTTAAACAGTGCATGGCCAGAGCAGAGCTGATAGGGCGGAGTCCGGAGTGAAGGGAGCGTGTGGTGAACGCTGATAGTGTCACCACAGGTTTATTGAGAGAGAGAGGCGCTAAAACTAAGGAACCCCATGGCACTCGCAAATACTGAGAAGGTCACAGTCGCCATGGTAACTGGTCCGGGCGGAGATAAGTCTCTTTTTAGGGAAAATGGAAAATAGTATTAGAGCCAGCAGTTCAGTTTGGAGGGACGCAACAGGCTTATTTATAATCCTGAACAAGTTTTTGGGTGGAATGAGATACACAGTTATCAATGTGTTTTACTGATAATATAACGTTATATGAACCATCTCACACTCTGAGGACTTCAGGGACCGGCCTCCTGCTCATAACCAGAGTCAGGACTAAACATGAGGAAACAGCATTTCAGTTTTATGCAGCTAAAACCTGAAGATGTGAGGCAGGTCTCTACTGTACTGTCTCTACTGTGCTGTACTCAATACTTTGTATTGAGTACAGCACTTTGAATTACTTGATGTGTGACTTGTGCTATAGAAATAAACTTGCCTTGCCTTGCCACTATACTATATATACTATATATAGGACTAGTTATTTATGTTTAGACTTGTAGCCTACAAGCAAGAAGGTCTCTTTTTCAAATCTCATACTTGTTTTTGTTTTTTCCATCTAACGCAGGGACTTTTGGGGCTCCCAAGTGTAGGCCACTTCAACACTGGGAGCAAGATGAGAGGAGTATCTTGCCTGAAGACACAACAGTATGCACTAGAGCCACTTCTGTATTCCCAATGGTCTTCCATCCGAACTTTTGAGATCAGATAAAATCTGAAACATAGGCCTAAATATTTTTCTATAATTTAAAGACACAGTATGAAACCTTTTGGCCAAATAAAATAAAAACTAAAATAAAAGCGGGTTTTGTGTTTGTGTATGTGTTTGTTTATTGCACTTACTCTTATTTCCTTGTTGTGCTTGTTTCCATGGAAATCTTGTTCCTTTGGTTATTATTTTCCACAGTATGACATAAAATTTTAAGGTTTTAACTTTCTATTTCCATGTAATCATGCCACCTCCAGAAAGTTACATACTTTACCTTTAAACATTGAAAAGCACTAAATACCTTTACAAAATTAAAGTAAAACTGAAAATGATGAAATCCACCATGTTAAAAGTTATAAGTTTAAATTTTCTATGAAACTTAGCAATACTTTTTTTCAGTGCAGCCTTCTAACATTCTCCAACCACAAAACATTAGCTTGTGGTCATACTAGATTCTGCTGCTAATGCTAATGCTAATGAGGCTAACCGTCAGGCCTGGTTTCAATTAGGACCAAAAGGGCAGCGCTAATGTTCCAGACGTACGCACATCATCCGGATCGACAATTAGCCTTCTGCCTCTGACGGTAATGCGCTAGCACTTTGGTTTAGCTAAGCCTTGTTTGGGAGGATAAGTGGCTAGCACAGTAATTCTAGTGGCTTTGGAGTTATACCAATCTTATGGAAAAAAAACATTATCTTAAAATCTTGGCTTTTCAAATACACTAGAGAGGAGGAAGTGGTCTATTAGGCCGTTAATGCCGGTCCTAATCGCTGTAGATTGTAGCTTGGTTTCGTAATCATAAACATACGTTGGGTTTTCTTATAGACATTTCTGGAGAAATGTGTTGACTTTTCCACTTGTAAGAAGATGGATAAAATGTGCAAAGTGTAATTTCAGAAAGGAAACATTTGGATAACAGAAACCGATAACCAAAATCATAATGTTAGCAACAGACTGAATGGCGCAGCTGGGTTTTTTTTAAAGGGTCCCTTCTATGCAAGAATAACTTTTTATTTTTGTCATGTTATAATGTTCCCGCTTAACCTACAGTTGAGTTTTGTTTCAATCCATGTCTGCCTTCTCCTCTTCAACTCACAATGCACTGTTTAACTTGCCTGACCACATGCTTTTAGTCGGCTTTACTACACAAAGGTACAGAGTCTGGAGCTGTGTCCTGTCTGCATCATTTACAGTAAATGTGATTGACAGGAGGATTAACCAGTCAAAACAACCATGGTGGTTTAAACAAGACCTTTTGTTGTTCTATTCTACATCCGTTTTCACCGCCATCAATACTGTGTACATACTACTTTCGCCCAAACCACAGTCCTGCCCTGTGACTGGTCAGTCTCGTGTGAGGCCTATCAGATGCAAATGCTTCAGCTGGAGCTGAACAAGACAAATTCTGAAGCTTATTTGTGAACTCACAAAAATTGCAAGCCGGCAAGGCTATAGGCAGGAATTAGTTCCTAATATTTCATTGGGCTGGGGAATTTTCCAATCCTAAAATCATTTGTTTCTTTCATTAAATCGATAAATTCCTATTTTAAATGTCCAAAATACAACAGAATAGTCCATGGCTGTCACAGATTGTAACTATATAGCAGAAATGCACAAAAAAGCACAGTATGCCTTCTTTAAAAAGAACAAAAAACAAGTACATTTTGCTCGATCAGTTGTTGTATTTGGGTTAGTTGTAGCTTTGAGGAAACAGGCCTGTATTCGTCTTGGTCAGGACTAAAGGCTAAAGGGATATTTTTGTGACACAAGGTCAGTTCTATTTACATCCACAAACACACCACTCACTGGCTCCTCCATCTTATTCATATTTTATTGTTTCTCTTTTCCACTTTATTATGGCCTAGTCTAGTCAACCAGACCCTTTGATTGAACGGTAAGAAAGTATCCAGACCGTCCCATATAACAACTATTTATACTAATAACTGTATGAGATGGGCCTTTTTGTACACTTTCAAATAACTTATAATCTTTATGTATTCTAAACAGAAGAGGAGAAGGGGATGGAGAGGCTGAGGAGGCTGATGTTTCTGCTGCTGCGCTGGAAATAGGGCATAGACGGTTCATATCACAGCTTTTCATGTTTTTTTCTATTTATGACTTGGTTTGGTGGGATAGTACCTTTGGTGAAATAGTGTTACATAAGTTAAGCAGCAATTTGCTGACAAAAAAATAAGAAAAGATGCAAGATACAAAAATATAAAAAGTAGGGGTAAATTCTCAAAACAAAATACCTCTATCTGTCTCATCAACACCGGAGATTCCATCCAAAATGCAAGGACAATTTATGCAGAAGGAGTTTAAACCTTCATTTAAGAAAAGTCACTTTAAAGTTATGCACTTTAAGATAGGGTGATAGGCTGTGAAGTAAAGCTATGACTCACAAGTGGATAGCACTCAGTAACTTTTTAAAGAAATTTTACTTTTCAGAGTACTTTTCTAGAAGCATACTTATATTTTTAAAATATTTTTATTCAAGCAATAGTACAGTTGTGTCACTCTTCCCACTGTGAGTAAATCTACAATAGCTTGACAAAAACTTCATGTTGACAATATGATTTGAACACTTTTCACCTCTCCTTCAGATATGATTTAGTGTTTCTGATTTTTGTGTCCATCTTTTGAAAACAGCAGATTTTGTTCATTATTTAAAGAAGACATAAAGAAGAAGACATGCTTGAATCTGTTATATAGTTATAATCTATGACACCTGTGGATGTTATAATTTTGTCGTAACGGTGGGTGTAGCGGACCAAAGACGTGCAGGACTCGGGACAGGTTTACAGTGTTTTATTTATAGGTGGTGAAAGTTCAATCTTAATAGTTCATGTAACACACACACAGGGAGCAGGGAGCGGCAAGCGAACCAGACGGGAGTGGTGCCGAGCAGGGACGGGAAACCAGGACCGAGACGAGGACAGGATCAGGATGAGACCAGAGCAAGCCAGGCAGAGATGTCCAGAGCGGGCACGAAGACAGCCAGGGCCGGAGCACGACCGGACCAGGAACAGGGCCAGGGAAGACCCAGCAGGGATAGTCCAGAGAGCAGGAGACAGGGCCGGAGACGGGAAGCAAGCCGGAGGCCAAGACGGGACAGGAGGAAAGGCAGTGAGGAGGACTGTACCAGAGCTGGAGCGCGGAGGCAGGAGCAGGGACGAGCAAGAGCAGGAATGTTGACACGCGGACGGTCTGGCTCCGAGTGTCTTCTGCCGAGCCCTCATATACTCGACAGCAGGTGGTGATGATTGTGCTAATGCGCTCCAGGTGCGCACGGGACGAGTAGGAACTCCGCCCAGCTCCGGATTCAGACAGGTAGGGGAGGGGGAGAGCACACAGGGAGACAGAAAATGCAGGCATCATGACAAATTTGCACATTTTATATTAATCCAAAACTACTTAATTAAAGAAACAAGTGTTTAGAAAACTGTGGTGCCCAATGGGAGCTTATGTCGTAATCATCATCACAAGAAAGAGCGATGAAGTTGTCGGCCTATCCTATGGATAACTGCACATCACACTAGAGAGCAACACATTTCTATTTTTCAATTGTACCAAAATGACTATATGACGATGCTGAGTCCTATGGGTATCATCGATTAAGATAATAAAATTGGAGAAGGAAGTATAAGTACAGAGCAGTGGGCTTACGCTAGTGGTGGTGAAAACGGGGGTTGATGGGGAATACAGCAATTAAAGATTGCTCAAACATGTACAAGTCACTTCCAAAACATCTTTTAGAGGATAAATGAGAAGGGGGAATAACTGCAACATGGTTAAAAGCTCTGAAAAGTCAATTTAGCATAATAGGTCTGCTTTAATGTTGTGTCCTTCAAATTACATTAACTTCAAAGTATAAATCAGATGTTACGTCCAGACAGTTAGTTACTTACACTTTTAAGGCACTCAAAGCATTTTACATCAAGGAAACACTCACCAATTCATGTACACAGACACTGGATCTGCTCAACTAATGATGTTTTTCTTTTATGTCTCAAGGACAGGATTTGAACGGGCAACTTTCAGATCAGTCGACAAACACTCAACCAACTGAGCTACTGTCGCCCTTTACGTTGCTCTTACTTGAATAGTAGTTTTACCAACTTTTACTTGAGTAATTTCCTGGACCACTACTTTGAACCTATATTTGAGTAATATTATTTTAGAATAATGTTACTCTAACATAAGTACAATTTGTGGCTTCTCTACCCACCTCTGCTCTCAGGCTGTGATTGGTTGACAGTAACAGGAGAAAGGAACAAGGGAATACATCATTCATGACCAGTGGCATTTTGGGGAAATTAATTCTATATTCATTTATTCTGTCAATGCCCTGGATAACGACAATATAATTTTTCATATTCCAAGTAGGAGCTTTGAGAGTGCAGTGTGCAGAGTGGCTGTAAAGTGCAGAGGTCTGTTTTATTATTCTATTTGAATTTGTGAGGACTGCATCTGCCCCACCCGCATGCCTGCCTGGCTCACCCTTCCACCTGCACCCAAATGACTTAGAAGACTGCTTAAAGGTGCTGTACCTGATTTTTACTATCTTAAAAACATGAAACACAAAACTAGTCCATTGTAAACAGTTTGTAGTCGTCCAAAGTTGTTCCTCACTTACCTTATGCATTCCGAGCATCCTAATTATTCACAGCAATGAGTTTGTAAGTGCTTTTTATAACCGAGACCAGAGCGATCAGATACTAATCAATGCTAAAACTAGCATCAAATCAATATCATATCTTATGCATACTAAAGTCACATTCACAGGACAGAAATGTGTGTGTGAAAAGCTTTAGAATGATCCTGAGTTGTGTCAAAACAAGTACAAGACCACGCAGACTAGTATACGCCCATGGACTGCTATGGAACCTACCTGGACAGCTGAGGATAATATAAAAGAAAGTACTACGATTTAATGAAAATCGCATTCTTTTGTCTAAATAAAGTTTTTTCTTAGTTTTGCTATCATGACAACACTACACATACCACAGTTTGAGAAACACTGTATTGCATACCTGAACATCACATCAAATATTCTTGGTTTCATTATTTATTAAACTGATTAAAAAGCATTGAGGACTATAGATTTCAGAGCCACCTCCGCTCTTCATCTCTGCACCGTCTCCATCTCTGCACTGGACTATCCCAGAAATGTGCGCATGCTCCTGGTGTAAACATGTATGTTCTATGGTTCTAACAGCGCAGCATTTTTTCTCATATAGTCGGTCCTCCATGACACTTTGAGAGCCTGTACTTTAATATGCTCCATGCTCCATGCATATATGAATGAAGAGCAGGCTCCACTCAAGGACCAGGGCATGCTGCTGTTTAAACCAAATCACATGCACAGCCGACCACAGCCAATCAGAACACAGGCAGTCAGAACACAGCCAATCAAAACGCAGGCTGGAGGTAGTGTAAGTCATGAAAGCTGACAGGTCATAGTCTACTACGGGATATGAGGCTGCTAGCTTGTACGCTTGGAGTGAGAACCAGCCAGAAGATTGCACAAAAGCTACCCTGAAAGGCACTGTACCAGATTTTTACTGTCTTCAAATTGTGAAAAGCAGAAGTAGTTCATCATCTTTCATTTTAAACAAAATATTTTCTCTCTCAACTCTCACTTACCTAAGTTTAGTGCTTCACTCATTGATTCTGCAGAAATCTGCAATGTTTTTTAGTGCCTTTTTCTCACCTGTGAGAAAAGTAGTACTGTACATGGTCAGTATGCAGGAGAGCCACAGGACGTACCTAGCCACTGAATACTAATCTAGAGATATGCGCCATTGAACTCAGCCCATTCACTTGAATGACCAGCCATGTTTAGGCCCCGGGGCTTGCGCTGAACTGAACATGTGGCGCACATTTCTGTTGTCACATGTTGGGTGGTGCTGGGCAAGTATTCAGGAAGTAATGCAGAAGAAAAAATCTTTTTATGTCACATGTGCCAATGAGCACAGGTCATTGCAACCAATGTGTTGCCATCTTTGGTTCATGATCTTATTATACTTCCATGATTCAAAATGGCAACCCAAATGAAGGACTCATTTGAGCCCAATTTCTGCTTTCTGATTGGATATGGATATGATTGTAACATAAATAAATAGGACATCATGTCTTAAACCACACCTTGCTCCCCTTATGTGCAAACCCGGTGCTAATCTTTTCTCACATAGATTTTGGACCATGAAGAACATGGTTTAAACTTTTGTTTGTTTGTTTTTTATTTAATTTCAGACAAAGAGACAATATAAGCACTGAAATAAATATCTTCAACTTTTAACCCCTCCTACTTTTGGAAATGTAAGCACCACTCATTTTCCCTGATTTGGAGCCATAATAGAGGAACATGGTTTGAACTGTTCACCACCATCCACTTGCTCTTTTCACATGAGGACTGATAGACATGATAGAGGCAGGTAGATGTTTCCAAATGGTTCTCATTCAACACCACACTTAAATTCACTATCTTTTTGTTTCACTTATAGCTCTTTTAATAACACACTGCGTGGAGTACAGGCTGTAGAAGAAATACAAGTAGAAGAAAACAATTCAGGCACAAGGTTAAATTTAATATTTTAAAATAAATATTAAATGAGTTGACTAAAGGATTTCTAAAAGCCAGTGCATTATTTAAAGTTGAAATAAACAGATCTCCTTGTGCTGCAGTATGACCCACTGTGTTGGTTGCAGATACAAGTTTCATGTTGGCCTCAGTGGGTACATTTACATGACCAATACAATTTAGCTGAATAATCAAATATCCCAATGATTAGATCAGATTTTTGATGTATGCAGACATAGGCAGTGTTGTGACGGCTTTGACCGTTGACTGCCCCTGAAAGCTTACAGGCCAGTAAATCTGAAGGAAATGATTTAACAAGGTCAACAGACACATGACACACAAATGTGCTGCAGGATTAACTTCAGCCCGTCACAGTTCTCTTATAACTCTGCTCTGTCCACATGTTGTATGAAGGCATGAGCTCCCACTTTCATCTGTTCCCCTGCAGTGTTATGACAGAGGTCAGAGGTCAAGAGGGCAAGGGCTTATAAGGAAAAGCTCAGCTTTACTACTCAATCAATCACACTGTGAAGTGCAAACTGAGTGCACAGCTTCTTTGGTAGGCAATTCAACCTCTACAGCATCAGGAGACCTAGTTTTAAAAACAGAACAGAATGATAAGCAATTTATTTGCACACTACTGTACATGCACCTCTGTGTCCTGGGAAAGTAGAGTGATACCAATAACCAGCAATGTCCACTCCACAGAATCTCAAGCCCATCCAAACGTGATCATAAAATTGGATTAGGTTTTTTGTTTTTTTTGTTTTTTTTCAGTGACGCTTGTGAAATGCAGGAGCTCATTGGTCCATCATAAGAAAAAATCAAATTTCTCTTACAGAAATCTGCAGTGTTTTTCAGCCCGCTATGACATTTTTTATTTATTTTTTTATGATACAGACAAACCATGCGTATCCCAGATTGGCTAATCCACCTGTCTATCACACCCACCTGAGATTCACCTGTATAAGTATTGCAGAAGTGTGTATTCTGGATGCCAGAAAATTTTACATTCATCAATGTAAGACCTCTGTTGTTGACAGAGATTAGGGGAAGGAGGAAGGTTCAAGCTGTTTGAGTAAAGCATCACCACTGTGAGTAGAGAAATCAAATTGTGCTAAATCAAGTTGAGAGAAAAGCACACACAGCTGTCTCATTCACAAGTTCACTTCCTTCTGAGGTGAGCTTGTGAACACAAATATAACCAAGCAGTGGATCAGTAGTAGAGCCTTTGCCCACTAAGGGAAAAAAAAAGCTTCACCGTGTAATAATTTAACACTGAGCAGGTTAAATGATAGGTAAAATATAAAGAAGTACTATTTTACGCTACACAGCACCTGAACTTTATACTGTGTAATAAAACCTGTAATAATATATATATCACAAAAGTGCCTCTCATTAAAACCCTAAGTATGATACCTTTAACTTATTACAGGTTGTTAAATAGTGTGTTAAGTTACACTTAATAGGCTACAGTGTACAGCACAATGTAAAATGTGCAACTGTATAAAACATGCTCCATGGAAATAGCAAAGAAAAACTCACTGAAATGTGCTACGCTGTAATCTATCATTGTAGATTACACCTCCTACATCGTTGTCCTTTTTAAACGCACATATTAAACGGTAAACAGCAGGTTGACAAATGCATCTGGAATGACAGCTTAAAAACATCCTGTCAGACACGATGGATTCCCGCTGAGGCCCGTCACTTGAACACTCCACGGTCGACCGGTGCCCGCGGCATTAGCATAGAGGCAATATCACAGGAGACGCGCTGACACATGTTAGCTTAGCGAGCCCTGGGGACGCTTCAATCATCAAAACAAAACACTGCAAATGTCTCACAGAAGGTCAGCTCTGATTCTCATTTCTCATGTGGAGTTTTCCGAGTGCATGTCAAACGGAGTCCACGGGGAGACGGGCGGAACATTAAGCTAGTGTCATTAATTAGCGCTAAATAAATGCAGATGTGATTAGGGAGCTCGTTTGTTAGTGAAGATTGATTAGATTGTGTCATAGTGTGAGCCCTCATCGCCAGTATGAGACACAGGGAAGAGTGATGGGACCTGTGGGACTGTAAACAAGTGTGGATTGTGATCTTCAGTCATTTTAGTAAACACCCTCAGGGGAGAGTAAGGACAGTTTGGGCACCGTTGTTTCATATCAAAACTACATGTAGTTGTTTCTCTGGTTTTAGGGCACATTTACACTAGACTTTTGAACTGTGACATGCTCGGATTTAAGGGGCACGTATTACGCTATAATCTGATCCATGTTATAATGTTGTTTCCCCTCAAAAACATACCTGGAGTTGTGTTTTGTTTCATTCTTGTGTTTAAAATGTAAACCCTCAACCCTTTAGGCTGAGTTCTTTTTTTTTTCTCAAACAGAAAACACTCTGTTACACCTTGTGATGTCAAGAGGTAATACAGGAAGTGCTCCACTGTGTTTTAAACTGCATACACCTTCACTAGACTCACTTGGATAATTTCAGCCCTAGAATTGCTAATCGCTATTGAATAAAGGTAAAATGTAGCTGTTAACTTAAAAACAACAGCTTCATGACATCACAAGGTGGAACAGAGCATTTTGAGCTTTGGAGATGTAGACAGACTAATAATGCAGAATTGCTCAAACATGTGTGAATAAAACAAAACACAACTCCAGTTATGTTTTAGAGGAGGTAACAGCATTATAACACGGCTAAGAGTTCACAAGAGACAATTTTGTGTAATATAGGACCTTTGAACCCAATGGTATGAAACCATTCGACTATAGTGAGGCGGATATGAGCCCTGTCTCCTTTGTCAAGCTTTGGATTGGACAACACAGGGCTCCAGAGTGCAAGTGTCCAAAATGCAACTATAAATGTTCCTTAGGCACACTGGTCTATAAACGTGGATTAAATAACATAAAACACACTTAAATTATTGTTTCACTTGATAACTAAAATTAAAAAGTGTTAATTTGCTATCCTCTCACCTCTACACAGACCGCTACTGTATTTTTGAGGCCATAATTTGCTCCGGAGTATAAGTTGCAGCCAAAAACTGCGTAATAATGAAGAAAAAAAACATATATAAGTCGCACTGGACTATAAGTCGTATTTTAGAGGAAAATTTATTTTACAAAATCTGAGACCAAGAACAGATATTTTATCTTTAAAGGCAAGTTATAATAATAATAATAATAATAAATGGCGAACAACAAGCTGAACAGCAGTACAGCACGCTAACGTAACACATTTATATTTATGCAGCTACATGAAGCATAAACAGCAATTACCATAATGTTGGAATTTTCAATGGTACAGGAGCAGTACATACTGGTACGCAAGCCTAGAGTGCCCTCGAGCAGTTGTCAGTGTGACGATAACAAAGATTTGTTATTTGTTATTGTTATTTAGTTGTTATTTTTATTATTTTAATAATTTCACATTTAAGTCGTGTCTGAGTGTAAGTCACCAGTCCCGGCCAAACTATGAAAAAAAATGTGACTTATTGTCCGAAAAATATGTCAGTTAGCTACACGAGGCTGCTGATGCGTGAAGTGAAAAAGAAAATAAATCTAGAGGGCAAACGACGTCAAAAATCAACTACTGAAACTGAAAGTAAGAGATCACACTCTGCACTTACTGTAGTGATCTGTAAAGATCCTCTCACTCTGACTAGTTTTTGAAGCCAGTCTTTATTTCATAGCTTTTTTTATAAATTAAACTAGGATACAAACTGATTCTGTTTTAACTTAAAGACAAGGTAAATTCTTAATGTTATTTGATCAAATAAACAACTTTGAATAGATACAGCTTTTTATTTAATATAATTTAATATTATTTAGTTACTTTCTTATTTCATAAGTGTATAGTATAGTATAAATTGTACATTCAGGTAAATTGTACAAACATGGAGTGTTTTAGTAGCTGACTGGTGTTGGGCTACATAAATTACTTTTGATAGAATTCTACAAAGAACAATTATTGCATTTTCCGTATTATGAGCCCAAAGAAAGATGTGACTGCATGTCCACTGAAAGCATGATTAAATCCTGGAATTGCCATCTTGGAATATTCCAATGTTATTATGGAAGAAAACAAACAACATATATAACCTTGTCCATCAGCATATTCAGGTAATCAGCTGATCTCTGTGGCTAATCATGCAGGAATTATCCACTGGGATAATTACACAGCAATGCTTCACCCTTGACTAAATGAACCAAAACGAATCAGTGTATGGATTTTAATGAGTTTGAACATCTCAAGGCTCACCACATTCCAGCTGAAAGCCTGCAATGCAAGGTAAGTGATCAATTCAACAAAGCATGGACTCATATGAGCTGGACGTCCAGAAGTTCTGTGTGTTTTGTTGGAGGATTTTTCAAAAACTGGAAGACAACTTCCATCCATCCATCCATTTTCTTCCGCTTATCCGGGGCCGGGTCGCGGGGGCAGCAGTCTAAGCAGGGACTCCCAGACTTCCCTCACCCCGGACACGTCCTCCAGCTCCTCCGGTGGGACCCCAAGGCGTTCCCAGGCCAGCCGAGAGACATAGTCCCTCCAGCGTGTCCTGGGTCTTCCCCGGGGCCTCCTCCCGGTGGGACATGCCCAGAACACCTTCCTAGGGAGGCGTCCAGGAGGCATCCTGAGCAGATGCCCGAGCCACCTCAGCTGGTTCCTCTCAACGTGTAGGAGCAGTGGCTCTACTCCGAGCTCCTCCCGTGTGACTGAGCTCCTCACCCTATCCCTAAGGGTGCGCCCGGCCACTCTGCGGAGGAAGCCCATTTCAGCCGCTTGTATCCGCGACCTTGTCCTTTCGGTCATGACCCAGAGCTCATGACCATAGGTGAGGGTAGGAACGTAGATTGACCGGTAAATCGAGAGCTTCGCCTTCCGGCTCAGCTCCTTCTTTACCACAACGGACCGATACAGCGACCGCATCACTGCAGACGCTGCACCGATCCGCCTGTCAATCTCCCGCTCCATCCTTCCCTCACTCGTGAACAAGACCCTGAGATACTTGAACTCCTCCACTTGGGGCAGAGACTCACCACCCACCCGAAGAGAGCAAACCACCTTTTTCCGGTCGAGAACCATGGCCTCGGATTTGGAGGAGCTGATTCTCATCCCAGCCGCTTCACACTTGGCTGCAAACCGCCCCAGTGCCTGCTGCAGGTCCTAGCTCGAAGAAGCCATCAGGACAACATCATCTGCAAACAGCAGAGATGAAATCCTGTGGTTCCCAAACCAGGCCCCCTCCGGCCCCTGGCTGCGCCTAGAAATTCTGTCCATAAATATAATGAACAGAACCGGTGACAAAGGGCAGCCCTGGCGGAGTCCAACGTGCACTGGGAACAGGTCTGACTTACTGCCGGCAATGTGAACACAGCTCCTGCTCCGGTCATACAGGGACCGGACAGCCCTTAGCAAAGAGCCCCGGACCCCATACTCCCAGAGCACCCCCCAAAGGACACCACGAGGGACACGGTCGAATGCCTTCTCCAGATCCACAAAACACATGTGGACTGGTTGGGCATACTCCCATGAACCCTCGAGGACCCGATGGAGAATATAGAGCTGGTCCAGTGTTCCACGACCAGGACGAAAACCACACTGCTCCTCCTGAATCCGAGGTTCGACTATCGGTCGGATTCTCCTCTCCAGTACCCTGGAATAGACCTTACCGGGAAGGCTGAGGAGTGTGATTCCCCTGTAATTGGAACACACCCTCCGGTCCCCCTTCTTATACAGAGGGACCACCACCCCGGTCTGCCATTCCACAGGTACTATCCCCGACCGCCACGCGATGTTGCAGAGACGTGTCAGCCAAGACAGCCCCACAACATCCAGAGACTTGAGGTACTCAGGACGGATCTCGTCCACCCCCGGAGCCTTGCCACCAAGGAGCTTGCCAACCACCTCAGTGACTTCAGCCAGGGTGATGGACGAGTCCGCCTCTGGGTCCCCAGTTTCTGCTTCCTCCTCGGAAGACGTGACAGTGGGATTGAGGAGATCCTCAAAGTATTCCTTCCACCGCCCGACAACATCCCCAGTCGAAGTCAGCAGCTCTCCACCCGCACTGTAAACAGTGTTGGTGAAGCACTGCTTTCCCCTCCTGAGGCGTCGGACGGTTTGCCAGAATCTCTTTGAGGCCGTCTGATAGTCCTCCTCCATGGCCTCCCTGAACTCCTCCCAACCCCGAGTTTTTGCCTCTGTGACTGCCCAAGCCGCGACACGCTTGACCCGCCGGTACTCATCAGCTGCCTCAGGAGTCCCACGAGCCAACAAGGCTCGATAGGACTCCTTCTTCAGCTTGACGGCATCCCTTACTTCCGGTGCCCACCACCGGGTTCGGGGATTGCCGCCGCGACAAGCACCACAGACCTTACGACCACAGCTACGAGCAGCCGCATCGACAATAGAGGTGGAGAACATGGCCCACTCGGAGTCCATGTCTCCAACCTCCCCCGGGATCAGGGAGAAGCTCTCCCGGAGGTGGGAGTTGAAGACCCCCCTGACAGAGGGCTCCGCCAGACGTTCCCAGCAGACCCTCACAATGCGCTTGGGCCTGCCAGGTCTGTCCGGCTTCCTCCTCCGCCAGCGGATCCAACTCGCCACCAGGTGGTGATCAGTTGACAGCTCAGCCCCTCTCTTCACCCGAGTGTCCAAGACACGCGGTCGGAGGTCAGATGACACGACAACAAAGTCGATCATCGACCTCCGACCTAGAGTGTCCTGGTGCCACATGCACCGATGGACACCCTTGTGCTCGAACATGGTGTTTGTTATGGACAAACTGTGACTAGCACAGAAGTCCAATAACAAAACACCGCTCGGGTTCAGATCGGGGAGGCCGTTCCTCCCAATCACGCCCCTCCAAGTGTCACTGTCGTTACCCACATGGGCGTTGAAGTCCCCCAGGAGAACAACGGAGTCCCCGGTTGGTGCACTGTCTAGTACCCCTCCCAGGGACTCCAAGAAGGCCGGGTACTCTGCACTGCTGTTTGGCCCGTAGGCCGACACAACAGTGAGAGACCTGTCCCCGACCCAAAGGCGCAGGGACGCGACCCTCTCGTTCACCGGAGTGAACCCCAACACGCAGCGGCTGAGCTGTGGGGCAATGAGCAAGCCCACACCAGCTTGCCGCCGCTCCCCGCGGGCAACGCCAGAGAAATGGAGAGTCCAACCCCTCTCAAGAAGTTGGGTTCCAGAGCCCAAGCTGTGAGTGGAGGTGAGGCCGACAATATCTAGCCGGTAACGCTCAACCTCCCGCACAAGCTCAGGCTCCTTCCCCCCCAGCGAGGTGACATTCCACGTCCCCAGAGCTAGTCTCCATGTCCGGAGATCCGGTCGTCGAGGTCCCCGCCTTCGACTGCCGCCCGGATCTCTCCGCACCTGCGGAAGACAACTTCATTACAGAAAACCTGAAAATGGATGGTACTGTGAGCACACTTTTGTTTAGAACAGCCCTTTACTCATAAGTTAATCATAACTGGAATGAATAATAAATATGTCATTAGTGTAGTCTGCATATTCCCTCCATGTATGCTTTGGGCTCATATAGGTTCGTGTTATTCTCTCTGTCCTGACCAAACATGTCACCATCACGAACCAGCATTTAGCCTGTTCCCAATGTGTCCCATAGATTTACCCAGTACATAGTCTTATCTCATTCTTAATGTCTATATGGATAATGAAACATGTATAGCAGTCACCCAGGCCACGCTAACCTACATTATAAATTCATATCCAAATCATCTACAGCTCTGACATATGCAAGCGCAGCAGTGGTGAAGAGCAGTGGACAGATGGATTGTAGGTAATAAAAGTTAGGGGGGCATTCAGACGGCTCACGTTGCAATTACAGAAACAGCGTCGTTAGCCTCCGGGAGCTAATGCAAGGATGAGCAGGACAGATGCTAACACCCGGGGGTTAGCTATAGCACTATTGTACTTGTGTTTTATTTGTCTACACATCTTCATTTGATTCTTTCTGGCATAAAAATACTTTCTTTATTTCAGAGGTTTAATAAAGTTTTAAAATATGTCATTTTTAACTTAGCGTTTATTGTTGCTGCACAGATGGTGGAGAATCACGAGAGGCAGTTACTGAAATGAATAGTAGGAAAAAGTAAAAATGCTGTTAAACAAATGAAGCTAAACATATCGCAGAATTATTAGGCTAATAAAACATCTTCTAAAGTGTTGTGGTAAATGAAATATACTTTGCTGTGGTCCTGTACTTTATAACACTCTAGCAAGACCATTCAGGGCAAGGACGCTTTTCAGCGTAATAAAAACATCCAAAATGAAAAAAAAACAAAAAACATAGGGCTGTCAGTAGATTAAATATTTGCATGAGTTTCCTGAATTAACTTCTGAATAATCACATTTATTTTATTTATTTATCTATGTTTTACTTAGCCCATCCATTTTCTTCCACTTATCTGGGGCCGGGTCGCGGGGGCAGCTTTCTAAGCATTAACTCCCAGACTTCCCTCACCCCAGACACATCCTCCAGCACCCCAAGGACCCCAAAGCATTCCCAGGCCAGCCGAGAGACATAGTCCATCCAGTGTGTCCTGGGCCTTCCCCGGGCCTCCTCCCAGTGGGACATGCCTGGAACACCTCCCTAGGGAGGCGTCCAGGAGGCATCCTGAATCCTGAGCAGATGCCTGAGCCACCTCAGCTGGCTCCTCTTGACGTGGAGGAGCAGCAGCTCTACTCCGAGCTCCTCCAGTGTGACTGAGCTCCTTTTATTTAGCATTTAGTTTTTTTTATAACATATTTTTTAGAAATAATATATAGGCCTAACTGTAATAATGTGAAGTTGTGACATTATATGTCTTATTCATTATAATCATCAGCATCCATTCATTTAAACACAGCTGTGGATCTACTGTCTAGTGTTCAACAATAATGTTTCTTTTTCAGCAGCCGGAATATGCAGAGACCTTTATTGTGTAAGAGCCACTAAGGAAGCATTAGCTATTAATTTGTCCACTGATCTGAAGGTTGATGGTTTGAATCCCGCTCTCGACATAAAAAAAAAAAAAACTCTCTTTGATAGAGCAGTCAGAGCCACTGACCCACAGATTGGCAGTGGGATTCCAGCTCCCACAAATGAATACTGCCATTGTGTCCTAGGGCAAGACACTTAACCCAGCTCCACCCCAGTCTCTGTGTACACTGGTGTAAGAATGTGAGTGTGAATGGGTGAGTGGTTCCTTAATGTACATCGCATTGAATGCCTAGAAGGTGGAAAAGTGCTATATAAAAATGTAACCATTTACCGTAAACAGAGGAACTTGTAAAAGTTATTGTACTTTAGGAAGGCTTTTGTTTTGTTTTTTTCAATCACTGACATGAGAGGACAGACTACACATTTTGGAAACATGCTCCGAGATCTTAACATCGAGACATGATGCAGGAAAGCTGGGCTTTACAACAAGAATTGAGCGTACGCACTGCTCGGATCCTCTTGCTTCATGTGTGTCATGTAAACACACACACCTCTCGTCCTCTGCAGACTCACACACACACACACACACACAGAGCTGCAGAATCAGAGCCCAGTCTGGCTCTAAACATGGACTTGCACTGCTTTTTATATGAACCGCTCACTTGGAGTTGGAGTGGGCTGATGGCCAAAATAAACATGCGATTCATTTGGTCAAAAAAAAATGTTGCTGTTAAAATGAGTTTGCATCAAACCGATAATATCACAATAAAATTGACAGCCATAAAAAACAAGCTTTTATGTTAGTCTATTTAGTCTATTTTTCAGCAGGGTTGTGATCCAAACAGTGCTCTGTCCTAAAGCCAGGGAGACCACTGCAAGGACCGACCACTTCCTTACAAATTTTGTTGTTTATAACAAAGATTTTGTTGTTACTTTTTTTGATGCCAATTCTTGATACTGGTCCATTGTAGCATTAATCTTATGGGTGAGGGCGTTAAATTAAACATGCACTATGTAACTTTTTAGGTGGGGAGTCTGCCACCAAGCCACACATATATGTATAAAAATGATTTCAAATTGGCCCTAAAGAACAAGTAGAACACCTGACACAAATGGGGCAGTCCCATCTGTGTCAGGTGTTATTGGAATTACAGTGAAGAAATAGCCCTGTCTAAAATTGATGTATAGCCTTAAAATTTGCATATGTTAATATATATATATATATTTGCATAACAGTATCAGTACCTAGTCAGAATAGATATTGATACTTCAATATCGATACTGTCATTGCTGGTGCAGGGAGCTGGATTTACAAGCCATAAGGGGCCCGGGAGCCCTCTCATCCAATTAAATGGAAAGAGGGAATGGAGAGAGTGCATACCTGCCTTCAGGCTTCCATAAAGTCTAACTACAGGAAAAATGGCCACGCTTTGGAACAGGGGGATTCCGGCATACCACCACACCTCGTACCCAGAGCCAGATGTGGAGAGGGATAATGCTTTACATGTGGGATTTATGCATATAGCTATGCACCTTTGCGCTGTATTTCTTGTTGTATATCCTTAAAGATAAACAGAATTAGTTCTTTTTAAACAGTTTGCAGATATTCCTCACTTACCTTATGTGTTTGAAGCATCCTAATTATTCACCGCAATGAGGTTAACACATTTCAGACTTCTCAGAGATCAGAGTTTTTCCTTCATGGTAATACTAACAACTCCCGCGCTAAACACTAAGCTTCTTGATTCTCTGACAATAAAACACTCTAATTAGATGCAGACAAGAGACAAATATCTTATTTTGACCTCAAGAGGTGCTTATACAATATATCTGTACTGGGGCAAGCAACATTTTGCTCAAATACATGGTAGTCTGCTAAAACTTTTTTTCTAAATGTTCTCAGTTCTAGTGATGGGACTTTTGCCTCTTGACTAGAAACCAGATTGTCCATTTAAAGGTGCGCTATGTAACTTTTCTGGTGGAGGTTCTGCCACCTGCTTGTTTCCATGGAGATGTGATTGCTTTGCCTGGAATATTTCAAGACAAGCAAGTACTGTAAGATATTATTAGTAGCAAAAAAAAAAAAACACCTGTTACTGAATAAAAGTTAGATGACTGTCTGTTAACGGGCCTGGATTAGACCTATTTAAAAAGATGGCATTATGTAAAATCTGCTTGTTTGGAGCTTTCTACCATGTCATATGGTCAGAAACGTACCTGAAGAAGTTTCAGATGTCCCCCATGCACCTTTGAGTAATCTAGCAATCTCATCCAGGAACTATTACATCCCTCTCTGAAGTCAGTACAGTTCTATCCATTACTCAGCCCAAAAGCCAACGTTACCTATTCTCCCACACGGCAATTTGCTATAAATATACAAACGCATGATGCAAAACAGTACACTCATGTGATGTGCAGTACTATCATTAGCAGAATGCACACTGATAGTTCACTGAAGGGGGAGTGACAAAAAACAAAACAAAAACTTATTACTAACTTATTATTTTAATATGTTATCTTTGGCGAATATAGCATTTCAAAACAATAAAAGGTAACAACTCTGTGATCTTAATATGTTATGTGTTAGCAGTTAATACATCATAGAAGTCAATAGTAACTGTTTTCGTTGAAATTGGTTAAACAGAAACTGTAAATTCATACCTAAAAATTGAGAGGTGATTAGTTGAGTTGCAAAAATGACAGACAAGAAGTACAAACTGGGACAAAATGCAGTCTTTCTAATTGTATTTACACCTCAGTGTAAACTAACTGAAATTCACATAGACAAGACATCAAGACATCTGCTTAACATGAGCTGGATGGGATGGGTGGGGGTAGAGTGGGGTAGGAGGGATTCCCCCTCTTGTGCCAAATGCATCGTGTCCATTAGGCAGAGCGAGGGAGGGGCTGTGAGACCCTCCTCGTAAATACCGCTTTACAAGCCTGCCCAGCCCAGCTCCACAAGGGCGAGGGCTGAGAACAATTTATCAAGCGCTTTTAGTCTGCTCTGCTCCTCCGGCTGCTGTCTGCACACTACCACTCACTACAGTCACAGCTATGCTCCTGGAATAAAGTGCAATGTCACTGTTTTGGTTATTTTGAATAGAAACATAAAAATAATAATAATTTTAAAAAAATAGAAACACTTTTTTTTTTTTTTTTTTACTATAAATGTATTATCTTAGATGTAAAACATCAAGAAATTCAGATTTCTTAAGGATTTAAAGCAGTACATGACATGGGAACAATCTGAGCACTGAGTACTTGGGTGAAAGTATGTGAACTTTAAAGGACACGTATTGTGAAAAAAAAAAAAAAACAACTTTTTGAGCATTTAATCATGATTGAATATTGTTCCCTTGCAAAAACAGTTTCACTCATGCTGGTTTCAGAAATCCTGTAAAAAATGCTTTGCCTCTGTGTGTCTACGCATTTAGAATTTTCTTGGATTGTTGCGTCACAAGCAGAAACCTTGTGCAGTTTTTTAAGTAGAACTAAAAGCTAAATCCACTTGTTTTTACTACTTAACTGAGTATATTGTGTTTTAATAGTATCGTATACTGTTCCTAGTGCTTTTTTTTTTTGTATTTTTTGTGCAAACTAAGCATATTTGCAGCATTTTGGTCAAATGTGTATAAAAATTAGCGTGTGCTGCCTTTAGTGGCCACTGCAGTGTTAAGTGCTTGGTGACATGACACAGGACAGCCCTGATGACAGTCAGGTGTTTCTGGTTACAGCTGCAGGGGGTGGAGTCTCAAGTGTGGACAACTATTAGACCAATCACACTGTCCCTCATATGTCCAGACCCATACCCACTCTCTCTTCTGCACCCTCACTTTTCTTTAGTCTCCCAGGTGTGTATTTATGCATTCCATCCAACTCTCTATGCTGACTAAAGTTTAGTTTCTAAAATTCTCAACATCAGTGTGGCACGTCATAGCTCTTTAACAAAAGATGAAGTTTTGTAGGAGTGAAGACATTTTGCTGCTCATCGCAAACATCATAGCTCCTTGTGTGTAAAAGCAGGTTTGAGGTTTGATGACATAGTACCTTCTGGATATGCAGTTGCTAACACTAACGCTCCGGGTGACTGCTAATGACAGAATCAATACAAGTCCATTTTAGGTCAGGGGACAGGGAGCAACTCATTAACATGGGACTAAAGTGTTATTCCTCATGGAGCTTTCTTGTGTACAACAATCAATGCTAACACAAACTTTCCTTTTGAGCGCTTCGATGACCTGTCAGATGCCAGTAATGGTGAAGAGTAAAATCTTTTAAACTGAGTTTAAGATAGCTGTATGGCGGTAGTTGGAGTTAAAATGATTACAATATTTTAAAGCTCAATTTATGTTCTTTTGGCAGTGACAAATTGTTATAACATTTTAGCCAAGTCTAAGTTCCAGATTAAATAAAAGGCCCAATTTGAACCATTACAATTATCAAATAAAAAGCCTGCAGTTAGGCAGTAATATCAACCACATATTATCATGTTTGTATCATATTTATTATTATTTATTAAAAACAAATCTGATATTCCTGCAGTTTCAGCCTCTGCCAACGTGTTCTGAAATTCCCCCTTCAGTCTTCTTTTTTATTAATGTTACTAGATATGTTCAAATGTGCTCTGTGAACTGAATCCTGATTTGAAAAAATACATTTAAAATCTAATCATAACACCCTTATGTCCATTTTTAAATCTGACTTATTTTGTCAGGTTGTGTGCTTGTGAATATGCATGTTGTAATAATACTGAGGCCTAAAGGTGAACTCACAAATGAGCCTGTCCTTGCGCATCCATCACACTTGAATGCTCTGCTGCCTGTGCACTGAGGAGGTACAGCTGGTATTTTCCTCTTGTCAGTTATTGATGACACAATGATGAGTAGTACCACTATGTTGTCATTCATCATTAGGTCATTTTGTTTACAGGGACACAAGCTTACTAAATAATGATGTACGCAAAAGTAGTTCGCCACTTTGCTACTGTTGAACTTGACCTGTCCTCCAGCTCAGTTATGTCATACTCCCAGTTGAGATGCAGTTTTCTCTATTGATTACAAGAACTCACTGTATTACAACAAAGATTAAGCATTTTAACTATATTAAGTTTAGCTGCCCATATTTGTATTAAATAATATTGGTCCATAGAATGTCGTGATCTGAAACCTCAACCTCTTCAAACTTAGCTCAAGGTTTATCGCAGTATGGCAGTTTAATAGATGTCTAAGTAATCGCTCAGTCATTCAGGTATGAGCTATAGCAAAAGAAAAGTTCAATTCTGTCAACTGGACAAAAAACTTTAGCCGCGCATCCAATTGACTTCTTTAGCTCTGGTCAGATTGCTGTTGGACACTTATATCTGCCTGAAGGGAGGAGCTAACTACACTACACACCTATTAGTTTACAGTTTCTGTTTGTTAACTAAGTCTATTGAACTACATACAAGTGTTCACTGTGCCTAAGTCATGTTATGCATAATCGTTCAGGCCTCTAATGGGTGCTTTCACAACTATTATCTTACTGGCTTTCACTATTGTTTTCCTTGTTTTGATTTAGGTCTGAAGATGGAGTTGGGAAATAAGAGATAAATGTCTAAGCCCCCCATTCCTGTTTAAAGATGGATTGCCTTTCCTAACAGTCTCTTTAACTCCCCTCTCAAACCATTTCTTCACTCTAAAATTTTTGTCCAGTTGACAGAATTTAATTTTACTTTTGCTACAGCAGCTTAAATGTAAAACAACGGACAATGTTTAACGTGGGTCCTTTCAGTACAGCTTGTTGCCACCCGGACCGTTCTCTCTTTCTCCCCTTAGGTGTGTTTGTTTCCACTTCACATTTATAGGCGCCAAAACAGAACTTCAAACATAAAGCACTGACATGTTACAGAAAATACACTTTTATTCATGAATAAATATGCACTTTTGTTTGTCAGTAAAACCAAGCCTGCTTTGAACATGTTACATCATTTCTGGGGACACAGATGGGGCCTGTAAAACTGATTGAAAAAGATATTGCTTCTGTGACCTTCGGCTAACCTCACAGTGATGTCATGTTCCCAAAGCTATGTTTACGCCACAGCATAAGCAAACTACAGCATCAGTCCTGACTCTGCTTGTCGCTACAGCAACCTTATAACTGCATAATAAGATCCTAACTTAACATGAATTTCCATTACTTAATGGTATAACATTGTTGAGAATTTAAACATTCTCATTAAAGACGCTGTGGCTGATTTTTACTGTCTTCAAAACATGAAAAAACAAACTAGTTCATTTTAAACAGTCTGCAGATGTCCAAAGTTATTCTTCACTTACCTTATGCATTCCGAGCATCCTAATTATTCTCTGCAGTGAGTTCATGTGCTTTTCACAACTTTCAGAGACCAGAGCAGAGTTTTATCGCAAAAGCATTTTATCCTCTGTGAATCAAGAAGTGCACTGTTAGCATCCAAGTTGTTGGTAGCATTACCGTGAGGGCAAAACTCCAATCTGGCCTCTGAAAGTTGTGAAAGGCGCTTATAAACTCACAGTGATTAATTAGGATTCTCAGAATGCATAAGATAAGTGAGGAACAATATTGGACCTTTGCACACAGCTTAAAATAAACTAGCTGTGGTTTTCACATTTTGAAGAAAAAAATCAGGTAGAATGCCTTTAATATCTGTTCTTCAGAGTAGTTGTTAAATGCTTTTTCACTTGTTATTTGTATACTTGGATTAAGTGTGAAATACCCAGTGAAAAACACTGCATGTTTATTGTCAACATGACACTAACAGATAGGACTCAGCTGTTACTGCTTGACTGGGTCTAAATACTTAGTTTTTAATGTGCAAAAAACTTGATAATGCTAAAATAAGACGATTATTTTTCTTTACAAAATGTAAGGAAGACATCATATTTCGGCCTAAATGCACAGACAACTGGATAAACATGTACAGTATTGCGTGAAAGACAGTGGACACAACAGAAGACAACACAACCCCATAGACACTGGTAACACATGGAACAAACAACGATCTGCATAAGAGGTATGACACTGTACACCACTACCATGCATTGCATCAGAGTGCGGGACATCTTTGCACATATAGCCCCTTTCCGCACCCACGGCTTGCCCACGTCTTGCTCACGGACCAGCCATTTGATTACAAAATGATTCCACAGTGAAAATGATAGTTTGTATAGGTCTGTCCAAACCACAGTTGGAATGGTTAGCGTGCGGAGGTCTGCCAAGCCTAGCAATAGTAAACAATGCGTCATTTAGCTCATTCATGACAGACCTGGCTCCAGTCTTGTCTACTCCTTTGATTGCATAAACAAATTCCTCTTATGATCGGAACATCTCCAAGTGTATTTGGAAGATCCCGAAAATTGCATTGCACAGTAAGAAAAATATACTTTACTCCAGGTAAGCCATCAGTGGTGTCGTGGGTTGAGCGTTCACCTACTAACTGGAGGGTAGTTGGTTCAAGCCTTACCCAACTACTATGGTTGCATCAGTCAGCAAGACAATGGATGACCCACAATGACAGTCAAGTTATATGTGGTTATGAAGAACATCTGGCCTGAAAATTCAGCAAACTCACTGTGCAATTGGTTCACTATGGCAATCAACAAACAACAGAGTATATTCCAAAAAGTTCCCATCATTGGAATGGTCCTGATCCAAAGCTTTTATCCCATTGCGAACACTGATTCTCCAATTGGTCTAACAATTTGTCCACAGAATCCTCTTTATTTTCCAATTTCAAATACCTCCTCCCTATTCCCAAGTCCAGTCTGGGCCAGCTCCGGTGTGTCATATCCTCGGACATATTATCCACGATTTGTCCTGGGATACTCACACAGACATGTGAACCGCGCTCATTCCGCTGTCCCACCAATTGTTTTGTGTCTGTGTCGGATGCTTTGAGCAGCGCCTTCAAGTGGACGCCATGTTTGTAAGGGTTAGTCCTATAGCTCAGACTGTGACATCGCCTGGGCAGAGCTAGTGGAACATCTACACTCTCCTCCACCTCTAGCGTTGACATGGAACTTGCCGAAACCAGGCAGTTGTTGACTTTGACTAGCTGAATGGCGTGTTTTGGCGAAAAGTTGTCAGTTTTTAAATCCATCTGACTGGAATTGCGAGAGTTCGATTTGGAAGATTTGAGGGAAGGTGTGGATTCCGACTCCTGGTGGTGGAGTGCTTCTGTCTGCAGCACGGCCTGATGGTAGTCCCTGTCACCAGATCGGGTGCGTAGGATGGGCTCAGAGCAGGCTAGCTGCTGGAGACAGAGAATGTTGAGGTGCGCGGCAGGAAGGCTGCTGACCCACTGGTAGTGCTTGGTCATGGAGTTGGTGACGGCTATCTCCTGGAGGTCGGCAGAGGGTACTGCAGCCGACACGGAGCAGATGACACTCCTCATCTGGGCCAGGAGCATCTGTGTCTCTCGGTCACGGTTCTCATACAGGACGGTGTTGGCACAGATAAGGATGAACAGCCCCACACCCATGATGACTGGTCCCAGCAGCTTCATACGTTCACTATGTACCAGGCTGGCTGAAAACAGAATGAGAAAAAAGAGAAATTGGAAAACTAAAATTATAGTTTCTCTCATACATTCAAATGATAATAGGCTGTGTTCACTTTCTAGAATTTGATGAAGCAGGGGCCTACACTATCAGTCAAAAGTTTGGACAAACCTTCAATATTTTTTTTCTGTATGTTTACAACGAGGCATAGCTGTTTTCACTTCACAGCTGTGTCTAGTCAGGGTCAAGAAATACCAAAAGTGCAAAGCAGTGATGAAAACAAAGGGTGTCTATTCCAAAAAATATGTAATCTAAAATAAATTTAGAGTTATTTTGAGGTTATTTTATGTTTCATATGTGTTCATTAATAGTTTTAATGCCTTCAGTGAGAATTTGCAATGTAAATAATCATGTAATGACAAAAGAAACATACATGAAAAAGTCTAAACCTTTGACTGGTAGTGCATATACCTCTATGGCAGGATGTACTGTTTTTGGAAGAAATAAACAAATTTATAATCCACAAATCCTACCATTACTTGTTTTAACATGCCATATTAATCAAATAACTTAAAAATCCTTTTAACTGTCCAAACAACATGATTTTACTGACAAAGAATTGGCTGTAGACCTCTCCATTAAAAAACTAAACTATATCTGCAGCAATGACCAGCAAGAGATGTGAGGAGCACAGGAACAGTAAAGGTGCCAAACAGACAATTGACAGTTACCCCTTAATGCCCCTTTATGGCCTGGTTTAGTCAGACCTGATCCGGACTAGGTTTAGTCCTGGTATAGTCTCAGTTCAGACCTGTTTTAGTTTCTTTTTCAATGACTTCAAAACTATATATTTTATGGCAGTGGAATTAAAAAAAAGAGCTAATGTCATTACATTTTTATAGTCTATGTCCGGGTTTCAATTTGTACCACATTTTACAGTTAAACGTCTGCAGTGACTTGGCAGAGGAGACCCACAAATGTGAACCCTACCATTATCTGTTAGAAAACGGCTCCATAAACATGTCATATCTTCTAACTTAAAATCCTTTCAGCTGTCAGCAATCACATCTTTGGGCTTAAATATTTGCACCACTTTCTGAAGCCACTGTAAAAAAAAAGGCATCACTTTGTGCCAGTTTTTGTTTCATGTGGATAGGTACAGTAATTACAGGAATGTTAACCATAAAGCAGCTCACAAATCTCCAATCCGACAACATATACAATATAATTTCATCCAGAACAACTTTAGTGCACTCTTGTTCATATCTGCTTTCGTCTGTCTGTCAGTGTTAGCCAATTATAGCCTTCTACCTTTGTCTCTCAACCATTAACCTCACAAGCCATTCAGTTTTTCATCTATATTTCTTCTTTATTTATACTGTAGACATCCAAACTGAATGAACACATGGCAAAATATAGCAAACAACTAAAAATAACTCTAAACTTCTTCTTCTTTTTTTTTTTTTTTAAATAGACACCCTTTGTTTTCATCACTGCTTTCCACTTTTGGTATTTCTTGACCCTGACGAGGCACAGCTGGGAAGTGAAAAACTATTTAAGGAGACTTCATCATGAAGCTCCCTGAGAGGAGATCAAGGGTTTTGCAGTGCTACTTTGAGGACTTTAAAATATAAAACATATTTCGTTTAGTTATTTTTTTTCTTTGTTACATAATTCCATATATTTTTCATCACATAATTGATGTCTTCTGTATGTAGGCAATATAAAATACAGAAAGTACAAAAACCCTTGAATGAGAGGGTGTGTCCAAACTTTTGACTGGTAGTGTAAACTCTCTTTCCTCTTTTTTGTCCTGCCATTTCAGCTACAACCTTCACTCTATCTCCACCTAAACAAATCCAACATACTCTCCCTTTATCACATCACTGACGTCTGTACCTGCCAATTACAACAATTGCAATTATTTTACATTTTGTTCACTGTAAACCTTCATTTCACTGTAGCATGCAGCGTATTTCTTTTTTGACGTTGAAAAAGAGCCACTGTATATGCGACCTGGAGTCTGAATTTGTGTTATTAAACGCAGTTAAATACAGAAAAGTAAGAGAAGATGGGTGGTAGGTATACACTGAAATTTTCCAAGAACTGAAGCCTCACATGCAGGACAAATCTATTAAACTACAACTTTGAGTAAGCTAATATTGTTGCTGATTGTACATACTACATCCCATTTAAGAATCATTATACTTTCTAATATACACTTATAATTCCAGGCTCATAAATAATAACTGTGAAGAAATTAAAGCTGCTTATAAAGTCACTTATAAATGAATATGCACTTTTGCGGCCATTGCCACATTCTGCTACTGTACTCACTCCATGGAGAACCTGCTCCTCTTAAAACAATTGCAGTGCAGTGTAGGCAGAAACAGAGCCAGAGCACAGCAGAATCCCTCTCACAGCTTGCACACTGCTGCGCTACAGCTTGCATTTCACCAGGCCTATGGGTATTAAATAATGCATGTGCCGTCGCAAAATTATGCAAACTTGCAAATGAAGTTTTGTAAAGAATAAAGCTCGACAAGTGAACTGGATGGAACATTTGTGGAAGTATATTTGCAGCATTTTGTCTGATGTTTGTTCCAAAAGCGCTAATTACATTTATTCACTGTAAACGTGTGCAGAGTTCAGGTGGTAAATAGACTTCCTGTGACTGGGATGTACTGTACTTGACAATGGATTATGCTAAAATGTCAGGTCGGGAGGGATGGAGTGATGAAGTTTAGGAACAGGTTTTTTTCAAGTTAGGATATGGTTAGGGTTTGGTTAAGCTTAGGAACAGCAGGAGTATGGTAAGATAAGGAAAATGGTTAAGGTTAGGATTAGGAAACTGTTTTGAGTTAGTTAACATGTTAGCAGAAGTAACTGTAGAGTGGGAGTGAGTTAAGGAGTCATTTACATGAAGAATTTGATTAACTTTAGTTCTAAGTTAAAGCAGAACCCATGTAGCACTTGTGTGTGGCTTTGACTAGAGGAAGAGTTTTGGGGAACCACTCAACAAAAGTGGAGAAACAGAACCAGTTATAATCAGTTATCTAAATTAATTTATTATGTAATAATTAATGAAACAATGCTCTGAAGGTTCATAAATTCTTGTAGCATATCTCAAGATAACATCACTATTCACCAAAGCAAATTGTGCTTTATGAATATTTATTGACCAAGTTTAACATGCAACATTTGAATATGAAATATGCAGATGAGTGTGGTTTGCTTTAGACTGGGGTCCAAAAATTAAAGATTAGATAAAAGCCCAAGAGTTATCTAAGGTTATGTGTTGAGTCTAAATTGATCAATTAAGTCAATCTGTGATGTGCAGGCATAAAACCGGGAGCAGGATGTTTCTAGCCACAGTAGGTGCTGATGTCTCAGTATATGCTGTTGTGCTGATGCCTTCAGAAGGTCGGTTCTGGAGGTCAAGCTGTCCATGCTCGGAGGCTTTCTTCCATTGTTGAGAAAGCAGAGAAGGATGTTTTTTTGGTTGATATCTATAAGGTCTCAGCAGCACAGGTCACAGAATAAGGCTATGTCAAAATGAATCAAAAAGATATATTTAAATTTAGAAAAATGTGAAAGCTTTGCTTTCAGTCAGATCAGCTATAGTCATATAGATTAAAAACACACACACAAATTTTGAAAGAATGAAATGGAAGTTTTCACTTCTTGGGCAGTGTCTCTTCTGTTCTTTGTCCTGGGTCTAAGTGAGGGATGGAACTCCTCGATTTGGTTCGAAGATGGCTAGTGTATTTCCCGTTGAAACCACACACTTAAGTTTGAACAGGCCTAAACCAATGAGGTGAAGAGTGCTGACTTGGCTAAAGTTGAGTTGGGTTTTTTTGAGGATGAGGAGAATTCTGTGAATTTCTACTCACATGTGTATTATGAACCATTAACCCCGTTTTACACAAATACAGATATTCATGTGACACTTACAAAACAATAAGCAAACAATATTGACAATATTCACAGCATGAACAATTTAAATCGTTCTTCTTCTTTCTGTGGAGAAAGTCATTAGCTGAGATTGTTTCATCAAACAGCAGTGTCTTTTATTTGTATTGTGGTCATGGCACATTTATCTGAATTAACTTTAGTCAATGGCTTCTTTCTTTAGTGAAAGATTGTCAATTGTTCCATTCTTGTAAAAATAACTTTGTGGATCTAAGAGGTTCTTTTAAGGTCTAATTCAAAGTTTCAAGTCTGTGTATCTATAAAACTTACAATAGACTTCTGGTCTGGTGTGATGGGGGTTAGGAGGCACCAGGATGCGTCTTACACTTCCTACTTAGGTTCGTTACCATGGCAAGAGTGAAGAGGTGTTTCTCACAATTGCATAGGACAATCTGTAATACTACATAACTTTTTTTTTTAAATTGTCGCCCACAGTAAAGGTGCCAAAAGCCCTCAGCCGACCTTTAGTCCTGGTTGAAACCTGGTTTAGTCAATTCGGGTTCAGACTTGGTTTAGTCCTGAATAGTCCTGGTTCAGACCTTTTGTATTTATGGATTAGTGGTAGCAGCTTCTATTTTAATGACTTCAGAACTACCGTAAATTTCGGACTACAGAGCGCACCTTGATATAAGCCGCACCAGCTAAATTTGAAGAGAAAATCAATTTTGTACATATATAAGCCGCACCTGAATAAAAGCCGCAGGTTTTCATATTGTAACATGAGATATTTACACAGAAAGACGGTGCACCGACACGCTTTTTTTTAACTGTGCTTGAAAATTGGCACCAACACGACAACAACACGGGATGAACACATCTGCAGGTTTAGAAAATAAAGCTGCACCAACACGGAAAATCTGCTTTTATTTCCTCTGAAAACTTTTGTCGTCTTTTTACATTGACCAAGTTGGATTCATTGATGTCGAGCTTACGTGCAGTGGCTCTATTTCAGGGGTCGGCAACTCGCGGCTCCGGAGCCGCATGCGCCTCTTTCCGCCTCATACTGCGGCTCTGCGTGGCTTGGGAACTAACACAGACACAGCTCAGTCCTGCGTAAAGAGCCCTGATTTTCAGACGTTGTGCGCACAGGGGTCAGGAGCAACTTTGGCCCGTCCCTAATGACACACTAATAAGCTCGTCCGTAGATGTATCATGAAAATCCTGCTGGAAATCGCCACAGAAATCTATTTGATGTAGTAGCAAGTATATTATCTGCTCTTGTCTCCGCGGTGACGTATCACGTATAACACATCAGACACGACGCACAAAAGTAGAGCCACAAGCGAGTGAAAATGAGCCAAAACAAAAGTCTTTGGAGATCTTTTTAACAAAGGGGAAAAGGACAACTGAGGAGCCAGAAGAAGAGACTACGACCTCCAAGAAAAAGAAAGATAAATTTAACAGACAATGCCTACTTAAAATCTGGGTTTGTCGCTACAGGTGACTCACGCACAGAGTC
Source organism: Periophthalmus magnuspinnatus (assembly GCF_009829125.3). Classification (NCBI taxonomy): domain Eukaryota; kingdom Metazoa; phylum Chordata; class Actinopteri; order Gobiiformes; family Gobiidae; genus Periophthalmus; species Periophthalmus magnuspinnatus. The sequence continues at coordinate 16,707,296 of NC_047136.2, forward strand.
CGCTCTGCGTAACATACGGGAAAAGCAAATAAGGCAATGAAACCTTCAAAACTGCTTTGGCACATGGAGAATAAGCACCTGGGATTAAACGATACGCTACGAGTTTTTTTGTTGTTGTTTTTTTTAAAGAAACTGCGGAGTAGAGTAGACATAATCACATAATCAGCGCGATGCATGATGCAGCGGTTTGGTGAGTTGTATTTTTTTAATGCACTTAAGTTGTTTTTGCCATATTTATCTGCCACGTGTAGAAGGCTTGTCCGTGAAAGTAAAACCTACATTATTCCGTTACATTATTGTTATTATACAGTGTTATCTTCATTTTAGATGTCAAAAAGTATTTGCGGCTCCCAGTGTTTTATTTTATGTGGAAAGTGGGTCCAAATGGCTCTTTGCGTGTTAAAGGCCGACCCCTGCTCTGTTTCCTTTCTGTTTCTTTATCTTAAAAACTGCATCATATCCATTTCATGATGCGCAAAATGATCGTTCAAAATCAAAACTAGTGAATTCTTCAGAGCAGAATCTTTCCCCACGTCTGTCTCACTTTTACGTTTACAGCTAGAGAGCGCCCCCCAGGGTCCGTTATCCAGTAAAATTCCATATATAAGCCGCACTGCTGTAAAAGCCGCAGGGTTCAAAGCGTGGAAAAAAAGTAGCGGCTTATAATCCGAAATGTACGGTATATAATTTCAGTTTCTATTATTCCAGGCAAAGCAAGAAGGTCTTCATGAAGATAAACATGTGGTAGAACCACCACCATAAAAGTTACATAGCGCATCTTAAAGAGAAGGTATTATGCCTAATTAACTTTTTGGAACTTTCGACCATGTTATAATGTTAATCCATTATCAAAGACATGTCTGAAGTGGTTTTCCATGTCATTCATGCATGTTTGAATAATCTAGCATTTTCTCCCAAGCCCTATTCAAACCCTCCTTATGGTTAGCAGTATGATTCTGTACCATGCTCAGCCCACAAGCCCACATCACCCATGCTCCTGCAAAGCAATTTTTCATAAATATACTATAGCATGATACAAAACAATACACTACAGTGGGGAGCAAAGCAATTTTGTAATAAAAGTTAACATGATGATCTTAATATGTAAAGTGTTAACCAATGTTAGTCAAAAAAAAATGTAATATTAAATGAACTTAACTGCACAGAAACTAATATTATGACATTTTTGAAGTTAGTTATATAGTCAAGTAATTAACCAAACTCAATTTTACAGCACCATGATATACACCTCACCTCTGGCTGATGACAGAAGACCCTTGGCTCCCAGGCTCCACCCGGATGATGACTCTTCCCCCTCGGTCAACAGCGTTGCCTTGGACAACCTGTAGGGCCAGTACCCAGCCACAGCTAGTGCAGTACCCACCACCACCACCAGGAGGCCAAGCAGGATGAAGGCCCCAGGCAGAGAGCGCATACGCAGTTTCCCTCTGATGGCTCCTCCCTTCTTCCTGCGGCCCCTCAGGCTGAAGCAGGACCGTCGGCGCTGGGATGGAGAGGGAGACTGGGACTTCTTGGACTTCATGGCAGAGACGGTCTCAGCTCGTCCGAGTGCACAGCTGTGGATAGAGGAGAGAGAGCGTCAGTAAAGTTCAGTTCATACTTTGCAGATGATGTCATCAATATTCCCTGGGGGTATAATGCTAACTGTAGGCATGCTCTGTCTGAGGCTTTGTTCTTAAATCTGAGCTTTATTTTAACACAGTCTGAGCAGATAATTTGTGCTGTTAAACATGTCCCTCTCAAATATCATTGCAGTCACAAGCTAACTTGCATTAGCCAACAGTTTTTTTTTTCAGTTAGTCACTCTCACCTTTTTGTTGAAAATCAAACATCTATAAGGGACAAGGAGTGCTCAAATTGATCACAGACTCCTGAAAATGAATTGCTTAAATCCATTTTGTATAAATTTTGGTAGTTGTTGCTAATGTGTGCATTGTGTCATCATGGTAACTGCTGAACATTTTACCATAGGCATACAGGTGGAACACTCCCAATGTGTCAGTACAAAGTATAATAATAATAATAATGTACATTGCATTTAATAGAATGCTTAATTTTTTTCCTTAGAAATTCATGCTAGAATGATATAATTATACTGGTAGGCTTAGTACTACTATGAAGTCATAAATGTAAACAAATATATCATGTAAAGTTAATTTCAAAACTCTTTGATGCAAAACTCTTTTGGAATGTGAAGAACCTTTGGGGGCCACATTAGCATTAGCACAAGACGAAATTAAGTCTGTCAACTGGACAAATCGTTGTAGGAGTAAAGACATTTCGCTGCTTGTCCAAGCCGCTTCTTCAGTTCTGGCCAGATTACTGGTGAATACTGCCTTATATCTATCTGGAGGGAGGGGTTAACTACACTGAAACTGTAAACAGCTATTGTCTCCAGTTGCAGCTTAAAGGAACTTATTCACAAAATTGTTGATTTAACCAAAAAAAGTTAGAAAATCAAACAGTGAATCATTATTGGGTAACACATCAACCAACATTCACAAGAAACTGTCCCAAAGTTCTGCCAGTCCTTAGACCCTTCATCTTGGCAACGGAAAACTCCAAAAAACCCAGCAGGAGAAAGAGAAACCAAGGCGAGACTCACTCCCATGGACTTGACCATAACTAAACCAGGACTAAACCAGAACTAAACCAGGACTAAACCAGGACGGACAGGCTGTAGATGTGTCCAAGACTGACATCCAATCAAGAACTTTGGAGTTTGGGCTGAACGATATGGAAAAAAATGTATCAGGATTTTTAATCAGAGATTGTATTTGTTTTACCTCTGCAATGTCTTCACGGAGCCATATGAGTGAAAATGAAACTTTGGAAAAATCAGTGCAGGAGCAGAGCCAAATGCACTAACTTGTTTGCATATATTAAGTAGCCATGTGCCTTGGGCAGGCTTCTTGTTTTTGACATGAATAATACGGTGAAAAAACATTGCCTTTAGAAACAGAGGCTAAAACATCACCTCATGTCTTGGTCACTGCTTCTGAAGCTACTGTACTGTGGAGGAGTTTAAAAAATGTTTTTACAATATTATAACTAATTATTAGGCCATTTGTATGTGCACCTTTTTATATCTGGTAATGGTTTAATTCAATTGGGGCTAAATTCATCATTGAATACTTTATTATTTATAAAGGTACAGCCTAAATTGTGTAAATAATAGAAATTAGAAGATTCCAATATCAGGATGAGATCGGTATTGGTAACTACAAATATTTAAAAATCAGATCTGGGGCCAAAAAAACTGGATCGGGACATCCCTGCTTTTAATCTGTGCTTTTTTTTAAACACAAAAATAGCCAGATTTCTTCCTCCAAAGTCTCCCGTCTCCAAACCACATGCTTTTAGTGACAGTGGATTGGCTATAGATTTCTCCATCAACTCAAGCTGACTATTTGACGACGGAACCTTATCTTGATTAGAATTTGTTTAATTGCCCAGCCCTAAAGAGAGTGAAAAAAGAAAATACTGCAGCCATGACCAGCAGGGGGTGTAAGGAGCACAGAAACAGTAGAGGTGCCAAAAGTGATCCTTGAAGCAACCCTAGTCTTGGTTCAGACCTGGTTTAGTGCTGTCTTTTTTAATGATGTCAAAAACCATATAATATTTTGGTAATGGAATAAAAAAAAAAAGCTAATGTCATTACATTTTTATAGTCTAAGTCATAGTTTGAGCATTTTACTGTAAACTTGTGCAGTGAATATCCTTAAAAGTAAAATCTAAATAAAACACTATATTTAAACCATTTACTTGTGATTTAAAATGAAGTCCTGATTGTCTTTAAAACCCAACAGATGTGGTTCACTGTAGGTACATTGGCCACTGTCTCTTCCTATGTATAAAACATTAGACAGACAGATCAGTCTATCAAATGTTAATGCCACTGGACATGTTGCGCAGTGAACTAAATATTGATATTGTAAAATGAATGAATATATTAAAAATGAATTTCATTAAAACTTTAATCCCTTACAGCTTGAGTTTTTTAGCTTGATACATTTTAAATCATATACTATATACACGTGTTTTATAGAATAGTCATTAGGAAGGCAATGGCTGATGTCCAAGTTACAGATCAGATCTTTGGAAAGTTTTTGTTTTCAAGGTACTAAAAACACCTGTAATTAAACAGATGTAAGGCGTAAGTTTAATGCCATATGCCATTTGTTTAGAAGTAAGCAGAGGTTGAAATCAGCTGCAAATGACCATCCATACCACAATGCACAATAAACGCATTTTATGATAATTTATTCTAGTCGCAACTTACTTTTAGTCTTCTTATGAACAATGATTTAGAAAGTAGTAATTGTGCTTTATGTTAAACTGAAGCTATATGATGAATGCTGTGTCAGCCTTTTACATATCCTATAACTGTGATAAATTAGGGTCAGCAACCATATTTTCAACCTTAAAACACTCTGCACCTTATTTTTACTGTCTTAAAAACAGAGCTAATACATTTTTAAACAGTTTGCTGTGGTCCAAAGTTATTCCTCACTTACCTTGTGCATTCTGAGCATCCTCATTATACACCACGATGAGTTTAGAAGCGCTTTTCATAACTTTCAAAGGCCAGAGCAGTCATTAACTAGCATGCTAACCATGCACCAAGGGCCTAAACATGACCACCCACTGAAGTCAACGAGCCGTACTCATTGGCACATGTTGCGAGTGTCTTGCAACCGCTCTAACCAATCTGTGCTTGAGCTTAGCTAGAGAGGACATAGAGAGTAGCCGAAGCTAATGATTACATTTTTTTTAAGACAACCGATGGATTTTGAGGTAAAACAACAGGTAAAAATCTCAACAATTTTGTTTCGTTGTATTACAAATGAATGGCCACTAATGCAACTCGCGACAGCTCTAATCTAGAAATACCCTATGCAGTTATTTTAATAGATCCATGCCATACACTTCCTGAATCTTCCTGAATCTTTTGAACTAGAGAGCTGCTTATACCATATGGCTCAAACAGTTCAGAGGGGTGATGTTGGTGACTGGAGCTCATAAAGTGAACCGTGATACAAACAGGAAAGCCCAGCACATGTGGTCTTCAGCCGCAGCCTACCACATGCTGTCTGTAAACACTACACAGGAGATGAAACAGGAACATGGAGTGACTGGGTTTAACTGGTCTGTCTTCACTTAGCTGTGGTACGAGGCAAGGCTGTAGACTGAAGGAGAAAACAGACACTAAACAACTCATGCAAGAATTTGGTGAAACTGTTTGGACGTAACATTTGATTTGGGATTTTTTAGAGTTGATTATTTAGAGCTGACAGCCAAAAACATTATTTTCAAGCTATCAAGTAAGAGTACAAAAGTACAGTAGCTGAACATTTCTTAACAGTATATGCATCCAATGAAAATGAACCAACTTTATGTGAGTTAATGTTACTACACGAGTTCCTAACACTGATAGCCGATCACTCATATGCAACACAAATGTTCACACAGACATGCCTGCACACGTTTCAATGAGTGGACAATGTTTCGAATGAAACGTTGTCACTTCAGTAAATGCAGTTTGGGAGTGTGCAGGCTTTGTCTAGGTCAATGCCAGTGATGTGAGCATGTCTGACCCATTGCCTGAAGACTCTCCGCTCTACAGTACAGATACAGTGGCCTACCATTCTGGACTTGCATGGCAATGACACCTATCTCAAGAAGAATAATTTTATTAAAAAGTCAACTAAACACGCTTAAGTAACCGTCTATGCCCTTAACCATCTCTAGTACATTTCTATATACAGCCAATCATTTTCACTGACAATTCACCTTTTATCTCAACACAGTAGCATGGCAAAGATTATATCTTTAGATTTAGATTTGTTGGGTTTGGTATCCTCTAGACTATTCACTTTTGACTGGTTTGAACATATTTTTTGTCTTCTTTCAAGAAGAGAAATCGGTTTACAATAGAAGCTAATCAAAAAGGCTGGAATAAAAATTGAAAAAATGAAGAAACTTCTAGTGTTATCTTTCAAATATGGGCATCCAAATATTTCTGCACTTTGATATTTAGTCTTACAGTCCATTCACTTTTTGTGTGATAGATCAACCATGTACAATGGTATTTATGTACAATTTACAGATTCACTGATTTCATATTTATCAATTTCCATTAAATCGCCTTAATATTGTCCTTGGGATAGTAAAATGCAGAGGTGGGTAGTACTCAGTTACATTTACTTTTTAAATGGAGAAATAACTATATTTCTCCATTTAAGCTTTGCTTCTCCATTTACTTTACTTTCTCCATTTAAGCTTTACTGTGACTGAGAGTTGGGGTCCCAGAGTGTTCACGGTGAATGGGTTCTCAGATAAACTAGATTGTACACAGTACCCTGGATATGTCTGCTCTGCTCAGGAAAAACAAGCTCAGGAACAAGCACAGGGCAAAGAATACATTTGGTGACTGTACAAATGGACTTCCATTTCAGATACTACAAAACTCCTCACCGCAGCTGCAGAACGATCAGCCTCTTTAGACATTCTGACTCTACAATCTCAGCACATTCAGAGGTACACAATATCACTCAAGTACAAGTACAAAGTAGTGGTTCAAGAAAATACTTAAGGGTAAAAAACTTTTCTACTATTGAGTTTGGATGTAACATCTGATTTACAATTGTCAGTGAATGGAATTGGAAGAACAAAACAATGCACAAAATCTGGTCATTTCAAATGATAGACACAAAAATGAGATAAACTAAATCATATCTGAAGGAGCGGTGCAAGAAACACAAAAGTTCAAATCATTTCACATTGTCAACATAAAGATTTTGTCCCGTGTAGAGTTACTCACAGTGGGAAGAGAAACCAAAGCTTTTACTCAAATAAGAGTACTGTTAAACTGTCAAATACATCACTCATGTAAGAGTAAAAGTAACAGGTTTAAAAACCAAAAACGAAAACAGTCAAAAAATATTCAAAACCAAATTTTCAGTTTTCCAGTGTGTTTCTATTGAGTGAAAGTGGTTTAGGTGGTACAAAAGTCATCACAACCAAAAGGTGGACAGTTAGATCGCAGTTTAAACTAGTGTATACTGTTAAAACTGTCTTTGGGCATGACACTTTACCCCCCACTGCCTGAATATGAATGTGGTCAGAAGAGGAAGAAGAATCTTATAATGTCCTGGTATCAGACGGTCTCTTTCCCCTGTATAAGACACTTCACCTGCCTTACCTACAGTAGTGTTTCCAGTTTTAAATTGGATTTCGATACTAAGGAATCGACTCGATACTTAATAGCTATTCCGATACCACAATGATACTAAAACAACTCTTTATTTAGACAACAGAATGCTATTTTCAACAGAAGTACTTTATTTTATATTTTATATCTGTGTAATCCCTCAGTCGTCCAGGTATGTTCCTTAGTGGTCCATGGGTGTGTGCTAGTCTATGTGTCTTATACTTGTTCTGATACAGTTCAAGATCATTCTAAATCTATTCAGGAAAAGTTCATTTCTGTCCTGTGAATGTGCTGTCTAGTTTTGATACTAGTTTAAGTATCGATTAGTATCTGATTTTCGATATTTTAACTTTAACCTATAGTGGGGATAGAAATATGGCATATTTTTGTTGAAGTAATGTTATATTTCATAGCCACAATCATTAGAATCAAACAGCTTGAGTCTACTGGAGACCTTTAGTTTTTGCTACACTCTGAAGGGTCCCTGAAGTACTCACCGCTCTGTTAATTAAATGACCTGTGGACAGTCTATGGGAGCCTTTTAAGGACAAACTGTGTGATGGCATTAGGAACCTGGATCAGAGCCCGAGAGCTACAAGTGTCTGAGGAGGGCACCAGTCCAAGAAGCACCCACCAATGATACATCAGCAATCACTTTATCTAAACATACACTATACATTAAAGGGGCACTATGTCTCCATAGAGATGTGATTGCCTGAAATTTTCCAAAACATAGCATTATGCATGTATCTATTAGCATTTACAGATCGTTTTTACTGCTCAAAAATACATACATTCATTGTGGAAAAACGTGTTAAACCTTGCGACCTTAATTATGAAATGAAATGATTAATATCATGTTGTAAAATAAATATTATGATATATTTCTACTCCTCCTACAGCCATATTTAGAACTGTTTCTATTAATTTTTTACTTGTTTGGCCTTGACTTAATTCTCCCGGTTTAGCTTGGATTTAGTGATATAAAAGTTACACAGGGCATAGGAGAGTACGCCTACCGATTGTCTCCATGGAGATGTTATTGCTTTGCTTATATAATGTTCCACAGGATGGTATTAAATTGATCTATCGCCAAGACATCAGGCTAAGTTGGTCAGACACAAGGAAATGTGACTCTATTAACAGTAAGAAATTGAATACATGTTTCCTCATCACAAACATAACTGGAGCTGTGTTTTGTGTCATTCGCTCACACGTTTAATAAGTAAACCCTGCATATTTAGGCTTCTTCTTAGAGTTCTTCTCTCAAACAGAAAACACTCTGTTCCACCTTGTGATGTCATGTGGTGATACAGGAAGTGCTCTACTGTGTTTTTAAACTCCACACACCTTCACTAGAATCATTTGGATGATTTCAGCCCTGGAATTGCCAATCTCTGATGAACAAAGGATAAAAAAGATGTTAACCTGAAAACTACCACTTGATGACATCACAAGGTGAAACTGAGCATTTTGAGCTTTGGAGGTGTAGACAGACTAATAATAAAGAATTACTCAAACATGTGTTAATCAAAACAAAATACAACTCTAGGTATGTTTTTGACGAGTTAACAGCTTTGTAGCATGGCTTTAAGTTCATAAGAGTCAGTTTTGTGTAATGTAAGACATTTAATGCCACACCGCGGAACATTCCATGCAAAACAATATAATCAAGACAAGCAGGTGCACCTGCTCCAGAAACATTGTGTAATTTACCTTTAATTTTGGCCTAATCTCGGTTACATTTCTCACTTTTAGATCAGTGAGTGGACCGTTTAGACTTAGGTGAGTGTTTCCACTACATTTGGTCCTGGTTTGAACACAGTTTAATCTGGATGACTAAACTGTGATGACTAAACTAGTTTACTTTGATGTGGTGTTTCTGCAAGTGTGAGCTAGGCCTGTCACCGTAATTACTGTATCAACTTATTTTTCAATATATGATAGGTGGAAAAATATTTTTTAGGGAGTCAGTATTTCTTGTGTGCACATTTTCTTTGCAGTGCTGGAAAATTTTGCGTAATTTTTTGACTATATGATAAGATTTGAGCTGTAGAAGGTTGAATTAATAACTTCTATGAATCATTACAGATGCAATTTAAGAAATAAAGAGTTTCTTTATGCTATTTATTTATTGCAACTCATGTTTTTAACAATATTATAGATTTAGAATAGTTTGAGGGGTTTAAATCTGCTCTTAGGCTGTGTCAGTGGCAGACATTCAACATTATATTTTATCGTCTATATTTACTTCAGCAATAGATCATACTTCAAAACCTGTAACCGAGATGTAGTCCTGTTAGACCTGGGTTAAACGTACATTTAACTAGTCCAGACTTAGACTTGATTTAGTTCGGGCTTGTGTCTCTAATAATTTCTGGTTTAGATGTGCGGATCTTTCCAGGCTTAGACACAGATTTGGTCCTGGTTTCAGATCTCACTTCAGTCCCTGTTTAGACCTATAGCTTTAGTCCTGGTTTGAATGGACCAGGAAGGACCAGGATTTGTGACCTTCAAGTGTCCCATTGACTGAACAGACAGCGGGACCAGCCCTGAAGAACATGAATCAATTGAGGATTCAATCTAAATGAGGACTAAAGGCTTATTTAAAGACCTACAAGTCCTAAACCAGGACTAAACTAAAGAGACACTAAACCAAACTCCCTCAACCTTCAGCTCTTAAGATCAAATGGAAAAACTTTATTTGGAAACAAAACAAAATGCCTTCAGTCCTTCTAATATAAAATAAAGTCTCTAATGTGCGCAAACCATTAAAGTTAACTGTCTTGCGCAACAGGAATCCAAATATCAACTTAATGGGCAAACTATTTCTGTCCCAAATCGAATCTGTACCTCATAACTAAAGACTTAAACAATGGATCAAAAAGATTTCAAGTCTCAACCAGGACTAAGCCAGAACTCAGCCAGGTCTAAGAAATTCTGAGGACTCACCAAGCACTCAGACTTGGGCCTACTTATTAAATGTGAGATTTTATTTTATTTTTTTAACATATAGCCTATGAAATTATGAAATATCTAATCCCCAAGCAGCATAATGTGATGGTTTAACACAGGCTATGTTTTAAAAGCAATGGAAGGAGCCACTACTTAAAAAAATTATATTAGGCTTACCAAGACTAGTAATAACAAACCAGTACAGTAAATCTTCTGAACATTTAATATGAAGCCCTATTCATTTTCAACATAGCGCAGTCCCTAAACATGCTGTATATTACACCGATCCCACTGCATTCCCCCGGTGCGTATTTACCATTCTAGTCACAACCTTAACAACCTCTCCAGCGGCTCAAATATATACCCCTTCATTAAAAAAAAGCACCAATACCGATCAGTGCCACCAAGTTCACCCCAAACACAGTGCGCGCAACTTGCCTGTTCGTTCTCCTGTTGCGACGTGTTCATACTTCGGGAACGCATCGTAAAAAAAAACAAAAAACTAAAATTAAAATAAAAGAATCCCTTGTGGAATCGTTGGCTCAGTCCACTCCCGGAGCTGCGTAACCGCGTGCCATGGTCAGCCGGATCCAGAGGTGGTTGGTACAGGCGGGTTAGTCCAGGCGGGAGTCCTCGGTGCGAGTATGGAGAGGTTGGAGTCCGTTGCGCGTACTGGCTAAGGAGAGGAGGAAAAGGAGGAGAGGAGGAGGAGGAGGAGGGTGTGTTCAGGGGGGGATGAGGAGAGAGAGGAAGCAGTGACGTAAACGGGATTCTCTCATTCTTTGCAGGAGACTGTACCGTGCGTAATTATTTATCCTGTGGCCTGAGGAACGACTTGTTTGGTTAATTGTTTCATTCATTAATTGCTGTATTTACTACAAAGTGCACAATGGCCTGAGAGAGTAATATTATCACGTATTTAACAGTTTTGCTCTGTTTTATTGTTCTTTTTTAAGGCAATATGTGTTTTTGAAATGTAAAATGGCAATGGAGTAGCTGCACATCTGCTGTTTGTCTCATGAACCCTTTATAATATCTGTACCATTGACACTTCTGCACTAAACTGGACATTTTACAATACCGGTCACCTTAATAAGCCATGTTTGCACTGTTGTTTTGACGTTGTTGTATATATCTATCTCTAAGTATTTAATTTTATTTTTAAGCATATCTTTTTTAACTTTGTGCATGCCCTTATTTCTACTTTTTCAGTGTTTTTATGTCGCACTTCATCACCAAAGAGAGTTCCTACTTTGTGAGCTGTGTTCGCTGACAATGGCAATAAAAAGTCTTCTGATTCTGATTCTGGTTCTGAACGTAGTTTCTGGATCACCATGTCACCTTTTATTGTTTTGAAAATGCAATATTTGCCAAAAAACCGTAACATTTTAACACGTTGCTCCTGCTCTTTCTCTTCAGAGCGTGATTACAGCACAATCAGCCTGCATCCCGCTAATGAAACTATTGCGCATCGCACCAGGTTTGTGAAGTTGTAGTATATTGTTTTGCTCGTGGGCTGAGCATTTCGCAGAATCTTACACCTAACCGTAAGGAGGCTTTGAAGAGGATCTGGGAGAGATTGCAAGATCACTCAGACATGCTTGGATGACATATAAAAACTCTTCATGCATGCTTTTGAGGGGGTATTTTGCACAATACCCTCTCTTTAATAAGTGAAGAGGTCCTCCAGAGGGGAAAAAAATCTAATAACATAAAACTAGATTAGTCACAAATACTCTAAAACCAGCAAATGTTCCAATTTTGCTGTCTTCTCAGTTAGATACCAGCTTCATCTAATGCATACTGTTGGGTCTTTGGGCATGACACTTTGCCACATTGCCTGAATATAAATGAGAAGCATGTCGTTATTTATCTTGCAGCCTACAGCGAAGGAAGGGCTTGTTTGGATTATGGTTTCTTCATTGTCTTCCCATAGCACGGTGCGGTGTCTAAATATTGGCTTTGTACAGTCCAGGCATCTGCTCTGTTGTTTGAAGTATTCATTCTGCTGGCTGTTCACCGAGCCTATTAATTAAAGAGCTCGCCAAGTTTGATCAATTCTGGTTTATTCAGCCAGATGTCACAACAACAGTGGGCTCAAGAGGATTCAGAGAAGAGACAATTCAAGAAGGAAACAAGAGGACAGATAACATAACAGATGACATAAGTAGGCTATAAGAGTTTTTGAACCACAAATCTAACCGTGAACGTCTGGTTAAGGGACAAATGGTTCAAGCTATATCTGTCTCAAAGTATATTCACTTCAGTTCAATGTTATTTATATAGCACATTTAAAAGCAACTTCAGCTGGCGAAAGTGCTCCACATAAAAGTCAAGAAAAAACAAATATACTGAGAATATGATGCACAAGAAAAGAAAAAAGTAAAACACCAAGCTATCCAGTGTAGCTAGTATTAAATGCCAGGGAGAAGAGGTGAGTTTTCAGTCTAGTCTTAAACTGTGTTGAGGGCTGTGAGGATAACTATAACAGCTCAATACTAATCTTAGGCTTAAAGGAACTGTATGTAGCCTGCAGATAGGGGACGCATACAAGTTTTTCTCATTCTCAGTATAGGCACAGGCCAAGACTCATGTGAAAGCTCAGAACTTTCTGTGTTGGTCACACAGGTAAAGGGATTCTGTTTAAGAACTCGCTGCTACTTTCTGTGTTTTTGTACTTTTCTTCTTAACTTTTTTCCCCACAAACTGCCACTTAACTCATTTAAAACTATGATAAATATTTCCCACAGGTACTATCTCACCAAATCAAGTCATTATTTAAAAAAAACACAAACTTGAAAATCATGTCATATGCACTTTAAGCATTAATGCATGAAGCCTACAGGACACACACCATATACACAGCCTTTGTGTTCTTGGGACAAATTCACCGGAGCAGATACTTGCTGTGTTGGTGTGAGTGTGTGATGGTGAGGAGGGCAGACTGTAAAGACACTTTCACTTCCTGAATAAGACTAATGCACATTTGTATTTTCTGATCATTTAGCATGATTTACCAGCTGTTTTTCCACATTTGGTGATGAGTTGCTGACAGTTCCTGTCTTTCAAACAGCAGAGACAACATCTGCATTCTACCCGACGAGAATATAAAGTATAACAGTGGATTAGCTATTTGCATTTTTAAAGGAACCGTATGCATGATTTTTATTTTAAATTATATAAGCATGGTAACTGTGTCCTCAGATATGATTTAGACTTTTTCAAATATAATTTTTACTGCTAACGGTTTTAATGATGATTAAGTCTTCATTACAAAAACACTGGACATGACCCAATTTTTTGGTATTTTGGTTCTCAAGACATAAAAAAAAAGGTACCACAATCACAACTGAACCTGGTGATGGGGTTTAGATAGTGACAATTCAGATCAGAGAGTCCTTTAAGATTTAAATGAACTGGGTGTCAACATTGAAACTGGCAACTCAAATGAGAGACTCATGTTTGACTTGGCTTTTTTGACTTGGCTTCTGTCCTTTTTCTGTATTTGACTGTATTTTGTGTATGTGGTATTTTATGTTAAATGTGACCATCAACCTGTCCAGGGACAACAGATGGAAACTAGCCTGTGGCTAAAATCTGGCATATTTACATATGTATCTTATGTTCATTAATATGCACTGTCCCTTTTCTAAATAAATAAATAAATGTGAGGCTTTCTGATTGGATTATTGTCTAGAGAACCAAAAAAAACTAATTATAACATAGCCAACTTGCCCATCATGTCGAATGTTTGTGTAATTAAGAATAAATCGACATTACACTTGTTATCAGTAAAAGCTATATTTGATTTGAACATGTTTGCTTTGTATCTGGGAACACAGTTAGGTCATGTTTTTGGAATTTAAAATCAAAAGCTCGTATACAGATTACTACATTTTGGTAAAATGAGTAGTCTAACCTCAATAACTGATCATATGCACTTCATAAACTTAAATGACTTTTCCAATAAAACATATTTAGCCTATACATAACTCACATTGGTATTATAGCCATGACATATCCACTCATATTCTCATAACCTAAGAGGATTTTCTCATATTTAATCCACAGGTCAAAGCCCTTCCCCCTCATCTGGTCATAGCATATATAATATTTAATGTCAAAGTATTAAATGCCTCACTGGCAGGAATCTCTATATGCTAAACAAACACACGAAACATACGCAATACAAGTTAGTCCAGCTGTTTATTTGAAGCACAATTTTTATTTCAATAGTTTGTACCACAAAATAAAGGTTTAGGCTCCATCAAGTGGGGGTTTGTGATACTGCAGTTTGCTTCAGAATTTGCGATCTGTATGTGAGGAAGTTCCAAACTTCTGATCCTCAAATGGTGAACCTTATTATTTGTTTGAGATTGGCTCCACAAATGTGCCAAGTTAATCTTATGGTTTAAAATCCTTACAACTGACAACAATCACGTCTTTGGGGTTGAATAACGGCATCACGTTCTGAAGGTATTGTAGAAAAATAAATCACTTTTGTTTATTTATACTGACAGAAGACGCTGAACTTTGTGCCAGTTTTTGTTTCATGTGAGTTGACCCATTAATTACAGAGATAATAAAGTCCCTGTACCTGTTTTATTTTGACCATGTATTAGTCTCAGGTTAGTGTCCCAGTAGATATATTTTATGAGCACCTCTTAAGGTAAAAAAAAAAAAAAAAGTCTGCTGTGTTCTGTGTCAAACTGGAAAGATTTTTTCTTGTTGGATAGTCAGCAAGTGCACTGTTAGCATGCTAGTTGCTGGAAATACTGTGACAATGAAATTTTGCTCTGGTTTTTGTGTTGTAAAAAACATTTAAACTCATTACTGTAAATAATTAGGATGCTCAGAATACATAAGCGAGCAATAACTTTAAACTGTTTACAATGATTTTCATGTTTTTAAAGACAGTAAAAATCAAGTACAGTGCCTTTAATGTAGAGTCATTTTCAGAAACATTGGCTGATACATTAATATCAAAGTATTTCTACATTTTAGCACATTGGGAATGCAAAATAGTACAAGTTAGAGTAGAAGCCATTTTGAATTGTGTACAAATTTACACTCAAACAGAACCTTTAAATCTACAACCTGAAGCATCTCCATTGATTAAAAATATGCTCTATGATGGAGAGGCTCATCAAATGTTCTATAGTTTAGCAACAAAACTTAACAAAATATTATTTAAAAGTGCATATGACAGGTTCATGTTTTTCTAATTATGACATATCACAGGTATGGTACCTATGATAAATATTTATGATAGTTCACATGAGTTAAGTGGCAGTTTGTTGAAAAAAAGTTGAGAAGTAAAAAAAAAAAAAAAAAAAAAAAAGCTAACACAGAAAATTCTATCCAAAATGCACAATTTATGCAGGAACACAAAAAACACATTTTTGAGACAGTTTAAATCTGCTTTTAAAAGGAACTGTATGTAGCATTTACCCTTAGTTTAAAAAAGATACTCAATTTCAGCATTGAGACAGGAAACCAAAATGAGAGACTCATGTGAGGCTAAATACTAAAGAAAACTATAGTCTAACCAGTCATATGCACTTTAAGCATGTGGTTTACAAAAAAACATTTTTTATTTACAACTGAATACAAAACTACCCTTCCTTCTGCCTGCAGTCCATAGAGCTGTGTGTGCTCAGGCTGTGATGGGCTCAGGCACCAGGGACAGCAGATAGTCCTGCTCCTGCTGGAAGTCCTCAGGAGCCCAGTGTGTCTGGACCAGGGCATCGTACAGCTCCTCACTCTGCTCCATGCACTTCCTGTTCTCCTCTGCTATGTCCAGCACTGGGTTTGGGTCTGCAAGAGCAAATAAACTTTTTTTTTGAGATATTCATGTTTTTGTCTTCATTGATGTTTGTGCAGCTTTCATTTTGACTGTTTTTTAGTCTAAATATATGAAACTCACCTTCAGTTCCATCATCCTCTGGGACAGCTGCCTCCTCCTCTCCTGTCTCTCCCTCCTGAAACACATGCAGTATTCAGTCCTGACTAACAGTTCAATTTCAATGCTCCTTGCTATAAAATTGTAAACATGTCAAGATGGTAATAAGGATTTAAAAAAACGTTTTGGTATTTAGATTGGTGGATATGAAATTTTCTCAATAGAATCATATTTACAAATAAATTGAAGTGATTTTTACCCCGTTTTTCATTTGGGGTCTATTGCAGTATATTTTAATATTGAATAATTTGATTGATATATTATGTAATATTTAAAGAAGACTGCCCAGCCTTAGTACCTGCATGGCGGCATACTGTGAGTAGTCATATCCAGGGTAGTATCCAAAGGCGTTCTGGTCGTAGCTCCAGGAGGAAGAGGCGGGGTAGCCGTAGCCGTATGCGCTGTACTGGCCATAGGGGTCGTAGCTCTGGCTGTAGGCCGAGCTGCTCCATGTTTTGGTGTCGCTCTGGGTGGTGGATGTGGTCTGGGGTTTGTTCTTTAAACTAAAAACAAGGACAAAAAAGTGGTGTCATTGAATCATAGGTCTGCCACAGTGACACAATTTGAAGTACGACATACGATAAAACTAAATTATGCCACTGACACAAAAACTCTAACCCTCGAAAAACTATTCTAAATGTGAAATATTGTTAAAAATATTGCTTAAATAGCAAAATGAGCACTGTTAGTAATCAGTAGTCAGTCAGATTACTTTGCAAAACTTATCTGATTACTCCTTCTAAATGTAATCTAATTACAGTATATATTATATTATAGTCAGAAGTTATTAATTCAACCTTCTGCAGCTCAAATCTTATCATATAGTTAAAAAATAACCCCAAATTTCCCAGTAGTGAAAAGAAAATGAACATACGATAATACTATTCCTGCAAAAAAATGTTTCCATCTATCATATATTGAACGACTGATATAGTAATTATGGTGACCTATTGTATAAGCAACTCTTGAGGTCAAAATAAATATGCGTATAACGGTTAGCACGCTAACAAACCTCCACTCTGCTCTGAGAGGTGTGAAAAGTGTTTATAAACTCATCGTGGTGAATAATTTGGATGGCCACAAAGCAAAAGGTATGTGAGGAATAACTTTGGACATCTGCAAACTGTTTAAAATGAACAAGTTCTGTTTTCCACATTTAAGTAATGAGAACTGGTCTGTACAGTGATCTTACTTGTTAGCAGCGAGGCTGAGTCTGAGAGGTTTACCTCCCAGTCCCACAGCCCCCTGACACTCATCCAACGCCCGCTTCTGCAGACGCTCGTCTGGGAACTGTACAAAGCCACAGCCCCTAGAAAGCACATAAGACAGAGGAATTTGATTGAGATATTTTGAGATTAATTGTATTCTACACCAGTCATGTGGCAAGAAAAGTTGAAAAATAAAAGGAAGTAGTACTGAATTCTAAAAAGAAATTTGTCCTCAATGCACAAAATAAGATCCAAAATCCAGGGACAATTTATGTACAGAAACTTATTTTATTTTAAGTGTCTGAAAAATACGTAAAAGTATAAATCTAACCAAAATGAAATAAAAATTAGTTAACATGGTTATATTTTAGATTGAACTATGTTTTAGTGAACTGGATAGCCTAACTTGTCACATGCACTTTAAATTGTATAGAGTGATCCATAGTTGTGAAAAGAGAAGAGCAGTACTGACTTGGAGTTTCCCAGATGGTCCAGCACCACCTTCCCTCCACGGCACTGGGGGTAGCGGTTATAGAAGAACTCATACAGCATCCCATCATCCACTTCTGGTGTCAGGTCTCCCACAAACAAAGAGAACATGGGCCTATACACACAAACAGACAAGTGCATTAAACATGGTTACAATATTTTAATATAACAGTATTTTTAAAACTATACTTCTACATGGTATTAACTGCTAACATGTAACATATTTAGATCACCATGTTACCTTTGTTTTGTTTTGAAAATGCTAAATTTGGCATAAATAACACATTACAATGTTTAATAAGTTTTAATTTAGTTTTTGATGCTCTGGGTCTTGTTCTTCCTTTCAGAGCGCTATAACAACACAATCGCTGTGCATCCCACTAATGAAACTACTGCACATGGCATCAGGTTTGTGAAGTTGTAGTGATAATGCTTTATGTCCTGCTTTTGTATATTCATGAAAAATTGCCATGATATAGTCTTGTGGGCTGAGTCAAACAAGCTTGTACTGCTAACCATGAGGAGGGTTTGAATAATGCCCATAAAAGATCGCCAAAATACTGAAACATCCATGGATGACATCTAAAAAAGAGTTAGTTTTACCTTTCATATAATGAAAAAAAAAATCTACCAATAACAATTTTACAACTTTTCTAGAGTAGGTTCTGCCACTTGTCTCCATGGAGTTGCTTTGCCTTAAATGTTCCACAGTGTAACATTAACCTTATCTATGTCCATGGAAATAAGCAGGTAATGCCATTAGGCCAAGTTATATGTCAGATCTGGGGAGAGAAGACCTCGCTTACAGTAAGAATGCATTTGTGGAACTGCAACTGAATATATACAAAACAAGTGAAACCATGAAACAATCCAGACAAGCAATAATATCTCCGAGGAAACAAGATCCCACCACCAGATAAGAAAGAGTACCTTTAAATCTTCAAATTCTTTTGTTTTTTTGTCTTCCAAATACAGAAAATATATTCTACATTCTAATTTTGCACATTTTCAAAACAACAACTTTGATATCATCTTGTAGGAGATATAGTGCTCCTCTAATTAAAAATACAACTCATGTTTGTGGGTTAAACAAAAATATCATTATTACGGCAAAAATAGTATAAACACTCACCCAATGTCTTGCTTTCCAAATGTGGCTCTGTTCAACTTAAACCTTGTTGGCTGGAAAAACAAAATAAAGGTGTTTTTTGTATTTGTCTTTACCAAAACATACAAAAACAAATGCATACAAAATTATGGCTGCAACAATGAATGAACTATTAAAAAGAATCGTAGGTATATTTTGATTTACTTGTAATCCCTCTGGACTATACAGACTCAAACACATGCCAACAGACCTTTTTATAACGAAGAAGACATAACTCAAGTTCAGATGGGAGTGATTGGTGAATCAATCAGGGAAATTAGGAAAAAAAAAAACATCACAGGGGACTGAAAAACATTGTGAATTTCTGCAGAATGAATGAGCGAAGCACTAAACTCTTAATTGTTTTAACGATGCATAATAATTGATTAAATTGGGAACTGGGGGAAAATACTGAATAGTCGACTATAAAAATAATTGTTACAGCCCGACATAAAATGACAGAATAAGGCCCTATCATTATAAATAAACTGACTGGGTTTGCTCCGGGGAGTGGCTTGCCATTGATCTTGCGCAGACACCTCTCGGCCGTGCCCTCGTCGGTCATCTCCACAAAGCAGTACCCCAGAGCACCCCTGGGACATAACAGGGGACATGGTTAGGTCATGTACAGCAGCTACAGGCCCAGTGCTGTGTGTCAGGTCATAGTTTACATTGATAGGACTAGAATGTTTCATTAAATGGAGGCAATATGATTTTCCAGAGAACCACAGTTTACCTTAACCACACCTCTAATTACCCAGAAGTCCCACTCTCTCAAACCCCCACCCCTTGTCTCCGGTGTGTCTTCACCTTTAAGGCATCACCACCTACTGAATACCACACTCAATACAGGAAGACCAGTTCCTGCACATCACAATGTACAGTGTGACTCAGTCTGGAAGTCTGGGCTCACCCTGTCATCTTGTGGCGGATGATGCGTACGTTGACTACAGTTTCACCCATGGTGGCAAACGCTCTGATGATGAACTTCTCATCCATATAAGGCTCCAGCTGGAGAGAGTACAGGAATCAGCGTATTTAGATTTATACATTACATTTCTTTCATAATAAAGATCAAGATCATTCCACAAAACATGGGATTCATGAATAGTTTTGCTATGCTATCTAAAAATGACTTCAATTGTGCCATTGTATTTCACTTGTAATTACAGTATTTCCCAAAGGTTTATAAAACTATGGTGGCCCAGGCAATCGTTATTTACCCCGCAAAAAAGTATCCAATAGTATATAACTTATTGCCTCTACAAATAAAAAAGAACAAATTAAAGAGTACAGTACATAATGTTACTTCTATACATTTACGTTATTACAACAAGTAAAAGGCTTTTTTTTTATACAAACTTATTATTCTGCTTGTTTTAGACTATGGGGAACCACTGTGGTGTCCTCTATTAATGAGAAGCAATATTTGTTGAATGACAAAGTTGAAACCAGAAATTTACATACACTACAGAAAAAGACCCATACTCTTTTTTTTCCTCACTGTCTGACATAAAATCAGGCTAAACTTTTCCTGTTTTAGGTCAGTTAGGATTTCAAAAAATATTTCTATTTGCTAAATTCCAAAATAATTAGAGAAGGATTTTTTTTTGGCAATGTTTCGTTACTTTTTTCAAAGTCTTAAAACCCAAATGATGTCATGTCTTTGAAAGCTTCTGATAGAAGTATTGACAACATCTGACTTAATTAGAGACATACCTGTGGATGTATTTGAAGGTACACCTAAAACACACTGCCTCTTTATGTAACATCAGGGAAAGTCAAAAGAAATCAGCCAAGATATCTGGAAGAGAGTTGTGGACTTGCACAAGTCTGGTTCATCCTTGGGTGCAATTTCCAGATGCCTGAGGGCACCACATATATCTATTCAAACAATTATACGCAAACATAAACACCTTGGGAATGTCTATCCATCATACCGCTCAGGAAGGAGATGGGTTCTGTGCTACAGAGATGAATGTGCTTGAAAAGACCTTGTGAAGATGCTGGCTGAAGCTGGTAAGAGTGTGCCATTATTCACATTAAAACAAGTACTGTACCGGCATGGGCTGAAACGTTACGTTTGGAGGAAAAAGGGCGAAACTTGCAAACCTGACAACACCAATCCCAAGTGTGAAATACAGGGGTGGCAGCATCATGGTGTGTGTTTTTTTTTTTTGCTGCAGGAGGGACTGATGCACTTCACAAAATAGCAGGCATTATGAGGAAAGAACATTATGTGGAAATACTGAAGCAACATCTCAAGCCATCAGCCAGGAAGTTAAATCTTGGGCACAAATGGGTCTTCCAAATGGACAATGACTTGAAGCATACTGCCAAACTGGTTATGAAGTGGCTAAACAAAATCAGTGTTTTGTAGTGGCCTTCACAAAGCCTGATCTCAATCCTATTACAAATTTATGGGCAGACCTGAAAAGGCATGTGCAAGCTAGGTTACACCGGTTCTGTTAGGAAGAATGAGTCAAAATTCCTGCCAAATATTGTGAGAAGCTTGTGGAAGGATATCTAAAACATTTGACCCAAGTCATACAATTTAAGGCAATGATACCAAATAATAATGAAGTGTATGTAAACTTCTAGCTTTGAAGAAAGTAATGAACAATTGTCCAAAAAATTCTTCTCTCGTTGTTCTAACTTTTAGCAAATAGAAATTTTGGTGATCCTAATTGACCTAAAACAGGAAAAGTTTAGTCTGATTTCATGTCAGACAGTGAGAAAGAAAGCGCATGTGTCTTTTTTTTTTTATAGTGTATGTAAACTTCTGGTTTCAACTGTATTTGCGTGGACTGATCACAAATGAAGTGTTCACACTGTAATTAATTACTATTTCACAATGGGATCATAGCTTTAGTTGAAGGTTTAAAACTGAACACGATTTTTTAAGATACTACTACTATTAAAAGTTGGTAGTTTGTGTTGTTGAGTATCAAGGAAGAGAAGTAGTTGGATCGAAACGTGCGTAAGACCCGGTCTGCACGTGATTATTATATTTAAAGTATTATCATCAGTACTGTCGATAGTAATGAAGGAAGAAAAACGCTTTAAAGAGGAATACAGAGGTTGTTTCCAGGTTGTCTATCCTGCTGAATCCCTTCATCAGAGTGGCTAACGTTACAACGTGCCCAAGGAGGCAAACTTCGTGCTAAAATAAGCGTAAAAATGACACATAACTACTTACGTTTCCCATCCACAGCGTGCTCATGATGCCGATCAATCTGACACTTTTATCTCCAATAAAACAAATACAGACAGCTGTTTCACACAAAGTTTACATGAACGTGCTATCATGCTATCCGCAGCTAGCATACAGCACGCACCGGTTACGTTTTTGCGTCACAAGTCACGCACTTCTTCTTTTGGTTTAACGGGTTTTGGGGATACTCTACCGCCGCCTGCTGGACAAAACATTTGTAACGTAAACGAGCTTTCCAATTTGCAGAGGTGGTCCAAGTACTGTATTTCACAACTCTAGTAAAAGTAAACATACATCTGGTCAAATATGATTCCAATACAAGTATGTTAAGTTACTCAGACAGATTATAAATCTGCAATAATAAACTAAAATAAACTAAACTTAACTAAAACTAAATAATTTTTTTAATCTTTTTGTATCCATTCTAAAGTCACAGTATGTAACCTTTTAGCCAAAACTATACTTTTTCCTTTTTGGATGTTTTTATTGTATTGGAAAAACATGTGTCCTTACTGTGAGCAGGCTTGCATCTCCACAAACCTGACTCATATTTGGCCTGGAGGTTTTACATTTGAAATTACAGACTACACTGAAAAATACACAGGGAGATTGAGCCTTTGTATGTACAGATTTGATTTTATTTCTTTATTCATTTATTGATCTCATGCACACAAATCAAATTACCTGCCAAAGTTGAATAAGTTAGTGTGTGTTGAGAAGAATCCTGTTACAGCATAGATCAGGTTGTGCATTAAAAAGATACACCCAAGTCGTAACACCGCTACCATATTCTCAGTACAGTTAGGTACAGATGAGGAGGCCACAGTATTAGGCACACCTGCTGCTACTACTAATACATTGAATATTTCCTGTTAACACAATTTGGTCAGGCATACCTAAAACTGTGGCCGTCAAGAGTAATCCATGAAAAACATTTACAGGAATGATTTTTGACAATGCAAAAAAAAAAAAAAACCCAAAAAACATTAAAAACACCTGGAATGAATCAGATGAAGGCATGGTGAAAATAAACATAAAATATACCATTTTAAGATTACAAATATTATAATTATCCTTAATAATTAGCCAAATACTTGTACTGTATTTTATAAGGCAGTAATACAAGAAATTGGGATTTTTTTGTGTGTATGTGACGTCATATCCAAACCTCTGTCAGAAAAAAAAAAAATTGTGAAGATAAAATACTGTCAATTTCTTCTAAATTTTTATTTTGGATACAATACATGAACACTGAATTTGAAATGTAAATGTGACGATTCCTCAAAATTCATTTTTAGTTTGTGTGTGAAATGGGTAAAGAAGTTTTGGTATTATAAATTCCACACAGAACATGGACTATTTAAAGAGGTATAGTTACAATATTCAGTTCATGAAATAGCATTTTTACACAGCAGTTTTGGTCCATATGCGTTACTTTATGTTTATACAAGCATATGCCCTGGCTTCAGACCTCAAACAGAAACTAAATATTTAACTAAAATGCAAAATGAACGGGTGAATTGAACATTGAAAAATATAATCTATTCTACAAAGTATTGTTTTTGAATAATTGGCGTCATATTTTCTGGTTAGACAATTTTCAATATTTTTGCATTCAATTTGACAAAGATAAAACGATGGGTTACCTATTACAATATGAATATATTAATGTAATAATACAATTGTAATCACTGAAAAACAGATATACAATACTAATTCTAGCATTCTTGTGTTTGGTGTCATAATTTCAGATGGACAGCAGGAGCCTATACAACCCTAAGGACAATTCAATATTTTGGAAAGAATGACTATTATGAAACAGAACCCAAAAGCTTGTTGTTGTAAGGCTCGAGTGCAAACTGCTTTTTTTCTGGTGAAGGGTCTGACACCTTTTTTCTCCATGGAGATGTAAGTGCTTTCCACAGTACAGCTTTATTTCAATGCGTTCAGATGTTCAGGCGGGTTTATCATACTATTGTCTTTGAGTGTCTTAATGCCAGAGTTGAAAAATCTGAACTTTTGGTGAAAATTTTCAATGCATGAACATGTTTCAAGCTTTTTCCCCTCAAATGCAACAGCGTCCAACTAGACACATCTGACTGATTTTGATTCTGTGATCGGAACATAGCATTAAACAATCTCCCTGGAACCAAACAAGACACACCACCAGACCAAGTTACAGGTTGTGACCAAGTTACAGGTCTGATCTGTCGAGAGGTGGGCTGCCTCACTGCATGTACTGGAATAAATAGAAGATTGATAAGTTTAATAATATATTGTGTAACATTTCAGGCAAAGTAATAACATTACGGTGGAGAAAAGCATGTGGCAGACTCTCCACCAGTAAAGTTACCTAGTCACCTTAAAAAGAAAAAAGTCTCAAAATGTTTAGGAAAAAATGTAACCAGAAAACACAACGCCAATTTGCATAACCATCTGTAATAATGTATAAACTTATAAATGTCTGAAACCAGGTTAAACTATGAACATATTTTAAAATGGATACCTCTAATATCCAGCAGCACACTACATGGTGCTCCGATGTGCAAAAAAAACAACAACCAGCTTCCAACAGGGAAAACTGGCTCTCTGCCATCCCATACGGAGCGACCATGTTCTACTATACAACATTTTAAGGCTTGATACATTCAGAATGAACCATCCTGTAGCCAAGTCATTCATTTGTGTGTGCGTGTATGAGTGCGGCATGTCGAATGAGGCCAGTAGGGGGCGTTTTACAACATTCTGGAGAATAAATACAGATCGTACAGTGTCTAGAATAGTTTTTTTTTTTTTTTTGCATAAGCGCACCATCACCTAAAAGAAGGAAAATTATGAATAAAGTGAAATGTGGTGTAAATGATAATGTTATGAAATGAGTGCAGTTTAATTAAAAGTTATACATAAGCACAAGTTGAGTTTATTAAGTTGAGTTGGGCTTTTGGTAGGTTAAGCAACAATGTTGTGGTCTGTTTAACCATATGTTGGATAAATTATCTGTATAACTTGTAATTAAATTTAAATCCAGGTACACTGTAAACGAGATGTAGGCAATCTCATTCATTTTGGATGAAAATATAGACAGCCTTCAGATTTGTTTAATCCCGATTTAGACTTGGTTTGGTACAGTTTTTGGGCCTGTTTAGTCAAAGTTTAGTCAAAACATTTTTTTTGCAAAAATATAATTTAACTGTATTTTGATAGCACTTTATAGCAGGTAATGGCATAGTATTAGCATGGTAAAAGAATGGTTATAATGGCACAGTAACAGCATGCTATAATGCCATACTCAATATAATAGAATTAATTCTATATCATTTCCTTGTAATATAACTAACTATGTGTTTTCATGAGTAATAACCATATAATTACCATTTATGAATCGTTCACACTGATTTAATCCTGTCCTGATGTGGACTTGGTTTAGTCCTGTCCCAATCCTGATATAGTCCTGGTCTATCCCCGGTTCAATTCTGAGTTTAGTTCCAGTTTAATCCCAAATAAGGATGTGGTTTGTGGGCAATACTTGGGACTAGATTAAGTGCTAATACAGATTAGGATTGGTCCTGTTCTAGTCCTGGTCTAATCCTATTCTAATCCTAGTCTAGTCCCAATTTTGATGAGGTGATGTTGTCAAGTGTGAACACGTCCATAGTTACTATACCATTTCTATCCTTTTACAAAGCTATTACCGAGCTGAAAAGTAAAGCATAACCAATATTACTTTTGAGTTTGCCTACCTCTAGTATGCAGCTAATGCTTTCAAATTTAGAACCTGGAGTGATTGTACGTGGATGCTGTCAGTACAGAGGATTGGATCGGTCTGGTGGAGGGGTAAGGAGAGGGGCAGAGGAGGGTGAGTGGGAGGAGCAAAGCCGAGGCCCTGCCCAGCTCCGCTCCCTCTCAGACACACACGCGGACACTCACACAGGCACACACAAACTTCAGTCCAACTTCTCCTTGTGCACCAGCTTGGGCGAGTCCACGAAGTCCTGGCCGTTGTACAGGATGATGGCAGCTGTGATGGTGCTCGCTGCGCCCCAGAACATCACGTATGCCAGTGTCTCCGTCCACGTATCACCTGGGAGACAAGTATGGATTGTTTAAAGAGGGCTATTATAGCTTAGTGCCATGTATAACGTTGTTCCCTCGTCATGTAGGGGAAATTTTAGATTAAAAACTATTATGGTCTTAATGGGCACTTTTACCCTAAAGTCTTACATCCCTTTGCTGCATATTTAAGCAACAGTAGCATAAAGAGATTATATTGTTGACCATTTGACGTACCAGCCATGAGGAGACACACAATGCACATGGAGAATGCCACCAGCATGATGATGGGCAGCTGCACACAGAGCAGAACACACTCAAGAAATCAAATTCAGTAATGCATTATCACTAATGTAAACAATAATACATATATGTAAGAACTGACAGTGAGGAACTTCCAGTCCTTCTGCTCACGAAGTGGAGTGGGTCCATCAGTCTCGTCCACAGCAAAGTTGCCCAGGAACAGGTCAATGGCATCCTACAGAGACAAAGAACCTCCACTACATGTCTGCTTACAGTTTTAAACAAATAAGATCATTCAACAAACAATGCATGAAGTTATTTTTACAGTCTTAAAATGAACTAGGCCTGTTGTCCGTGTTTTTAAGTTATTTGCAGCAGTCCAAAGTTATTGCTCACTTATTAATCCACACTTATTATAGACCAAGACCAATCAGTTACAGGCCCTATAAATGTAACCTAGGCTCCATTGCAAAAAGTTTTAAAAATACATTATGATTTATTGGAATAAAGGCTATCTGTTTAGTTTTTTATTCATTTGGTCAACAGATTTTTTCACATAACTGTGCACAACATTTTTCATGTAATAAAGTAAATCGTGTCTTTCCCCAGTACAGACATAATGTAAATGCAGCTCTTATGGTCGAAAATCACTGCGTGTGCTATGTACTGTCTGCATTCAATTATAAACCAGGAAGTATGGGTCATGTGCTGTTAGTCTGCAAAACTTCGATCTAGTCTATTCAAATTATGAAAAGCACTTATAAACTCTGTGAATAATTAAGATGCTAGGAATGTGTTAGCAAAATGAGGGATAACTTGAACTGCTACAAACTATTTAAAATGAACTAGTACTGTTTTTCACATTTTAAAAGTTTTTTTTAAAATGGGAAATACAAAATGGCATAGCATACTTGTCTGAAGCCGTCTGAAAAGTTGTTTTTGTAGTAACGGATCATGGAGTTCCAGCCGTCCATCAATAGTCCCCACTGGGTCCTTTTCCCTGTCCTGGAGGAAGAAACTCATTAGGACATGGTAAACCCAAAATACTGTTCTTTCAATATCAGTTGATGCATTATCAGATCAACTTTTGTTTTAGATTAACACAACAAAATGTCATTCATGCAAGATGATACATGATGGCAATTGAGTTACATATTTTTGGCTGCACAAAATTCTGACCTGTCATCTAGCTCAATTTTAAACTCTAGGCATTTGAGAACGTGATTTCATGTAACCCTTCCCATTTTAAATCTGGTTAAACTCGATTTCGATCTGGAACAGCCTGGTTTAGACCAGGTTTTGGTCTAAACCACTACAGTAGTGTGAGTCTAGTGTAGTTTCAGTACCTTGTGAAGTCAGTCTTGAGGGCCCCGGTTCCTGCATACTGCACTGCACAGGCATTTGCGTTGTCGGCCCATGCTGTTGGGACACAAACAAACACAACAAAACATCAGAGCATTATCATAACTCTCGTGTCCTAGCAAGCAACAAAAACAAATATTTGGAATTCAGATAATTGTGTTTCACACAATGCAAACTGCGAGCTACAACTTGAATTATTATTTTTTAATAAAATTTAAAAAAAAACATGCAGTCAATATGGTGTGTTTGAAGTCTTTACAATGGGATATACTTCTTTAAGTGCAACCTCTATTGAATCTGATGATGATAATATTGCACAAGACTCACCATTCTTGTAGATTTTCTCAAACTCAGCCTGCTCTTCGATTCTCTGGCCCACGTTCAGGACACCCATCCTCTGTGGGCACAAACATTAGTATATAGATTAAATTGCATATGACAAGTCAGATTCCCTAATACACACAGCCAAGCAGAAGGGGTGTTCCATCTACTTCCGGAGCTGGCAGACTTTATTTATTAATTAAATAAATAATAATTGATGGGGAGAGTGCATGTTAATGAACATGATTCAACATGAATTTAAACATGCCAGATTATAGCCAAAGGCTAATTTCCATCCGCTGTCCCAAGGGCTGGGTCATGAAAGGGTCAACATAAAAATTGCACAGTTGCACAGTTCCCATAATTGGGACATGGGGAGCAGATGTGTTACCTAGCAACCACAATGGACGAAACATGATTAGACTAATAAAAAATAAGTAACTTCACCTTTATTTTATTAAATGAATGTTTAATCTGTCACAAAATGTGTTCCTTGCATGTTATTTTATTTTATTTTTAAGCATATCTTTTTTAACTTTGTGCATGTCCTTATTTGTATTTGTATTTATTCAGTGTGTTTTTTTGTTGCACTTTATCACCGCAGTAAGTTCCTAGTTTCTGAACTGTGTTCACAGATGATGACAATAAATGTCTTCTGATTCTGATTCTGAAACTGTCCCTGTATTTTGGATGGAATTTACACTTCCTCTATTTTTACACTCTTCTTCTCAACTTTTTTCAACAAACAGCCACTTCACTAAAGTAAAAGTATGATAAATATTTATCACAGGTACTACCCACCAAACCAAGTCATAATTAGAGAAACATGAAAACCTTTCTTATGTGCATTAAGCTCCTGGTAGAATACACTTCCAAAGGTTGAGCTTTTACCTGGAGCTGTGCCTGCAGAGAGCGTCGGGCCAGCAGACTCTGGATGACGTTGGTCCTGTCCAGACAGTCCATGCAGTTACTCCTGAATACACCCTTCTGCTGGCATAACGTTTTACCATCTGCATTCACCATGAAGAAGCTGAGGGCAAAAAGACAAGAAACATTTTTACACCAGCTTTCTTCTGAAGTGCACTGGTAGTTTTTATTGAGTTACTTTAGGTCTAGGGTTTTGGCTTTCTTTCAAAGGTACTGATTGATTTACATATTTTAAAATGACAGTATAGAACATAATAAAGTTCATTACCCATATTCATCTTGTGTCTCTGCCACTGCGTCCACCAGGATCTGTAGCCGGTCCCATCTCATGTGACTGCACTCTTTGTGGAAATCAAAGGCTATGTAACTGCAGAGACAAGAGTTGATGCTTTAAATCAAGACAACTTTAAATTGTTTTCAGACTGTAGAATAGATGATACGGTGTCTGTGTCTGCCAATACTTAAGCATTTGTGTCGGGTTTCAGATGTCATCACAACATCCTACAAGTCAATCATATCATTTAATTTGTTTAAATGCAGATTTTTGTTGTTACATAGTAAATGATATACTCAATTCAACATTTGTGAATTTACATCTTAAATGTTTCATAGTAAAGTGTAAAGATACAATGCAATCAAATTTGATCAGATTCAGAATTCAAACAACTGCACATTATTGACTGCACTTTGGACAACCGCCCCCAGTTTCTTTTTCACATAGACTTCAATTGGTTAACCTGTGTGAGGCTCTGATTGACTGACAGCTGGGTTTAACAAATCACAGTGAAGAAGCAGATGACCTCTTAAAGGCAATAGAAAAAAGGAAGTGTACTCCGTTTCTTACTTGAGTAGACCATTGCCCATTTCAGAAGCCATTCTAGCAAAAGCTTGTTCTAGAGGTTTCTCAGATCCTTTCTGGTTCACCTAGACACAACAATAAAACACAAAGTAACAGCAACTGGATATTCATGTTAGTATATATACATTTGAACATGACTTACCAAATTTAGAATCGTCTGTTTTCCATAAATGAGGACTTGTGAATCAAAATGTCTCTGGAAGCCGTCAATCTGTACATATAAAAGTGTTGAGTATGTGTGACAAATAAAATCACTAGATATGATATTAAAAAGGGCCTGTACCTAATTTAAAAGTATTCTACTCAAGATAAATGCTCTTTACATCATTAAGTGTATCATAAATTGAGACTTTAGTATATAATCTCTGCATTTTACATAGCATTTTGTTGTGTATCAACTAATACAGAAGCTACTAACAGGATCACCTTTTTTGGCCAATCACACAGAATTTTCACTAAGCATTCTGGGAAATGTCCACTATCTTAGACACTTTGTAACTCTTGAAAATGCATCATGACAGAGAATAAAGAAATCAAATAATTGGAGAACTACAAGGAAACATCTTCATGGCACTATACCAGACAGTTCTTTCTGCCATTGTGATGTTGCACCATGACACAGAAACGACTAAGTGAGAGGCTAAAAGTTCAAACTAAAACATGTCCTTGACTCATGGTTCAAAATCAGGTACAGGCCCTTTCAAATTTGATTGTTCCTGGTCGTACATGTTTGATGGTTTTACTGATAATCGGTTTGGGCTTGTATTTGAGATTAGGCCTCTGGCTCCAGTAAAATGGCATGGACCCTCGAGTCTGCATAGAGAAAGACGCAGAAATCCAAACACTGATAAATGATTTTTCTTTTATTAAGACATCGTGTGTGGTGTTTAGTTCTTGCCTGTACAAAAGAGGCTTTAGATCCCTCGTACAAAATGATCTGCTCCGTCTCCACAAAGTTAGCAGCGTGACCCTCCGAGTCGATGCCTGTGGAAGAAGTTTCAGTTAGACTTCACAAGGTAGGGAAGATGAAAACAAGTATTCAGTTCAAGTAAGCAGATATATATGTATATGTATATATAAATATATGACAGTAAAAATCGATCTTGTAATATCATCATTGCTATGATTGGCTGTTTTGGTAATATCATCATAATATGGTCATTCAGTGCTCCTGTGTTTAATGCAGCTCTATGTTCTATTCTATGCTCGTCAGCCTTTGTAATCTAATATTAGAATATCTTGATATCCCTGAGACCACACAATCAGCAATCATGTAATCAGTACACTGCAAAACAGACACATAGGAACATAAATTTATCCCAATTTTAAAACTGCCATGAGACTTAAATTTGTGTTAAAACTGCCAGGAAATCACAGAGTAGGCCCAGCCTAGTTACTTCTGCAAAACAATATTAAAGAGACCACATGTATATGAAAGGTGATAAGATCTAAATAGTGACATATTTCCCAAAATTACTTGCTAACAGTTAACTGATATTTGATGTAACTGTAATACATTAACAATGTCGGTGCGGTATTGCAACTTGTGCATGAGTTTCTTTAAACATGCAATACCAGAGATATATATCCATCCAGTTTTTAAATGTTTTAACACCTTCATTTGTTCCCTTTAGACCTACTTATTCTTAATTTTACTTTAAATTAATCTTGCTATATGAATAGTGTGAGTGCCATACAAATGTACCTCTGACGTAGTATCGGACCCCTGCTCTGAAACAGCTCCTCCGCGAGATCAGGATCCACTCAAAGACTTTACCGTTGATCCGGCACGGCTTCATGAAAATGACTGAACGTGAACCATCAAAGAAATAACTCGACATCAAAATATATCTTGTACCGGTAAGTACTTTTAAATGTCAACACCAACACTTGACTGTAAAAAAGGATACATCCATGGACAACAGGGAGAGCAAACCTGTGGAGCTGACCATAAAAGAATATGTTATAAATGTGTATGGTACAGTTAATATGAGCTGGTCCATAGTGTCTTTACCTCGGGTTGTGCTGCTAGTTCTCGTAAGAGGTTACCGTTCCAGACAAATCTTTGATCCGCCTGAGAATGACAAAAGGACGCAAGTTTACAGACATTTTATACAAAATTTCCTTATTTCAGTAGATTATATATATTTATATATGTATATAAAATATATATTGCTCTAAATAATAAAAATATTTTTAAACATAAATTGTAAATCCTTTTTCAAAACCACAAATTGCCACAAGATATTTTTCCAAAATATATCATTATGTTGAATGGGAATATTTCACCTGGCAAACACTAGATTGAAATGGAAAATAGTCTGTATTTCTGCTAAAATAGACTAATATATGTCTGTCTGTGTTGCCATTTTTGTTTTGGTTTGTTTGAAGCAACGTGGTTTGGACATAAGTCAACTTTAGTGAATCGCCCAATGTTTCAATGTTCCATGTTACTTTTAAAGCCAGTGTGCCTTAGTCAGCTTTCGTCATACCTGATGCCAGAGGAACCACAACATTGTACTATTGAACCAAGAGTGAGACAGTGTGTGGGAGTCTTCTTAAAAAGCCAATCAGACTCACTTTCAGGTACTGTTATGTATGAAAATGTCTTATGAATACATTTCAGAATCAGTTCATTGTTCAAATGAGTATCTAGATCTTGAGTTTTAGTGTCAAAATCAATTGGAATCTAAGTAGTGTATATAAATATCTTTAACTGTACAATTCAAGGGTACAGTATTGTTTTTCATAGTTCTTCCCATTGTCTACATATTCTGCTGAGTTAGTCTCACCCGCTCCAGCAGGCTCATCTCCTGGAAGTCTGGGCTGGTGTTGGCCAACCTCTGCAGCGTGTGCGTCAGGTCGAAGTCTGTGCAGAAGTAGAAGCCGTCTGTGTTCAGCACGTTGTTGATCATGGACAGGAAGGTCTTATTCTCCTGGGACTGAAACAGGACACAGACATGAATCGGTTATCTGTCAGAACGGTACATTTTACAGAGGCAGGGGAATCTACTCTCCTAAAAACATAACCCAAAACACCAGTGGATCTGCCAGAGGACAAAACAGATATCCTGTGCTAGTTCAGCTGAAAATGCAAAGCTTAAAGGCATTATACCAGATTTTTACTATGTTAAAAATGTGAAAAACAAAACTAGTTCATTTTAAACGGTTTGCAGTGGTTCAAGGTTATTACTCACTTCCCTTATGCATTGAACATGAGCATCCTAATTAACATATTCAACGCAGTGAGTTTTATTTTAAGTAGACCAGTTTAACTTTCAAAGACCAGAACAGAGTTGCTGTCACAGGTAAGCTAACAACAACTAGCATGTTAACACTTCATAATTTTTGGACAATAAAACACTTTATAATTAGATGCAGGCAGTACACAGCAGACATAACTTAACCTCAAGAGGTACTTACTCAATATATCTGTATTGGGGCAAAATATTTGCTCAGATTGTGCGGGAAAAAAATTATAAATCAGGTACCGGGTCTTCAATATTGCCATTTAAATAAATCTACTGCAATGTAGGTAACCCCAAGACCCAGATAAATTCCAATTGTCCAGAAGTATTCATAGAGGCATTTGGGCAACTATAACAATCTCACAATTTAAAGCCACATCATCTCTAAAGGAATAATAATTAAAATGTGAAAAATGTAATCTTTAAACAACAAAGTGTGGTAATGTCCAATACTCAGAAAGGGCTGGTTGAGAGTTGTGAAAAGTGCTTACAAACTTACAGTGCAGTGTGACTAAATGTGACTAATTAGGGTGTTCAGAATACACAAGGTAAGTGAGGAATAGATCTGAAACCACTGCAAACCATTTCAAATTTAACTACTTCTGTTTTTCACATTTTTAAAACCATAAAAATCAGCACCTTTAACATCAAAACTAGTGATGGGCAATACAAGGTTAGAAACTAGGGCTGAGACCGACCAAAACAACTGTCCATTTATACAATATGGAATAGATTTTTTGGTAAATACTATGTACAAATGTTCTGAATATACTGAAGCACTAGAATGGACAGGGTTTTGAAGTATAGTCTTCCACAGAAGGATTCAGTACAATGAGAACTACTTACTGTAAATAAGACTGAGCCTGTACTTCCGGACTATGAGAATTGCATAGAAAAAAAAAAAAAAAACACCTTCTGAGTGTTCTAATTATTCACAATGATAGATTTATAAGTGCTTTTCACAACTCAAGAGACCAGAGTGGAGTATTTCCCACCACTGTAAGGCTAACAACAACTAGCATGCTAATCCCACACTTCTTAATTAGATGCAGGCAGCACACAGCACATTTATTTTTTACCTCAAGAGCTACTTATACAACATCTGTACTAGGGCAAGACAAATACATGGGAAAAATCATGTAAAGGACCTTTAAGCTGGACTTTGATAGGTTGACTTGTGTAAGACCTTTGATGGTTGCTGCCACTCACAATTCTTGCTGTGGTTTTTGAGCTTTGTATATCCCTGCAGAGCTAATAGGATGTGTGTAAGCCAGTTAACCCAGCGCACGAAGCTAACATTAGCCCTTTATAATTACAATGGCTATGTTTATATGCATGCCAAAAATCTGATCGTGATCTGATTTCTGGAGGTATTAGATTATTGACATGTCAACAGTTCCAACTAATGTGATTAATCTGATTTCTCTCTGATTGTTCACACCTGTGCAAGTTTTGACAAATGAAATTATGCAGAAAAGGGCAAACTAATGTTCAAACCTTAACTTTTTTTTGTCTTTGTCACAATTTTTTTTTAAATGTCTTGTGTTTGGAAGACAAAAAAGCCCTGTACCCAATTTTCCCTGTGTATCTGAGGAAAAATTTGTCTTTCCCCAGTACAGATAAATTGTACAAGCAGCTCTTGAAGTCAAAATTAATTCACTGTGTACTGTCTGCATCTAATGATAAAGCATTTTATTGTCCGAGAACCAGGAAGTGTGCAGTTAGCATGCTAGTTGTTAGCATTATCAGGACAGCTTAACTCCACTCTGGTCTCTGCAAGCTGTGAAAAGCACTTATAAACTCATTTGGGTGAATAATCAAAATGCTCGGAATGCATAAGGTAGGCCTAAGTGAAGAATAACTTTGGACCCTTTAAAATGAACTAGTTCTATTTTTCATGCTTTTAAGACAGTAAAAATCAGGCACAGCACTTTTAATTATTGGGTTATCTGATTATTCTAATTATCTCATCTCACCAACTCAACTCTATGCAGGAATGTCTATTCTTGACTCATCCATTGATACCACTAAAGCGTAATAATGCATGGACTATTTCGTGAAACTATGAAGCACAATCCCGGTCTGTAACATGAGAGGAGCACACGGCTAGACTAAACCAGCCTCAGATCACAGAGGATTCAAAAGTCAAGCTGTTCAGTGATGGCTCCCTGATGGTGTTGAACAGTAATGATCCAGGCAAAAATAGAAATATAATTAGGAGGAGTGGAGTGAGTCAGCCATTTTGTACCAATCTTCTCCCTGAGCACAGTTAGAAAAAGATTATTTTTTTCTTCCATCATGTCTAATAATAGCGTAAGCAGGGTGTACAAGTGAAGCTGAGAATTTTTTTCTGTCAATCTGCACAATGTGGGTAAAGTGTCTTGCCTAAGGATACAACAGTGGCAACTGGTATACCTATTCCTAGTGGCCTCCCATCCAAGTGTCATTTTAATGTCTTTCTTACTCTGTAAAGCACAGTGAATTACTTGTACGAATGTGTACAAATTGTACTATATAAATAAACTTGTCTTGCCTGCTAACTAGGCTCAGCCTTGTTTAGCTTAGCTCTGACAAGATGGGGTTTTGACAGGCAAGTATGGCCACTTTATATGTGACCATACAAGTTTAAGATTTTTTACAATGAATTAAATTGTATTGTCCTGCAGATAAAATGTATTGACTAATTGCAGTGGGTCGCAACTGGCAAGGAATAAAACTAAAAGTAAAGTCTTAATATTTTGAAGAAGAAAAAAAAACACTTCCAATAATCATACAATATCTTTAGATAATTGACAGGGGGGTAACTTTCACACTATCAAGAAATGTACATATTGTTCTATTATCCTGAATGTTGTGTTCCCTTACCTGTATTTCAGACAGATGCAGCACGGTCTTCTTGTAGGAGATGATGTCAAAGTCCACAGCCTTCCACACGGCGTGTCCCATCAGACTGCCAATGTTCTTCTTCCTGGTGATGACGATCAGGTACATCCCTGAGACACACACAGGGTCAGACTGCACATCCTCCAGAACCTCCACAGCATTCACAGGTATTCACAGGTACACACAGGTACACACAGGTACACACAGGTACACACAGGTACACACAGGTACACACAGTACAAAACAGAATAGTACCTGCCACCAGCCGGATGGTGCCCATGATGCCACAGATGGGTCGTGTCACTGCTGAGGGTGGGACATTGTTTCTCCCTGAAACAAGCAAAAACCAAACACTTAATTTTAAAGCCATAGTATGTAACTAGTTTCCCCCAAAATAGCATTTTTTTCAATATTACATTGAAAAACAAAGAAAAACGCTTACTTAGCCTGGAGGAGGGCCTCCTCCTGCTTTTTTCCATGAAAATGTTCCTTTGGCAATAATATTCCACAGTATGGCATAAAACTTATCTATCCATCTCTAACTCTGAGGTTTGTGGAGATGCAAATCCATTCACAGTAAGGACATATTGTGCCCTTAGAATTATACGTTTATATCTGAAATTTTTGTCGAAATTGCGTTATTCATATATTCTTGTTCCTGGGTGCCTATTGTGCACTATATCACTGTTTCACATTTGACTTTTAAATGTGTAGAGCATCCTCTAAAATAGTAGTTTGATTTAAATAAGTTGACCACTGGAATATAAGTTCTTGTTGTGGCATGTTTTGTAGATAGATCCTTATAATTCCAAATTAATTATGCTTTTTCAAAATTGGAAGTTTCGATTTGCAAATGACCTCTTCCCAGTACACAAACTCTCACAAATTTCATTTTCTCAATTTAGATGCCCCCGAGGGTGGCCTTATTTTCCATGTACCAAATAAATGTACATCATCTTTTGTTTCTGCTGTACAAGTCAAAACTTTAGATTTAAATATCTCAAAAGGTTCTATGTTAATTCTAGGTTCAGCGTAATTCTAATTCTAAAGAGGGCGACATGTCTATCAAGGTTTTCAATGCAATATATATTCCAAAAACAGAATATATGCTTTTATTTCTATTTTTAACTGAAAAGTTACACAATGGAGCTTTTGGTGTTAATGAAACAAAATACACTTTAAAAAAAAATGCAGAGCACACTGTCAATATAATAAGATGAAAGGCTTTTGCATGAATAGGTTTAGTGGAGCTGTCACCTGTGAGGGTCATCTCATTGGAGACCCTGTCGATGGCCAGCACTGCGTCTGCACCCTCATCACACGCCTCGATGTAGAACTTCTCTGGGGTCGTGTGCCTACGATCACACATCAAAACAAAGACATATTTTAAAAAGGTATGCATTAGAGATGCCCCAATATATTGTAGTTGTCCAAGTAATTGCAGTCATTGCGATTTGATAACAGAATGTCCTCGACAAAGAACAAAATACCCCGTCTACTTCGTGTACCTGTAGTTTAGACCTCTACAAAATATGTTCTGAAATGCATGGGATTATCATTATCAATTCATATGTCAGCCTCCTCTCGAATGTTAAAGAATCCTACTTTTTAAACATATAATGCAAATCATAATACTTTATTCAATTTTATCCTGGTGTCCTGTAAATAGTAAATTTTTTCAAACGTTTAAGTCTGAATTACAAAATCAAACGCACATTTTTACTGACAAGGTTGGTTCCATTGGTTCAAAGTGGGTGATTTTTAGGTCATCCATGAGATTTGTTTGAATTTATAATTTGTAACAAAGCAAAGCCACGAGTTCAGACATGGCCAATAGTAAGCACTGAGGGGTCATTGTCACTACACAAAGGGTCAAAGCTGAAAAGCCACACTCAAACCACCTGAACAACTTAATGGAATTTATGAGTCATGTTAAAGTAAATACATAGATAAATATCAGGCTGAGGACAGCAAGATGGATGGATGATTACAGATGGATGATTACAGACAGCATGTTAAGATCTTTACTACGATGTAACTACTTCACCGGAGGAAAAGTTGGTATTTGTGTCTTGAAGGTAATGTTAACTCTATCAATCTCAAAATAGAACATCAAAATATTAATAATTATACACTGATGTTGATTTTTGTGATATGCAAGATAATTAACATCAATAATTTAATCATTTTAATTTCAGTTGGCACTTGGTGGACTTGGGCCATTTTAAAGGAGAGGTCTACAGGGCTGCAACAAGTGAATCGATTAATCACGATGGATTATTCAAATATTTTTTAGTAATAGAACAGTAATTACTATTTCAGTAATCGAATAATCATTAAGTGGTTTATACATCCAAAACACGTCATGAGCTGAGAGAAGACGTTTTATGACTGAGACAGACTAGAAAACAAATGACACAGGAAATGTGTAACATTTCACATCACCTTTATCTGCTGAAAGGAGCAGCAACATGAGTGAGAATGGGCTTAAAATGTGCATCAGTTGTGATCTTTTCATGATCTGACTACACAAGAGGAGTCAGAGTGTGCATGTGCAATAGTCGGCTTTGGAACATGGAACTTTTCTGTTCATTCTGATCTGAGGAGTGAAGAGAAATATGTGATTCCTAGCCTCCTCTCCTGTTCATTCCCTCCTCCTCTGCCAGTCGCTCCATGACCAGAGAAAGGAGGCTGTTGGGTGGTGTATTCCCTTGTTAATTCAGAGAATTAAGTTGCCTGATACTTTTCCTGATGCGTGGTGGCCTTAACTTTTGTTTCCGTGTATGGAACAGGCTGTGCGTAAAAGAAGGCCCTAGAGCTGCAACAGAACTCTGCATCCATGCGCAGATTTGATTGGCAAATTCTCCTTACAGTTTGACAGAGAGTATGGGATGGGAGAAAGAGGAGAGAGGGTCAAAAGTAATGAAGGAGCATACAGCCAGAACCCACTGAAAACCAGCTCAAGAAGAGATCTATTCTTGTTAAAACATTCAAAATTATTAAAATTAATCCTAAAGAGCAATTTAATGCGTCTTTTAAACCATACCAGACAGAGGCAAATTATTTAACACAGATATGTGAGTGCATATACTGAAACTTTTGATTCAAGTGTTTCTTTAGACATTCTTGGAGACAAAGCTAAAACAATTCGATCAGATTTGTGCACGAGTGCAACTCAGTGCCAACTCTGGTTAATCACTTTGATGGAACGGAACTGAGGATTTGATGAGCCCGGGTTGCCCAAATAGGCAATAGGTCTTTGGCTGGAATACCATGGAATACCCCAGTAGCAATAATTAAAAGTGCTTTGTTTGTGTTTAAAGAATTTATATTGAAAGCCATTTGTATTAGTTTTAATAAGACAAAACGTAATAAAAAATTGGGATTGAACAATATGAAATATTAATAAATATGTCTGTCAACATAACTAAAACTGAGACATATTAACCAGACCTAGTTGTTGTTGATTTGTTCATAATTATTAATAACAAGAAATTAAAGTTTGCACTCCTTTCTTGTTTTTTTTTTCTTAACTGCAATTTTTAACATAGTAAAAAATATAAAAAAAATCCTTTCAGAGTGCATATATAAAACATGTCCAGCAGCAGTAAGCTCTGAGACAAGACTGAAATCTGAGCTGCTAAACTAATACAAGAATCCCATGCATTTCAGAACATGTTTGTAGAGGTCTAAACTACAGGGTTAGCAGCTTTTACACAGAATGAGACTCCATGGAGGCACAGGGAAGGCATCTGACACACAGGGACATTTCAGAACATGTCTGTCGAGGTATAAACTGGTCAGATAATTAATAATTTTAGGTCAGAGGGTCAGACCTAAAATTATTATTAATAATAATTTAATAATAATTGATAATATTATTAATAATTATTATCAAATTATTTATATTAAATAAACTCATTAAAACTAGATATTTTTCCCAAACCTAATTAAAACAATTGAATTGCAATGTGAGTCTTGAGCTCTACTTAGCGCTTGAGCTCTACTAGATTCCTATACGCAACAATGGCCTATTATTTTGTATTTTCCAACAAAACAATCAGTACAATTAGTAACACATGTCTACTAATGAATAACCAAACTAGAACCCATATCGTACGTCTACAAAACAGTTTTGGAAGCTGGTCTTGATGACTGGACCATGAGTTAAACCACAGAGCAGAAAAATGTGACCTGCTTTGGGATGACGTCTGAGGCTTAGGGCTGTAGGGCTGTAGCCAACACTTCACAGTCGGAGGGCTGCATACAAATGAGCCATTGTTGGACTCTGCTAATCAAACATACAAACATACACTTATGCTACTGGAATGGTCACACTTATGCTACTGAATGTGTCACTCACTGCTTTAGACCAACAAGCCATTGTAACTTACAGACAGGTTATAACTTATGGGCCAGTCAAAACAGTAGTATGAAAATGTATTGTTTAATGGATGATCTTTTGCACTTCATCAGAAGTGTGCTAAAATTTGCCAATGTTTTACCCACCTCAAACAGGTAAGATCAAATCTGGCCACACGCTGCCCGAATGGCACTCTCACCACACAGCAACAAGGTTCTCGGTTCTACTCCCAGGCCTTTAGGTTTTCCCCATTAACTCAAAACATGCAATAGGCAGTCCTCCAGCTAAGGTAGTCCTGACCAAGACTAGCTCAAAATCTGATGCTCCCGAGGAGATGACCCAGTGGCATTGAAAATGGATGAAATGCAGAGGACAAATTTCCCTATGGGGACAATAAAGTGTATCTTAACCTATGTGTCTAAGCCACCTATCCTGTGTCTTAACTAGCTTAAAAAATATACAAGCAAGGTCCACAGATGTGAAGTTGTTGTAAAAGTTCACTTTTATAAAAGTAAATATTTATCTTAAATGGAAACATGGAGCTTTTTAGCTCAAATTTCCATTAGAACTCGCTCATCTATTGGAGTATCAGACCATTACTGATAACTGGAGCAATAAGCAAAACAAACTCAGATATAATTGATATCAATATTAGCACTGATATATCACCTATTGCTACCAGTGATGATAGTAGTAGTACTTAGAAAGACACTTGGTATGAGGTGTTTGAGAACAACTATGGTAAAGAACGACTACGGTAAAGTTGGTATCTGTTGTACTTTGTGAGATATGCAAAGCACAACAGTCATGGCTTCTGACATTTACCAAGTTCCACACACGCTAAAACTGCAGAACTGTTTACTTCTACCTGAACTGTGTTAATCTTCTGCATGTGAAGTTCCTTGGGTGTAAAGCACTGCAAGGACTGCAAGTTCTTAGCAAATTTTAAAAGTCAAGGCTGATATTTTAAGTCAAAGTATGTTGATCGTCTGTAAAAGACAGAGCCTAATGCTTATCATCAAACATTCAAACAATGCCAATTGTTTAATTATACAATAACCCTGCTCTTTGCAAGTAAGAAAGTAAGGGAGTAAACGTGTTTCATAATAATCCTTGATTATATCTATTTAGCATTTTCTTCAACATCTCAATTTTATATATATATATATATATATATATATATATATATATATATATATATATATATATATATATATATATATATATATAAAACAACAACAACAACACAAATTAATCTAATTAATTTGATTAATTGTCTGTTCCTACTTCAAACTAATACATTTACTCCAAACAAGCCTACATATATTTTCGTGTGCACTTGTAAATAATTATAATTTTCTGTCAACTACTATGAAATTGCCGTAAAGTGAAAAGGATAACTTCTTGCCAGTGGTGGAAAGAGTACTGAAAATTTGTACTCAAATAAAAGCACAGTTAGATGTCTATACTACTACGAGTACTAGTTATTAGTTACTTTTACACCTTTTTCATTGATCAAGCTTCATATAAAACTTTTTTTTTCGTTTTAAACCTCAATCTGCACGTTCTCTAAGCAGCAGCAGTGTCCAAGTAACACACAGTGTACAGGTACCAGACTCAGCCAACAAACCAGCCTAAGAAGTGGAACAGTCGTATGATCAAGGGGTGTGGTATGAAAACTCAAGATTTCAGGCAGGAATGTCACAATTCATAAAGATAACACAGATCAAAAATACATCACGAGTAAACTGCATTAAATTTAGTTACCCCACACATGTCAACAAGAGAGTGTCCTGACGACTGCTAGACCTTTTTGTTGTCCAAAACAAACAATATGTGCCTTTTCTTACTAGGATTGCTAAATAAACATCCTTTGTGGTATTACGAGCAGAATGATAGCTTAGTAACTTGCTGATGGTGTGTATTGGTGTAACAAGTCACCTCTTTTCACCATCTACAATGGAGGACTAGCTAAATATATACGCTAGTGCCAATATAACGATGCCAATATAACGATGCCAATATGAGAGGTACATAATGAATGAGTGTGCGCTGAAACTTGGCTGGGTCTTGCTCTACCAGCCGAGCCTGTCAGTGAACTTCAGCCGCTGTGTCATGACGCTAACCCGGCTCCTCCATCTGTCTCCATCACCCCCTCACCCCGCTACGACTAGCTTAGCATGTCCCGCGCCTAGATCAAAAACACAAAAGTATGGAAAATGTGGTATACGGTATATTTCAGTTACTTACAAATTGTATCTCTCGTAGGCGGTCGCCATCTTCGCTCCGTCTACCTGACCTCGGTGACGACAGCAGTAGAGTGGTTTAGTCATGTTGCCAGATCGGAGCCAAACATCCCAATAACTACTGTTTACAATACTATGCATCGAAATGAAGACTTTACTCTCAACCTGGCACTCACGCAGGAGTTCCAAAGTCAATTCGGTATGCCTTTGCACACGTATTTTTACATAATTTGGCATTTATGTAATAGTTTATACAAACGTTAATTTTGCTTTGTTATGTCGTTGTTTTTATTTTTATTTTAAAATTCACGCTTTCTAAATCTCGCCCTAATTAAAACAACCATAATCATAGTTTTCAGCCATTCAATATTTTAAATTTTAAATATATC
Organism: Periophthalmus magnuspinnatus; assembly: GCF_009829125.3. Lineage (NCBI taxonomy): Eukaryota > Metazoa > Chordata > Actinopteri > Gobiiformes > Gobiidae > Periophthalmus > Periophthalmus magnuspinnatus. The sequence goes on from NC_047136.2 coordinate 16,750,396, forward strand.
ATAATTACATATAGTTTAGTTCAGTCGTCGCTATCGAACATTCTTTAAAAACTTCCTTTTGTCATTTTGAACAGGCATTAGTTAGACGGGCCAAGAACGGGGTCCTTTGAAGGACCTCTATATAAAACACTGAAGCACGTTCTTCTATCCTGTTCAACGACGTGTTCTTAGTGTGATACCTGTGTAAGTTTTCAATGCGATTTTCCTGCTCGTTTTGGTTATATTGTAATTTAGAAGGCCATGAACTTTGGGATCACTACTATATTTTTGTCTTTAGAACTGTTGTTAGAATATTACTCTCTTATTACTGTCTGTACCCCTTAAATTTCTTGCAGCACATGGCAGACATAGGCCTGGATTCAAGATTCAAGAGTGCTGTCCTAGCTAACCATGTGCCGTCTTTCTTTTTAGGGTCCTGCATCTGTTATGATTAGTTTAAACCCTGCACATCGGAGGTGTACATGTGAAGATGGAGTGGGCTGACAAAATGACTCACGGTGGTCCAAAATGGGCTAATTTAGCTTTGGTGGGAATCTTGTGAAGCTGGAAGAGGATGAGCAGCATTTTCAACTTAAAAGGTTAGTTTTAGTCATGACCAGCAGTTTCACATATTTCCTTTTTAATGCATTTCTCCCGAGTATAAGATGAACTCAATATAGTGCTATAGTTTAATGATTTTTTATTTTTTATTTTTTTTTGCAGTGAAATTGAAAGGCTAAACCCAAGAGATTTACACTATGGAAAGATGAAATGTCCATCAGCCATGATATGAAGGGTGAGTACAATGAACGTCATAGTTGTGAAATGAGAAATGCTACTCTGATGATTCATTAGACTAGAGTCTCTGAAATAAAATGAAGCTCTTTCACAGTGCACTGAGTTGGCAGCACTCCTGTAAATGTATACAAGCATAATATAAATAGATCTAATAACCTCTTATTTTTAGGTGGCCAGTGTGGTGACTGCTGCAGCTTAAAGGTAAATTCAAAATACTTGGTGTACTTCTTTTGGAGAATGTGGGACGATGATTTCTTAGACTAGAGTCTCTGATAAACATGAAGACTTTTCACAGTGCACTGACCACATCCTCTTTTCATCTTAAAACTAGTTTTTAAAGTTTGGTCTAATGTTACTTCCCCCCCTTTTCAGAATCTGCCGCGTAAACCCCATTAGACTCGAATGGACAAGGACTGCTTTGTAAGTACTGTCTACTTGGTCACTGTCACTCCATTTGGATTGAATTGAGTGTTTACTTTGGGTTATCTTGAAGTTTAAAGTATGAAAATTGAAATGCCGGGATTTAGTCTAAATGGGAAATGCAATCCTTAATCCAGAGTTCAATGATGATTCAGTTTTTCGGTTCTACTGACAACTACTGAAGTTTACTCGCAGCGCACTGAGTACTCTGGTCTTTAGCAGGAATATGTTTAGCAACATGATATTCTGAAACTCAACTTGTTTTCTTTTTAGGCACCCCTGCAGTGAAGTAATGCTGTATATCAAGAGTGCTGGAGGCTTGAGGATGTTGATTCTATTGAAAATGTCTGTAGAGTTGTCATATCTAAACTGCAAATAAACTAAACATTATTAATGTGTCTTTCATTTAACTTGTATTGCAGGATTTGTTAAAATGTAGTAGCTGAACAAAATTAAAATGAAACTACAAGGTGTAAACATTTTTAATTTATGAAAAGCTGCTACTATGGGGAAAACTATTGGCAGGCGAAGCTTTGACTTGTAGCCTAAAATTAAAGACAAACTGAAGAGAAGATTTCAACAGTTCATCTGTTTTTGCAGTCGATGTTTTAATTTAGAAGCCATTTTCAATGTGGTACTGGCTTGAGGGACTAGAATTAAACTTGATGTCAATGAACTATATTTTGCTCATGTCGATTGTTTTACAAGTCATTTTGCGTGCAAAGATTTACACAAGTGTCCTATTTACCACTACATGTTAACGAGCGTGACTTTATTTTGAAGGCACCTCCCCACACCGGTAGTCCTCCTTGTAAACGCCTTTGTCCTTCTCATTAGGAAAAATAATTCGGAGGAAGCACGGGAGGGGTACCTGTGTTGCTCCTCCGCTTCACCTGGATTTTAGATAATTTATAAACACTTATAACCCCATAGCCTGACGTTGTAATCCTACCCGACAGGCCTACAGTAGGTCTGGATCTATAATTGATGCCAGCGGGACGGGGGCTAGCTAGCTTCATCCTAAACTCCAGCTAACGACGCTAAAGGTGAGTGAGCGCTCAGCTGTTCACGAACGTTAGCTTTTGTGTTGGGTAGTGGTCAAAATACTACTCTTAATGTTATTTTCAGTTGCCAGAATTACAACACTTAATATAACTATCTACATAGTTATAGGAATGTTCGTAGAGGAAATTAATAGATTTTTATGTGACTTGCTGAACAACAACACAAATTATGGGCTGCTGCTAGTCGTAATAACATAGTAAACAATGGAATCTACTTTCTCTGACTGTTTTCTTTTGTCAGCAGATATTTGGAGATCAGCGTCAAGAATTCTTCTACAAATCTTCAAAGAACATTTTTACTCTGCATTTTAAAGCCTGGCTAGCTACAATTTTTATTTTTAAGCAGGGTATCCCCAACAATGCACCGTAAAAATCAACCAGATCTTCCAAGCACAGGTGAAAACGGAGAAGAAAATTAACATGCAGACCTGAAACCGAAATTAAATCTTGCATTGTGGACACATTGAGAGTAACGCACAGAAGGAGGTACCCCTTACTAACGCCCTCTGGCTTTTCTGCGAGCCAAAGACGCCCTTTAACTGGCCTAAATCTTGAACTAGTATTACCACTTTCCCAACGACTGCCAGTACATACTTGCATTTGTTAATTTTATTGCGCTTAGTCTGGTTTCAAATACAAAAAATTGCCATGACAGCTGTGGTGGGGAGAGCCTGGGGCTGGGTCCGCTCTTGGGGGAGTAAACCAGGGACTCAACAAGTCCCAGCAACTGTAATAGTGGAGGAGAAGAAGCCTAGCAAAGGATGGACATCTTGGTTATGGTTTTGGACGCGTAAAAGTGACCCAAACGGCAGCAGTCCCGTGGAGGAATTCTGGGAGGCACCAGAAAAGATCCAGCCAATGGAAGTTGAGGAACTCAAAGCAGGAAGACAAGAGACTGATGGGTCTCAGCCTAGATGGTGGAACAGATTACTTCCGACATATTACATCTACTGGCCAAAGAAAGAAACAATAGCGCAACCACAGAGGAAACGTCAAGAGTATGACATCTACGGAACCCCTCCACCTTCACCCACCCCGCCTGTCACCTCCCCATTCCGACTTTTCGTCTCCAGCTGGAAATTGGAAATCATCCCAGAGCATTATGACATCTGCTTCAACTTCCTGCGTCATCTTTTTGACCTATTTGTGGTAGGATTTCTATGGACTGTCTCGACTCCTTCCAAGATTGTTCTGGAGATTTTGGGTGTCCAAGGAGCGATGAGGTTATGGTTTCACGGGATGGCCATGTTTTTCGTGGCCACTATAGGCATGGCGGGTTTACTGGGTTTGATCCGGGAGTACCTGGCGCAGTTTACGCTGGTGTATGGCATCATACAGGCACTGGTAATCTCGGTGAGTGTGAAGCAGAGTGTGCTGTTTGGAGGGGTGGAAGAGGAGCAGATGGAGGAGGAGGTGAAGGAAAAAGTGGAGGTGAAAAAGGACACTAAGGAGCACAGAGGAGGCGTGAAAGCAGTGTCCCCTAAAGAAAAGCTGAAGAAGATAAGTTAAAATTGGGTGAGTATTTTAACATAGATCAAAGGGGACAAATATATTTTGTTACAGGAATGTACTGGCATGTTATCTTATCAGTAGATGCCTAAGCAAAGTCTCAGTCTGTCCTAGTGGTGCCCCCTATTTGTCCCTGGGAGAATAATAATAAGTATTATGCCATAGTGTGTAACATTTAAGGCAAAGCAATAATATCTCCATAGAAACAAGCAGGTGGAGGATCCATCCATTACATAGTGTACCTTTAAATGCATTTTGCTCCAGTGAGCATGATAAAAAAAAATCAGATTGCGATGTTATTGAGATTAAACAACTCCAGTACCATTAACGTTTGAGATAAGACTGAAAGAGCATGTTTGTAGAGGTCTAATCTACAGGGATAACAAGATTTTTGTGGATCATTTTGTTCTTTTCCGAGGGTATTCCATCTATTCTAAATAACTGCTGCAAGGTAATTCTTCCAAAAATGCATAAAAAGAATGCTATATTCATGCATAATAATATGTCTGAAGATACTCTACATACCACAGATCCAAATGTGTATTATAGAACTAGTTTAATCATAGTGCATGGTCACAGTGCAAATCCAAGTCTGAGTTATTTTGATGGTGTAACCACAGCAAACCCAATGTGACCTTCTCTACGAACTGTGAAACCAGCTGAGGCCAGACTAAGACACAAGGATCTATTCTTTATAATCCCCCCAAGCTCAAAATTCACACTTCTCAATATTTCCATGCAGCCATATTTTGATAATAATTTCTTTAGTTTAATTTCTCTCCTCTATTCTAGGCTTCATATTGCATAAGCGTTATAAAGACAAAGGTGGTTTTCATTGTAATGATGCATGCAATAAGCAAGTTCAGGTTCAAAAGTCAAACTTGAAGTGGGTCTCTGCTTCACCATTTACAACAGTTGAGAAATGTGTCAATGACCAATGAAACTGGCGCGTTTCTAAATTCAATTTTTGTGGAATCCTCACTATAATGTATGATGTCCAAGTAATTAACATTCTTTAAAAACAATTCTTGAAACTTTTGAGAACATATCCTAAACATTTCTTCGGGACACACTTCTTTTTACAGTCTTCGCCAAAACTCTTAACTTATCTTTTTTTTTTTTAAATAACAGGATTGAATGATTTCGATTTATAATTTAACAGGCTGAAAGGAATTAGCCGGCAGGCTGCCAAACGTATTTTTGGGATGGTAGACACATCTTGAGCATGTTTTCAACCCACACCTAGTTACATAACACCACAGCATAACACATATTAGAAAAAATATCATAAAGTAGAGGATATTTTAAAGTTACCATGAAATAAGATGGACATGACATAAATACCATCATTCAACAAACACCATCTCACCAACTCACACAAACACAGCAGGCTGCACTCATGAAAAAGATTTGTGTATGAAAATAAGTTAAAAAAGCTCACTTTAGCCAAGCAAATGACCCAGTGTGCCAACTGCACTGCACACTACATATCTTCTCTGATTATTACTTAGTCTAGTCTTTGTCACAGTACAGCATTAAACATGTCTATCTCTATGAATACAACCCAGTGACACCAACAGGCCAAGTTGCAGGACAGATCTGTGGAGAATGTGCTGAGTTTTTCAAGGTAATTTATGGTGTATTTATATGGTTTAGTGTCATACAGTGAAATGTTCTAGGCAAAGTTGTAAGATCTCCATGGAGACAAGCAGATGGCATAAATTCCACCAGAAAAGTTACTAAGTGCACATTTAAAAATACCCCAAAAAATATAAAACTAAGGCAAACTGGTTCCATGGATACAAAAAAACCCACTTTATTTTCAATATTGCAATGTTGTGTTTGTGTTTCATTTTGTCTGTCTCATTTTCCTTAAGGGTATTTTCCTGTCTGCTGTGATGGTTGTGTAACATTGAAATGTAGTCTACTGCAATAACAATATGTAAATTTGTTACCACAAAGCCCTTTAACCTAAACAGACATTACCCTGTAAGATTAATTGCTATTGAAACAAAATTGCAATTTTAATTAACACAATTTGCAAAGGATTTTAAGTTCCATAATTTCCACCTCAAGCAAATACTGTGCCTTTATTCTGCATTAAAAAAAACATCTCTGCCACTACTACTACCTCTACAAGCATGTTCTGAAATACATGTGTTTGTCAGTTTATTGGTCTCTTCCAGTCTTTTTTTCAATGCTCCTGGACAGACATAATTAGAGTTTTGTACAGAGTGCAATTACTAGACCAAATTGGAAATCTAATTGGAATGCTTGTCAGAAAATAAGGAATTAATTAGGGGGAGCAGTGCAATTTGTGGAAATACATTTAATTTAAAAAGTATTGAGCTTTTCTACTGCTATTTGGAAATTTAAATATATATCACAATGCTTTTATTGACCTCACATTGATGTTTTTTTTTTTCTTTCTTGTAGGAGAAGAAGTATTTCCCTCAGCTGTACCAGACCTCCATGTTCAGAGACTGCTCTATCGCTACATCCCTACAGTGGGACTAAAGACTATATTGCACAGAGACTTATTGGAATATCTAATTTATGTCCACCACGATAGTCCTGTATCATAGAGGCATCATTGCATGACATTCATATTGTCACCAGACACCATGCACTGGGCATCGTTCGTGTGCATATTTATAATCAGGGGTTATGTGGGGCTATTTCTCTTAATATATTTGAATGTTCTGGTATGAAAGGAGTGTTAATTGTTTGTTTTATATTACAAATTGTTTTGCTGATTGTCCGTGGATTTTGCCCACATTAGTTTCTGGCAATGCTATTTTATCCATGTAGCACAACCCACAGACAGAGATTGCATTTACCAGTTCATGTTCTGCTTTGTTGCCAAACGATATTCATTTTGGAAAAAGGAGTGATCCTAAGATATAACCCTGTGGAATGCCATAAGGCCCTGTTTTGGAATATATTGGATCCAAGCCACATAAATGTATAAATACTGATTCTTCATGCAAATATTTACTTGCCCAATCATCTGGCATCAGCTAATTTTCTTTAGACAAACAAAAAACCTACAGTAGTTTAACACCAAATAACACAAAATTATTATATTTAAATTCATTTCAGCGTGGTATTATTTAGCAGGATTTATTCAAAATTATCACTAAGTTATATAAATTGGGTATTTTAGAGTTTATATCCATGCTGTAATATTTCCTCAACAAAAACATGCCTGGCTTTCTTATCAGGTTGATCAGGAAGTGCTCCTGTTGTGCTTCTAACGTTTATTCATTTCCCAAACTGCGTGTTTTAGCCTTATTTAATTAGATTGACACACCTCACTGAGATAGTTTCTATGCACTGTAAAAAGACTTTAGGATTTAAAATAATTTTGAGATTTGAACAAAAATGCAGAGTTATACTTCAGGATTTGATTTTTGAGATGGTATCATATGATTTGTTGAATAAAGGTTTTCATTATAATAATTTATAGGTGCACTATGTATCTTTTCTGGCTGGGTGTATCCATGATATTGCTTTGTATAGGTTCCACAGTATGGCATTAAACTTCTATCTGGCATTAAACTTCAATCTGCCATTTAGTCAACCACACGTGACTTGTAGATTGGTTTAATGGCATTACCGATTTGTTTCCATGATGATAGATTAGTTTAATGCCTTACTGGGGAGCATTCCATGCAAAGCAAAAACATCTCCATGGAGACAAACAGGCAGCAGACCCTCACTAGAGATGTTACATAGTGTACCTTTAAGTCCTATATTGATTAATGCAACTTAGGAACTCTGTAGTTGGAAAGAAACACTAACGAGGGACAAAGTGCAACCTACATTGTAAGTGCAATGTATTAATCACTAAAGTGCTGTACAGCCAAAAAGAATATTGGATATACAGATGGAATGTACACCATGCTACTAAGCTAGCTGTGTGTTTGTTAGCATCTGGGCTCATTGTTGTTGGACTCGTAAAGCCACTGCTAATGTTTTATATAGCTTTTATTATTGTTTTGCCTTGATTATACAAAGTTACCGGGGTACATTTTTCTAAAGGAGCTGTTGACGATGTTCCAAGATTTGTTCAGGCCTGTGCAAGTCGAATGCTCAGTTATTTCCATGACAGCAAACTTGTAATGTTTACAACCTCTTACAGTTCAGATGACATGCAGCCTTCTAAACTGTTTAATTCCAGATTGTAAAATTTTGGATTTTTGTGATTTTATGTGCCATATTATTTCATGAATGTGGAGATACCAATAGTGTATAACACCTGTAAACAAGGGCACAATGTTGAAGTGACTAAAATGTTTTTCAGTTTGTAAAGTTCATAAGGTTTGCTCATTTTAATTTCTCTGTAGCATGCCTGAACCGTTTCAACAATACAATTTTCACTACATTTTGTAATGTTAATATGGAAGTCTATGAGTGACATTGACACAGCAAATTATACACAAACTGACAATTAAGTATTCATAACACTGCATTTTAACCCTGTTAACTGTTTAACACAGTTTTGGCCTTTTTTCTCTTTGTTTAGTAGGTTCCGAGTTCACCTTCATCAGAAAAGGGAACTGGGAAAAGAAAAATTCTGAATCTTATGAAGTTTGCCTGAAATATTCCACAGTATGGCCTTTAACGGTACAAATATTTATTCAATTACAGTTTTTTGTTGCTAAAATATGATTCCCCTCTCCACAGATTTGACCTGTAACTTTGAGTGGTGGTGAGTTGCAAGAGGCAAGAGAGAAAAGTTACATGTATAACACCGTGTACTTTGGAATACACCAAAACATCCATTCAATGTTTTGGTAATAGAACAATTCATATTTTTGCAGTTGTGCAACGGTTCTACCTATTGTCACAGATCTTTTCTTTAAAATGAATCTGATTAATCTGCTTAAATTTCCTTTAAAAGATCCATAAGTAATGTTTGAACAATGTTTGCCATAGATTTCTAAAGAGAATGCTGTTTCTGTCATTATATTTAGGCCCAAGCCCCTACAGGGCATAGGGCCTATTGCTTCTGCAACGATGAGTGCATGGGCGTATCCTAGCAACCTATGCCTTAGGCATGGGATATGCATATTTGTTCATTGCTAACATGTCATCGTCAACATTGAGTGGGCAAAGCAGGTTTATTAGGTTTATTACTGCTAAAATCAATGGAAATCAATGGGAGGTCAATGGGCAACCCCAGCGTGAAGTTTACATAAGTTAAGGTGAACTCAGTTCAAAGATCAGTATTGTAAACGTAAATGCTCTCACTGGAATGAATGGAGTAGTTTTACATGGGTGCTGATTTTGGGGGGAGGGGCAACATACAAAGTTGCACTTCTCACAACTTCGTGTCCCCCGTTGCCCCCTGCCCTGACTCCAGTATCCTAGCAACCTATGCTGTAGGCATATGGATATGCAACATCATAACTGTCAACATTGAGTCAATGGGCGAAGCATCCTGATGGGAAAATTTACAAATTTTCGTACATTTCAAAGTCTTATCACAACTTATTACCTTTATTGAGGAACATGAAATTTGGCACAGTGACTCTTCAGGTTGTCCCTGTCAAAAAATTTTAGGGGCCAAGTTTGTATTTTACATTGTGTTGCCATGGTGATGCCTCAAAACCCATGTTATTACATTTTGTGCATCAGCGCGTCCAATGTGTGTACACTTTATTTAGTGACAAGTACAGCCATGAGCCGCAATAAAATGCAGGTAAGCAGCATGTTAACGCCACCCTCAGGAAGTGCCAGGTCGGCCGAGTGCGAAGCGTGGCCCGCAAGGGCCGTTCGATGCCGCTTGCAACTTTAATTTCATATTTGTTTTAAACAATTACAGTTTAGCACTTCACTGTGTTCATAATTTCAGATGGAGGGCCACGACCAATGCAATTCTATAGAAGATTTACTGTGTTTGAAAGAAAATATTTGTGTATTTAAATTGCCTGTTTAATATTTTTCCATCAATTTCAACTGAATATAACTTTACAAAAAATAAAATAGGCTACAAAATAAAAACTGAGGAAAATATTTTTGAGACGCATCAAGTCATCTCAAGGTCTGTGTCCATGTCAAGCCTATTTTATCAAGTCAAGTCTCAAATCACCAAAATAGTGACTCAAGACTCCATACCTCTGGCCTTGGCTGCTGTATGTCCTTAATGTATCTCCAGGCATTGAGCTCCCTCCAGTGGAACATTTTGTTATTACAGACTACTTTTTCCATTCTGGTATTCTGTAGTCCCTTCTTTAAGAAGATCAAATTGAATTTCTTCAGTTCACACGAATAAGATGTTCTTTAATTAATATTTGTTTAGTTTCAATTTGCAAAATAATTAGTGACTTTGAGTTGAATTATACTGTTTATATTGTCTGCCCATGTCCCAGGCCAGTAGAAATAAACACACCCTTTGTCGATTTGGTCTATGTGTTACCATTTCAAAACAGTTAAAGGTCCTAAATTATGCAAAATTGATTCTTGTGAGCTTTTAGCCATAATAATAATAATTATTATTATTATTATTATTATTATTAGTAGTAGTAGTAGTAGTAGTAGTAGTAGTAGTAGTAGTAGTAGTAGTAGTAGTAATAGTAGTAGTATTGTTATTAAATGCAGATTTTCCATTAATCTGGCATAATAATTGTAAATATATGGTAGCATTGTTGGAACATGTTTTAAGTTTAGAGGGCTGAAACAAATATTACCTTGCTTACCTGTATTTAATCCCACATGGAGTTATGAACATTTGGAATTTATAATACAAGAAAACATTTGGAAAAGTAGTTGTAGTCCTTATTAACCACTAGAGGGAGGTAAATCTCATTAAGTCTATAATAATTCTATATTTTTGTTTTTACCGAGATATTTATTAAACTACAGGTTAAGGTATCAAAATATCACATATGAAACAAGTCTTATTCATGACTAGGACTAATATAAACTTATATGGAATTTGAAATGTGTTAATACTTTAAAATACATTGTTTTAATTTCATAGATGAACTTAAAATAACATTTCAGACAGTTTATCCCTGTATCACAGTTGAAAACTTTAATTCACATTAAATTGCTCTCATAAGCTCAACAGTATATACAGAAAGGTGCGTTACAGCACAACAACAATGTACATATATAACAGATCATACAGAGTACAGTGGCCCGCATGGAAACACAAGTGTCATCACAGCCCAAAATCAAAATCAGTGAATTCAGAGGAAGATTTGGCCAAAGCTGAAGCATGAATACAAATCATGCATCTTCTGTTCCTTAACCCCTTTTGTGGATTTGCAAATGTATTATTATTATTATTATTTTATAATGATTGTGCCACACATGATCTCCCAATTAAAGAATAAAGTCACACCACACAAAATATCACACTTCAGGGATTGTCTTTAAAAACAAACAACTAACTAAATTGGTGAAAATAATCAGGCAAATTAAGACTCTAAGTCTGTGCTGTACAAATGTAAATGATCAATTACAACCGTGTTTAAAATATTACAAGATCAAATCAGGTGTTATAAATATATACTTATGGAGGTGTGTTCTAGTGACATTAAATAATGATTACATATCAAATTATACATATGATCCCCATTTTAAAGGTCCCATATTAATACACACAAAATGACTTGTGAGCTTTTAGCCATGTTTGGATGTTGTTACCTAATGATAAATGTACCCAGAGTTGTATTTTGTTTCATTCACACGGGTTAGAGTAAGTCTGCATTATTGGGGTGTCAACATCACAACATAGAACAGAGCATTTTGAGCTTTAGAGATGTAATCAAGTGGTAGTTTTAAAGTTAACAACCATTTTAAAATGAAAATATTTACTCTATAATACATTAGAATAACAATAAATAGTTGATTCTAGTGAAGGTGTATGAAGTTTTAAAAACAAGGGAGCGCGTCCTACATCACAAACTCAGCCTAAATATGTAAAATTATTGTGTTAAACATGTGTCAATGAAACAAAACACAACTCCAGGTATGTTTTTGATAAGGGTACAACATTATAACATAGATCAAAAATGTATGTAATATAGGCCTTTTAACATTTCAACTTTGAATTGTCTGAGCCTCCAAGTTCAAACGGCATAGCATGGATTTCAACCACTTTCAATTTATATGTGTGTATTTTACTGTACTATTTAAAGGATCATGTTTGATAAAATATTATACTGAAAAATTATATTTCAATCCCACTAAGTTCTCACTCTAGCCCACTGCATGTAAAGTATCAGCTGGTTCAGAAAAACAAAATTAGCAAATAAATTATGAAAAAAGTGAAATTTGTACATGACACACGGTCAGGCAGCGCTTATGGTCAAAATATGTATGGCATTTTTGTACATGTACTGTAGTTACTGAAGTAGTTTTGTTTTGAAGCAGATTATAAGTGTACTCAGCATTTTATTCAATTAATTTCATGCTATTTCGTTTGCATTTGTCTGTTGAATACTTTTATATTACTTATTAAGCTTTACCAAAATATCAATACAGCTTTATTGCAACAGTCTGAATTCATTTTTTCTTCTTCTATTTACCAAACTGGCACTTACTTTGTGTCCAGGTTAAAAATATATTTACTAAACTTTTCATCTTAAAGGTACACTGTGTAACTTTTCTGTTGGAGGGTCTGCTAAGATTAATCCCAATTGAATCGAAATTGCACTGCACTGCAATGGAAGCAATTAGAAAAATCACAAAAGGCTGCAATCTTTTGAAGTACCATAATTTCCTCCATAAACAGCAAAATCTCCTGTCTTATTCTGCATAAAAACTGCTAACCCTGTAGTTTAGACAAACATGTACAAACATGTTCTGAAGTGTGTTTCTTGTGTCTTTCTTTCTGTCAGTTCTTCTGTACATGTTGTGAAAATGTGAACTTTGAACAGAATCCTATTACTAAAACATAAATCACAAATCTAATCGTAATCACAATGTGTTCCACTGTGAATTTTTTTTCCAATTGTTCAGTCCCAGAGTCTGCCACTTGTCTCTATAGAGATGTTACTGTTTTGTCTAGTATGTTTTAGTTTTATTATTATTTATTATTATTATTTTATTTTTCACCTAGTATGTTTCACTGTATGCTATTACACTTTTCCAAGGTATTTTTGAGAAATAAAAACTATTTATTAAATATAATCTGGAAGTTAAATGCCCTACTGTGAACATTCCAGGCAAAGCAATAACATCACCACGGAGACAAGCAGGTGGCAGGCCCCCACCAGAAAAGTTTCATAGTGCACCTTCAAGTAAGTTTTTGTTTTGTTGTTTTTTTGTTATTTCCAATTTGCAGAAGGAGAAATGTAATGTTTTGACAACATAACAGGGCTGCACGATAATTACAAAAAGATTCTTTCTTATTCACTTAAGTTTTTTATAATACTTGTCCAAGTCCTTGAGACATTAAAGAAGACATATTATGTTTTGTTAGTTAGTATTAAACTGCTAAAACATATGGCGAGGATTATTCTACATTATGCTCATTACATTTGGCTGCAAAATTAATCTACAACAGCTTAATAACAGAAAAGAGTCCACGGACTTTCTCTTCAAAATTGCAGAAGCCACCTCTTTATTTTTCCATTGATGAGTCTGTCTTGTTGGCTACACTACATTTTTTAACATGGAGTATGAATTTTTTAAATAATTGTAACCAGGGCAAGGAGTGGAGATGGGGGGTAGGTAGGGTATTTTCTGAACATTTAATCCTCAAATACAGTACAATATAGGAATGCTCAAACACGCATGAATCAATCAAAAAATAACCTTGACTAAAACTAATGATGAATGAACAGTTATGACTAGGACTGTAGTTGACTGAAGAAATGCTTTGTCAACTAAAACACACGCTGGCCGATCGGTTAGGCCACTAAAAAGGGGGCGTGGCCAAAGCTCTCAAAACAATTACGTATCTCTATGTATCTGACCCAAACGCCCCTCACAAGACTACACCTGCACAGGAGTTCATGCAAAAATAACTATGCAGAGAAAAAAGTACTAGGAAACAATGCACTTCAAATGGCATCTGTAAATCATGAGTTTAAGCTGCCTTTTTACATTTAATACTAAAAAATACCAAATCTTCAGCTCACTCACTCATTAACTTCTCATTTCTGCTGTTGTCCCAGATAAGTCCTTATCAACTAAATAAAATAATTAGTTGACTAATGCAAATTTTGGTTGACTAAGACTCCATTGACCGACTAATTGACTAAACAACTAAAGACCAACAGCCCTAATTATAACATGGGAAAAACTAATAAAAGTCTATTTTACATAATATGTCCCCTTTAATTTGAATATATAGAATTCCATATTGGCTTTGATCTGTTGCAGTTTTTCCACTATTCATTATAACAGTTCAATACTGTATGTTTTGTCATCTGTGCAGCCCTCTTTAGTCTAATAGTGAATCTGGTGAGGCAGCTCAACCAAATGGACCATGTGTGGGCTGCTAAAAGCTCAACAATGGCTTAATGCAATATGGATGTATTCTGGGAGATGGAAACTATTGTCAAACTAAAGTCAAGTGCGGAGTTGTGTGCTCTCTTCTGTGTGAGTGTGTTCAGTGCGCGTGTGTCCCTCCAGAGTTAGGGGGCGCCTCATTGCCCCCTGTACCCCCCGTGTGCCCGTGGCCCCTCCTGCCGTGTCCCATGATGCAGTGCGCGCTTCCACAGCCCTCATCGTCATCCTCGCCTTCGCTTTCGGAGGAAGACTCGCCAAACTGCCTGGGTTTCTCGTAGATACAGCAACCTGTGGACAAAACGCATACGAGTATTATGTTTAGTGTTGTCACGATACTAAAATTTCAAATGCGATTTTGATAAGGAACAGATTCAGTACTCAATGCAGATTCCAATACCACAATGATAATAAAAAAACAAACAAGAGAATTAGACAATAGAATGTGATTTTCAACATTTCACTGTACTCTCTTTTATATTACCATGTAGCCTTCTATCTTTGTAATCCCTCAGTCGTCCATATTGGTTCCATAATGGTCCATGGGCGTATACTAGTCTATGTGTCTTATACTTGTTCTGATAAAGCTCAAGATCATGCTAAAGCTCTTCAGGAAAGGTTAATTTCTGCCATGTGAACATGTTTGTACAGATCTAAACTACAGGGTTAGCAGTTTTTATGCAAATTGGACAGGATTTCATTGACCATTTTTTACTTTAAACAATATAGTCTATATTCAAGCATATATATATATAAAAAACAAAAAACATTCACAGTAAGATCTTTTTCGATGCCCACCTCTGTAGGTTAATTCTCCTACTCCCTAGGTACTCTATCAGGTGCTCCTGGGTATGATCCTTTCAGAGTAGACATTTCTGTACGAAAACAGTGTTGTTTGCAGTTGTGTTATTGCTGTTCTTTTCCCTGTCCTATTGACTGTTTTACACGAACTTGCTGGCTAGAATCTTTACATATTTACATTTTAAATGCTCATTAATACACACTGTCCCTTTTACAAATAAATAAAATTACAAATAAGAAAATAACTGCAGAGACAGCTGTAGTATTATGTCGGCATGTTTAAGGCCTAGTGGCCACTGTCCAAGCCAGACCCCTGAGTGCAGACATCCATTTCCCACGACCTCGAAGGAAATCAAGATGGAGGAGAGGAGCAGGCCGGGGCCAGGACAGATATGAAAAGAATATACTTTTATCAGCTCATCATCACTCAGCTCATCAGATTCTGACCACTAAAGGACTAAAATAGCAGCTGTATAAATAACCTGAACATGTTATCGTGCTGCAGTCTGATGTATGAGATCAAAAGAGTGGATAAAACAGGAAAACCATGTTTGACATGAAGCATAAAAACCCAAGAATTTTTAGTCTGTTCTTCAAGCCTTGCAGATAACTTACACTTTGAAGACCTTCTCCCCAGGTGCTCATTGTCCACTGTGTCGCTGGACCACTCCACCTTCTTCTCCGTCTTCCTCTTCCTCAGTTTGATTGTCAGGCTGCGGCCCTCCTGTAACATCAGTGCAACTACTTTACACAGAATCGAACTGTAAAACTATTTTTAGGAGCGACCAGAGATGTAACAATAACCAAAATATTTTCACCATCATAATATATCAAATTACAAGTCTCTTTGCTTAAATTCATTCTTACAGTGCAGCAACAGCTAAAAAAACAGAGGAAACAATACAGTAATACGATACAGTACAATAATTTCCATACAGACTACATAAAGAAACAACTTAATAAGCACTTTTAAATCTTAATTCTTTGGATTATGACAAAACAAAAGACTTGTCAAGGCTTTTTAAAAAGAAAAAGTAGCATATTCACAATATCATACCATGAGATGTACATTATGAAAAAATTAAACAGAAAGATTTGGATATTGTTAAATCCCTAGTAGTTGCTGTAAAAATATTAGGACATCTTTGGCAAAGTCTGTTCATACCTTCATTAAAGGAGGTAACAATATGAAATCTCACAGTACAATATTGCAGCATTATTAATTTCACGCTACAATGTTTGTTATGATATTGTGGAAAGAGGCAGAAAATAGAATTGCTACTTTTTTCCTTTTAAAGCCAGGACAAACCTTTGGTGGGAATTATTTATGTCATATTAATATAAAAATGCTTAATAACAGTTATTTCTTTATGTAGTCTGCACTGAAATGCCACAAAGAATCATGGTCTACACATTTCGTTGTTGCTGCAGCAAAATAATGCATTTAAGCAAGGTATTTTTTTTTATTCGATTTACTTGTCCACACACCCCTACATTTGTCATAATTTATCGAATAAAAAGAGTCAAGATGCAGAAATAATCCAATGTTGTCCATATACAGTTGGAATAATATGATAATATCTTTACTTTAAAAAAATAAAACATATTTTATAACAGCAGTTCACAACATGTCACAATAAGACAGACATATATTGATTTGACAGTGGGGAAATTCACTAGGTATTGTGCAAATTGTTCACATACCTTATTTAATTGTGGTCTAATCTTACCTAACTGATGCAAAATTAAGTTGCCATCATCTGAACGACTACAGTAAATGAGTACGGTGTTATAGATTTCATAGGATTACTGATATCCACCATCTCTTGCATGTTATGTCGCACATATTAATTGGTAATAGCATTATTGCATTATCTCTGGTGGCCTTTTTACGCATCGCCTCGTTTTGTTCCCTTACACCAGACACATGGATGTTTAGTACAGCCTACACTAGTACAGTGTGGATCCGCTGTACCCGGGCCGTTACCTGTTGGGGTGGTGGCGGGGTGTTCGTCTGCACCGTCTCCGTGATCGTCTCACTGGATGTCCCGGGGACCTCCGCCATCCCTGCGCCGTGTCCCTGCACCAAACAAAACGATAGCACGGCCCGTCAGTTCTTGGTATACGATGGAGGGGTGCAAAGCATGTAACGCTGCAGCCAAAGTGTATGTTTCGTTCTCTAAAATTTCTAAAATGCTGATGATTCAGGGGAGGTTAGCTCGAATGCTAAACAGATAGCAGGAGGAGGATAGAGGGATGGGACCACATGTCAAGTGTAAAACTATACAGCCTTACTGCCTTCGGAAGTTCCATAATAGTTCAAAGAAATGACAAAAAAATTAGCAGAACTTCCACTTCAAACGCAGAAACTCAAGTAAATACGCGAAATAATTTCTTTATGAAAAATACTAGATGGATTAAATACTACTACACTTGTTTACTGTATCCCAAAGCTGTTTGTATTTTATTTTGATAACATAACCGGATGTGCACTTATTACATTATTTTTTAAAACTTTACTAATGGAGTCAGAGGGGAAGATATTTTTAGACGGACCACTTCCGTTTTGTCCGAAAACTTGTAAAAACTGTCTCATTTTAACAACAAATACATTAGGACATAAAGCCAAGCATGTAATGTCGATGTAATACAGTTGCAATTTTACTATCAATCAGTTATTTGATTATGTAGATAAGAAAATGTGATACTTTACTGTTAAACGCGTTGCAGAAAGGTCGTAGGAGACATGTATGCTCATTCTAAAGTGAAACACAGTGAGTATCTTAAAATTATTATTTCCACATTATTACAGATTAATACATTATGCACCCTATTATTTGTTATAGAACCATACGTTTAATTTATCTCTTTCTTGTGTAGTGTTTAGATGAAGATGTGGAGGACTGGACTTGTCTGGAGAAGATGCACTTGCAGACTTCATACCACCTGCTCTCCAAAAGCATCCAATATCCCCAGACCACAAGCTGAAAAACAAAAACGTAAAAGGGAACGGGAAAAAGCCATTTTAACCAGTCAGGTATGAAGATTGTCATTTATTTTGACACTAAAATCAACAGAGGTGGGTAGGAAAATTTGTACTTAATTAAGAGCAATGTTACTTCAAAATAATATTACTCAAGTAGAAGTACAAAGTAGTGGTCCAAGAAATTGTTAAGAGTAACTTAAAGAGTAACTTTCAGGACATAACATCTGATTTGTAATTTGAAGTTAATGTCATTTGAAGGACAGACTATTAAATAAAGCTCAAAATGTGGTATTTTCAAATGATAGACAAAAATGAGTCAAACTCAGCTATATTAAAAAGAGTGATGCAAGAAACACAAATGCTTTCATATCATTTCATATTGTCAACATAAAGCTTTAGACTTACAGTGGGAAGTATAACCCAAACTTTTACTCTTCTTGAAAAGTACAATTTCTTTTAAAAAAAAAGTTACTCAAGTAAATGTGACTGAATGCTCACCTCTGAAAGTCAATCTCTGTATGTCATCATTTACTGTTATAATTAAAATAAAATAAATAAAATTTTGATTTCAGTCTACAAAAATTGAGGGACTGAATTGGACTGAGAAGGAGAGAATTGTATATACAGCCCAAACTCCACCTGGAGCGAAGAAAGGTGTGGAAATTGCCATATCGGAATTTCATTTATTGTGTAGCTGAAAATAAGGCAAATATGCTCATAATCCATTTTGCAGATACCAGTGTACCTTACCCTGCCGCCTACAGCCCAGACTATGTGGAATCCAGCTGGTACCAGTGGTGGGAGAAGGAGGGGTTCTTCAGACCGGAGCACCAAGTGAGATACTTGCTTTGTTTTGTTGTTTAGTTTTACATCTGTTTATGCATCAGACATACAGAGATTTATGTCTGGCGATAGTATGATTATAGTAATACGATATAGTAGTTTATTGAGGAAAAATAACAATTTACGCATAAGCACTTTGAACACAAATAAAGTCAGATTTAGTCAATATGTCCATAGACATAATACATGCAAAACTCACAATTACTTGGGTCATAAGCAAAATCATGTTTTTGTACTTTAAAAAGACAAGGAACTGTAGAGAAAGTATGGACTTTATTATTAATAATAATAATGAATTATAATAACCACTGAGGACTACACAAATTTGAAGGGCAGAATGATAGACCATATCATTCAGAATTGTATTGTTGTATTGTTTATTCAATTGACAATAACTGTAATCAATATTAAAAGCCAATTAATTACACAGCTCTATTGACAATTGGTAACTTAGTTGATAAAAACATTTAACTTGAAAAGTGCCTTGCATACTGTAGTTTTGCCCTTATGCAAGATATTTTACCCACTTAACCACTGTCTGTGTGCAATAATGTTTATATAAATCTGTGAAAGAGCTTGCCCACCAAAACCTATGGCTCATTTCATTATTGTGTAATATCAGCAGCTTCTCTGTTAGAACTTTGATTGCTTTATCTAGGGCTGTAAGCCAGTAGTCGTTTAGCTGATTAATCAGCGGATGGTGTCTCTTTAGTCAACCAAAATTTGCATTAGTCGACTCGTCATTTTATTTTAATTTTATGGATTTATGTGGGAGAGCAACAGAGATTAGTGAGTGAGTTAGCTGAAGACATTGTATTTTTTGGTATTTATATGTAAAAGTCTGATTAATTTCATGATTCACAAGTTTAATCTATCTTTATTCAAAGACATTGTTTCTCAGTACTTCTTCTGCATAAATATTGTTTTTGCATGCACTGTGTGCAGGCCGGTGTAGTCACCTGAGTGCAGTTTGGGTCAGATGCATAGAGATATAATATTTTTGAGAACTTTAGGCATGCCTCCTTTTTACTTGACTAATTGATCGCGAGGACATGTCTTTAGTGGACCAACAATTTCTTTAATGAAAAACAGCCCTAACTTTATCCTCGTCATGACAGGAGAATGTACCCCATGCCGTGGAGTGTGTCTTCTCCTTGTGTATTCCTCCTCCAAACGTGACTGGCACTCTGCACCTGGGCCACGCTCTGACTGTGGCTGTGGAGGACGCGCTGGTGCGATGGTACAGCTCCACATGGAAAAGCCTCATACATGATTCATTAAGAGCGGATATTCTTAACACTGTGTCCATACTGTGAACAGGAGGAGGATGCAGGGCCACAGGGTGCTCTGGCTCCCCGGCTGTGACCACGCGGGGATTGCAACACAGGTGCGAGAATCATATCTGTAATTATCAATATGTATTTTGGAAAAGTTGGCAGCTCTAACAACTACAGACCTATAGCTCTGGCCAGTATAGTCTCAAAAATCATTGAATTAATCTTGCTTGACAGGATCTCCCACTGTATTAAATCCACAGACAATCAGTTTGGGTTTAAGGCTCTGCTGGGCACAGACATGTGTATATATGCTCTAAAAGAGATTATTGACAAATACAGGAGGCAGAACTCATCAGTTTTTATGTGTTTTTTAGATGCATCCAAGGCATTTGACAGAGTGAACCACCGAAAATTATTTATGAAGTTGATGCAGAAAGGTGTACCCAAATATATTGTGCGTATTTTAATTTATTGGTATGGACAGCAGACAGTGCAGATTAAGTGGGGAAACAGGGTTTCTGCCCCATTTAGAGTCACCAATGGGGTTAGACAAGGAGGAATCTTGTCCCCAGTTCTGTTCAACTTGTATTTAGATGAACTGTCTACAAAGCTCAAAAGATGTAAAACTGGATGTGTGGCTGGGAATTTTGTCCTCAATCATTTAATGTATGCAGACGACTTGGTTGTGTTTAGTCCGAGCACCGCTGGGTTACAGCAGCTACTCAACATCTGTTCAGCTTATGGTGTGGAGTATGACATCAAGTATAACGCAACTAAGAGCATGATCATGATTTGCAGGACTAAAGAGGATAAACACATGCGGTATCCTGATTTTTGCCTGTCTAATGTTGTATTGAATGTTACAGCTAAAATTAAATATCTTGGGCACATCATCACTGCGGACATGGCAGATGATGATGATATTTATAGACAATGCAGGATGTTGTATGCACAAGCTAATACTCTTCTGTTCAAGTTCGGTTCATGCTCTGATGATGTAAAGTTAATGTTATTTAAATCATATTGCACACCACTATACACTGCCCACCTCTGGACTCAGTACAAAAAAGCCAGTCTACAGAGGCTGCAGGTGGCTTATAATGACGCGTTGCGGGTGCTCTTGAGGAGGCCACGATGGACCAGTGCGACTGAATTGTTTGTCACCGCACGTGTGAATACATTGCAAGCTGTACTGAGAACTTTAATGTACAGGTTTATCTGCAGACTGAACAAGTCAGAAAATGAAATTCTACTGTCACTCACAAGCATAAGATGCAGTGCAATTCGCTACCAATCCAGAATGTGGAGACACTGGTATGGTTGTCTTTTTAAAACATAGATGTTTGTTGTTTTGTATTGTTGCTGTCTGTCTGTTTTTTGAATGGACCACGAGTCCGAAATAAAGATGAATTGAATATTTTATTTCCATATTATTGGGTATTTGAACTGTAAATCTAGTTTTGGTTTAAACCATAGTCATTTAGTCTTTGTCTGGTCATGATCTGAACCACACCTTGATTATATATGTGATCTTACTGAACATATTTGGCTGAAAAAAGTGCTGTTATTTATCACAGTTCAAAGGGATATGACTATTAGGAAACAACTGCCAGGAATTGATACTTTACAGTGACATCATGCTGGGAATGTTCTACATGTATCTCCATGGTGGAATGTTCAGCAGTTACCACGGTGACACAATACACACATTAGCAAAAACTGTCAAAAAAGAAAAAAATACAAAATGGATTTAAATAACACATTTTCAGGGGGCTGTGATCAATATGATTGTTTGTGGTTGTGCTAAGGTGATTTTCAACAAAAAACGTGAGAGTGACGAACTGGAAAACTTTTTTTTATTTTTTTTATTTATTTTTTTATTTTATTTTGAAGAACACCCAGTGACATAGAAACACATACAATATTTACAGCTTACTATTTACAGAGAAAGTTGTGTTGATGTGTAAAAGTGTTAGGGGGGGGGGGGGGAGTACAGTACGGTAC
Organism: Periophthalmus magnuspinnatus; assembly: GCF_009829125.3. Classification (NCBI taxonomy): domain Eukaryota; kingdom Metazoa; phylum Chordata; class Actinopteri; order Gobiiformes; family Gobiidae; genus Periophthalmus; species Periophthalmus magnuspinnatus. The sequence goes on from NC_047136.2 coordinate 16,772,547, forward strand.
CTGCATTATTCTGTCTTGGTTGGTTTTCTTTGTAAATATGCGTGTGTGCGTGTGTGTGTGTGTGTGTGGGGGGGGGGGGGGGGTGAGTGTATGAGTGTGTGTGTGTTAATAATAAAAGTAAAGATAACGATAACAGGTTTTATTATTGCTGTCATACTCAGTGTTGGTCAATATTGCTCTATGTTAGTTTTGTGGTCCTAATGGGGGTATTGGTTATTTAGATTTAAATGTAAAATGTGTGTGCATGCGTGTCCTGTACAATGCATTAAAAGAGGCAAGGTTTTGGTGAGCCCGCACTCAAGGGGCAGTACCCCCTAGCAACGCGCCCATTCCTTGCTAACCCTAATCTTTTTATGTATTTGTTGTCAATTATTATTATTATTGATTAATAATTAATTTATTATGATTAATAATTGTTATTATTGTGTATTTATTTATATATATATATATATATATTATATGTGTGTATATTTAAATTATTATTTAATAATTCATGTTCTTTATTTTAATATTTAATATGTGTGTTTATATTCATCCATTTATTTATCTCCATCAGAACCACAAATTAATTCAATAAATAAATTAGTTAATGAATAAGGCAATAATAATGACAATAATAGTAGTGACAGCAACAATAGAAACGTGTACATACAATGAAAACAATAACACAACAATAATAGTGATATACAGCAATAGTGGTGGTATGATTGCAATTATTGTAATAAAGTTTACATAATGTCGTGTGTGTGTGTGTCTTTGTAGGAATGGGGGTGTGTATAGGAGTGTGCGTAGCATTCTCATAATTACTATGTTAATGGTGTTATAATAGTCTATTGGTGGAGTTTATGTTGTTGATATTGATGACTGATTGAAAACAATATTGAAGTGGTTTATGAATGGTGTCCAGGTTTCCATGAAAGACGGTATGTCATCCTCAAAGTATGCTGTCATTTGAGAGGTTGAAATGTGATGGATGAGCGAGTTAGACCAGTGTTTGATGTTTATTGACTGTTTTGATTTCCAGTTTTGTAGAATTATTTTCTTGGCGATAGTTAGAGATGTCAACAAACTGTTTTTATATTTAGGTGGTATGGTGAAAGTTGTAATAATGCCAAGTAAACATAGGGATGGGGAGGGAGGAATTCTGCAGCTCAGGATGTCTGTGAGTTTGTGTGTAACTGTGTTCCAAAAACCCTGAACTGGTGAACATTCCCAGAGTGCATGTAAATAAGTGTGACGAACTGGAAAACTGTTGACTGATGCCAACTAGGTTGTCATTATTATTTTATGTGTAAGAGACTTGTTTAAGAGCACAGATTAACCCGTTGTAGTTCCAGCTAAATCAGTTCTTTCTGGTCATATTGTTCAGATTAAAGTCTAACTTGAGTGTCTAAGCTTCAGACAGGCCAGTGTATATATGATGACGTCAGCTGCAAAGTATACATTTTTTTCAATCAGAGTCACTAGCAATGCAAACCTACAACTTCCAAAATTAGCAAGTGACATTTTCTAAAAAAGAATCACAAAGTTGATATAAAGAAATAGACTTTGCAACTTTGATCAAAACCATGTTTTATTGTGGTTTAACATCAGAGAGTAGCTTCAGTATCAGGTACAGTGTCATTCTAATTCATTCAATACATGTTATTATAAATGTAAGTACAAAAATGCTGCCAAAGTATGAGTAATATCCAGTATTAAGTGGGCTGTGATAGATATATATATTATTTTCCTTTTGTAGACTGTGGTGGAGAGGAGACTGCTGAGGGAAAGGGGGAAGAGGAGACAAGACCTGAGCAGAGAGGAGTTCCTGCAGGAGGTGTGGAACTGGAAGAATGAGTGAGTCCATACAACAGAGTCATATATTCTACTCAAGACAATAAGGTACCGGTGTTTCATATTGGTACTGTCGTTTGTAGAAAGGGAGAGGAGATCTACCATCAGCTGAGGCAGATGGGAGCCTCACTGGACTGGACTCGAGCCTGTTTCACCATGGACCCGGTAAGAGCAGACAAACTACTCATATTCAGTGAACAGTCCGTCATTTTGTTTAGGGGTAATGGGTAAAACAAGAGGGGGTATTTTACCCTTTACTTTACTATTATTTTTACTTTTTAGATCACCATATTACGTTTGATTGTTTTGAAAGTGCTATGTTCATTCAAAACAACAGATTAAGATTACATTATGCCACTCACCCATCAGAACTCACCTGTCACTCACCTATCACAACACAAATAGCTTTTATCTCGCTAATGGAACTACAGGTTTGTCATGTTGCTATATACAGTTTTGTGTCATGATTTTGTTTATGGACAATTGTTGTGTGGGAGCAATGGTCAGCCCCCAAGCCTACCATAAGTAGGGTTTGAATAGGGATGAAATACTCAAACATGCATGGATGACATCTAAAATCTCTTCAGGCATGTTTTCTGATGAAGGGACATTATAACATGGCAGAAAGCTTTAAAAAAGTAGTTTTGTATAATACCCCCTCTTTAAAAATGACAATCCTTGCCTCAAAATGTTCAAGTTTGTTAGGTTTCTTATTGACCTTTGCTTTGACAATGGCCAGTACAAAAAAAACATGTATTACACATAGTTATAACATCACAGAATAACAATACACAATCTAAAATGCATAAAGGGTAGATAAAATTGTTCCTCATTTAATGTTTCAACAAAGTATTTTTTAAATGCATAAATATTTACAGTGTTTATATTGTCCATTGGAAGGGAGTTCTCCTGAACACAACACAGTCTAGTCCTACTTTGAACATGTATAAGCTTGTTCTGATAATTCCTCTACATATTAGCGTTAACCTCATATTTCCTTTTTTAAAGAGCCCAAAAGAGTTTTGTTAACACACATGTTTAACACACAAATCCTGCATATTTAGGCTTTGTTCTTTTCTCAAACAGTAAACACTCTGGTCCACCTTGTGATGTCATGTGGTACATACAGGACATGCTCCACTATATTTTTAATTTCAGCCCTAGAATTGCCAGTCTCTAATGAACAAAAGATAAAAAGTAGCTGTTAACTTGAAAACTACTGCTTCATGACATCACAAGGTGGAACTGTGCATTTTGAGCTTTGGAGATGCAAACAGACTAATAATAAAGGGTTACTGAAATCTGTGTGAATGACGTGAAACACAACTCAGGATATGTTTTTGATGAGGTCACAATGGCTTAAAGCTCACAGGAATCAATTCTGCATAATATAGAACCTTTAAATCTATCTGGTGTGGCTCCTGTCAGTCTTTCAGCAGAGCAGTGACAGAGGCATTTGTGCGCCTGTGTGACTCTGGACTCATCTACCGCTCTGAGGCTTTGGTCAACTGGAGCTGTGCCCTGCAGTCGGCCATCTCTGACATAGAGGTACTGTTGGATTATTCTACGGCTACCACGTTTCTATCTTATTTTTCCTTTTTCTTTTACAGTTTATTGACATAAACAAATATTAATGTAATGAGTTTATCTAGCACCAGTATGTTTATTGTTGTCTTCAGCACTGTTTCACAAATAAGAGGTAAAGTAAATAATCTGGATTTACTGCTGAAAATTCAACCTTACCTTAAACCAGAAGTAGCAAATGTAGTCTGTAGAGGCAATGATTGAACAGGATAAATCAAACGTTTTTGACAAAATCTGGCATCTTTGTTGTAAACATCCAAATTTTGGCAAAACAATTTTGGCAAAACAAAAAGAACTTAAGCTCCAGGACCACTACACTGCTGGTAAATATGTGTTAGTCAAGGTGTGCATGTTAACATTTTTTGAACAATTATTTATAAATCTTTTTCCAGGTTGACACAAAGGAGCTATCTGGGAGGACACTGCTGCCTGTGCCTGGTTATGATCGACCCGTGGAATTTGGGACAATGGTCACGTTTGCTTATCCCATAGAAGGCCATGGTGAGTGGAGTGCACAATTTTGAATGTAATATAGATTAGTTACAATGTTTGAATGTAATATTTCTCTTGTTAGATGGAGAGGTGTCAGTGTCCACAACTCGTCCTGAAACTATGTTAGGAGACGTGGCTATTGCGGTGCATCCTGATGATCCAAGATACCAGGTGGGTAACAGATGGCTTGTATTGCAATATTGTCTAAACTGAATGATTCAATTTTAAAAATCCCTTTGCTTCTCATCTCCTCAGGCAGTGCATGGGAAACAGTGCAGACACCCATTCACAGGCGCTCTCCTGCCAATTATCACTGACACTATAGTAGACATGCAGCTGGGGACAGGTAACTCATTATCACTGACAGTATGGTGTATGAAAAGTGTGAATGGGAGGAGGGGTGAGGTCTGGAGTTACAAAAATAGTGTGATTGGTCTAACCAATATTTGCACTTCAAACTCGCCCCTGCAGTCAGGTGTTTTATAATCAGAAACCCCTGGCTGTAATCAGGGCAGTTCTGTGTAAAACACCATATACACATTTTAGTAGTGAAAAAAGTGGCTTGGTGTTTAGTTCCTCTTTAAGGGGGCTATATGGCCCCTTTTAAATGCCATAATATTATTAAGCAGAGTAAACTGTTGGTTTTATGACAAATGGACACCATGAAAGACGTAATTGACTTTGATTAAAACTGTCCTACACATTACTGTACATGTAGTGCGTGGCCAGTAAATGTTCTTATTTATAATTTCCCTTTTCTTTGACTATAAAATGTATTTAAATGTAAACTATTTGCTTTGTTTTTACGCCCTTTTTTCTTTGTTATGAGTTATCCAAACTACCGGTACAGTTTTGACAGTGATTTTGATCAGAAAACTAAAGCACCAAATAAGTCTCAAGATAATATAATATAATACGTAAAATGTATAAAATGTGTTCTGTGTCCAGGTGCTGTTAAAGTGACCCCTGCTCATGACCATGCAGACTTCCTCCTCTCTCAGAGACACTCCCTGCCTCGCCTCACTGTGATTGGGGAGGAGGGCACCATGATTCCTCCCTGTGGACACTGGCTGCAGGTGCTGGGCCAAATGAGTTTGCAGCAAGAATAAATAAAGTTATCAATTTAACCTGCATTCAAATGTTCAGATTTTACCAGTTTAGATGTATTTACTTTTACACATTCTAATCTGCCAGTGGAGTTATCAAATATGTGCTGTTATTGCACCACTGGCTGATACTGTTGTTTGAAATAAGAAACTATATATTGAAACCCAAAATAAAACATATCAAATGATCTATGCTTAATTCCGGGAAAATGTCTCTAATCTAGTCAAAGAATTTATATTTACTAGTTTTAACAAATAGACAAGTAGATGTTATTATGGTGCATGAATCAATTGACTTACAGATGTAATCTCTGTTGTCAGGGCGTGAAGCGGTTTGACGCAAGGCAGCAGGTGGTGGATGCTCTGGTGGAGAAGAAGCTGTTCAGAGGGAAGCAGGAGCACAGCATGTCTCTACCCATCTGCAGGTACTGTCACAGTGGTTTGGCTTTATATCACTGACCTTGTCCTTATGTAATTTGTTTATTGTCATTATTGTTGTATTACTATGCATTTCAGTGATCATTTATCATATCAAAACATGGACTACATAGGAACAAGAAACTAAATCAGCTTTAAAGAAACACATATTATGCATTCTTGTGGCTTCAGTTCCCTTTTAAACATGCTTTTGGTCACCTTGAGTCCTTTTTTATAACTTAAAATAATGTTTGCATTTGGAAAATATACTTTATAAACTTCACCTACGTTTCCAGTATGGCATTCAAATGTTAGAGCTCCCTCTGCTGTCAGCAATTTCTGTCAGAGGAAAGTAAAAGAATCCCCCATGAATGCTATGCTAATAGCTAATAGCCATGCGCCCATTGTGAACACAATTTGACCACAGAACAAGTCAGTTAAGTGTTTATGGGCTTAGAAAACTGAGCATTTTTGAGTGCTCAGAGAAGACGACTTGTGATTGATGGATTAATGAAACTAGAGTGAATGAAGCAAAAATACAAATCTGGGTGTGTTTTTGATGAGGGGACAGCGTTGGTTAAAAGCTCCAAAAAAAATAAAATTTACAGAAGATGTGTTCATGAAATCCATGCAAACATTGTTTTACTTCTAAACGCAAAAATAACGCTGTTTTACTCATGTTAGCTAGTAGATAGGTGGTATATTGGTTTGGTATCTGTGATATCAGAGGGTGTTCCCAAATATTATAATGGTCTGATATTAAAAATTTTGCCGATATCTGACACAAATTTTGTCTAAACTGTCTCAATCTCTAGTGTGTTCATAAAAACTCACAATGAGTAAAAATGGAAAAAACAATTTGGCTTAAAATATGGTTGTATGTTTACACAATTATCCAACAAATGGTTCTATATTACAGATAAAGTCCTTTTGTGAAAAGTTACTATGTGGATTTTACTTACCATAACATAGATTTGTGGAGCTTACTTTCAATTTCAAAATCTTAATGTCAGTATCGGAAGATTTTGGTTTTCAAACATAGCAATAAAACAGCAAATATTGGATATTGGTATCAGCTCCAGATATCCATATTGGACCACTCATACAAGTAGCATATAAAACAGTAAAATATACCAAAACATGTTTATCTGACTGTCCTCTCTTCTTTTTTGCTCAGTCGATCGGGGGACGTCATCGAACCGCTCCTGAAAAAGCAATGGTTTGTGCGATGTAAAGAGATGGCAGCTAAAGCAGTGCAGGTAAATCATGCTCTGTTAATCAGATCTTTAAATACACATCAAATTGAGAAGATGACATCAGATGTGTTCCCTTTATTTCAGGCTGTTGAAGATGGAGAACTAGAGATCATCCCTCAGTTTTACACTAAAACATGGAAGAACTGGCTCTCCAACATCAGGTGGGTTTTTGTTTTACAGTAAAATAAACAACACCTAACACTAAGAGGTGTTTTTGACCAGAAAGCTGCAAATTTACCTAGTTAACACTTGCCAAAAAAATTTAGAAACAGTAGATAAAGCTATTCAAACACCATATAGGCAGTTTAGTAGCGAAAAAAGTGTTTACTGTTTACTTCCACTTTTATACTTTTAATATAGGCTGCTAGGGGAAATTCAGTATCTGTCCTTTCCATTTTATGATTTATTTGGATTATAAAAAGTATTGTTGCATCCCTACTTAATTGCAGCTAAAAGGCTTTTTGTCATTGTTTATGCCTCTTGCTCTCAGCAGAGGGAGCTTTAACACTAATCTTAATCTTAAAACATGAAATACAAAGGTCTGATAGAGGCTTGACAAAAAGAAACTGACAAAAAAATTAACTGGCAAACTAAGACAAAAGTCACATTTCAGAACATGCTGGTAAATATCTAAATTACAGGGTTACCAGTTTATATGCAGAATAAGACCGGATCTGTTGTTGAATGAGGAGGAAGTTATGATACTTAAAAAAATGCAACCTCTGATATTTGCTAATTGTGTCCATTCAAATTGTGATTTCCATTCAATTGCAGCCCTAAAAGGTGGGCAAAAGCATGTTTCAAATCAAATGCAGGCTAAACGAATGTACATGTCCCCTTTAAAAACACAAAAAACACACTCCCTTTTGTGAGTGGTGATAGAACAATTGTGTCCGGTCCTTTCAGTGTCAGATGATGGATGAATGAAGCTTTGTATTAAATGTACAGCTAACAATGTGTCTGTGTGCTCCTCAGTGATTGGTGCATTTCAAGGCAGCTGTGGTGGGGACATCAGATCCCAGCCTACAGAGTGGAGCTGCCCAATTCCTCTGACAAACATGAGGTCTGTAAAATGTTTTGTAAAAGTCTGTATTTTGTTGTAAAGATGCAGAGAAGTGAAATGAATGCAGAAAAGCAGACGATAAATAGCATTGTCACAATACTAAAATTTCAAACTGTATTTCGATACTACGTAATAGACTCAGTACTCAATACTGATTCCAGTACCATGATGATAGTAAAAACACTCTTTATTTAAACAATAGAATGACATTTCCAACATTAAATCCTAGTACTTTCTTTTATATTACCTTGTGGTCTTATATCTATGTATGTCCATAGTGGTCCGTGGTAATATACACTGCCTGGCCAAAAAAAAACCTCACACACTCTAATATTTTGTGGGGCTACCTTTAGCTTTGATTATGGCATGCATTCGCTGTGGCATTGTTTGGATAAGCTTCTGCAATGTCACAAGATTATTTCCATCCAGTGTTGTATAAATTTTTCACCAAGATCCTGCACTGATGATGGTAGAGTCTGACCGCTACATAAAGCCTTCTCCAGCACATCCCAAAGATTCTCAATGGAGTTAAGGTCTGGACACTATGGTGGCCAATCCGTGCCATCAGGGAATAAAAAATCCATTGATGGAATAACCTGGTCATTCAGTATATTCAGGCCGTCAGCTGACCTCATTCTTTGAGCACAGACTGTTGCTGATCCTAGACCTGACCAACTGCAGGAGACTTGTACCTATTTGCTTAGTTAAATCCAGGTGGTGACTTTTTTTTGGCCAGGCAGTGCACTAGTCTATGTGGTCTTATACTTGTTCTGATACAGCTCTAAATCATTCTAAAGCTATTCAAGAAAGTTTCCTTTTCTGTCCTGTGAATGTGACTTTTTGAGTATCAATTCTTGTTTAAATGAATATCTAGTTCCAATACTAGTTTTGGTATCGATTAGTATTTGATTTTTGATACTTTTGTCAACCCTAACATTAAACCAGATATAGCTTCCTGTTTACGCTAGCTTTAGCCAGATCAGAGTGCCACAAACTTGGAATTGACTCTGTGCACAACTGCTGCATGATTGGAAAAATATATTAATCTGTCAAATGGACTTTCACCCTTTTCTCAGAACATTCTGTTGTGTGTTTTACAGCATTGGGTTTGGGGCCGGAGTGAGCAGGAGGCCCGTCATAGGGTCTCTGTCAAATATGGAGTCAAACCTGAGATTATCACACTAACACAAGGTGAGCAGCTAGGGCCCCGGTCCTGATTTTGAACAGTGAGTTGTACACATAGTTTACATCTTTATACAGTCTATGGGAGTGTGATGTCAACCCATAGCCTTCAAGGCTAGCAGTTATAGTGGCTAATCTGCAACTAAGACTCTTATTTGGAAATCTGGGTGTCCAAGCCAATCAGGAGCAACATTGTTGAAGGAACATGCCTCTTCCCGCTTATCAATGACGCCCCATAGATGTCAATCAAACCTTTTGCTCACACTAGTGCGGAAAGAGGGCTCCTTGTTGGTCTGTTATTAATGTTCTTATCTTGATTTAGGGACAACATAGCAAATTAAAAACACCAGAATCATACAGAGAGGGTTAAAATGAACATTATGGTCAAAATTCCGACCCTGACACCAGCAGTTACAGAGAGAGGGGGCCATTTTCAATAGAAATAAACTGCTATCGGACCTTGAAGGAACCACTTCATGCCCATGATCACGTCCTATTTGGAAAGCGGCGGCTAGCGGGTTAGCTATGTCCATTTATACTACGGTATATATACAGTCTATGGTTGAACATTTTTTGTTGAATCTTTGTAACACTGCCCACTCAGTACTTTCTGCCACTCTGATATAGCAGCATGACGGGGAATCAGCTGACATTATTAAGACATTATTTTACCTTTATTCTTAGAGAACACTGTGCCCGATGGAACAAAAAACGGTGTCTCTCTGTTACCCAACAAAATGCTTTGTAAAATGCATAGGTTATGAATTTCAGTCTCAATGTTTTTCACAATTATATGCATCAAATATAACGAGTATTTGTCCTAAAGCAACAGTGTGTAACTTTCTGGAGATGGCATGTCACCTGTATGATTCCATGGAAATGGAAATTTAAAACTGTAGTTGTAGTATGTTTTTCAGTGCAATAAGGAATAATGAATTAATAAAAAAAAAATTTTAAAAAAGCTTTTATTTTAATCCTTTTTGGCTAAACCTTAGGGCCACAGTCACAGTTGATGTGATTCTTGTGAGTTGTGCTGTTTTCAGATCCTGATGTTCTGGACACTTGGTTCTCCTCTGGGCTTTTCCCCTTCGCCATGTTGGGCTGGCCTCAGCAGGTAGGAATCAACCCGTCCACAGGTTGCCAAGACAGAATATCTTAGATTGTGTATCTTTCTACCATGTTATAACATTGCTCCCTCATCAAAAACATGCCTGAAGAGGTATGTGTCATCCATGCATGATACACTACAGCTTCACAAACCTGATACGATGTGCAGTAGTTTCATTAGCAAGATGCCTACTTATTGTGTTGTCATGGTGCTCTGAAGGGGCAGCGACTTGCATGGAGAGCAAAGCCAGGGGTTAACTCGCGTCAAAAACAAAATTGAAATTGGTATGAAACTTGGACTTGAGTGACATTTTTCAAAAGAATAGAAGGTAATAGTGATCTAAATATACTTTTATGTTTTTGTAAACAGAACACATGCATTGCACATGCTGGTACTTTTATACATTAGATCTAATGCAGGAGTTTGTGAAAGTTATCTTTAATTGTTTTGAAAATGCTTTATTCGCCGAAAACAACATATTAACATGTTTTATAAGTTTTACTTTCGTTTTTGACACTCTCCCCTTCTCTTGCTCTTCTCGCCAAGTCATGCCCCCTTCAGAGTACTACTATCACATTATAATTGCTGTGTATTCTGCTAATGAAACTACTGCACATCACATCAGGTTTGTGAAGGTGTAGTGTATTATTTTGTATCCTACTTTTGTATATTTATAAATTGTCCTGCAGGAGCTTGGGTGACATAGGCTTGTGGGTTGAGGTTTGGAAAGGATTGTACTTCTAGCCATAAGGAGGGTTCAAAAAGGGCCCGGGAGAAATTCCTTACTGATTACTCATACTTACATGCATGGATGACATGTAAAACCTCTTTAGGTGAACAATGTTAAAACATAGTAGAAAGCTCCAGAGGTGATTCTGCATAATCCATCTTTAAGGTTATTTACACAGGAAAGCCCAATGAGAGTACCACATTCTTTTTCATAACATAGCACAAACAAAACAAGCAAAAATAATACAATAGCATTAAAAACCGGTGCAAACGACCTACGAGTGTCTACTGTCACGAGTTGGTTAGCCAGAGTTTTATATTATATTTTTAATGATTTATTTAGTTATCAGTTTTTGCTGCTATCTGCTAAATGAGTCTGCGGTGGGGCTGACCTTCTTCAATACTTGCTATGGTGATTTGAAGAACTTAACTGTCCACAGCAGATAATTGTCCACTAACATATGCATTTTTTTATTATTTATATTTTAATATTCTACCCATACTTTGTGATGACCTAGACTAAAGACCTGGAGCAGTTCTATCCAAACTCGCTCCTGGAGACGGGCAGTGACCTGATCTTCTTCTGGGTGGCCCGCATGGTGATGTTAGGGACTGAGCTGACCGGACAGCTACCATTTAAACAGGTAAACACAATACAGTTTGCACCATGTTTTATAATGAACTGTTGGTTGTACAGATTAAATGTAGTGGAACTAAAAACAAATCTCACATATCTACCTTACTTTAAGGTTGCACTATTTAATTTTTCCAATGTATTTGCAATACCTGTACCATACTTGTTCCACAGTATGGTATTAATCTTATAGTGCATTTATTCAACTATAGGTGTTTTTATCTTTAAAAACATTCATTCTTACTTGAGATGGGTCATCTCCACAGGTTTGACCTGTAAATTGGCAGGTGGCATCAGTAGTGGAGCTAGATTTGTACATGAAGCGAGTCAAAATGAACATGCTGTCGTTCATCATCATTTTTTTAAGCCATTTAATCACACATGCAATCACTAGTTAATGAATATGTCTTTGCAATGTTTTATGGATTGTATTTTATAATGACCATGGCGGGTACTGTGTATTCCAGTGTTTTCAAGATAAATTACTATGTATTTGGCCTAGGTTGTTTAATATGCTGCTACTTGCCCACTATTAATTGTCTCATTATCAGTTGCCAATACAGGTTTATAATGTAGTTTTGTGTTGTGCAAACATTATGCCTCCTTTTCTTATGATGTAATTTAGTTTTAACATAATCTCATAATCATAATCTCTTCTGTATGGCCAAAATCCCTGTGCTCATTTTGGACCCTCACCCACAGTTTGAGAACCACTGTTCTTAACCAGCTGTCACCTGCTGTTTAATCACCTGACTGAACGTTTATCTCCAGGCCAGACCTATGCCACCAACTCTATAGCCAGTGACCACAATACTGTCCACAAACCTCCGCCCTGATCAAGGCTGACAAGCATGTGCGTAATGGGGCAATAGAAAGACACATGACTGGACAGAATAGTTCAACCCCAAACAAGCCTAACTTACTTTCTGTCATTCACAGCACAGGGTAAACACTAAAATAACCATTCAAAATGAACATGCATTAAAGATAAAACACAGGTCACATTAATGGCACAAATGCAAAAGACTGCATAGCTAAACAGCAACAAAAGCATCATATAAAGACTCACCACGTTGTTCACTCTCTCCTGTCCTTACTATACTATTCAGTGATTGTCACGTTGGTCTCATTATAAAACTATAGCACTCTTTTGATGTTTGTTAACTCGATACTCAATAGACAGACCAACTTCTTTACTCTGCTCCGATAATCACTGCACTCAATTTACATTTCAGAAGGCAAAAACAAAACTTGTCCACTGTCTCCTACTGTAATGGTGCACTCAGGTTGTTTCGGTTCACAAAGGAAGCACATGTCCCGGTTTAACCAATGAAATGACAGAAAACACACTGGGGCTGTGTAAGAATGTAGTCACAGACACTCGGAACTTGGAGTTTTCGATCACAAATGTTTAATAAAGCCCTTTTTGAAATGTTTCAATTGTCCATGTGACCCCCGTGGCACTAGTGGTCACAAGTGCATTTATAGAACTGGCCACCCTGGCTACCTCTCTGGCTCTGCCACTGAGTGGTATCTCCTGACTGTGTCTATAGAAATAGTGTCTATAGAAGTAAAGTTTATGCCATACCGTGAAATATTAAAGGCAAAACAATAAAATCTCCATACAGACTAGAAGTGGTTAGAAGTAAGCAGCTCTCAGGAAAAGTTTCATCAGTCTTCACCAAAGTCTTGTTTTTATTTTAGTTTGCTCACATCTCTGCTAAACTTACTCAGTAGGATTTTCCACAAATTTTACTTGTACTTGAATTTTGACAGCTACTTTTCTTCTCTTGATTTCCTTAAAAGGGTCTGTGCTTAATTTCAAACCATGAGTCAGGAACATGTTTTAGTTTTAACTTTTAGCCCGGTCTGTTTAGTCATTTGTAAAGCTGTGATATTTCACCATGACACCAAAACAACTGTCTGGGATAGTGTCAGGCAGTTTTTTCCTTATAGTTCTCCAATGTCTGCTACTATTTACTTTTTGTCACATTTAAAAAAAAAAAAAAGCACTGTGTCGGAAAAGTCTCTGGGATAGTGTCAAGCTGATGGTTTCCGATTATTCCCAGCAAAATTGGATGATTTGTCTTTGGACAAAAAGATGACCCTATCAGTATCCCCTGTATCAGGTATTACTAAAATGCTTTGGTAGTTACACTGACTGTATGTATGTTTGTGTGTGTTTGGTGCCAGGTCCTGTTCCACTCCCTGGTTCGAGACAAACACGGGCGGAAAATGAGTAAATCTCTGGGCAACGTTATTGACCCACTGGACGTCATCCACGGCACATCTCTAGAGGTGAGCAAAACAAACCTCCACCAGCTGAAATAATAAGGAGCAGTCCTGCGTTTTTATTGGTCACCCCAAGACAGATAAATATCACAGCCAGGAAAAGCAGAGAGATGCCACAAGTGTTGTTAATGTTGTTAATATTTTAGTGAGAAGAAATATCACAATTTAATGATTATTCACCATTCAGGACAGCATGACCAAACAACAATAAAATCCTTCATTTTCTTTGATTCAGTATATGATGCAAGATATATGGAATTATGTAACAAAGAAAAAGCGTGAAATTACTACTAATTACTACTTTTTCAATATTTTACATTGAAATCCTCAAAGTATACAATATTTGCTTTGACACTGCAAACCCTTGACCTCTCTCATTGAAGCTTGAGGGTGAAGTCTCCTAAAATGGTTTTCACTTCACAGTTGTACCAATACCAAAAGTCCAAACCAGGGTTCAAAGCAAAGGTTGGCAATTTTGTAAAATTATTTTAATCTTAAACAAGTTTTGAGTTATTGGTTGTTTGTTACATTCCATATATTTGAGTATCGATGTAAATAATAATGGAAATAAAGAGGAAACATAAATTAAAAAGTGTGTCCAAACATTTGATTGGTAGCGTGTAATCATACATTTCAATTGACCAAATAATCTCTTCTGCAGTGGTAGTAACAGCAGTATCAAAAATAGTCCAGTGTTAGCTTGGGGAGGCTAAGATGAAGTAGTGGTTAGTAAAGATGTTTCCTCACTTACTCAAAAGTGGGTGATTTACTGTCTTGGTATCCTTGGGTAACACACTTTACCGCAAGACTGGTGCTGATTGGCAACAAAATGTCAAGAAATGTTTCTGCCAAGCTGTGGGTGTAGAAGGAGCTTTTACCTCTGAGTTTAGGGTGTGAATGATTCATTCAATTTAATATGCCTTTTTAGTGTCCAATAAGCAATACTGTGGCCCCGTAGTTTAATATAATTAGTGGTTATAGAAGCAGCCCTCATAAAAGTAGTTGTGCTAATAGTGATGGCTAAAGTGGAAGGAGTACAAAGTACACATGTAAACAATTAGTATAAAACTACTGCAATTAAGGGAACTGCAAATAAGATTTAGATTTTAAATTCCATAAACATGACCTAACTGTCCCCAGATACAAAGTAAACATGTTCAGATCAAATATAGCACTTAAGTTTAATGCTCATTTATTCTTAACTGCAAAATCATGGACAAGTTGTTTGTTATAATGTGGTGTTTTGGTTCTCAAGATGATTATCCAATCAGAATGCAGAAAGAGCCTCACATGGGTCTCTCATTTGTGTTGCCAGTTCCTTTGCTGAAATGCAGTTGGTTTAAACGCAAAACGCCTTTCACTAATCTGAATTGTCACTATCTAAACCCCAGTACCTGCAGCCAATCATTAATTAGTGCTGGTGCAGCCTCTGCAGCTGAGTGAGTTAATTATGGAGTTTCTCTATATACTGAGACATGTATGTGTTCACTATATGCAGGTCGAGACACTGGAAACCCAGATTCAGTTGTGGTTGCAATGCCTTTTTTTTTTAACTGTAAGAGTGCAGACTACATAGTATAGTATAGTTCCTTTAAAATACTTCAGTGAACCATATCATATATGACACAAATTTAAGTGACTCTGCATGTTTACATTAAAGTTAATAACTTGAAAGTATTTATATGCATAATTTAAAAAGAATATGCAATTGTAATGCAAGTTGGAAAAGAGATTTCTCCAGCAGTTTGTAACCTTAATTTGACTTATCCAAACATGGATATACTTTTATGCTATTACTCACACTTTGCCTACACCGAGTCCTCATGAGACTGTATTCACTGTACTGTGTACTGTACTGTATAACTGTACCCTCATGTTCCCTCTCAGAGCCTCCAGCAGAAGGTCAGGGCCGGAAACCTGGATCCCCGGGAGCAGCTGGTTGCCATGGAAGCACAGGTCAGCCCACCCTCACCCAGCTCAGTGCTTTCACTTGAAGCACGCTCCTAAAGCTTTGCCTGTGTGTTCCTCTGCTCCTCAGAACAAAGACTTCCCAAAGGGGATCCCTCCATGTGGGACCGATGCATTGCGCTTGGCCCTCTGCTCCCACAGGACCCAAGGTGAGGCTGAGGGCTTATCTCTGTCACTGGGCACAAATGGTATAGGCCTTAGTATTAGCACATTTATGCAACTTCGATTACCAGGTTTAATTGGTGGGTTGAATATTTTGGCACAGACGTTCTTGCACATTTCACATCCTGTGCCATCCCAGAAAATGTGGTCTAGTGTCCGGCTGCAAGATAAATTGCAATTTTAATGGACACAATTAGCAAATTGCAAAGGCTGCAGTTTTTGAAGTACCACTGTTCCCTCCACAAAGAACAAAATCTCCTGTCTTATTCTGCATAAAAACTGCTAACCCTGTAGTTTAGATGTGTACAAACACGTTCTGAAATGAGATTCCTGTATTAATTTGTCAATACCCATGGATAAGTTTAAACCATGATTTTTGAACAAAATACTATTATTAAACCAAATATAATTGCAAAAGTTTCCGAAACAGCAATAGAAAGATGTTGGTGCTAGGTTATAGTGTGAAAACTAATTTACCCATGTTGTAACTGGTCATGTTCATGTGAAGAAAAAAAAATAAAAATTAAGAAATGGACCAAAAAATAAGTTATTACATATGTACATGCAAAAATGAAGCAATATTTCCAAAGGCCATTTGCCATTTAGATATTATCCAGCAACTTGTGCTATGCTGTACCTGATTTTTCCCCCCATATATTTGATCTAAATCAGTCTTGTCCCTTAGCATACTGATTGTATGCATAAGGTAAGTGAGGAGTAACTTTGGACCACTGCAAACAGTTACAAATGAACTAGTTCAGTTTTTTTACATTTTTAAGACATCATGTACACGCCTTTAAGTTGAACTATATGTGTGATCTAAACTCCAGGACCACCATTGGTACATGCATCTCATTTCGGAAACCACCAGTTTCTAGTTGTTGTCAACATAAAAACATCTGAAAACTAATTAAAAATACTGATGATTTTATTCTAAGTCAAGTTAATGTTTACTATTTGCTTATATAAGGTGGCACAAACTTTTAAAAGTATTTTTAAATGTCCTCTTTCTATAAGTTCCGTTCACATTGTAGAATTTGAGGTCATAATCTCAAATGGTGAGATGTACTGTTTTTGAAAGCGATATCCTTAAAATCCATCCAACTTTGAACCTTACCAATATTTGCTTGACACTGCCATATGAATTTCATGGCTATAAGTGTTTTCAGCTGACAACAAGCATGCCTTTGGAGTTGAATGCCACTGCTTTTTGAAGATATTGTGAAGTTTTAAAATTATTTCACTTTGTGCTTTGGGCACATAATTACAGAGATATTAAACATAAACCAGGTCAACAAATTTGCGGTCCGACAGTGAAACAACAAATTCCACCATAAAATTCTGACTTCCAGTTCAATTTTAAACTGTAGGGATTCTTGAATGTTTTGATGCCACGTGAACACAAGACGACACCTGTTGCTCTGTACAGCACCTCTGTGACTGTGAAGGAACATAGCTATGTGACATCGGCAATAGTCTTTTGTGTTTTCTCTAATCTATGGATACCTGTGTACATTGAAATTCTCCACAGCAGCGTTCTTTCTCTACACCTCTTTAAGTGGAAGTGCCCAGCCGTATCACTTTTCTTAGAGAACAAATGCTAGCACTCAGGTTGAGAAGTCTAATGCTAATCTGTACCTACACTTCAATGAATACAGAATGTGACTGCTATGGAAGGACAGCAGCTCGGCCTGTCACAAACATTACTACACTGACTTCAATAAGTGATGAAGGGATCAATAATGATACTATGATAAGATTTGAGCTGTAGAGGGTTGAATAAATAACTTCTATGATGCTTTATATATACAAAATAACTACTTAAAGATGCTGTGCCTGATTGTCTTAAAACATGTAAAATAGAATTAGTTCATTTTACAAGGTTTGCAGTGGTCCAAGTTATTGCTCACGTACTCTGTGCATTCTGAGCATCCTAATAATTTACCGTGATGAGTTACAAGCGCTTTTCACAGATTTCACAGACCGGAGTTTCCCTCATGGTAATGCTAACAACAACTAGTATGCAAACCACATACTTGTTGCTTCTTGGAAAAATACAAGCTTTATAATTAGATGCAGACAGTGTATAACAAACCTATTTTAACCTAAAAATCTTCTGGGGAAGACACATTATGCTCAAATACATGGGAAAAATCTGGTACAGGCCCTTTAAGACTATCTTCCAAGTCCAGTTTCTTTAAAAAGTACTTTAATGTACTCTGTGCTCAGTGCTGGTTGTTTGTGTTCTCAGGAGAGGACATAAACCTGTCCATGTCCCAGGTCCTGAGCTGCAGACACTTCTGTAATAAAATGTGGCAGACTGTGAGGTTCACTCTGGGGGTGCTGGCCAATGGGACTACAGTGGAAACTCTGGAAAAGGTGCAGCAAATAAAACAGTCTGTTCTCTTCATGTATGATGTATTTAAACTGCCAAAAGAAGGAAAGTAAAAATTACGTTTTCAAATTAATTAGGACCATTTGGGAATTGTAATAATAAATAATAAAACATTAGTCTTATATAGCACTTTTCCAGAAGCTCAAAGTTACTTAACAACTCTGCGCCTTATGCATTCACGCCACACTCGGTGGTGCTAAGTTACCACTGGGGTAGACTAATGGAAATTGGAGCTGCAGCTATCCACAGGAGGCCCCAACAGCATGGTCCGACAGAGCAGCGTTATGTTGTGATGCTACTTCCAACAACTTACTATTAAGGGGCAGGCAGGACTCTGCTCCTAATACCTCATTGGGCTCCATAATTTTCCACCCTGGAAATCAACTTCGTTATTTTATCAAGTCATTTTAGATCAATATAGATGTTTTTTAAGATTCTAAAATGTGATTTTGTCATACTACCAGATGAGGGACAAGAGCCAGATTTCATTATTAATTTAATTATACTTTGCCATAAATATGCAAAAGATAAATACACAAATGCTGAACCTGATCTTTCAGGTCACTATATTAGAACAAAAATCTGCATTTTAACAATATTCATTTTAGCTGCCCCTCATCTGGCCAATAGAACACTGTGATGTCATCTGAAAGACACCAGTTGAGATTTGAAATTTCCAAATTATAACATAATGATTCACAGGTGTCCAAGATTATAACTACACTGGCTTGCCAAAAAAAGTCGCTACCTGGATTTAACTAAGCAAATAGGTAGGAGTCTCCTCCAGTTGGTCAGGTCTAGGTTCAGCGACAGTTAAAGAATGAGGTCAGCTGACACCTGAATATTCTGAATGACCAGGTTATTCCATCAATGGATTTTTTTTTCCCTAATAGCACGGGCATATTTCAAAATGACAATGCCAAGATTCATCGGGCTCAAATTGTCATCAACACTGACTGGAAATAAATCTTGTGACATTGCAGAAGCTTATTGAAACAATGCCACAGTGAATGCGTGCTGTAATCAAAGCTAAAGGCGGAACAACGAAATATTGTGTTTGACCTTTTTTTTTTTGGTGGCAACTTTTTTTGGCCAGGCAGTGTATATAGCAGACAAAAGCCCAGTTTGTCTTCTTTAACCTTATATAAAACCACTGTTCTGTGAATAATGTAATATTTCTTTTCTCCCTGTGGGTGTGCAGTTGGCTCCCCTGGGCAGGATGGAGCGCTGGGTCCTGTCGCGGCTCTACTCCACTGTGCTGCAGTGTGAGCAGAGCTTTGAGGCTTACGAGCTCCACGCTGTTACCTCAGCCCTGCACGCCTTCTGGGTCAGCTGCCTCTGTGATGTCTATATGGTGAGCCACACTAATGCTAACAGATGTGTCTCTAGTGATTTTGTATTGATAAAAGACATTGAAGTAGCGGTTTAACTGGGACATACCACTTGCACTAGCAGTGAAAAGTTTGGACACACGTTTTCATTTAACAGCCCTGTAGCCGATTTTTTTTCTAATATATTTGATCAAAATGTGTCTTCCCTCAGTACTGATATGTTGTAAAACATAACATATTTAGATCACCATGTGATACCTTTTATTGTTTTGAAAATGCTATATTCTCCAAAACAACATATTAACATATTTAATACGTTTTGTTTTTGATGCTCTGAATCCCTCCTCCTCTTGCTCCTTGCGCTCATTCACTCCCCCTTCAGAACACTATCACAGCACAATCAGCGTGCATCCCACTAGTGAAACTACTGCACATTGCATTAGGTCTGGAACACTCAAACATGCATGGATGACATATAAAACCCCTTCAGACATGTTTTTGTTCAGGGAATGTTATAACATAGTAAAAGCTCCAAAAAGTAGATTTTGCATAATGCCTCTTCTTTAAGGTCAAAATATGTCTGCCGTGTGCTGCCTGCATCTAATTTTAAGTGAGAAATAACTTTGGACCACTGCAAACCATTTAAAATGAACTAGTTTTGTTTTTCACGTTTTTCAGACTATAAAAATCAAGTACAGTACCTTTAAATTTTCCATGAATTTACTAAAGTATAGTAGATTTTGTTTACATTTGGTTCTATACGTTTTTATTTGTTATATGTTAAACTCCATATTTTCCACAATATGTGAATTGTTCCCATAGTTTATCAGCAGAGTGCTTGTTTGCTTGAACTATTACAACTCTAAGAACACATTGTCCTTTGTTTTTGTGAGCCAGATGTTGTCTATTAAACTATTCCAGGAAGGATAAGTAATTCTACATTGAGTCATGTTATCAAGGTGGAAGTGAATTTAGAAGTGGATAGTTGTATTATCAATAACATGTGACCTCAGAATAAACTGTGACATTTATGGAATTTTACTGTTTCGGTTGGAGTTCATTTAGGATACATCCCAAAATATTACAAAATGTAGTTAAAATAATAACACATTAATTAATAGATACTTCTATATGACCTAAATTCCAATAATCCAGATTCCACATATTGCTGTTTAGATAATTATTATAAAACATGGAACTATTCAGCAGCTCATCCCTTGCATAAAAATCTGAATGTCTGCAAATTCACCCAAAAAAATTGCCTGGTAAATCCAGACTGATAGCTCTCTGTATTTTTTGTACAGAGGGGTATCAGTTTGATCTCCACTCCCGCTGTCACACCTCAAGCCAGAACCAAACATGATCATGCAATCAGATTAGTTTATTTCAGTGATGCAAGTGAAACGAAGGAGCTCAGTGGTCATGTTTTATTTTGAACAAAATCAATTTACCCTCACCTCAAATGAACAGAGTTTAGTTCTTCGCTCATTAATTTAGCAGCGATATTTTTTTCCTTTCTTTTTTCCTCATGAGCAGTTATCTTTGTTTTGATATGGACAGACAACGCGTGTTCCTGATTGGCTCATCACACGCGTCAATCATACCAATCTGAACTCAAGTAGAGATTCAGTGGTAACCAGACTCACATCTTTGCAAAGTATTAAAGAAGTGTATATTCTGGATCCCAGGCAACCAAAAATATAACTTTAATTTATGTTGCATTAAAAGAATATGTTTTGTTTATAGTATAATTACAAGTTTATATCGAGAAATACATCTTTGTATTTTTTATAGTCATGGTGTTTAAATTACCTTTCTTCTTTAGCTTTTGCACGTAGATCATTTCTGTGGCTTAGCTTGCTTCATCAAACCTTTCCAGATCATTTTTGGTGTTATATTTCCTTGTCTCATAGAAAACAAGGTAACAATAATGACACTATCGTCTTGAATGGCTTCTGAATTAGCTTTGATATTCTGCTCTTTTCTTGTGTGTTCCAGGAGTACATGAAGCCCCTGTTGTCCCCGCACAAAGAAATGACAGAGGAGATGTTGGGGACAGAGGGGACCGTAGCCTGTAGCATCCTGTTCCACTGTGTGTCCACGTCCCTGGCCCTGCTCAATCCCTTCATGCCCTTCATCACGGAGGAGTTGTGGCAGCGCCTGCAGCCTCATCATCCTCCCTCCTCCAGAGCAGCTCAGCCCAGCCTCTGCCTGCAGCCCTACCCCTCCTCACAACAGCTGGTACTACACAAGCATACTGTTTAGTTTTACATAATTTGACATCACCAAATTGTATAGGTTTCCTGTTTATAGGCAACTTTTTACCATTCTAAAGATGTCATATTTTTTAATTAATAGATATGTTTTTTTTTAATTCAAAAAATGTAGTTACATTGATAATATTAATGCAATACTGTGAAACATTCCAGGCAAAGAAACATCTCAATGAACACAATTAGGTTATAAACTTCCATCCATACCATCCCTCAGTGGACTCCGATGGTTATAAGCTGACAAACATTTATGAAGAAATGGATCATTAGTTAATTTGGAAATTTTATCAGTCCAATCTAATCCAATCCAACTTTACTTTTATTGTGCTTTAAAAACAACACAGTTTACCAGAGTTCAGTATACCACAATAATTATAAAACTCAATAAAATAGACACAGATTGCCAAGTTGTGACAGAAGCAATACAAATAACTGTGTGACATGTAGCAGAAAAAGTGAAAAAATTCAGTATCTAGGCTTTATTTCCTCATACAATAGCAAATGTTCCCATAGTAGAACGAAATGAGTGTGTGCTATTGTGCTCTGCTAAAGAGGTCAGCCAACAGGTGTAGCCTCAGTACAAGTGTGTGAAGAACAGCCAGATGAGCTCCAGATAACATAACGAGTCAGACTGCAGTGTGTGTTAAACATGTGAATGAAACAAACACAACTCCAGATACGTTTTTGATGAGAAAACAACAATATAACCGAGATCAGAATAGTGGAACATGGAAAACACAATGTTTTCCACCACCAAAATGTCAGTTAAAATGCCTGCTTACTATCAAAATACCGGCAATTGTAAATACTTTCTATACTTTCTATACTATACTTAGAATATGATTTCATATATTGTATAGTTTAACATTTATACAGAAAAAAATCTAGTCATTAGTTGCCTTCTGGCTCCTTGGCCTGTTGTGCTTTTAAAAGATTCCTCACATGCTTGTCTCTATGGAGTTGTTATTACACAACGCAACCAGGCCAAGATACAATTCAGATCCGTAGAGAGCTGCTTGCAGATTATTATTTTTTTTGCACAACAGATATGTTTAATTGGAACATTCCAAGCAAACCAATAACATTTTTTTTGGAAACAAGCAGTTTTCCAGTTTGCACAACCCCAAAATAATACCTTAAAATTCTTACTTCAGATTTTCTTAAGATTATTTTTTTTATATATATATCAGAATCAGAATCAGAATCAGAATCACTTTTATTGATCCCCGAAGGGAAATTCTATTAGTTAACAAATGCCACAACCACAGGATAGAATTTAAGAATAAGAATAAAAAGTCATTTAAATAAGAATAAAATTGTGCAATAAGAATAAGTGTCATGCAATAAGAATAAAGTGTCAGTGTTAAACAAAATAAATAAATAGATCATCACACAAAATCACAAACTATTTACATCTATGTACAAAGTGGAATTTATATATATATATTTGTTGATGCCATTTTTTTACTCATTAGTTATTGTTGGAGAATTTTTATCATTTTAACACAACATAATGTCTAATACATGTATAAAAAGAAACCTCTAAAATTAAGTTTATAATTTTGAAATCAAGTCATTTCACATCATGGCAATCTGTTTGCACTGTCATATTTTTCTGACCCCACTGACTTGTCTCTTCATTCATTGCTTTGTTTTTGCCTGCCTGATGTTTCCATGTGTTTTGCTGATGCACTGTGTCTGTATCTGGTCTGCTTCCTGACAGGCGTCCTGGTACTTTCCTGATGAGGAGAGGGACTTCTCGTGGGTGCAGGAAGTGGTGAGGGTGGTGAGGGCACTGCGAGCTCAGAGCGGACTCACCAAAGACAGACCTGCAAGTGAGTCCAGTCTGTTTAATTTCATGTGTTTTTACCTTTTATATGTTTTATATGTACAGGCCCACACCTCTTGTACAACGCTCAGCACATAAGCCTAAAGTGCATATTTTAAAGTGCCTATGACAGATTGGACTACTTATTTTACTAAAGCATATTTAAGATCAATATATTTAAAATTTTACAAATAAATATAAAACATTTTCCCAGTCTGGCAAAAGTTCAAAGTTATACTATAACTTTTACTTAGCAACAAACTCCTCTAATCTACACAGAAATGATCATTTCAATCATCATGTGCAATACTTAAGTCACTTGTGCAATACTTAAGTCACTTTACGAAGATGTTATATTAGAGTCTATTTTTAGTTTATTTTTAAGTATATTTTTTAAATTACTTTAAACTATTTATCTATTATCTTGTTTTATTGCATGTACCATTTTCCTTCTGTTCTTTAACTGTGCGATGCAATACTGGAATTTCCCCACTGTGGGACTAATAAAGGCATATCTTATCTTATCTTATTTGATAAATAACATGATATGAAAACACCTTTATATTGTTGAAATAATGCTTAAAGTGTAAATTTTGCCGAATTTTTGGATAGGATTGTCCCTAACATGATGTCATCAATATGGAACGGAACATACAATACCTAATTAACTTTTCTTCATAAACTGCTTTTTCATTGGTGTAAAACTATCATTTATAGTTACAACAGGTAGTATCCCACCAATTTAAAGTTAAAATTTGAGAATCATTAAAACTTGCCATACACACTTTAAATGTAGTATTCTGACTGAAAATGACCACGTTACAGACATTAGTTACCACATAGCTGGGCAGTTTATTTACATTTTTTGAAAGGTCTACGTTAAAAAAGAATGGACAGTTTATTTCTGCAGACAGAGCAGACATCAAACTGGGCGTGTCTGTTGAGCTCTGTAGGAAGACGGTCCAACACAAAATGATGACAAATGTTGCCCCGAACCCCTCAAGTCTATGTTTTGTTGACCTTTGTGTTGGTGCAGGAAACAGCTTTTCACTTTATGAATCAATACAAATCTTCTGAAATGAGCTGAGAATCGATACCCAAAGGAAATGCCAGACACATGCGTTTGCCACCTTCAGGAAGTGGTAGGCTCAATAACAACAAGAGAATCCCAAAGGTCAGACAGAGAGGAGAGAGGGAGGAGAAAGAGAACAAGGGGGGAGAGGAAGGGCAAGAGGGAGAGATAAAGAACAGACAGAAGGTGAGAGAAAGAAAGAGACATGTGAAAGGGGAGAGAGATTGAGAATGAGAGCGATAGGAAAAGGGAGGGAGAGTGAGAGAGGACAGAGAAAGACAGAAGGGAAGAGGAGAGGGAGAAAGGGATGGGGTGAGAGATGGAGAAAGAAGGGTGATAGAGGAGGGAGTAAAAGAAAGAAAGAAAAAGGGGGAGAGAGGAGAGAAAGGAAGGGAACAGAGAAAGGGGTTTGATGGGAGATGGAGAAAGAAGGGAAATAGAGGAGGGGTAAAAGAAGGGAGAGAAAGAAAGAAAGAACAGGAGGGCAGAGAGGAAGGGGGAGAAGGGAAAGAAAGGGAAGGAGAAAGGGGTTTGATGGGAGATGGAGAAAGAATGGAGATAAGAGGGAGAAAAAGAGACAGAAGGAAGAGAGGACAGGAAAAAGAGAGAGGGAGGAGGTATCAAAAGAAAGGCGAGAAAGATAAGGGAGATTGAAAGAGTAATGTATGATACAGAGGAGGGAGTGAAGGAAGAGTGGGAAAGAAGAAAGGGGTAGATTGAGAGAGAGAGAGTACTGTATGATATAGAGGAGAGACAGAAGAAGTGAAAAATGGGAGAGAAAGGAGAGGAAGATTGATAGAGAAAGGGAGAGTGAGAGGAGACAAGACAAGCACGTCTCTTTCATTGCAGTCTGGGGGCTTTTATTAGACCCACCTGCATCATAAAAAACTATTGAACTTCTCAAACCCGTCACACAGCTTTGGTTGGAAAACTCCAGTAAATTCCAGTGATGGCTTTTTAAATGCATGCTGTGTTAAAGGGACAGTGTGAAAGTGGAGTCAGTGATTTCTAAGTCCATGATCATCTCCCAAGAGTACACCAAGTGCTAGTGAAATGTGTACTTCTGAAACAAGGGGAAAAAGATTAATAGCTTTTATAATTGATTGGATAGAATTTACTCAGGAAAAAGTAAATTAAAAAGGGCAAATTGCCAATTAAAGCCCCTGTACCCGATTTTTTCATATATATATATTTTTTTGAGCAAAATGTGTCTTGCCCCGATACATATGTATTGTTTAAGTAGTAGATTAGTGTCTGCATCTAATTAGAAAGCCTTTTCTTATTTGATAGTCAGGAAGTGCGTGTTAGCATGCTAGTTGTTGTTAGTATTACCGTCATGGTATTTAGATTGATCCATGCAGCTTTGGTCTTGAGAATTGTGAAAAGCTCTTATAAACTCATCGCAGTGGCTAATTAGGATGTTCAGAATGCATAATGTAAGTGAGGAATAATTTGGACCACTGCAACCTGTTTAAAAGGAGCTAGTTGTTTTTTACATTTTTAAGTAAAAAATCACGAACATTGCCTTTAAGTCAAGTAAATAATACATAAGTTATGGTTCATATAGTAAGGTAATGTTCTAGAGGGTATGAATGAAAAATTCATATAAAAACTAAGAATAATAAAATATGAGGTGTGGTATAGTAGTATCCCTGCATAGTGATGCTTTGAGCTTTGTGACCTTTGTAGATTATTGATTTCTTTTGTATATAATTTTTTGACTGTGCACATCCAACCTTTTGCACCAAGGTGGTATATATGGGACTTACATAAACTAGGCACGGTCTGACCAGGTAAAATACAGGACTAAGTTTTATCCAGGACTAAACCAGTTTGGGATATTGAATTATTTCAGTGAGCACTAAGCCAGGTTTAAACTATGCATGTACCCTCTCAGCTTTATAATTAATAAACTTGGTATATTTACATAGCTAGAAAAAAATGGATAACTAGAATAATCGGATAACCCTGTACCACATTTTTCCCATATATTTGAGCAAAATGTAACTGTTGACACATTTTTGTCTTTACCCTATTAGTTTGGCCTTTTCAGATGTCAGTCAGAGATCTGATTATTCACATGTCACTTTAAGAAAAGACAAAAACAAGAATCTGTTGTTCCAAATCTGACAGTGTCCATGGTGCTGTATGTTGCAGTGTGGGTGGAGTGCTCCTCATCGCAGGCTCAGATCCTCCAAGACTTCAGCTCCCCTCTCAGGACCCTGGGCCGTGTGTCCAGTATCCAGTTCCTCTGTCTCCCCACACAAGGAGGAGACATGTCCCTGCCCCCCTCCCTCTCCGGTCCCCCTAAAGGCTGTGTGGTAGGAGTGGTCGACCACACATGCAGACTGCACCTGGAGGTCAAGGTACAGTGGTCCCTCGTTTATCGCTGCGGTTACATTCTAAAAATAACCTGCAATAGACGAAATCCACAAAGTAGTCAGCTTTATTTTTTACAATTATTATATGTGTTTTAAGGCTGTAAACCCCCCCCCCCCACACACACTTTATACACTTTTCTCAGACAGGCAGTAACATTTTCTCCCGTTTCTCTCTTGTTTAAACACTCTGAAATCTTCATATATTATATCCCCCTTCCTCGATGATCACTTTAAATTTGTTGTTCACATAACTCTGCTCCAGCGGTATCCACAGAGGAGGCCTCTCCCTGCAGAGAAACACTTAAGTCCAAAATGTTTCTGAAATTTGTCGGTGCAGAACGTTTCATCTACATGGTGGGTTTTGTCAGAGAGAAAACGTGCAAACATACAGCACTTCAGAGTCACACTGCAAGAGATTGCACGTTCCTTAGCCAATCAGGGACCATTGTACACTTGATATGAAAGTATCATTAAAAAAGACTTATCATGCAAAAACATTTTAAGAGTTTTTAGCCATTGTTTCACCTTCTCATTGACCCTTTGAAGTTGTATTTAGAGTGATGCATGCATCTCTGAGTAATTTTTATTCTCCTGTATTCAAGTCACCATTGCTCCAGTCTACCCCTTTTTTCACCGCCACCAGTATATGCCCACTGCTCTGTTCTTCTTAATTGGTTATACATGTAAGATTTGGCAGCATCGTGTAGTCATTTTGGCACAAATCTTTAAAAATCTGCTCCTTGATAGCGTGATCTGTAGCTATCCACAACAGGAGCCAACAACTTTGTGGTACTTTGTTGTAATGATGTTTGTAGTGATGTATTAAGTCTTATTAGTTAGTAATATTGCACTTTAAAATGTCCAAGATACAGCATAATGTTCTACAGATATCATAGATGTTGCTTCTTTAAAGATGTAAACTATGGCTGTGTAATTATTCACAGTTTAAATGTCAATTAATTCAACACAATTAGAAAAGATGTGCAATCAAAGAAAAAACTTATTAATTTGATTAATTAAATTCTGTTCTGAATAATATAAGCTAGTTTTGCCCCTCTCCAACCTGACTGAAGCGAAATATGGCAAATTTATGGTCTTTGAGTCTATTATTCCACCTCTGCAAGTTACCTTTTACACATTAAACTTGAATAATTGTTTCAAATAATGGTGATTTTAACGAAGCTAACAATTTCTTAATTGAAGAGCTCTAATTTAACCCGAAATTGAGGAACAAAAGGACTGCGATTGTAGCAGTTTGTCTTTCGACTGGTCAGTTTAGATGGTAAATGCTTTAAATCGCTATTAATTTGAGTGATATTTATTTCTATGCTAATATATATCTATTTTAGTATCAATGAAATGTTTCAGGCAACCCTGTGTGAATTATTCAAAAACAGCAGTATTCTGTATTTTTATCTCTGAACAAAGATTAAAAATTCAAGGAAAAATCCATTAGCTAGTATTCATTATTCATTACACTAAGTGACCTGCTTTTGTAAAATGTCTCATACATGTCTTTTCTTTGCCAAAGGGGGCTGTCCTATAGAAATCTGAAACTGACAGACACTAGATTAACATGTGTAGCTCTTGTGATGTTCTACGATCAATCTGGGATGTGGAAGTGTTCAGATAGATACTTTATACTGATTGGCCAAAGGATCACAACAGCAGAAAAGAAGCAAAATTAAACTTTATGCTTTTTTCTCAACTGGATTTAACAGACCTCTTTTCCTCCTCCTCTGCTCTGAACTCACACATTCATCTTGCTTGCTTAAATTCCTGAAATTCTGCTTTCGACAACTTCCACAGGATTTGCTGTAGCGATGTCAATAATAACCTTTTTATCTTTATCTGGTATATACAAAAATGTCTATTTAATAAGCACTGTCCCTGAAATAAGTACATACATATGCACATACGTAGCCTACAGAACATTTGTGCATATGTCTACCTCACGCAACCAGCCAAATCTTTTTACGTAGGAGATCTAGACAAAAGTGTTTATTATGTTCTTATTATGTTTTCCAGAGTGGAGTAAATGTGGAGAAGCAAATGGTTGAGCTCTCCCAACGCAGAGACAGACTCAGACCCAAACTAGAGGAACTCCTCAGTCGGGTCCACTCCCAGGACTCCCACACAAAAGTCCCCCCACATGTCAGAGACGCGCTCACCAAGAAGGTAAGGCTTTGTTTCTATTTAGTTATGAATGCATTATGAATGCACTAGGATCAATATGATTATCAAATGTATATCTAATCATGTCATAATAATTTGGAATGTAACAATATAACAATAGGCCTTTAAACGGGTGTTTAAATTGCTTGGGTTTTGTATGAGAAAAGTAGAAATATATAAACCATGTTTCATGGCCCCTTTTCAGAAAAAGTAGCATAAGGAAGTGTTAGAATTTTATTGATTAATTCAGTTAGTTTAGCAATTCATATTTTATTTTTCTGATAAAAAAATGCAATTCATTTTCATAATATATGCAAATGGGTCCAACCTTACTCAGCAACTTTCTTACTGAATATCTATTCAGTTACAAAGTGTGCACTTGTACACACAAAGTGTCAAAGATGAAGTGACAAAATGTTTATAACTTATTCAAGATGTTTAAGTTGGTGTCACTATGGCTGCTCTAGAAATGGGGAAAAACAGCTGCTTTTGGCTATGAACATTTTCCACAATGACTGCGCACACAAATAAATGTGTAGTTTATGGCTCTCCAGCAACATCAATAACATTTCAACGGCTTTGTTTGTACATTTGCCCATCTCACTGTTCCCCGTTGAAACCAACTATTTGGGAATGTAACAGTATCATAGTTTCATGTTATATTAATAAGATTTGCACCCACTTGTCTATAGCAATGTTATTGCTTTGCCTGCAAGATAAGTTTGCCATTCTGTAGAATTTCTCTTGCATTTATTAAATTACATTTGCGAAACCTTGAAAAAACCTTGAAAGAAAACATGCATTCTTCTTGATGTTAGTATGCATGCCTTTCCACACCTGACCTGTAAGTTGTCTTCAAGATAGATGAATCTCATTCCATACCGTGGTACTTTCCAGACAAAGCAATAACATCTCCATCCATGGTGACAAGCGGGTGGCCCTCCACCAGAATAGTTACATAGTGCACCTAGTGTAAGTGTCTTGCTCAAGGACCAACTTTTAGATTAGTGGGTAAACGTCCAACATAATATTGTTGGTGAAAAAATAATTAAGATGAAAACTGGCT
The DNA here is from genome assembly GCF_009829125.3 of Periophthalmus magnuspinnatus. Lineage (NCBI taxonomy): Eukaryota > Metazoa > Chordata > Actinopteri > Gobiiformes > Gobiidae > Periophthalmus > Periophthalmus magnuspinnatus. The sequence goes on from NC_047136.2 coordinate 16,802,897, forward strand.
TTATTTTAGTTCCCACTTATTCTTTTTCTGACCTGCCAACTGATCTGTCTTCTTGTCCAGGTGTCAGCCCTGGAGCAAGAGCTAAAGAACACAGAGGAGCAGCTACACCAGCTGGTCCAGCTCAGCCAGGACCACACACAACAATCACAACAATGAGTGTGTATGTATGACAGTATGTATGACTGTGTGTGGGTGTGTGTGTGGGTGTGTGTGGGGTGTGTGTGTGTGTGTGTGTGTGTGTGTGTGTGTGTGTGTGTGTGTGTGTGTGTGTGTGTGTGTGTTTCAGACAAACTTGTAGTATGTCTGAAAGTATGTTTGAAGCTCCTCCACTGTTTACTGTGCTCCTCTGCTTAAAGGACTGTACTGTATCTTTGGATCTCATAGTCTATTATAGCACTGCATTGTCTTACATCTCTTTGCATGTGGTAGGCTGCTGTGGTCTAACAAATGGAGAGTTAATGCTTCCTCTATGAGTGCATCATAATTCATTTATTTTTTATTGAATACACAAGTGCATAGGAAACTGTGCAAAGAATCATTGCAATAAGAAGGAATGATTAAGTTAACAATTTTGGAAAATGTATACTCAAATTCAAAGTCACAAACATATTGTTTTTCCATCCATAAATGATTGAGTGATAAAACATGAAATACCAATACATGCATATAAGCGAGTATTTAAACACCAAAATGACATCTCAACAATTTGTCGTAAAGGACACATATTGTGCAAAATGTACTTTGCTGAGCTTTTTTACCATGTTACAACGTTTCCACATCAAAAACATCCCTAATGTAAAATTTTGCTTCATTCACTTATGTTATATTCCTGTTTAGGAGGCCTTCTTGCTCTGAGCCTCAGAAATCGCTAAATTTTGACTGGATTGTGATGTCACTGGTAAAAGTCCAGAGGTCTGCTCTGCTTTTTAAAGCTTATAAACTTCTGAGCATGTCTGCTGCCAAATTGTCTTTATTACAACTGAGGTAATTTTCATTAATGTCAGTGTGGTCTGTGGACCGACACCAGTGCACAGTAGATTTCTTTGTGTACTTTACTTTTGGGTTAGCTTTGTTCACATATATGCGGGGGTCTTTTCTTCCACTTGAGGCTAAACACACCGGACTGTACGTGCTGGTGGCAAAAGAGGAGAAAAAGGTTTTGGAATGACAGGCCCAGTTCTCACCAGCGCAGACAGAGGCAGGAGGAGACTGTCGCTGATATTAAGTTGATCCAAATTCCCTCGTCAGACGAACGTGTCAAACAGCAGCAGTGTGAAAATGACCTGAGTGCTGCTCATGTTGCTGTTGGCTATTTTTTTTATTTTTTTTATTTCCTTTTTTCCATGGTTTATTCCCAGAGCTGCCAGTAGAGCGCAACTAATGGAAATAATCAAAACATTCATTATTTTAAATTAAGTAACATTTTAAACTCAAAACCATGTTTAAAGTTAATAACATGTATTTATTAATATAAGAGACAACTTTCTTTTTGATATTGCCAATTTCATGTCCAAATAAAAAAGCTATATTTAAATGTGTTTGGTGTACCATGATGGAAAATACTGATTTTGGCTCCCAAAGTAATATTCAGAGTAATGCTCAGAATAATGTTCTACACATCAATCTATAGAAAATTAATGATCACAGTAGCACACCGGGTCTTGGTTATAATTCACTAAACATGGTGCGAAAACCCTAAATTAAGGAAATGTGTTTGTCTTTAAGAAAAAATCTACTGTCTATAAAGACACAGGAAGCCACATATAAAAGTAGTAAGTGAGTACATGTGTAAGTGAGTTACATGTGTAAGTTATTTTGAAATGCAGCAAGTGCAATGCAGTGTTCTTCCCTTAGGCCAGTGGGTCCCAAACTTTTTTATATTTATGTACAACCTGTGGAGGAGTTCAAGTATCTCGGGGTCTTGTTCACGAGTGAGGGAAGGATGGAGCGTGAGATTGACAGGCGGATCGGTGCAGCGTCTGCAGTGATGCGGTCGCTGTATCGGTCCGTTGTGGTAAAGAAGGAGCTGAGCCGGAAGGCGAAGCTCTCGATTTACCGGTCAATCTACGTTCCTACCCTCACCTATGGTCATGAGCTTTGGGTAATGACCGAAAGGACAAGATCGCGGATACAAGCGGCTGAAATGGGCTTCCTCCGCAGAGTGGCCGGGCGCACCCTTAGGGATAGGGTGAGGAGCTCGGTCACACGGGAGGAGCTCGGAGTAGAGCCGCTGCTCCTACACGTTGAGAGGAACCAGCTGAGGTGGCTCGGGCATCTGCTCAGGATGCCTCCTGGACGCCTCCCTAGGGAGGTGTTCTGGGCATGTCCCACCGGGAGGAGGCCCCGGGGAAGACCCAGGACACGCTGGAGGGACTATGTCTCTCGGCTGGCCTGGGAACGCCTTGGGGTCCCACCGGAGGAGCTGGAGGACGTGTCCGGGGTGAGGGAAGTCTGGGAGTCCCTGCTTAGACTGCTGCCCCCGCGACCCGGCCCCGGATAAGCGGAAGAAAATGGATGGATGGATGGATGTACAACCTGTCTACCTAGACAGTTTGATACACATTTTATATATTCTATACTCCATTTTATATTCAAATTTAGCATATGCTTTACATCTAATATTTAGACTAGCCTGGTAGTTCATAATAATCTTGTTTTATTATTATTATTATTATTATTATTATTATTATTATTATTATTATATAAAGTAATGTAAATTTTACCATAAAACTCTATTCGTACCTCTAGGTCATTCTGCCTCGTTTGGAAACCACCGGTATCAGAACAGATGCATTAATGATGATGTAAAAATAATAAAAATAATACTTCATTGCTGGGCTCTCTAAAATGTCACAGTGAATTTGAAAATAGTAAAAGCCTAATCTGCAAAGGCAGTCTCGGAAACATTCGGCAAAACTCGGCGTCTCTACGATTTTGTAGTCCGGAAGTGTATATAGTTGGTTTGGCGTAATCTAGCGTCATCGCTATACATCAGAAAACACATCCAGCCAGGCAAACCCATGGGCACACCACCAGGCATCCTCCAGCGCAGCCAGCTGGAGTGAACCCGGAGCCAGCGAAGAGCCGAGCCGAGCCAGGGCGCGCTGATTACGGCATAATGTGCACTTTACCGCTCTGAGTGGGTATACAACCACAACCAGACACCGTGGCCCTGGCTCACATTTAACACGGCTTCCGATCCAGAAGCCGCCGGGATAATGGGAAGCAAATGTGCGGATGCTGCTGGGCGCACACCGGGGAGAGATGTGCTATGAACGTGACTTCGTGGGGAACACACATCGGGCACGGCGCGGCTAGCTCCTGGAAACTAGCTAACCCCCGGCCGGACTGGTACCCCCTTTTCCCCGAGAGGATGCGAGGAACACGGCGTTGTTCCGGGAGACATGTGCGAGGTGAGTGAGCCAGTCTCCAGCTCTCAGCCTCTTAAGGACCCGCTGGGAATGAACGGACGGGGAGTGAATGAGAAATCCCACTCGGAGCTGTTAGCAGGCTAGCTAGCAGCACAAATCCAGTTAGCTTGTTTTAAAGATATATGTGATATTCTATGCGTGTGGGAAAGCAATAAGTAGAAAGGGACAGTCGTTGCAGACAACACTAAATTGTGCAAGATGTGTTAATTTGGTAATTGGAAAGATGGTGGACGGCTATGTGTGGCTGTTTTGTGGTTAAATAGCTTCATATCAGGCAGGCACCCGTTACATTGCACACATAGAATATATATATATATATAGTCAGTCTATGATTGTTCACAAAACGTAATAATACATGGTAAATAAATCTCGTCAACAATTCAGAAGCTAAAACAATACTGACAATCTATTGCAACTGAGATTATAAGTAGTAAACCAGAGGGCAATGAGCAACAGGCATAGTTATAATAAGTTAGTTTAAAAAAAAAAAAAAAACATGATTATTTTCAATATTGGTCATGTCAGATAAAAATGCTACCTTTTGCTTGGTTTTCCGGGTTGACAAACTTTAAATAAGTTGAAGGGATGTTTGACGCCACTGTTGTTTTGCATCATGTCATTTAAAGGGGCATTATGGGACTTTTCTGTTGGAGGGTCTGCTACCCGCTTGTCTTCAGAGAGATGGCATTGCCTGGAATGTTGCACAGTAGGACTTGCAGTATCCACTAAACATATCAACCTAGCATTTATTCATACATATGTGTTTGTTCATTGAAAAACATGCATATTTTATGGTTAGTGGGGTCTCTTCTCCACAGCCTCTCCACAGTTCTGACCTATAACGTGACCTGTTGGCATCACCTGCTTATCTTCAAGGGTTATGTGGTTAGATATTATAAAACTTTGCATTTTAAAATATTTCATTTCCATTAAATTGCATTATAAATTATGTACCTATGTACCAGAAATTTAAAGTCTCATGTTGTTTTTGTGGCCGACAGCATAGGAAAATTCTTGTCGCTTTCTGAAAAAAAAGAAGGTTCTTCCTAGAACATCAACAACTAGTAGATTACATTAAAAAAAAACTTGTAGTATGTCTGAAAGTATGTTTGAAAATTTAAGATCATACATTTGTAATGTGGGATTAATGTTTCATGTAACATGATATTATTATACTTGATATATTATACTTTGACCTGTATGTTTTTGGGGGTGCCAGTGTGGCACGATAATGTCATAATGTACTTTAATGTCTTTGACGTGGAAGTGTTATGCTATATGCATTTTGTAAAAAGACGTGTAAGACGTGTGTTAAGAAAGACCAGATCAGCATGCTGACTTTGTCTTCAGTGAACCCAGATAACATGTACATGTCTGTATATTCCAAGCTAATTATTAAGAGAATGTGACGTGTGCTACTAGTATATAGAGCCCATTCTGAAGATGTAAAATCGGGAGATTGTGTCGAATCAGTTTGAATGATGCCTGTGCCGAAATAAAGAACCTGGTTTATGGATCTACTTGAACCTACTGGATTTTTGTTTGCGGTGTGCCTCCAGGAAAAGCTGACAGTAACAGTTAAAATTGTCAAATAAACTTATAGATCTACCTTGCAACTTTTCTTGTGGAGTCCACTACCTGTTTGTCTCCACAGAGATTTCATTGCTTTTTACTAGAGCATTCCACACTATGGCATTAAATATATCCATCCCTGCAAAGATAAGTAGGTGTAGCCATCAGGTTACAGGTCAGATTTGTGGGGAGGCGAGCTCCCTCACAGTAAAAATGCATGTGCATTTTCAGCATTAAAAACACTTGTAACTGCAAAATAAATGAGCTTAATACCATACTATTACATTTCCATTGAGACAAGTAGGTGGTGGAAAAGTCACCAAATTACTGAAACAAATGAAACAAATACATGTTTTTGACAAGCAGATACAACATAACACAACAGTTAGCTCAAAACATCCACTGCAGATAAACAGACCATCCCCTTTTAAAGTGTGTTTGTCCAGCTGAACTGTAGCCTATTTGAACCCTTGTCCAGCAGCACATGTCTCCGGTCACCATGGCAGCAGCTGGAATTCCTCTGTAAACAGCTGTCGCGCCTATGTCCCGCTGCGTCCCCCTCTTCGCTGCGCTGTGTCAACCCGGAGTCTATATACTATAGATGTATAGATGCAAACTGGGAATCTCCTGGCTTCTCCCACTCGATTCCAGGTCAGCAGAGCCATTAGCCGCCATGCTGGATGCCTGACTATGCCGGTTTCTGGCTCAAGGGCTCTCTATAGGGTTGCCAGATCTCAGGACAAAAACAGGCTGCTAAGAATGAAAAGTAGTGAGCCCACTGCTAGAAAAGTAAGCCAGAATATGTGCCATTCAACCATATAATAATGATAATAATAATTAGGCCTCAGTGGAAAAATGTATTGCGTTGGAATTAGAGTCACAATACAAAAAAAAACCTCAATTTCGATAGTAAGGAATAGACTTGATTCTCAATACCAATTTTGATACCTTGATATGGAAAAAAAACATATCTAGACAATAGAATGTCATTATCAACATTAAATCGTCATACTTTCTTTATATTACCATGCAGCTTTATGTCTGTGTAATCCGTCAGTCATCAAGGCACATTCCATAGTGGCAGATGTGGTCCTATAGCTTTACAATGATCTTGAGATGTAGCAGAACAAGTAATCAAGAAAGGTTCATTTCTGTCTTGATGTAACTTTTTTACTTTAATGTCATAGTTGAATGTTTAAAAACACAGTGGAGCACCTCCTGCGTTACCACGTGCCATCATAAGGTGGAGCAGAGTGTTTTCTGTTTGAAAGAAGAGAAGTAATATGGACACTTTTAAATATGCACTGTCTAACATTTCAGGTAGAGGGCCCTGTTTGTCTCCATAAAAATATTGCTTTGGATGTTCCACAGTACAGCATTAAAACATAACATGGTACAAGTGGATGGTGCCACTAGGTTATTATTAGTCAGGTCTGTGCAGAGGTGAGCCCATGCATTTTTCAAGATATTTTTGACAAATAGAAACATCCAGAATGGGAAAAAAATGTATACGTTTACTTACTGCCTTACTGTTGAACATTACAGACAAAGCAATAACAACTCCATGGAAACAAGCAGGTGGCAGACCATCCAATAGAAATGTTCCGTGGTGTAGCGTTTTAAATAAAATAGTGATATACATTTTCTAGAACATTTTCTGTTGCTACTGATTGAGTGTTAATTTTTAATAAGATATTTGGACAGTAAGGATATTGATTTAACTTTTGTTACAGTAGTTACTAGGCCAATAAAACAAAAACTGACACACAACTCACTTTTGTTAATCAAGAAAACCAAAATTTTCAAGCAAGCCCAAAGTCACTGATAAGCCGCAGACCTGGCAACTTTGCGCGTCTCACTGATCCTGTTTCTACAGTGAGAGAGCGAGAGAGACAGAGGGGGAAGGAGTGCCTGGGAGGAGGGGGTTAAGAAGAATAGTAGCCTGCATGCTAGTGTGAAGAGCAACAGTTCCCTCCCACTTGGACATCCTAACTCTCTCTCTCTCTCTCGACTCTCTCCTGTCTCACACTTTTTGTGCTTGAAGACCAGACAGGACCGTGTAGGCTGGCAGTATGTTAAGTTGCTGGACTTGGGACAGGTAAGATCCAATGCTATGCTAAAGGGTTAATACTTTGGGATAGGTTTTTGGGTTAAAAAGTTTATCTCAGTCTTAGAAACCAATGTTTTAATGTAGAGGTGGGTAGAGTAGCCAGAAAATGAACTCAAGTCAGATTAACGCTACTTCAAAATAATATTAGTCAAGTAAAAGTACAAAATAGTGGTCCCAGAAATGATATATTATTTGGAGAAATTATATATATATACACTCAAGTACTTGTTAGAGTAACTGTCAGGAATAACATAATTTGAAGTTAATGTAATTGAATGGACAAAAAACTGTTGTCTTCCAAGTACAGACCACAAAAATGAGGAAACATTAAATCATATTTAAAGGAGCCGTGCAAGAAACACACACGCTCAAATAATTTCATATAGTCAGCATAAAGCTTGTCACTTGTAGACTTAGTCACAGTGGGAAGAGTAACCAAAATGTTTACTCGACAATGTTATAATGTATATTACTCAAGTAAATTCTACTAAGTACTACCCACCTCTGAATGTGCTTACAATTGGCATGGCACTTTTGTATTATTGGGTCAAACCAAAACTTCCTGCTCAATTTGATGTCAATTTAAGATATTTTTCAGTAGCTAAGGAAATATAGCAAAGCGCCTCACCATTTATTTTGTTAATTTTATCTTAGTTCAGTTTGTTTTAATTAATGTTTGGTTTAGTCTTCCCAGGCTTATACAGAGCTTTGCACAGTGTATTGCTTGACATTTATTATTGATTGGCTGGTAAAAAAAAAAAGCACTAGGTTTAAAGGTTATGTATTATTTTTGTAAACTTCTTGGACACTATGACATTGGTAGGTCAGATCTTTTCTTTTCTTTCCATTTTTTCTTTTTATTTTTACGTGGTAGATTACAAATACAAGATTCTTTTTGAGAATAACTCCATATGCTATCCACCATCTGTTTTTTTTCTTTAACAGATGGAGCGAGAAATTGGGCACCTGTAAAATGCAAAGTAAAACATAAAACAAAAATTCAGATCAGAGCTTTTCATGTATTTTAAAGTAGACCCATTGTGGTTGTGTCTACTACTTATAATCTATGAGACCTGTGGATTGTTATGTTATAATTTGGACATTTTAAATTGCAGTATTCATCTAAAACAACTCAATAAAAGAAACCAGTCCGCTGATTTCCCCATTGTAAAACTGCATTGCCCGATGGGAACAGACATCGATGTAAATGTCATCATACAACACAGCACCTCCTATGGATAGCTGTAAATCACACTAGCGAGTAGTGGATTTTTTTCATTTGCGCAAAAATGGCTAAGCGACGCTGCCAAATTCTATGCATATTACGGATTAAGAAAATGAAAACAAAGTAAGCACAGAGCAGTGGGCGTGTAGCGGTGACATTGAAAACTGGAGTGGATCGGAACAATGACATCTTGAAAATGGGAGTATAAAGATCACTCTAAATACAACTTTGAAGGGTAAATGAGAAGCGGAAACAACTATACAACATGATTAATAGTGCTACAATTCGATTTTGCAGAATAAGTCAGCTTTTACATGAAATAAAAAAAAATAGCACATTCAAATTGTCAGCCTGTTCAAACACAGTTGTTGTTGCCAGTAAAGGGTGGACTGGAGTAGAGCAGGATAAAGTCAATAGCTGCTAGACAGTGGGAAAACATTTTGGAAAAATAATTGGAGAAGTGGGCAGAGATGGGGTGTAGATGGGGAAAAAAATCAGACCACTCAAGCCTTGAATGTGCAACAATACATGATTACTCAAGCATGCTTGAATAAATCAAAATGCAACTCTAACCTAGTAAGGTCATGCTAAGGAAACGCTGTTGAAACATGGTTAAAAGCTCATAAAAGTCAACTGTGTGTGATATGTCACCTTTTAAACACAGAAGTGCTTCCTGTAAAATGGGGGCGTCATTTCAAGAGTTCAAGGAAAAGACTGACTAAATATGGAGGTTTGTGTCATTCACAACATTTGAGCAAACTACTCATTTTGACAAAGGGACATTATTACATGAAAAATAAAAATTACTAAGGGGTCTAGCACGGCAATAGTTACAGATCCATGGTTGAATGTTATGTGAACCCAGAGAAGCACTGTTTTGAATGATTGTCCTTTGGTTGTTATACTTGATCCCTCCCGAGTTGTTACTGTGCCTGTTCTGTGTTATCAGTTGTTGGAAGCATTCATAGGATTTCACACATTGTATGCAGAGATAATGGAGCTATCAGAGCTTGACATCAAATCCAGTGATGCCATTACAACACTGTGACCAGTGGAACATCAAATAAGCTGCTTTTGTTTTCACTAGTTGTAAGTAATTATTAATTGAATATTAATTGTGATAGTTAGCAAGCATTAAGTGCTAGGCCTCATTTTAACAATGTTCAACCAACTAAATTTGCCACGTCACTTACCTCTACGATCGTAAGTCACATTTCGTAATAAGATAAACATGCCTTATTTGCCTATTGCCCACAGCGTGTACACAAACATGTTTTCTCTGCCTGAAATGATGTCCCAATCTGCTATCTGAAACCCAGCATGCAAATAAAACTGCTTACAGCTGTGTTACATGAAACTCATTCAAATTAAAAAGGAAGATATTTAATTAACAGTAGACTTGTTTTATAGTCAGCATGTTATTTTAGAGTTAAGATTATTGTGAGAAACATCATTTTACATTTGGTTATACGTATGTTAAAGTTTTGAAATGCATACCACATTTCAGAGATTTCTTAATTTTACCTCTAAAATTCTCACAATATTGAAAACCTTTCTATTGTTACCTTTTTATATTCACAGTTCAATTATTCATGACTTACAGATGCTGTACTTGATTTTTACTATCTTAAAAATGTGAAAAACAGAACTACTTTACTGTGGTCCAAAGTTGTTATTCCTGAGCATCCTAATTATTCACTGTAATGAGTCTATAAGGGCTTTTCACAGCCCTCAGAGACCAGAGTGGAGTATTGCCGTGACAGTAAAGCTAACTAGCGTGCTAACTTCCTGATGATGGGCAATAAAAAGCTTTATAGTTACATGCAGATGCACACCAGGCTGATTTTTTTTTTTTTTAAATCTCAAGCGCTGCTACAATACATCAGGATATCCGTCAAATGTGAAATTACAAGATTAAGTTACCCACGAAACCACAGAAATGTCTTGTTACCCTTAGAAGAAATACAAAAATAACGAAATACTTTTCATTTTTAGTCATCTCTTTTTTAAGAATGTTATTTTTATTATAAATTATTAGCATAAGTTGAATATTTTCAATAAAACATTCATAATATTTATTACTTTAGTCTGTCCACTTGAATAAATTATAGTTTCCAGACAATCCCAGTGTTGTGTACCCCACAGACACCCATGCGTTGCTTACAGCAGATTATTGGCAGCCCTATATTTGTCGGCTCTAATTGGTTTATGTCTAATGCAGAGGAGCTCCTGTGGTGGCTCCCGCTAACCTTCACAGCTCCGCTAATGTTTGTTTAAACTAACAGCAGACGGTGGCTCTGCTAATGCACACGTGGCATTACTGACTGGCTAATGGTGAGCCAAACACTGTCCCAGCTAGAGATGGTCCGATATGGATTTTTTCTTAAGCCAGTAAGATGCCCGATATTTGGCTTGCTGGGGCCGATGACTGATATTTGCCAACACCAATGTTTCACCTTAAAATAAATTTGTGGGTGTTTCCATGGATTTTAAAGATGAAATTAAGATCACAAATTAACTTCACTTTTGTAAAAATAATAACATACAACCCTATTTTTAGTCTAATTGCTCTTCTATTTTTCCATTTTTACTCATGAGACAAATCTGATGTACTGGGGACAAACTAGGACTGGCACATGAGGACGCACAGACTGGGGCCAAACAATATTGGCAGATTCATTCGAAATTGACACATATCCACATAAACCATTTGACACTGACCAATCATGTCTCTGCATCATGGTGTGGTTTGAGTAAGTTTCTACAACTCGGCCTGCCACGATAACAAGTTTTGAAGTATGATCTACTGCTAGAGAAAAATCACACAAAAAATTGTAATATTGAAACTGTTTTATATGACTGACACAAAAACTCTAAAGCACTGAACATGTATTCTATTGTGTATTATTTAAAAAAAAAAATCCAGAAATTAGTTGTTAGTTGTAGTATCTATAATGTGTCATAGATGATCATTTATAAAAACAAACTAAAGGCAAAATGTCATGGGCTTAATACCACAAAAATATAAGGCCAGCACCAGATGAAGCAAGTGGAGATGGGTATTGTAGATAATAGATAAAGGTAAACGGCCAAGTCTAAACTTAATACTGGCCAACATAGACTTGAAAAAAACACACATACTGAAGTTGTATTATGCAAAATTGACTATGAAGAGCTTTTTACCCTGTTACAGCAATTACAGTGGTGACTCACTTGTATTTAGTGATTCATGTTTGAGTACGGTAATCTTTATTGTCCTGGATTCAAAGTACCACTGATTTCAATCATGAACTTTCTTATAAGGTTTTATGATACAAGATAATTATAAACTCTAAAAAGTATAGCTCAATTTTGACTTTTGAATTTTGTATTAGAAAAATTAATCTCTATTGAATCAAAATTGCTGTTTGAATGGATGCTATTAGCAAATTGTAATAGTACCATAATTTCCTCCACAAAAAAAAACTAAATATCCTGTGTTGTTTTGCATAACTGCTAACCCTGTAGTTTAGATCTGCACAAACATCTTCTGAAATGGGATTCTTGTGTTAGTTTGTCAGTTTATATTTCAGACTTTTGGATCAATGGATGCATTTAAACAAAATTATTAAAGTCTAAAGCACAAATCTAATCATAATGCTCTGTTAGAATAATTTTTTAAGGTACCCAGCTCTAGTATTGGACAACTGTGTTAAACCCGACTTCAATCAATGCCAGTAAAAGGAGAAAGTGAGGTTAAAAGTTTAGCAGGAGGAAGTGCATGGTGGCCTTTTTGACCCCAGATCCACATGACTGGATACAAGTGCACATGACAGCGGCAGGGTAGTCATCTCCCCTTCTTTTTCTTCCTCGCTCTCTCTTCTCCATCTCTCCGTGTTAGCTTGGGGATGGAGGCTTGTAGGGGGGAGCTTGAATCTTACTAAGCTTTCTTACTTGCTGCTGAGTTGGCTCATCTCCGGCAGCGGGCTTAGTCAAGGAGAAGCACTTCCCAAATGAGACCTGACAATTGCTTACCAACTACAGTCAATTGTTAAGTCTAGTGCTTCATTGTTAGTTTTTCTAGCACTACTACTACTTTAAAACAAATTTGTCTTGTGCTCCCAGGGCTGAAAACAAAGGCTATAAACCAGTTCAAAATCGTGGTAAAAATGGGTTAAACCAGGTCTAAACAATGTTATATCGTCTCATTGCTCACTGGTTCTCAAACTGTTATAGTAAGTATTTGCTGAATTTTTAAAGTCAATTTAATCCTAACTTGGTCCGCTTCATTTGGGCTAGTCCTTGTTTAGTACTATTATAGCAATAGTGTAGTCGTGGTTTTGCGCTTGTCTAATATATACTTGTTTATAGTCCTGTTTTAGACCTGGTTTAGATCTAATGGTACCTGAAGAGCCATATATTGTTCTTGGTCTGAAAAGTTTGAAGGTTTTAATGGTATTCCCAAATTACAAACCCCTTCAGAATTGTATTTGATTGATTCATGCTTGTGTAATCCTTTATTGTCCACCATTCAAGGCTTAAGTGCTCAGAAAATGTCTATTTTAACCTCCCCCTATCCCCAGTCACAGCTTTGTACTACAGAGTTTAAGCTCTGTACCATTGTAGTCTAAATAAATGTACTTCGCTCACCGCCTTCTTGCCACATTATACTGTATTTCCACCTTGATTAATATTACCTTTTGTTTGGTAAGTGGGAAGCTATGTTCCACGGTTTGTAATGTTGTTAAAATAAATATTGCAATCAAAATGTGTACAGTATATATTACAAAACGGCACCTTCTCCAGAGCTTTTGCTAGAATGTTCTTCTAAAGGTTAGATTGATGGCGAAAACGTCTAACTCCAAACAGGTCCATAAATAGGGTAAAGGACCAACTACTTTTGCATACTTAGCTTAACCCTATCTGTTTTTTTTCTTTTTTGTTTTCAGAATGATGTCTGAAGGATAACATCAAGAACTCCACATTCCCTCTACCCAGCGCCTCCTCCCATTTTTGTTTTGGCACTAGTCTCGACCCCTTTTGACACTTTTCAATGGGAGTTCAGTGGCACCGCACAGCCAAAATGATTTTTGTTCAAAAGACACAGCCGCTATGATTTTTTAGATGTTTTTCTATAAATAGCAAAGTCCTTCGATCCCCTGCCCATGCAAGACTGTGCTCACTCCCATTCTACTTCCACCGCTATCCCCCCTCTCCGAACTCCGATGTTCCAACCCGAGTTTTAAAGGGCCATGGTTCGGAAGAAAGGCTCTTTTATACTATGCGGTGCTTTCTTGTTCGTCGCCTGGAACGCCCTGCTCCTCCTCTACCTGTGGGGCCGCCCTCCCATCGGCCGGGTGGGCGAGGGAGGCGGGGCCGAGCCGGTGGGCAAGGAGGAGTGGGGGGCGGGGCAAGGTAAGGCCGCGGTCGGAGGGGGCGGCGGCAATTTAGCCGGGGAGGTGATGCGTTTGGCCGAGGAGGTAGAGGTGCAGCTGGAAAAGCAGAAAGAGCTACTACGACAGATCGAGAGCCACAGAGCACAGTGGGCACGACAGAAGGAAGTCGGGAAGAGGGAGACGGAGAATTCCAAAACGCTGAAGGAAGTAGTGGTAGAAACGACATTAGCAATAGAACGGACTAAATTGGAAAGCAAGGAGGAGAAACCGACTCAAAAGTTGGTCACCACAACCGCTCCAGAAGTCAAATTAGAGCTAACAAAAGCGGTGGAAAGCAAACCCGCAGAGAATACATTGGCGGCATCCACAGCTAGCCCCGAAGTGGTAATACCTATCCTAGTGATCGCCTGTGATAGAGTGACGGTCAAACGCAGCCTGGACAGACTCATTCAGTACAGGCCCTCTGCGCAGCTCCACCCCATTGTCGTGAGCCAGGACTGCGGGCACACTGACACCGCCCAGGTCATCGGCTCCTATGGAGACCAACTCACCCACATCGCCCAGCCCGATCTGGCCGACATCAGGGTGAGGCCCGAGCACAGGAAGTTCCAGGGTTACTACAAGATCGCCAGGCACTACCGTTGGGCACTCAACCAGATCTTCAACAGGTTCGGTTACTCCAACGTGGTGATCGTGGAGGATGACCTGGAGGTAAGGGAGTACAGTAATGTACAAATGCACTTTCCACTATAATCTCATACCTTTTTTATATGACCATATGACCTTTTGGTGCATAATCTTAAAATGTTTAGAGCAGTATTTCTTAGTTGACTAAAAAAGGGGCTTGACCTTAAATGTGCTCACAAGACTACAACTGCACAGGAGCTCATGCAAAAACAACTATTTATACAAAACTGAGTACAAGGAAACAATGTGTTTATATAAAGACTGATTAAATTTGTGAATCATGAGCTTTATCTGCCTTTTTAGAAGTAAATATAAAAAAATACCAAATGTTCAGATGATTCACTCAACAACTCCTTTCTTCTCTTGTTCCCTATAAATCCTTATAATCTAAATATCATAGATTAGAGTAGATTAGATTAGATTAGTGGACTGATACGAAGTTTGATCATCAAAGGGCACACTCATACTAGGCCTTTTTGAACCGTGCCATGCTCAAGCACAATTATGGAAGGTGCGTGTGTGTATACGTGAGCAACCGCGCTGTGCTTTGGCTCACCTCCTTCAACTGGGCCAAAGTCCCAACCGTACCATGCCTTGGCACAGTTCATTTGCACTCACACTGGACAAACATGCCCTAGGGGCTATGCCCGCTTGGGCACAGTTCAATTGGGTTAGGTGTGAGCACACCCCAAGACTCCATCGATTGGTAACTCTATGCAGATCCAATTTTTAAGGCTGTAGTCCTTTAGGCAATTAAGCATCTTTTTCTCCAAATTGAACACTTCAATAAATCATTGTAATGATAAAGCATCTATGATTATAAGTATTTGAAGAAATTAATTTATCCACACATTCATAAAAAAACAATACTTGTGATATAGTCAGTTACAAGTAATTGTTAAAATCATAAAGCACTGAATAACCCTCAAACAACCACAAAAAAAAACATTTACTATTTGGTTGTATAACAATATCTTACATAATTGTGATATAATACACATTGCCTTTCATTAGAGGCCCTGTACTAGATTTTTTCCCCCCGTGTATTTGAATAAAATAAAGTAAACGTTCCAGTACAGATATATAGCAGCAGCTCTTGAGGTCAAAATAAGTCTGTGTACTGTCTGCACCTAAATATAGAGCGTCTTATTGCCTATTGATCAGGAAGGCCATATTAGCATGCTAGTTGTTATTAGCTTTACCATAACAGCAAAATGCAAACTGTTTAAATGAAAAGCAGAATTAGTTACATGTTTTTAAAACACTAAAAATCAGGTACAGCGCCGCATGTGATGTTTAAATAGGGATCTGTATGCTGAATCTTTTTCTTTTTTTTAATACAACAAAACTTCTTCATTTACAATAGCAGTATTTATTACGTCCAAGGGACTATTTTGGACAAGTTGGTATTGTCAAAAATGTTCCATTGTGGTAAAGCCAATCTACATTATCACATGACACAGTGCCTATTTGGTGTGAGTGATGGCTTGAATAATAGCTTTGATTTCACATAAAACTCTTCAAAAGCTTGTTCAGTGTACAATTTTACCCTGCGCTGCAAAACTAAAGCATCTATTATTACTCTGGTGCACCGTGGGCTGACAGTGAATCAAAACAGCATCACAGTTGATATTGAGAACTTGTAATTAATCATAACAAGTATTCATTCATCCAGTGTGTGTGGGACTTGATGAGGTAGTTTAAGTGACAGAGAGCAAGGTGTGTGTCGGGAATCGCTGCTTCCGTTATTCCTCCAGCTAAGGTTTACTGTGGGCTGATTCTAGGTAATTTTCTATAGACGCTGACAGGTTCAATAGTGCTTTGCAGTCCAGTCTGGCTATGCTACTGTTGTAGGGAGTATTATACCTCTGAGGACATAGGCCAAGATAACAAAGACTGAGCCTCATTACAGCACAGAAATGGAATTTCTCCAACATTGTTACTTACCAAACTGCAGTATTCACAATATGCTAATGGAAACTATAGATAGGACCAGATCTTATGCCACAAGATTTCATGAGGCAAAATTGTCACAAGATTCCACTCACATGATGAGAAATATACTTGTGAGATTTTGTTCCCCATTTGTTTACTTTTGTTTTGGATAAAAAAGTGCTAAATTTTTTGAAAAGCTGTAGGTCCAAAAAGTAGTGGTACAATGACAGCAAAAATATGAGATAAATCAAAGTAAAACAAAAATGGTGAGGCCAAAATTGTGAACTGAACTGCAGTGTTTGTTCTTGTGGACCCAATTTCACGTCTCGTTTGTGAAAATGATGTCTCGTCCCACCACCCCAATAGTAACCATACTTTTTTTTTATTTGATTGCTATAAATCTCACAGCTTTTAATCAATTTTTTGTGACTATCTTGCTCCTTGGTCAGGACATGTTTCAGCACAAAATACTGTTAGCTTTGTCAAAGAGAAAATACAAATATAAATATATATACATATACTTTTTTAACTCCCCTCAGATACATAGGGGACAGATCAGCAAAAATATTCTTAATGTAATATAATGTCAACAGGATACAGCCTCACAGCCAAGGGAACTCTTTATTTGAGGAAGCAGAGACTGAGGGGTAGAGAGGCACTGAACTTTATATCCAGGTGCAACCATGCTTTTCATCCTGCTCATAAAGATCTGTGCTAGGACTTCCACTTTGTTCCTTTTGTGGCTTTAGTGAGGCCGTTGAGATGTGGTGTTGGTGGTTGTGTCCTGGGAGGGTGATATTGGGCTGTTAGCAGTGAAGTGTGAAACGGCTGGCATGACAATCAGCCCCTCCCTGTGTCAAACCATGGCTGTTTTAAAAACATTTGTGATTAATTGTTGTACAGAGTATAATTTATTGCAATTTATCATGGAAAATGGAACGAGAAAAGTTTCAAAGGTTTTTTGAGCCTGTGTCAGTGGCACATTATTATCCTTTTGTATTGTTGGTGCCCCTATTTATATCACTGGTTTTGAGGACTGTGGGTCTTAATCCACTTCAGTTCTGGAAAAAAAAAGATTAAAATATGCATGATTTTATCATAAATGTTTGTAAATAAAAGTAATAATTAATAACCCATTTTCCATATAAAAAGTGAATGTGAGCTGAAATGGTTTTTACTTTTTATTATCTCATGGGTGTGTCAAAAATTAAACTAAAGTCACAATCAAAAGCAGTTACTAGTTTTTTGTGCAGGGGCATTCTATCAACAAAAAAAATGGCAACTGTTGCGAACTGATAAATGCTGCGGCTCAGATTGCATTGTGAATTTTTAGGCTCTGAGTGTCAGTAGTATTGATGTGTTTACAGGTAGCAAACTTGTAAATTCTGTAATTATGGCTGATACAAAATTTCCAATATTAAAAAATTAAAAGTCAAACTAAGTTTCCTAACCAAAAAATAATCCAAATAAATCTAAGTGGGCAGAGTGGAATTAGATGGTTAGACAGTAATAAGTTAATATCAATTGCATATCCTATAATCTTACTCTATAACCTTCTTCCCGCTCCTTTTCAAGCTTAAATAAGAAAAATATGTGAAATGTGCATTAAGTGTACTGGATACATGTGTTCATTAATATGCTCGAAATGAAATGAATAATTGTGGCCAAATGATCAAACTCTATTGGCCTCAAAATATTAAGAGTATTGGTCATATGTTGCTCTGGAGTCTAAAACAAAACACTGTATTGGTCATGAAGAAACCCATATTGGTCGATGTCCAAGTTTAGCCTAGTTTACATTTTTGATGTATTGTCCTGCCCTAGTTTCTCATATTGACTCGATGAGAGCGTGGTCTGTTCAACCCCATTGTTTTCCTCTTCAAATCTAAAACAGAAGTCCCTTGCAGTGAATCCTCTAGCCCTCACTCACTCCCGTACTTGGTTTAAAACAAGTCCAAAATCCCTGTGTATGTTAGGGAAACAGATGTCTGCAGTTGGGTTTGTTAGCGGCACAGAGCTAAGATCCCCAATGGGCTTTTGTCATGTTAGAGTGCTAGTCCTCGTTAGGATTTTTAGCGGTTTACTGTGTTATCTGTGTGGACGAGGGCTTGGAGGTAGCAGAGAAGTTGGCACAGCAGTAGAGAGTGTGAAGACTCCAGGCAGAACAGGGCTCCATAAATCTGCAGCTTTTGTACTCGCCATTAGAAAAAATGGGTACACGTTTTTTCAAAAAGAATTTCTTGGCTAGTTTTTGGACAGAAATAGAGATTTTTGTTGGTTATTTTTATTTATTTGTTTTCCTTTGAATACATTGTTCAAATGGTAAACATAGCACACTTTGTCACTTTTCAAAAATGTACGTGCACAAGATCGTCCCCCTCCTTTAATGTTCCTCTGGAGCTGACACCTGCCAAACATCGGGAGTGCGCACACGTCAGGTACGGCACGCCACGGCATTTGTAGTCATGATAACCTACATCATTCTTCTTTAAGACTCTACATTGTAGAGTGTTGAAATGGGAAGCCCTGTTAATTCTGACATGAATTACGAGCCAACCACTACATCTCAAGGACCTGCTACCAGGCGTCCGGTTAGAGAAGGAAAGGGGAAGGCACCAGCAAGGAAAGCCCAATGCCCAAGTCCAAGCATCGGCCCAGAAAGAGGCAAAGGAGGACACCGCAGAAGTCAAACCAGTTTAAGACTATAGCAACTGAACGGGTTTGTATACTGTTTAATTTTAATGAAATACTGCACTTGAATATAAGCTAACAACACTATATGACTGTGATTCAATCATAACCTTTATAGAACATACGGACTTGAAACTATTGTACAAACTTGAGACTATTGTAATGTTTACAAGGGCCAGACATTTGGAAGAACGCCATATCACAATGAATTCAGAGTCTACTTTTGAGTCTGTTGTGATTATACTGTACTCTCTCCTGTGTGAGACTGATATGGACACAGTTTACATGTTCCATCACTATTCGATAGTAATGCTATACACAGACTAAGCTTTTTGCACATTATCACTATTGTTAAGAACACATGCATATTTCATTGATTTGTATTGTATTGATGAAATCTTTAATTTAAAGGTCTAATTATCTAATTTCAAACAGTCTATACATGATTTTGTCTTTACAGGCTAGAATCCAGAGCCTTACGGTAGTGGAGTGTCAGCACCTGTTACATAGATGCCTTACTTGTGAACCCAGTCTCATCTTTGACCTTATGGATGTCACCCCTGATCTACCTCAACTAGAACCGCCAAATCCACAGGCGTCTGGCTGGTGTGTTCTGTGGGAACTGTAAAAATATGCCCAAACTATTTGAACAGAAGTGCTGTCAAAACTCCACAAAACTACACTTCAACGTTGCCACAGATGGGACTCTACATTCTGCAGGTAGAGGTCTTAAGACTTGCCAAGCACATCTGGAGTGACCTAAGGGCTGAGGTGGATTCCCAGGAGATTGGACAAAGTTTCTCTGTGCAGCCTATAGGCAATATGTTGTGTGGAGACATGGTGTACTGTGCCCTGGAAACAGGATTGTGATCCCCAGTTGTTGCTTTTGGAAAATTTAGGAATACTTCCTGGATTCTAATGGTAATTACGTTGGTTTTATTCCTGAATCTAAGTCCATAGCTATTACTTTGCACTTTACATTTTGTAAGACTTTACCTCAGTGAATGTATACTGCTGTATAGCTTACTTGCACTGTGTAAAATAAATTTTACTTTGTCTTAAACGGACATGTTCATATCCATTTTTCTACTGGTTCATTTTAACTTGTGACATGTTTTATTAGAATAAATTAATGTTGTTTTCATATCTTTGATTTAGGAGGTTGTTTGAGTTGTTGTTTTTTTGTCTTACTTATGACAATCAAATGTACATATTATCTAGCATGCGAACCACAGTTATAATACCCAGAAAAAACACTTTCAAAGAATTATACATGTGCTATTTTACATATAAACAGTATACACATGGGTAGGCCACCAGACAAGACCTTGAGCCTATCTGTATCCTCTGGTCTGTGAGGCTTCTTCACTCACATCCCTCTGGAAGCCAACAACCTTGAATGCAGAATGGCACTTTGTAGGTTTGGAATGTACTGATACTCTTTGTCTTGATGGTGTAGAGCCGTCACATCTCGGATCATGTGTTGTACGATCTGCAGCAAGCACAAAGATTCAGTAAATATTATTTCTCATAGAATACACAGAACGGAATTTGTGTCTTAAATGACTGTGTGCCCTTTTTCACAATGATGAACTGCATGTAAAGAACAAAAGAGACTGACTGATGTATGCCATGTGCATGTGTTCATGCTCCTTAGTTGATGTGGTTGTTGTAGTTGAGACTAGCCAGCCAGATCAATGCTTTATAAACAGGTGGGGAGAAGCAAAAGCTCTTGGATTCATTCATGATTATGTGACTGTGGAAGGACTGTAGTTCTGCAGTGGATTTATTGCAAAAAGTACACAAGTTTGAGAAAACAACAATTTGTACAAAATTGAGAAACAGGACTGCACTTTTAGTTCCACCCTAAATCTGTACCTGAAAGAGATACTTTAGTATGTGTTTTAGCCGGTGTCAGTTGAGAAAAATTAGCTGGAGCCGATGGTGCACTGCAGAGCCCTTTGGAATCCAATCCTTATTCTGCTCTTCCTCTTCCAAGGGACCATGTCAACATGCATCAAATTACCACATGTGAACTCCAGTCCACAGGTCCTGTCACAAAAATGTGCATATAATAAATTGGCTGCACTGTTATTCACGCTAGTTTTCAAAACATCAAAAAAATATATTAAAATAGAAGACTAACCATGAACTACACTTCATAAGTTTCCGCTTCTTTGCAGCAGTTCTAAAAGTGGTTGTAAATGTCTCTGTTCCAAAGAGGCAGAGCACAGTCCTTCTCATCATCTCTCATTCAGCCTAAATATATAAATTCTGATTATAAAAATGGTGTCTCAGTAAAGGATTTGTATTTCATTCCAACAAATGCAAAGCACTATAATCTTTTTACTGAGGTTTTTTTTTTTTTTTTTTGCACCATTCCAAATATTAAGTCTGTGTTTTTAACACCACTCTCTTTATATAGACTGTAAAATAACTTTTACAGTCATCAGTATTGTTTTGAAACACTAAATATCTGCACTATTTAGTACTTTATTCAAATGTTTGCATCTTTGCAAACTCTTTGACATTTTACGAGTCCTTGCAGACATTGTCCAGTTTGATCAAAACTCTTCTTCTCCATTGCCACAGAATTGTCTCCTGTCTCATGTTTGTCCTTGTTGAGAATCAGTCTTTACTGTGTCATTATCAAATCATGGTGAACTGGGAAAGAAAAAAATAGCTTAAATCCATGGAAAATAATTAGGTGATATAGAAATAGTTGTTTTGGAGATAAAATGTGAATAAAGGCTATAACCAAGTATATTTACCATTTAAAGATGCATTAAAATACTCAACCCAACTCTTCAGAGATTTTGACTGTATAAAAGTGCATGCACTTTGACAACTCAGAGGGAGACTGGACTTGGTTATGTAAGCAGCCCCCTGCTGTTTCTCCACGGGATCACCAGACCTGCTCCTCATGTTTGGTTTGGCTAGACATGGTGACCAAACCAGCTGATCCAGACAGGACAGATGCTATGGCAGGGTCTGGGTAGGGTCCCATCTGCTTGTCTCCGTGGTGTTTTGCCTGGAATGTTCTGCAGTATGGAATTAAACCTGCTATTCATGACAAGCAGGTGAAGCTGGTACACAGTTAAAAGTCAGATTTGTGGAGAGGCTAGTTCACTCACAGTAAGAATGCATGTTTCTAAAGGCATTTCTGAGCAATAAAAAACACATGTAATTTAAAGGGTCTGCACCTGATTTTAAACCATGAGTCAGGCGCATGTTTGGCCAATGTGATATTGCACCACAGAAACAACTGCCTGGGATAGTGTCATGCAATTGTTTCCTTATAATTCTTCAATCTCTGTCAACTATGTAACTTTTTGTCAATCTTGAAAAGCATCATGATAGAGATTTAAGTGTCTGCAATAGGGTTAGACAGTTATTTCCCATAATTTTTAGAAGCAATGCCTGATTTGACAAAAAACATGATCCTGTCGGTGGCTTCTGTATTAGCTAATACATCAGGAAATGCTATGTAAATTATAGTTTACATTCTCAATTTTACTGTACAGTGAATAATGTAGAGAGCATTTATCTCGACACAAATTCATTCAAAGTTGGTACAGGTCCTAAAAATGCCATACTGTGGAACATTCTGGACAAGGCATCTCCATGGAGATGAATAGGTGGTGAAAAAATTACATGGTGCACCTTTTTAAGTTACATTATCATATTTATCATATTATCATAGATTTTTAACAGAGTAAAGTTTGAAACCTCATAATACAGTAATATGCTAATTTTTATTTTTTTTATAGAGAGTGGGAGAAGTCTTATGTGAATCCTGGGACCGTGAGCCTATAGAGTGCCTGGCATGTGGGGATATATCCGTAGCTAATGAGCCGTTCAAAGTATTTGGCATCAAATGGCTTTCTCAGTCATGGTGGTAATGCAGAGATGTTTAACTCTGTGTGCGCCTACTGTCTGAATAAAGCCTGGTTTGTTCTTCACTGTCACATTTGAAGCTCTAAAATGCATCATTACAGGGTTGTAGTGTGCAGATATTTGGAATAAATTAGATGGCTGAATGAAATCTTGAAATAAGTTATACTAATGGTTAATATTCAGTGTTAGAAACATATAATTGGTGGTTTTCAGTTTCTAAAATGTGATTTGCTATGAAATGTTCAAAAGGTAAATTCACAAATGTTGAACCTGATCATTTATCTTATTTACTACACCCACAAACCTGCTGTATAATCTGTCACAACAAAAATACGCATTTTAACAATATTAATTTTATCTGCCCTCCAACTGTATAAAATATAATGTTGTGACGTCTGAAATCCAGCAATTAATGTTAATATCAAAACATTTTTACATTAGAGATTAGGATTGGGCATCAATTCATACTAGTGTCAGAATATTTTAGTGTGAACCAGGCAGTGAACATTCAACTTTTCCACATTCTTTTCTTTGCCTAGAATGTTCCATATAATGGCATTAAATTGTTTTACCTTGTATTTATCTTGTGTTTATTTAATAATGCTCTGTTCCAAACATAGCCACATAATTTCAACATGGAGACAAGCAAGTTAACTCTCCCTCTATCGGAAAAGTTAGCCCAGTAATAAACAGATTTTAAAGGCAAATTTAAAGGAAAATTCTGAGATGTGACAAATACACAATCCAGATATCTAGCCATAGTTTTCAGAATGATGAAAAACTAGGACTGTTGCCATAGCAATTAACAATTGAATGCAAAATATTGTATAGAGCTGCAAGAAACAAGTCAGTGATTATTTTTCGATTAGTCGACTGGTTAAATGATTATTTCTATCCAAATAAAAGTTGAATTATGATGACTGAAGGCTTTCAAATACAGAATATTTACGAATCAAATGTATTAATGAAGATAAAAAATGACGTATTTTTTGACATTTTGATTTGAGATTTGACTGCCTTGTTTATTAAAATGGTGTTTTCTTGTGTTTGTCTTTTAGTCCAGTTGAAGATTATGATTATCAAAATATGACTACAATTATTTTTTTATAGTTGACGATTCACAATTAGTCAATGAATCTTTGCAGCCCCTAATAAAAAAAGTGCATGAAATGTTACATACAACAGGAAGCTGAATAAATATAAAGACATTTTTGTTCAGACATTAAAATGAAATACTCATTCAGTGTCTAAATTCTACATAAAAATGCTCACTTGCTGTTACCCTTTACTCAATTTCTCAATGTTCCCCTAGGTGGCGCCGGACTTCTTCGAGTACTTCCGTGCACTCTACCCCATCCTGCGCGACGACGCCTCTCTGTGGTGCGTGTCGGCGTGGAACGACAATGGCCGTGACGCGCTGGTTGACCCCTCCAAAGCCCACCTCCTCCACCGCACCGACTTCTTCCCCGGCCTCGGCTGGATGCTGCTCCGGGACCTGTGGGCAGAGCTCGAACCCAAGTGGCCCACGGCATTCTGGGACGACTGGATGAGGCAGCCAGAGCAGCGCCGTGACCGATCCTGCATCCGGCCCGAGATCTCCCGAACCATCACGTTTGGAAGGAAGGGCGTCAGCTTAGGTCAATTCTTCGACCAGTACTTGCGCTACATCAAGCTAAACACTGAATTTGTGCCTTTTACCAAACAAGATTTAACGTATTTACTGAAGGACAAGTATGACGAGAAGTTTATCATAGAGGTCTACAGCGCCCCCTTGGTGAGGATCGAGGAGCTGCAGGGGGGAAAGCTGAGGGAGCCCGGACCGTACAGGGTGCAGTACTCGAGCCGGGACAGTTTTAAGGTTTTCGCGAGAAACCTGGGAGCTATGGACGATTTGAAGTCGGGAGTGCCACGGACAGGATACAGGGGCGTGGTAGGCTTCCTGTACAGGGGGAGGAGGGTGTACCTGGCACCCCCCGAAGGATGGACGCAGTATGACACAAGCTGGAGCTGAGGCGGGTTAGTCTTTGAAAGGGGAATGATAAAGACCAAAGAGAATGTGGGGGTAATGACAGTCAGAGGTGGAGGCCAGGGAGGAGGGGAGTGCTCAAATCGTTAATGAGTTTTACATCTGGGGTTTAGAGGTGATAAATGAATTTGGCGTAAGTATAATGCCACAATTAATAGGCATCAATATAACATGCCAACAAATTGTCATAAAATGGCACAAACTAAAAATGAAATTAAGTTCACCAAGCAAAAATTGTAAAGTTTAATAATAATAAAATATGGATATGTTAAATACAAAAAGTAAAGACATTTTAACTAATTGTAAAACGGGAAAAGGTGCAAAAAGGCTTTTATTTAGATTTGTGGTTATTTAAAAAAAAAAAAAAAAAAAAAAAAAAAGGTGAATAAATAAATGTATTTTTAATTCTGCTTCTGTTTAAACCACCCGTCAGTTGTGGCCCCTCCTCTGAACTGTCTGAGATGAGCTGATATGACAGACCTGCAGCGTGGTGGACATGTGGATCTGGGTGCTTCTTCAGGACTAGACTTATACAGGGACTTAACCAGTGTTTTTAAAGAGTTCCACTATCAGACACAAGCTACTGGCACCGTGCCTTGGTCCTGGGCCCATCTGCTTAGAGTGTTTCATGTGTGTTAAAGGGATAGTGCAGAACATTTAGATGGAGATGAATGACTTATAACTTGATCACTATATAAAGTAACCACCTGAATATTTGTAGTTTGGTGAAACAGCAGGAGCAATGAGATTAAAATGTGAGTTTCTCATAGCACACGTGTGTAAATTAGACAAAATAATGCTCACTTATAAAGAACAATGTGAATTTAGCTAAATGCAAAATACATAATTAACCAACAAGCCTCACGTTCTCTCCCCTCTGCTCACACGTACATGTCTGTTCCTGCCCACTGACACCTCGCTCAGCTTTTTTTCTTTATTATTTTAAACTCCAAATCACAAGTAAATGTATGAAACTATGACAGTACAGAATGCTGGAGGTTTTATGTTCAACTACCAGCCTCTAATTACAGCAAATACACACATTCTCATTAAATCAAATGATCAGTGAGGGTCTGTCCAAGTGACTCCTCTTCTGTCCTTCACGGACATGACGCACGACTTCATAAAGTCAGTCCAGCTCCACGCGGTCCACATTGCTCCAAACATCCTGCACATCATATGTGTTAAAAAGTGACATTGTTTCTTGTTGACAGCACTCTTTGCGCACTGTTTGAGCCACAGTTGTTTTCACAGGCAGAAGGAGCTGTGCGCACACTTCTGGGGTGATGATGAGTTCAGGCGCACTGCGTAACTTTTCTGCAGAAGCACTAATATGCCTTCAGCTTTTGTGGACTAGATATTTATTAAAATTAAAAGAAAGCTATTTTAACAGCAAAATAGAGGTTTAATATCTGTCAAAAGGCTAAGAATATATGCTATATATAATGCAGCACATTATTGGCTGCAGTGTTGAATATAAACTTTGAAGATTCTAGAGGAAATTTTTTTTTTTTAACAGACGTTATTGAAGGTGAGGCTGTCATTTCAATACTGTGGTATGCGATATTGTCAGCATATTATCCAACTCTGCTGTAGTTTTGATTTTAATATAGAAAAGTTATATCGATGGATATCAGTCTGGACACCACTCCCAACCAAACACGGCAAACCTATCAGATTTGTTTATTTCAGTGACACATGAAACAAAGGAGAAAATAGCAATGTTTTTCATTTTCATTTTCTTCCTTTATTTTTTCATATTAGTTTTGATATGGACAGACTTTTCATGCCCCTGATTGGCTAATCCACCTGTCAATCACGCCCATCTAAACTTGGGAGATTCATCAGTGACCAGACTCACATCTTCCTAAAGTATTGGAGATGTGTGTATTCTAGATCCCAGGCAAATTGTTGGGATAATCCTCTGTTTTTCTTCAATTTTCCACTGGCCTTATTTACTGCAATACAATGTGAATGCTCCTGTCTGTTTTTCCAAACTGAAGCTACACTGATACATTTGAGAGAGAACTGGGCTATCCCTTTAACAACTTATTAAAGGCACTGTACCTGATTTTTACTCTCTTAAAAATATGATAAACCAAACTAGCTCATTTTAAACAGTTTGCAGTGGTCCAGAGTTATTTCTTATTTACCTTATGCATTCCGAGCATCCTAATTATTCACCACAATGAGTTGATAAGCGCTTTTCACAACTTGCAGAGACCAGAGTGGAATTTTGCTGTGACGGTAAAGCTAACAACAACTTGGCATGCTAACATGCACTTAGCAGACAATAAAACGCATTATTATTGGATGCAGACAGGACGACTTATTGTGACCTCAGGAGCTTCCTATACAATGTATCTGTACTGGGCCAAGACAATTTTTGCTTGAATACATGGGGAAAAATCAGGTACAGGGCCTTTTTAAGTGTATTAAAATCTTCATAGATCATAAAAGGTTTAAGAAAGGGGTTGAATTCCTTCTGTAAGCTATTTTTATGGAATTTGGTCCACCTCCGGTTGTGTGAAGTTTGAAAGACTGGTTCAGATAACATGATATTTTTCAGAATATATGCAGTGCCATTAATACACAGCAGAATGTAACATACAAGCTTCACTATAAGGCTTTTGACATTATTTTCATGTTACTCTAAACCAGCCCAGTCATGATGTAAATGTGAAAACATGAAGGAAAAAGTGTGCTATGTGAAGGTTATATATGGTAAATAAATGAAAAATAATCATTCAGATGTAATGCAGTGTGTAATGCAGGACAATGGAGGTGCTGCCTGGTGAAATGAGCCAATGTCATACAGTGACTGTGAAGGGCAAGTCAAATTAATAAAGTAGAATGCAAGATCTAATAATACATTATAGATGCACCTGTGAATGCTTTTTAGTTTGTTTTTGTTTTTTAAAGCTTTCTACCATGTTATAACAGTTTCCCCTCATCAAAAACATGCCTGAAGAGGTTCTAACTGCCATCCATGTATGTTTGAGTGATTCGGCAAGCTCTTTCATGCCCAACTCCAAGCCCTCCTTAAAGTCAGCTGTAAGATTCTGTGCAATGCTCAACCCACAGGCCGACGTCATCCACGCTCCCACACAATAATTCTCCATAAATATACAAAAGCATGATGCAAAACTGCACAGCATCTTGACAACCCTGATGCAATGTGCAGTAGTTTCATTAGCAGGATGCACACCGATTGTGCTGTGATAGCAGTCTGAAGGGGGAGTGACTTAGTATGGAGAGCAAAAGGAGGGGAGACTCAGAGCATCAAAAAAAGGGAATCTTGTAAAACATGTTAATACATTGTTTTCAGCAAATATGGCATTTTCAAAACAAAAGGTAACTTGGTGAGATAAAATGTTATGTGGTAGCAGTTAATGCCCCATAGAAGTGTCATACCTCCGCTTTAATAGAGCTGTGCATGAACACAATTTGACCACAAAATACGGTAATTGTTTATGGGATTAAAAACTGATTAGGAGACGTTTAGTTTTATCTATGACACAACTAAACTGGCCAAATGCAAATAGGTCATTTTTGAGTGCTCGGGGAAAATGACTTTGTATTAATAGATTAATGAAACAAGTGTGAATGAAATGAAATGCAACTCCAGGTATGTTTTTGAAGAGGGGACAACAGTATGGCAGAATAATGTGTTCTAGTACATACATGGAATAGTCCTGTATATTAAAGATCTGCATTCTACCTTATCTGTGGCCCTACACATCACTACATTTGTCTTTCATTTGAATTTCAAAACTAAA
Source organism: Periophthalmus magnuspinnatus (assembly GCF_009829125.3). Classification (NCBI taxonomy): domain Eukaryota; kingdom Metazoa; phylum Chordata; class Actinopteri; order Gobiiformes; family Gobiidae; genus Periophthalmus; species Periophthalmus magnuspinnatus. The sequence goes on from NC_047136.2 coordinate 16,831,625, forward strand.
TATGTTAATCCAAGGTTCATTGTTATTTTTACTTTTTTCTGTTAAAATCCTTTTTAAAGGGTATATAGTACTGTTATGTGGCTTAATGGTACACTACGTAACTTTTCTTGCCCCAGTACTATGTAAGATGTTATTGCTTTACCTAGAATGTTCTACAGTTTGGCAGTAAACTTTTCTATCTCCACGGAGACACCACCAGGCCAAGTCACTGGTCAGATCTGTGGAGAGGCAAAGCAATAACATCTCCATAGAAACAAGCAGTGACCGATACACAAAAAGGGTCATAGTGCAGCTTTAATGCCTTCCAGCCATGTCTGTTAAAAACATTTACATCTTTTTATGGAAACATTTGTCTGGTCAACATAAGAATTCCACATTTGCAGTTTTAGGGACCACAGCACATTTTAAAGGTGCAATATGCAGAAGAACAAATATTACGCATTAATTATCCTGCTGTTGGCCTTTAAATGTGGTCCTGAGTACTTTTTCTTTGGAGTTTCATGATTTATAACTTAAAATAATGCATAATGTCATAATGTCACAGTATACCACAGCGCAAACAATTAAATGAGATTTGATGGCAGAAATGCTTAAAGTGAGTCTAGCTATCATTTATGGACTTAAAACTGGACAGGGCATCTATCTATGACATCACAATCCTGAGAAATTTCAAATGGAGTGTGTGGCTTAGAGACAAAGGACTTTTTACAGAAAACTGTGAATGATGCGAAATACAACTCCAGGTATGTTTTTAATTGGGGAACAATATTCTAACGTGGTTAAAAGCTCCAAAAAGTCAATTTTGTTGCATTTTACACATCCAACTTTATTTTTATTTTCTGATGGCTGTGATTGATTTGATGTGTGAGACAAAGAATACATGTTCAAAGCTCATCAAAATGTAGCCTCTAAAGATCTGTTCCTTGAAATCACATGCATTGTAGCTTTAAGGCTAAGGAACTGGTTTGCTATGAAAATCCATCATGTGCACTTTGATTATACCATCTGGTTTGTTTGTTTGCTAAACAAAGAGTATGAAGGATTTTTATTTTACTTTTTAACGAAAGCCATGGGACTGGAGAGGGGAATGTCAATGATTTAGTAACAATTATTGCAAAAAGTAATGTCATTTTGCAGCTAATTAAAGGCGCTGTATCTGATTTTTTTTTAATTATTTTTTTTATTTTTACAGTCTGTTGAAAAACAGAACTAGTTAATTTTAAACATGTTGCAGCAGTCCAAAGTTATTCCTTACTGTATGCATTCTGAGCATCCTAATTATTCACCGCGGTGAGTTTGTAAGCAGTTCAGAGTTTTGCCATCACAGTAATGCTAACAACAATTAGCATGCTAACGCACACTTCAGTGACGGACAGTAAAACGCTTTATAATTAGATGCAGACAGAATGCAGCTGACTTATTTTGGGAGCAAAAGCTTCTTATCCAATATTTTTGTATTGGGGCAAGACACATTTTGCTCAAATACATGGGGAAAAAAATTAGGTACAGGCCCTTTAATGTTATAATCAGCAATGACTTCCCTTCTCAAGATCATAGGCCGGATTAGGAGTTGTAATATTTTCTAGGTTTGTTGAAAAACCACTGGCTCTTTGACAGTATTTTGGTCTAAAAGGCTCATGACCGGCTGGTTATCGCTGTACTGTATTGGCTGAGATTCTGTGGGTTGGTCCTGTGTTGATGAGGTGACATGTACAACCACTGCCTGATGTGTTTATAACTTTAATACATTATCAATAAAATCGACTATTTTGATATTCGCTCACATGTCCAAGCTGTCTTTCTTTGAAACATTGACTGCATAATAATTATGAAATTATTTGTTTTAGGAATTTCTGTGGTAGGATTTATTTGGGTACTGCATGATCTATCAGTGTCTCCAGATATGAGGTAGACTTGTTCAGCGTAGAACAATTAAAATTGTTTAAAATTCTAATGCTGGCTTGCTTGTTACAACAACTTTGGACATTATAGAGAAGTTGTGTCTCTACACTGAGAATGAGAAAAATGTGTATGAGTCCTCTATCTGCAGGTTAAGGCACTAGCAGCACAGGTTAGTTTGTATTCCCTTTTTAAAACCATAAGAGCAGGCTACATACAGTTCCTTTAACTAGGTAGGGGGAAGAGAAGCCTATGCCAATAGCTGGACGCTAGTTGTATTACTTTAATTTCACCTTATAGAAATACCCTTATGTTGTAAGCAAAATGCAAATCTGAGCAGAGACTGAAGCTGTCCACTCATCACCACTCATTTCCTGGCTTCCTTTAGAACATTAGATTCTCACAAAGACTGTGCTGAGCTCTGCACTGCTGTGTGCACCAGCTTCCTCTCTGCAGAATGTTGGGTTAAACTCACTGTACTTGTTTTTAAACATGTGAAAACAGAAGTACAATAGTGGAAAGTTATTCCTCACTTACCTTATGTGTTCAGAGTATCCTAATTAGACACTGTGATGAGTTTATAAACTCTTTTCATAACTTTTAGAGACCAAAGCGGAGTTTTGCCATTATGGTTAGGCTAAAAACTAACAGCAACTTTTCAGAGGATAAAACACTCTGTAATTAGATGCAGATAGCACACAGTGGTCTCATTTCTACTTTAGGGGCTGCTTTACAAAATATATAGGCTTATCTGTACTGTGACAAGATACATTTTGCTCAAATGCATAGGGAGGAAAAAATCAGGTACAGGGCCTTTATGGTTTATCGTAGAAATGTTTATAAAGCAATAGGATGTGTTCACATTGTTGTAGGGCTATTTGATTTCAGATGGAGGGCAGGGGCCTATATAACTCTGAGAAATTTACGACTTTGAAAGTAATATCCAAACAGGAAATCCATGCACAGTATAATTCATTGGTTTGGATTTCGTCCTCAAATTTGCCATTACAATCTTATGACTTTTGTTACTGAAAGAGAAGACGCTGAACTTTGTGCCAGTTTTTGTTTCATGTGAATAGTGCAGTAATTATAGATATGTGAACCATAAACCAGGTCAACAAATCTGCAATTTGACAGTTAAACAGTAAATTGTACCACAGAAATCTGACCTGTTCTCCAGCTCAGTTTAAGGTTAGTTGAGGATTGTTGGTAAGTTTTGAATGGTAAGTTGGTTGTCAAGTAAATACAGTTTTTTGCAGCTATATGTCTGTTTGTATGTACTGTACCCTGTAGGTGAAGAATCATGATGTTATATAAGCATGACACGTTAAGTGACTTGCCCAAGATCCCAGGGGCAGGATGTTACATTTTCTTTCCTTGGGGACTAATATAAAAAGTTGTAGCAGTTAGACATTCTTCTCTGCTTTGTGGTAATACAGTATAATACAATATCAGTGAACACTTAGATTAGTCTATGGCTCCCTCTGCTGGTGACAAATGGGAAGTAAATGTTGTGTCTTACTGGTGGAACCTCACAAAGTAAAAGTAAAGTACTGCACTTAAGCACAAATTTTAGGTAGCCTATATGTACTTTACTTAAGTACATTTTAAGTGGATACTTTACTTTCACTTTTTACTTTCACAAATAAAACAGCTAGAAAAAAAAAAGACTCGAGAGTCGAACTGTGTCTTTTGAACAAGATTCAGCACAACTCTTTATCAAAATCACTGCATTTGAAGCTTTATTAGATCTAAAAATGTGCGCAAAATACTTTTATTGACTTAAGTACCTCAATACTTTTACTTATGTAATTTGTTTTATGCAATACTTTTACTTTCACTTGAGGATTTTTTTTTTGTATCTGTAATTTTACATAAGTAACAAAATCGAGTACTGCTTCCGCCAGGGGTCTTTCTGAGCCACAACTATTTAGGCCAACAGTAGTAGTAGTAGTAGTAGTAGTAGTAGTAGTAGTAGTAGTAGTAGTAGTAGTGGTGGTAGTGGTAGTAGTAGTAGGCCTAGTAGTACTGTAGTTGCTGGCCAATTTCATATCCACAAAACAAAATGGTCAAAAAATAAAGCAAATGGCAACCACCTCCAAAATGAACAAAATCAATATTTTACAACCATAAAAATGTTAACTAATGGAAAATTTAGAAAAGCACAAAAATAGCATGTTCTATCTGCCAAATACTACAGTAGGCTACCCTGTAATGAATAGTGACATTATTAGATTGCCCTGTTTTCTGTTATGCTGGAAATATAATTTATTTGTTCCATCTATTTATGTTTACATTTGTATTTACCACATTGTATGGGTTATTCTGAAAATAACATTTCCATTTTTCTATTAATGCAGGATTTTGTGTTTACATGATGAAATTGCTTCAGTGTGTGACTCATGGTAGTGTGCCTGCCTCAAGTTGTAGAAAAAGAGGGACTATTGTCTAATGTGTGGGACATGGTGGACTCTCTACATTTAAGCTTATAGATAATTTCAGATGACTTCACTACACTTTACATGTAAATAATACAATGATACAATATTTAATAAAGATTTGTATTGTAATGTAGCTCTAAGGACTAGACTAGGTAAGGTTCAACTTTTGAGAATGTACATTTATTTTCTAAATGTAATCAATAGGGAAATCTGGCTCTTGCTTCTGAGTTTGCATTATCTGAAAACCACCAAATGATTTTTAGTTTTCCTCAGTCGTGATGCGCAGAGAGATTGGAATGTGCCAACAACCCTAAAAGTAGTCTACTTCTAAATCGGTGTAATCTCTAAATAAGTGGGACCTGACAGGGGATTAATGTCTATGCAGGACAACTAAACGAGGGTGACAATCGGATGGGGAGCACCCAGCACCACTCTCACTGTTTACTGTAAATAAGGATGGCAATATACGCTAGATCACTAGGTGGCAGTAATGCGACATCATGGACGCTAGTCGCTGTAACACCGCACAACAGAAGTAAACTGGCCACTGAGTGCAGAACTGCGCATGCGTGAGATACATGCGAAACACCGGAGAGGAGTTAAGATTTGCCTGTTTGAACTGTTGCGTGGAGAAGCTATACATCCCTGCTCATCTACAATCACGTATAAGAGGTACGGTTATCGCAGAAAATCCGCTATCACGTGTTGTAAAGTGACTATAACATGGTTGTAATCACTTTAGTGTTTCTTTAAAAGTTACAGTTCGTCTAGCATCGTTTCTACCCACACACCGTTTCAGTGTTGTTTTGGTCATTCTTCCACGCTTACACAGGCTCTTTATTTGAGGACAAGCTGAAGCCCAACTTAAGATTTCATAAACATGACCCAGATGTGTCCCCTGATATTAGCTATAAATTGTTACTGATAACAATTGCAATGCTGATAATTTAGTGTTTTGGTCCTCAAAATCCAATCAGAAAGCATCATCCAATCAGAAAGCAGAACCAGCCTCATATGAGTCTTGGTGTTGCCAGTTTCAGTGCTGAAATCCAGTTGGTTTGAACCTAAAAGGACTCTCTCTGATCTGAATCCTCACCACCTAAACTTAATCAAAACAACTTCTACAACAAATGCAGACGCTAATGAAACTGTATATATCTATTGATTCCTGTCTCTTTTCACAGAGGGATGTCGTGTTTTGCTGGAGATCCCAACTTCTGCCCAGAGTGTGGGAATGTCCTCCCTCTGCCGGGAATGCAGGACATAGTGTGTTGTCCACGCTGCTCCTTTAGCATTCCTGTTACAGGTAGGGCTGAAAACAGGGACTGTATGCAGGTAGTCCCGTTAGGCCTCTAACGCCTGGACTAACTGATACCTCTGGTGTGCAGAATTCGCGGGCAGAGAGATCCTCTCCACTGTGGTGTTCAACCCGGAGCAGTCAACCATGGCTCTGCAAAAGGACGAGGACTCGGAGCTCAAGGGCCCTGTGGTGAGTTTAATGTGATTTACACAGTTTATTTATCCAGTACTGTGAAAATATTGAAAAAACATTACTGCAAGTGAAAGTCAGAAATGCTGCAAAACACCTCGGGCTGTAGTTCTGTAGATGTACAGTCAATTAAAGGTTAAAACATGAACAACAGGAGTAGTCAATTTTAAACTGTTTGCAATGTTCTAAAGTTTTTCCTCACTGATATTCTAAGCATCTAATTATTCACTGCAGCTTTTCATAACTTTCAGAGGCCATAGCAGAGTTTTGCCATCATGGTGATGTTAACAAAAACTTTTAGCACAAATGAAAAATTAAATCTGCAGCTTCCTAGAATGAGCTGCAGCTATCCATAGGAGAGGTTAACAGCATGTGGCGCTTTGTTGTGATGATGTTTGCGGCAGTGTACTGAAAAGGGGCCGGAATTGGCTCCTAATGCTTCATTGACCCTTACAATTTTCCAACCTGAAATCAATGGAGTTGTTTCTTTTATCATGTTGTTTTAGATTAATATTGCCATTTTAAAATGTCCCAAATACAACATAAAAATTCATAAGTGTCATAACTATATATCACACACAAACAATATGTCTTCTTTAAAGGGCATGTATTCCAAAATTTTTCTGATCTGTTATAATGTTTCCTCATGACAAACATACTTGGAAATGTGCTCCATTCACACGTTTAACACAAATGTTTAGATGAGGTTCTTTTCTCAAAATGAAAACACTATGTTCCACCTTGTGATGCCATGTGTTAATACAAGAATTGCTCCACTATTCACAGAATAGTGGAGCACAGAATACACAGAATCATTTGGCTGATTTCAGTCCTTGAATTGTTCATATCTACTCGTCAAAAGGTAAAAGGAGCTGTTAACTCGAAAACTACCAGTGCATGACATCACAAGGTGAACAGAGCATTTTGAGCTTTGGAGATATAGACAGTAATAATGCAGTCACTGCATCACTTAAACATACATGAATAAAACAAAACACTACTCCAGGTATGTTTTGAGGTAATAACATTGCACATGGCATAAAGCTCACAAGAGTCAATTTTGCATAATATAGGACCTTTAAATCTAAATAATAGATACAATGCTCATGTCCCTCCTGCCTCAGATTGACCGGCGCTGTTCCCGATGCAATAAAGAAGGGATGATTTACCACACCAGACAGATGCGCTCGGCCGATGAGGGACAGACCGTGTTTTTCACCTGTTTACACTGCAGGTAAGACTCTGTGACAGTACGACAGATTGGTATTAATATTTATGTGCCTAAAATAAAATCTGGACCTTTTCAATTTTATTGTCCTTTGTTGACAGATACCAGGAGAAAGAGGATTCTTGAAGACGTTTTCTCATCTTCAATCATCATTATATGTAAATAAAAGAATATGTGAAGAAATTAAAGACGCTGTACGTGATTTTTTTCTGTTTTAACTATTTCATTTTCAGTGGTCCCAAGTTATTCCTCATTTAACTTATGCATTCTGAGCAGCCTAATTATTCACCACAATGAGTTTATAAGTGCTTTCACAACTCTGAGACCACAGCGGAGTTTTGCCATCATGGTAAAGTTAACAACTAGCATGTTAATGGCACACTTCCTAATTAATAGATAGTAAAATGTTTTATAATTAGATGTAGACTTATTTTGTGACCTGAAAAGCTGCCTATAGAATATATCTGTTCTGGAGCATAACAACATCACCCCTTCCCCAGAAAAAATCAGGTACAGGGCCTTTAATTAAAATCAGGTACAGGGCCTTTAATCAATCAGAAAATAGACAATGTTGTAAATGTTGTTTTGGATATTTGCAAAATTTGAATAGCGAGTATAAAAAGAAAATGGGGGAAAATGTTGTAAACTTCCAAATAAGGTCATTAGTATTTCTGAGTAATTTAAAATTTTTACTCAACTGATACTTAAATTGGTACTTTGAAGACATATTTTAGTACATTATATCATCTGAATATTGCTATTAGGGTAATGCAAAACTAATTTCAAGATACTAATTTGTTTCAATGTCGCCCATCCCTACATAACTTATTACAGCCTGGAGTAGTGAATGAGACAAAACAGCACTGTCTTCTAACATCTTATCAAACTCCACTACTGGAACTCTTCTTATTTTTTGTATCATAAATATTCAGATACAGAGAAATTACACTTCATGTTAAAGATATAAACATTAAATTGTGCCATGTAATACCACTTGAGTGCATAAATCAGTAGTGCACGACTGGGAGGTATTCATGTAAATTGACACTGTTTAAATAAAAGTTATTTTTGAGTTTTTCTCTTGTGATTTTTTTTCTCTGTATAGGCTAAATCTAGTTTTCTTGACACTCAGCTGTTGCATTTCTGATACATATTTATTAACCTTCTGTTACAGTTATTCTATTTTCTTTAACACTGGTTAAAATTATGTTAGGCAAGTGTTCAAATACGCATGTAGATAAGTGTAGATGCTTTTGAGTGACAGCAGTAGTAGCTCATCACAGCTTTCTGCCTTTGTTTCCTTGAGCAAGACACCTCACTTCCTTTTTTGCTATTTTCTTTGTAATTCTATGTTTTGTTTTGGGCTTTTTTAATCTGTAGATATGTTAGATATGAAATGAATGTGACTGTGCTAAAAAAAAAAATTAATTAATTAATTTAAAAAATCTGAATTTTTAGAGGGGCGAGGACAGGAGGGATTGAAAAGTGTGTTTAATCTATTGATGCATGAATAATTATTACACATTTAAAATAATTAGAGGCTTAAAAGTGCTAGCACATATAAAACAATTATGAATCATCACAAGGAGAGGATATAGTTTTTTCTAATTGACAGTGAGGCGCACGTGCACGCAGACGTCCAATCACGTCACACGTCATTGTCACATGACCAGGCAGCATGGCGGCGTAGCGGTGCGGAGCTGCTGGAGATGTCTGCTGTAAACAATACACATGTGCCGGAATCTTTATTATATTAAATGATTACCTGATCAGGTTTAATTCCAAAGGTAATGTATTCTATCTTGTTTATTGCTAGGTGGTAGTTAGGTCTATGGTAGGTGTCCATAGGGTTTTTGTAAGTGAAGTCTGGAGGTTACAAAAGCTTGAAGTTAGCACATCGCAGTGATGGAGAAAAATCAAGTGCTTTGTGTGGAAGTGTGGAAGTGTGGTCTCACAGTTTAATCGATTTTGAAGGATATTAGGGGTAGTGGATCAATGTGCCAACCCGATCATTTTTGTCAATGCGCAGTGTTTACTTCGGATTAGACGTGTGTAAAAGTTATAGATTAGAAGAATGTCTTATGCTCCTTATGCACTCATTCACTGTCCTGCTGGATGATTCATTTTAAGGGAACTGATTTTGATTTTAAATGTTATAAACTTGACCTATCTGTGTCCCCAGATATGAGGTAAGCCTATGAAAAAAATGCTGATTTATTTTTAATAACAAAACACTGGACATGGTGGTCTATTTATTTGGTGTTTTGGTTTTCAATCAGAAAGCATAAAGAGCCTCACAGGAGTCTGTCATTTGGGTTGCCAGTTTCGTTGCTGAAATCCAGTTGCTTTAAACCTAAAATGCCTCTCTCTGATCTGAATGGACACTACCTAAACTCCAGCACATGGAGCCAATCATTAATCAGTGCTAGTGCAGCCTCTACAGCTCAGTGAGTGAATTCTAGGGATTCTGAGCTTTTAAATGAGACCAGTCTATATATTGAGGATGAGAAAAACTTGTATGTGTTCTTTCTGTCTGCAGGTTAAGGCATTGGCAACCCAAGTTCAGTTCTTGATTGTAGAGCCTTTTTATATTGCACAGGCTACATATCTTTTAACTATATGATCCATCATACAAAATAAAATATAATTGCCTATAAATACAGTGCTATATAGTATGGCAACCAAAGCCTACCTTCACCTTATGTACTTCAATACAGTATTTCCATATGTCTGTCTTGTGTAAACCTGTGTGTTTCTGTGTGTCAGATGATGAAGCTGAGGGTCCAGCTGCAGTGTAAGAACCTGCACGAGTACCTGCGTGAGCTGAGCCCTGAGCTCCTGGACCGACTTTACAACCACCCGGCAACATGCCTTGCTGTGTACAGGTCAGGCAAGCTAGACTTCTGTGTGCCGCTTGTCTTGAGAATTATTACACTTTTTTGTGTTTGTGTGATTCCTTAGTTGTCCAGGTGTGATCCATAGCAAAAGAAAAATTCCATTCTGTCAACTGGACAGCTTCTTCAGTTGCTGCCTTAGAGCTATCTGAAAGGAGGAGCCAACTACACTGACACTAACACACCTGTTTCTTTACAGTTTCTGTTTGGTAGCTTGTCCATAGAGAGCTAAAAACAGGACAACAGAGAATTGTAATAGGAGAAAAGGTGTAACCATTCCCCACACATATCCATCTCAAAGCCACTAACCGCTCCTTTAAAGATAGTGAGGAACAGATCTTAGCCAAAGAAAAGAAATGCTTTGAGTGGGGAGTTAAAGACACAGTTTGTTTTAGGAAAGACAATCCTCATCTGGTCATCGTCATTTAGTTCTCTAAGAACCAAATACACTATGGAGATAAATACTATACGTTTCATTTCACAAATGCGAGCAGTGAGCTACCCTCTCTATCACTGTAACACTGGTGTCATAGTCCTTTGGCTTTTCACAGAGAGCTGCCATCTTTGGCCAAGAACTACGTGATGCGCATGCTGTTCCTGGACCAGCCTCTGCCCCAGGCTGCTGTGGCTCTGTGGGTAAAGAAGGACAGTCAGAAGTGAGTCTCGTCTATACATTACCTACCCTCCTCCTCTCCTCCACTCCTCTGCTCCTCTCCCCTTCTCCTCCTCTCCTTTCTGGACCAGCCTCTGCCGCAAGTAGCTGTGACTCTGTGGGTCAAGAAGGACTGTCAAAAATGAGTCTTGTCACTACATTATCTACCCTCCTCTCCTTTCCTCCTCTATGCCTCTCCTCCTCCTCTTCTCCTCCTTTCCTTTTTTCAGTTGTAATATATTGCAATTCAATTTTTTTTTTCCACAAAATCACACAAAACACTTCATCTTCATTCTGTTTAAAAAGTTATTGATTTTCAACCAGTATGCCGGGAATACTAGTATGCCTTGTTGGATTGCCAGTTTTGTTTTGTTTGGTTTTTTGTCTGTTTTTTTTTTTTGTTAAAGCCACAATACATCACTTTTTAACTGAAAAAACTGAAATGTTTTTTTTTTTCATTTGTGTCCTTACTGTAAGCGGGCTTGCATCTCCCACAAACCTGACTTTTATTTGACCTGATGGAGAGCCTCTTCCTGCTTGTTGTCATTGAAACGTTGTTCCTTTGCCTATAATCTTCGACAAATGCATAAAACAATGTTTTGAAGTATGGTTTTAACATTCTGTATCCATAGAATAATGCAGGTGGTGTACCATCTCCAGAAAGTTACATACTGTGGCTTTAAGTTAATTCAAATGCATTTAATTGAATAATTCACCATTTTTATAGTATCCTGAGCAACCGCTGAACCATTCACAGAAGCAAAACAGTCATTGCCAATAAGAAAGCACAGGGGTAAAGAAAAATATTTGCAACATTTTTTTCTACATAGTGTCAGCACAATTTTTTTAAATAGAAAGGTTTGTAGTGACTTCTTTTACCAGCTGCTCCATATTTAATTCAACCTCTTTTATATATTTTTTATTTATTAATTCAAATGGCAGTCATACCAGAATAATGAAAACGGTACATGTTTTGCTTTTACATAAAGTTTGGGCAACTTAAAATGTAAATAATTTCCAGCCAGTATCTAAGTTACCCAGGCAGAAAAAAAACAGAATCCAGGCAGTAGTAGCCAATGGGTTTAAATCAGATTTTCTAAATTTAAAAAAAGGAGTGTCCCAAAGCCAATTTTGGGTCCCCTACTTTTTTTTTTTTTTTTTTTTTTTACTATTTTTATTCATTCTATCGGTTACAAATGAAAAGAAAGCCTCATACATTTATATGCAGATGATGCTGTTTTGTGTGCTCCTTCTGCTGATCAGGTGCTTTTACAAGTGCAACAGGATTTTAATGAAATCCAAAATTCCCTCATGAATGCAATAAGTATATGATTTTTTTCAAAAAAATATTTAAGTAATGTGCAAGCTACAAATCTTTATATGCCAAATGGTACATCGATTGAAAGAGTCAACACTTAAAAATATCTTGGATTTTGGCTTGACGAAAACTTATCTTTTGAAAAACATATCTCTGAATTATGTAGTAGTTTAAAATCAAAATTATAATTTTATTGCAGAAACAAATATTGTATCCCAATATATTACAGAAAAGAAATAGTGCAAGTGACCGTTATCTCCGCACTGGATTATGGGGATGTGGTACATGCAGACTTCAGCCTCTGCTTTGAAACCGTTGGACCCACTATTTCGCTCTGCCCTTCGTTTTATTACAGGTGATGGAGATTGAAACTCATCACTATGTTCTCTATGAAAAAGTGTGTTGGCCATCACTGTCTATCAGAAGAGAACAGCACTGTATGAAATGTATATATAAAAGACTAGTTCAAAAAATGTCAGAATACCTCACATGCATGTTAATGATTTATACTGGAACATTTAATACCAGATCACATGACTGCAAAAGGCTAAGGACGAGCTGCACCAAAACTGAGACAGGAAAGAGGCTTTTAGCTGTTTTGATTCATTAAAATGGAATACACTCCAAGGAAAAGCAAAACTGGACACACTGGCGACACAATCACAGTTTAATAATCTGGTAACAAACTTTTATACCCACACCTGCACCTGTTTTTAAACTTTTACATGGAGTTGTGTAATTATAAATTTTTTGGGTTTTTTTTTCTGCTTATGTTGTATTTTACACGGGGTGCCCATGAAAAAGAGAGCCCAAGTGCTCTCATTGGGTTCCCCTGTAGAAATAAAGATACGAAAAATAAAGATATGAAAAAGGTTAAAGTGCATATGACAGGTTTTGATGTTTTTGTAATTATTTCTTGCTGTGATGGGATAATACATGTGGTAAATATTTGTCATAGTTTTACATCAGTTAAGTGGCAGCTTTTGGGAAAAATATTGAAACGTATAAAAATACACAAGGTAACTGTGAGAATACCTCTTAACTATGTCAACAACACAGAAAATTCCATCCAAAATGTAGAGACAATTTAAGCACAAGAAAGGTAAGAGTTTCAGTATTGTGACAGGTTTTGGCCCTTATAAACATTACGGTTCACAGTTGTAGAATTACCTCTGTGTACATCACATCTGCTACCTGTGTCCAACCAGGAAATAAAATAATTTCACCAAAATTAAACTAGGAAAAAACTAGGCAAATCTTTTTGTAAAATTTTAAATATAATGATGTAGTTGTTTCTGTCATACACACTTGAAAACACTGAAATGGATTTGCCTGTGTTTTGTTGCAGGGACCATGACGAGTGCGTGTCCATTCTAAGCGGCCTGCGTCTTTGGCACAGTTTGCAGCTCCAAGGAGGTCTACAGGGGTACAGCCTCAATCCAGTGTTCAAAGAAAACCTGCGGATCGCTCTGCTTGGGGGGTAAGGCCAGAGCTCCTGTCTGCACTAACTATGTTTACGTTTACTCGCTTTGAAAACTGAATAACTGGTCTAATCCAATTTCAACCGATTTATCAGAATGCATGTAAACCTGGGAACTACAATTGAGGTGTCGTTCTGTTATAAACTTGTATTTATTTTATTTATTTAAATTTTTTATGGGAAAAATTTATAACATTTACTTCAGGAACCAGGGCCGGGCAGTCACTATTGAGATCCATATTGGTTTGCTGAGTTTGTAGTAAATTTAGAAAGGAAAAATTGACACATGAAGCCTTACTAATTAATGATAATATGTCATGTTTTAATTGGAACTGTAATAATTGGACAAGTGGCTTTGCTCCAATCAAGTAAAGCAATTTTGTAATTCGGTAGTAGATTGGAGCAGTAATTGTAATTTTGATTCCATTTTGATCACACAGTCCTTCACTCAGCTGCAGATGTGCTTACGGCATTGAAACCAGGAAAATAAAGAAAAAAAACATTGTTTATCTGTAAAAACAATATATGAGTTGACATGTTTATCCTGTATTTGGGGACACAGATAATGTTTTGTTATCTTGTTTATTAAAATTAAACAAAAATGAGGCAGCTCTTTCCCTAAGTAGATAATGATGATACTTTTGTTGTTGTATTATTATAAACATATTCATATTAATATATTTTCAGTGGCAGTTGAACAGTCACTCTCACCTTTTTTGTTGAAAATGAAAGATCTGAACAGGGCCATGAACGTATTAATCAAACGTATTAATCATGCTCCTGAAAATGTGTTTAATTTATTATTCAGATTTAATTTATTTTTCAGACAATCTAAAAAAAATATCAGGCTGTGTTTGCTAGTGTGTGCATTGTGTAGCACTGTGGAACTATTGTAACTGTTAAACATTCCTCTAGAGACATGCATGCAGGCACCCCACAGCATGATGTAACTGCAAGTTATCAATAGAACTCATGTAGCAATAATTACTCCAGGGATAGTATTCAATTGATACTTTGTAGCTGATGCCAACCTGGAGGTGTGATGCTTACTGTGGGCATTGCTCTGTCTGAAGATCTGTTACTCAAGTTAGACAATAATCTTAGCTTTGTTTTAACACAATCTGACTAGAAATAACTGACTTAATTAAGACTACAACAGGAGACAGGATAATAATAGGATAATAAACGAGCCCCTCTCACATAACATTACAGTTAAAAGCTAGCTAGCATTAGCCATCAGTTTGTTGAAAATCAAACACCTAAAGAAGACTACGAATGCTTTCAAACTATTGCTAATGTGTGCATTTTCTCACCATGGTAACTGCTAAACATTCCTACTTAAGCATACATGTTGAACTCCCCTGTGTGATATCACTCCAAAGAATAAATAAACTCAAATAACAGTCGTGCCACCATCAGTATAAACTTGTATGAAGTTAATGTAACATTTCTGTCTGTGTATGTTTGTTTCCAGGGGAAAGGCGTGGGCAGACGAGGGCAGCAGCCTGGGCCCGGACCGTCACGCTCGGGACATAGAGAGTCTGGACAAATATGCCCTGGAGCGCTGGGAGGTCATCCTGCACTTCATGGTGGGCTCCCCCAGTGCAGCAGTGAGCCAGGACCTGGCCCAGCTTCTGGTGCAGGCGGGACTCATGAGGAGGTACTGCTCATGACTAATACCTCTGCCTTAATGTGATCAATTTAATAGACAGGAAAATGGGTATGCATAGTGTGTAAAACTAACCCACTTCTGAATCTGAACGGGGCCGTACCAGGGCCGTACCAGGGCCGTACCAGGGCCGTACCAGGGCCGTACCAGGGCCGTACCAGGGCCGTACCAGGGCCGTACCAGGGCCGTACCAGGGCCGTACCAGGGCCGTACCAGGGCCGTACCACAACAAAATCACAACTAAATCAGGACCAAACAAGGGCCCAACGAGGGCTGAATGGGGCTGAACTGGGACCGGACCGGGACCGGACCGGGACCGCACCATGGCTAAACCTACAATTTCTCCTTTTAACCAAGAGACATTACTTGGCTATGTTTATCAGTTTTTGGACTTTGCATATTTTACAAAGTTATAAATGCCATACCAAATTAAAAAATGGAGACATAATTGCAAATTACAAAATAAAGATCTTTTTAGGAGCGAAAGGAGTCAACTGACATTTCTAACAACAATAATATTAATGTATGGAAAGAAAATGTGTCCTAATATTTTCTGTAGCCCTCTGCAGACAACATGGTGGTACATGGTAAAATATTAAAGTGCATATAATAGGTTTTTATATTTTTTATGACTTGGTTTGGTGGGCTAGTACGTGTGGTAAATATTTGTCATAGTTTTACATCAGTGAAGTGGCAGTTTTTGAGAAAAACTGCAGAAGTGAGAAAACAAAAAAAATATATAGAATGAAGCAGCAAGTTCCATTCCATCCAAAACGCAGGGGCAATGTACACAGAAGGAAGGAATCTTTCTAGCAGTTAAATCATTGATTTAACAAAATAAAGGCGTCAGTTATTTTTATGAGTCTCATCATAACTACTGTGCAATTTAGACAAATCTTTGCCCTTGTTTAAAGTTATGGAATTACCTTTACATATGTAATTTCTGTTGCCCATGTCCAACCAGGAAGTAAATTATAAACTTCACCAAAATTAAACATGTTTTAGTAAAATATTTAATAAAATTATGCTAACTACGTTTTGGTGAAATGAACAGTCTAACCTGTCATATGCACTTTAAACCAGCAGAGAGCTTTTAGCCACATACGGAGAAACTTGTCTTATTTATCTGTCACAGTGAGGCCGGAGAGGCTCCTTACATCACCTCTGCAGGATTCCAGTTCCTCCTTTTAGACACTGCCTCCCAGCTCTGGTACTTCACCTTACAGTACCTCAAGAGTGCCCAGGTACATGCAGCTCACATTTAGCTCACAGTACCTGCTTTGTTTGAAATACATACATTTTAAACTGTATAGCTTTGTAAGACCACTATCAACTATTTAAAAATACATTGAATTATTTTAATAATAAATACTAACTTGAGGTTAGGTTAGTTTATTTGCCATTTGTAGTTAAAAACCTCATTGGAAAAACTTGTGCAAGAAGCTCAGAGTGCACCGTGAGACATTAAAAACAGAGGTGAACAAGTTCCTTCCTTTCCCCAACTAAGCCAAAAAATGTTGCCAAAATTTAGCTTTGTAAAATATTCAGTATATACGTATAGCAATGCGCCAGTGCAGTGGTGACAGGAAACAGCTGACGCGGGTACGCTAGCTTTGTTACCTCGTTTTTTTACCCTGTAGTGCGCGGTCTGGTCTCTGCAGTGTCAGAGCTCAGAGATTTAAAATGTCATCCTCGTGTCTGTGGTGTGCGCTTTTTGTCACATATTTAAAAGTTGTTTAAGACTGAAAAATCCTGTAGTGTGTGGCAGACTTTACACAACCTTCTCAAAGCTCCATGTTGTAGAGATTATTCATTCACTCCACACCTGGTTATATCAACTATGCAACTTTTCAGGTGGAGAGTCTGCCACCTGCTTATGTCCATGGAAAATGTATTGATTTGACTGGAATGTTCCACAGTATGGCATTCAACTTCACCACCTTGTCTTTATTCAATTGCAAATGTTTGTATTCCTAAAGAAGTACCTTGTAAATCTTGCTTTTACTTAGAGTTGGATCTGCTGTCCACAGATCAGACATATAACTAGATCTGGTGTTGTCACTTGCTTGTTTACCTGAAGATAGAAATGTTTAATGCCATACTCTGGACCATTCCAAGCAAAGCATTAACATCTCCATGGAGACAAGCAGATGATGAACCCTCCAGCAGAAAATGTACATAGTGCACCTTTAAGCTATTTCTGTAGCTGTATTAAGCCAGGTGGATGAAGTGTTTTGCCCAAGGACACAACGATAGCACTTGGAATCAAACTTTTGGGCATGTGGACAAGCGCTCTAGCCACTGAGCCACTGTCACTCCAATATCTGAGTATACCATGGTAGGTGGGTAGAGTGGCCAAAAAATTGTACTCAGGCAAGCGTAATCTTATATACCTCAAGTAAGTGTAAAGTGTTGGTCCAGGAAATTACTCAAGTAATACTAAAAAGTATTGGAACAACTACTACTCAATTAAGAGTAACTTGTAATTAGAAAGAATAAAAATTAAATAATACACAGAATCATTTTCAAAAAAAAAAATTTAAAAACTAAATATCTGAAGGAGTGGTCCAAGAAACACAAATGTTCTTATCATTTCATATTGCCAACATAACTGTCACTTATAGACTTACTCACAGTGGGAAGAGTAACCACAACTTTTACTCAAGTAAGAGTACCGTTACTACAATAAGAAGATCACTAAAGTAAGAGTAAAAATATGCAGCGAGAAAAGGACTCTGAAAAGTACAAATTCTTTAGTTAAGTTACTCAAGTAAATGTAACAGAGTAAATGTAACTGAGTACAACCCCCCTCTGACCAGTCATTATGATCCTCTTACACACGTATAGGGGACATGTACGGCAGAGCACAGTCTCTTCTGAAATTACATCACCAAATATATTTACTCTGTTGTCAATAGTAAATTGATCTATTGAAAATGTTAAAGATTGAAAGTTGAGTTATTTTAAAATGAACTATACCATAAAACAGATCTAATCTTTGGCTTATCTGATTATTGTAGTTATCTGGTTTTGGTCTGGAAATAGACACCTGACTTTTGGTATTTACTGTTTAGATAAACACATAGATGCTTATTTTGATGAGCTATTGTTCCTTTAAATGCATATGGTATTTTTGGTGAAAGTTTATCAGAATGTGTTATGTTTTGGTTGTAGTCACGAGGCATGGATCTAGTGGAGATCCTGTCCTTCCTGTTCCAGCTGAGCTTCTCCACTCTGGGCCGGGTGAGTGTTGATGATTGTACTTTTTTGTATAAAACAAAAAGTAAATGAATTTTTTAAAAGCAAGGCTGATTCCCAATATGAGCTGACATTTTGAACTTGTAAGACCATCTAGCACTAGATCTTGTCCCATAACTAACTACTAAAATTTTGCAGTAACTACTGTTACTGCAAAATTTTTAAGATTTAAAGTTTCACTATGTAACATTTCTCATGATGGGTCAACCATCTGCTTTTCCTGGAATATTCCACAGTATGGCATTAATCTTATCTAATTTAGTTAGTTTTTTAGGATTCCTTAACTATATATACAAATATACTTTAAAAAACATGCATTCTTACTGTGAGTGAGGTCACTTCTCCACAGATCTGCCCTGTAACTTGGCCTTTTGGAATCATTACATTGTCTTTATTAAGTTGTTTTAAATGAATATGGTGAGTTATGTACAGGTGTCATAAATTATAACTATGTAGCAGACAAAAGCACAGTATGTTTTCTTTAATTGGTCTATGTGTGTAACCTTTTGTTGACGGTGTTGTTTGTGCACATGTTTATGGCACAGGATTACTCTGTGGAGGGTATGAGTGAGTCTCTCCTCACTTTCCTCCAGCACCTACGTGAGTTTGGCTTGGTCTTCCAGAGAAAGGTGGGTTCTACTGCAGCCTAAATAAGCTGTATAAGATCTGTGTTGTGCTACGCTCAAATATCGTTTTATCGTGTTCTGTATGTTAAAGGTTATTGGTTTGCTTGGAATGTTTCACAGTATGGCATTTAACTTCTCTATCTCAACGAAAGAAGCAGATGATGCCTATTTACAGGTCTGATCTAGGGATTATGCCATACAGTGATAAACAGGTAGCAGACGCTAGTGCGCCTTTAATTTAATGTTCAATCATGCAAACATACCAGGAGTTGTATTTTGATTCTTATACACATTTTGAATAGCCCACACACCTTACGCCAGACTCAATAATTAGGCACTGTACAAATTTCCTTGTCAAAGCCTGGTCTCAGAAGCTAAGCAAGGCTTGGCCTGGTTAGAGACCTCTGGAA
The DNA here is from genome assembly GCF_009829125.3 of Periophthalmus magnuspinnatus. NCBI lineage: Eukaryota > Metazoa > Chordata > Actinopteri > Gobiiformes > Gobiidae > Periophthalmus > Periophthalmus magnuspinnatus. The sequence goes on from NC_047136.2 coordinate 16,850,989, forward strand.
ATTCCAGATGCCATAGTGGGGCACCAATGGAAGAGACTGCTGTTGTGTCCTTAGGCAAGACACAGTTTGAATATGGCATGTTTGTGTTGGTGATAATGAAGATTGGCAGCCTCATGTCTGTCAGTCTGCCCCAAGGCAGCTGTGGCTGCCAGAATAGCTTACCATATGTTGAATCTAAAAGACCTAGGTGTTTAATTTCTCTTTAATATATAATTTCTCTCAAGTCCATTGTAAAAGCACAAAAATAATAATTGTTCCTCATAAGAGCCCTTTCAGAAACAGCCCTTTGTCGGTACATTTCCATGAATCACCATATTCACTGCTTTTTAATAATCATGCTTCATAACTGCTTTTATCCACATGCTGTTCTGTTCAGAGGCCTGCGTCAAGAGGAAATGTCAAATCTCATAACCACTTTCAATATGCTATACTATGGCAATATATTACAATAGAATATATAATTTTGACATCTCTAACTAGTAAATGGACTGGTCAAACCGCACCCACTCCAGGCAGGTAATACATCTATACTGCACATTGTGTGGTGGATAAATCAGGATAATGAAGAGCTTTAGAACTATGTTTTCAGAAAACAAAGGAGCACTCTTTAAAGACTTATTTTGTTACAATTATTGCTTTTACAAAATCGTTTTGAGGGAAAACATTAGGGCTGCACAATATATCACAATGAAATCGAAATAGCAATTATCAAAATGCAAAGGCTGCAGTTTAGATAATAGAGTGTTCTTGATAAAAAAGACTTATAGCGAGGTCATAGCCCAATTCAATTTAGTTACATCCCCCACCCATGAAAACAATATTGTGCCCTGCTTATTCAAAGTATGTTTGGTTACAGAGGAAGTCCCGGCGGTACTACCCCACGCGCCTGGCTATCACCCTAGCTGCAGGAGTCACCAGCAGCTCTTCCCCCTCGTCTTCCTCCTCATCTTCCTCCCTCAGCTCTGCTCCTTGTACTGGAGACACTGGCTTCATCGTGGTGGAGACTAACTACCGAATCTACGCCTACACAAGTAAGTCTGCGCATCAAGTCAACAAAATGTATTAAGTTAAAGTGCATATGACAGGTTTTCATGATTCTCTGATTATTAATTACTACCCATGTCCAACCAGGAAGTAAAATTATAAACTTCACCAAAAAAATGAAAAATATGGCATATGACAGGTTAGACTGGTACTCATTTTACTAAAACGCAGTTAAGATCATTATTATTTAAGATTTTGCTAAACTGTTACATTTTTTCTCAGTTGAGCCATTTTATAGATTTAAAATTGTACTTCCTGGTTGGAAATCATAACTTCACACTAGGGAAATCCATAACTATTACCATAACTAGCAATCATATCGTAAGCTGAGCCAAAACTGTTCTGATGTACTCTAGACTGAAATAATTTTTTGACAAATAAAAATATGAGCAAACACCTTTATTTAGTTGAATTAATGTTTGTAGGAGCTGAAAAAAATGTTTCTTGCGTGAAAATTGTGGCTAAAGTATATATATTTTAGAAGTCTCCAGTTAAGGTAATTTTCAACATATTTTTCATCTTTTCCTGGGATATTGCTTCTTGATTCTTATAAAATGATCGTATCTCACCAAAGTAGACAAAAATGATAAAATGACAAGAATGATAAAAAACATATGCACTTTAAGTTTGCAAACAAACCTGTTGTTATCCTGCTGTTTCCCTGGTCCAGACTCGGAGCTGCAGATCGCTCTGGTGGCCCTCTTCTCGGAGATGCTGTACCGCTTTTCAAACCTGGTGGTAGCTCAGGTCACCAGGGAGTCTGTGCAGCAGGCCATCGCCAACGGCATCACCGCTCAACAGGTATTCAACTCGTGTAAACCATATTCTTTATAAAAATTTGATGTAAAAATCAGGATCTTCAAAACAAAAATAAAAACAATATTTTAGCTTTGTAAATAATTAAATTATTGTACTGTACAATTCATATCCTGGTGAATAGGATTTGTACAGTGGTTTTATTAGTTATTGCTGTTTGTCTCTGAAGAACTTTGAATTAGATGTTTGCATGAAAGTTGCTATATAATTAAATGTATTATTATTTATTTTCTCCTTCATCTCACGCTTCCCTCACAGTTGCATACACAGGAAAAACAGGATTAAACCAGGTCTACATCTTAAACTGAAATAAATCAATCTCAAACCAAGAGTTTGTGAGCACAACCTTGGGTCCTGAGAAATAACCATAACTCAATTACTATATCTAATTATGGAAAACTTCTGTAATGGAATGTGATTGTTATTAATTTTAATTTTAAGAAAGAACACAATGCAATTTTTGCCAGTTAGGGGTCTGCATCCTGTTTGTCTCCACAAAGATGTTATTGTTTGGCTGGAATGTCCCATTATATGGATTTAAACATATCTATCTCCATGGAGACAAGCAGGGCAAGTTATGGATCAGGTCTGTGGAAATTAGTATGAATGCATGTCTTGCAAGTTTTTCTCTCTAGCAATTAAAGTAAAGTAATCAATACTTTTATTGACATCACACTGAGGGTGTAGAATATTCAGCAGTATACCATAGTTCACCATAGAGACACAATGACAATTTTTTTTTAAGTTGGTCTGAAAATTCAAGAAAATATACAAAATACAAAATTGATTTAAACATTTTCAGGAGTTTATGATCAATACAAGCATTCACAGTCCTGTTTAGGTGTTTGATTTTCAACAAAAACGTGAGTGTGACTAACTCAAAAACTGTTGGCAAATGCTAACTAGCTCGTGACTGTAATTTTATGTTTGAGAGACTTGTTTAGGAACACAAAGTAACTCATCTGTTGTAGTTCCAGCTAAATCAGCTCTTTATGGTCAGATTGTGTTAAAACTCAGATCAATGTCTAATTGAGCTTCTGACAGTAGTGCCTTCACTTAGCATCACAACCCCAGGGAATGTTGATGATATCAGCTGCAAAATATCAATAACATCATAAGTGGTGGAACCTCCACAAGAAAAGTGACATAGATCACCTTTAATGAAAACAAATACTTGATCAGTAATTGATAATATCTCAAATTGGAAGAGAATTATTATACTCTATTAATTATTATTCTCTAATATTGTATTTATTTCCACAGATCATCCACTTTCTGAAGACGCGCGCTCACCCCGTCATGCTCAAACAGGTAGAAGTTTTAGTATCTTTTTGTTTCACATAGTTGAACACATGCAGATACACATATATTACTGAGAAGGATGTTTCCCTCATATCCCTCCCATCCCCTTTCCCTTTCAAAACAAGGTCAAACCGGATACAATAACAGAAATAAATTCTATATTCCACAAAATGAATTCCTGTGAGCTGTAAGCCACATTATAATGTTGTTACCACTTCAAAAACAGACCTGGAGTTCTGTTTTGTTTTATTTACACATGTTTGAGTAATCCTTCATTATTAGTCTGTCTACATCTCCAAAGCTCAAAATGCTCTCACCTTGTGATGTCATGAAGTGATAGTTTTCAAGTTAACAGCTACTTTTTATCTTTTCTTCACTAGAAATTGGCAATTCTAGGGCTGAAGTTATCCAAAATGATTCTAGTGCAGGTGTATGGAGTTTAAAAACATAGCAGAGCACTTCCTGTATTACTGCATGACATCACAAGATGGAAGAGAGTGTTTTCTGATTGAGAGAAGAACTCAACCTGAATATGAAAGAATTGTGTGTTAAACATGTGTGAATGAAATAAAACAGTTCTGGATATGTTTTTGATGAGGAAACAAAATTATAACATAGATCAGAAAAAAGTGTAATATGGGCCCTTTAAAAACACCTCATTTATATAAGGAATGTCAGCCAGCTTTAGTTTGTTAGATATTATAAATTAGATAGCTATGTAGATATATTTTCTTTTATTTCTACCTTTTTCCCCTTATTTTTTTCATCCTTTGACCCCCGAAGTAGCGTACATGATATAGACCTGTGTTTGACCATGTATTGTTTTCTCGTGTTTAGACCCCCGTGCTCCCTCCCACCATCACAGACCAGATCAGGCTGTGGGAGCTGGAGAGAGACCGGCTGCAGTTCACAGAAGGTACCTCCCAAACACTTCCACCATGTCAGCAGCAGGGGAAAACCTCAGCGCTGCACCTGCACCCATTTCCTTTAGCTAGATCTTCATAGTTGGAAACCTGTGACCTTCTTGTTGTAAGATGAGAGTACTTCCCACTCAGCCACCATGATGCCAGTTGTGTACATAAGCGGTTATTACATTAGATAATACATTATAAACAGTACAATAAGACGGAGTGGTGACAAAATGGATACTAATATCAAAACTAGATATTAATTTGAACAAGAATTAAAGCTGAAAAAAATGAATCACATTACAGGACAAAATGTGACCTTTTTAGAGTAGTTTGGATCTACCGGTATATCAAAACTAGTACAAGCATGTGGTAATAAAGCTGCTCTACTTGATTTTTACTTTCTTAAAACAGTACTACTTCACAGTTTGCAGTGGTTTGAAGTTTTTCACGTTTTACATTCTGATCATTCTAATTATTCACCACGATGAGCTTAAAAGCGCTTTTCACAACTTTCAGAGAATAGAGCAGTAAAGCTAACAATAACTAGCATGCTAATACACACTTCCTGATCATTGTACAATAAAACACTTATAACTAGATGCAGTACATAGTCGACTTATTTTGACCTCAAGAGCGGCAATATATCTGTACTCTGGACAAATTTTGCTCAAATACATGGGGAAAAATTTGGTACAGGTTCTTTAAAGAAACTACTATTATTTTTAGTTTAAGTCGCATTCTGTGGTATGAAAATCAGTATAGGTATTAAAGTTTTTTTTTCAAGATATGGAAGGTGTGTCATAAATTTTAGTATGGCAATACAATAACACATAAGTTCAACAGAAAAAAGAACAGCATTCCATTAGTGTCAACAAGCATATTCACTACTGATTAGTGAATAAAAAATCTGCCAAAAAAAAAAAAACAATTGTAAATGTTGTTTTAAATCCTGTATAATTCCCTCATGAAGATGCAAAACAAGCAGCTGGTGTTGTAATTGTGGAAGACACTCAGTCAAAGTCAGCACTAGTGGCTCATTGAAACAAGGAGCCATTGTGAATAATTCAAAGGCCCCTGTGTAATGAGTGCTTCTCCACTGGCCTTTCTGTGCTCGTGGTGCACCTCACATCAGTTACGACCTCAGAGCACCATTCAATTGGTTTATAACAAATATATATAACATTTTTTTGTTTGAAGCTTGTTTTTGTTAAATTTTGGGAAAAAAAATGACAAAGTTGCTTTTTAATATTTCAGCTCTTGAAGTGTGGATTTTAGCAGATGTGAAGACTCATTTATTAAAATCAACTCTTCAGATTTGTTAAAAAGAATTGATTCCTAGAATCAGACCAGAGCCGAACAGCCCATCACTACATTATGATCTGTGCCCTCTTTCTGCCTTAGATATATAATACATTTACCTAAAACATTAGGGTGGCTGGAGTCATCCAAACTCTCATTTGGATTATTATATCATCATCAGACATCATTATTTGAACCAATTATCTATCTTTTACGGTCAAATATTAACTTAACAGGGAAAATATTTGTATTATCATTTATTAGTAATGTTTTGATTCATGTTTAAAGCCACTGATTAGACGAGAGTTAATTGTTATCGCAATGTAATTACCAGCCCTGATTGCTAACTCCATCAAATGATTATTACCAATCATGTGCTTGATGTTCCCATATAATTCCATGTAAATCAGTTATGTAAGTAATTATAGATTGGTACTTCTGAACCTTATTGTGCAGTTTATCAGATAGTGGTGTTCACTAACATTTTGTCATGTGTCCACAGGAGTGCTCTACAACCAGTTCCTCTCCCAGGCCGACTTCGAGATGCTGAGGGACAGAGCACAGGTACAGATCCTCCAGTGTAATATGCAGTTAGATGCAGTTAGTGTCCCCAATCCTAACAGAAAATGAATAGTGAATAGTCCAATGATGAAAATTAATAGGTATTATTATTATTATTATTATTATTATTATTATTATTATTATTATTATGTTTCTTAATGGAACTATGACCATGTCCAGTGTCCATTCACACACTCTTTACCAAGTTCATTCCATCTGTGTTTGTCATATTAAACAAAGTCTAGCAGTGGCATTAAAAGTACTATGCACAGCATTTATAAGTGATCCAAATTATTAAATTACAGGACCAAAATGTTCCGACTCTCCCTTTGCCTTCCTTGACTGGGGCAGTGGATCTTGCATATTGAATGAAGCTCTGGCACACAAGTTTGTTTGTTCAAAATGGAATCTCTAGTAAAAAAGAAAGGTTATTTTTGAGTAAGTTTGAGATTTGTGTACTTACTTCTGCAGTTAGGCGTTTGTAATCAGAAATACCTGGCCATACTCAGTTAATCATGAGTGATGTCATATAGCACTTGAAATCACTGTGGTCATTGAAGGTAGCACACACTCACCTTTTGACGGATTTTGACCAGGAAGCGGCAAATGCCACACTTAAATGCACTTAAATTGCCAAAAAAAATGACTAGGAACAGTACACGATACTATTCAAACACCGTATACACTGTTTAGTAGCAAAAAAGTTGAGGCAATTGTACACTCCAGTCACATATTAAGACTGCCACACATTGTACACATTGGCTGGATTTGTCAAGAGAGCATCTAAAGTATAATCTGCTACATATAATCTGAAGATCTGTTCTTACATAAATTATCCAGTATAACACTGAATTATCTGTTGTTAGATTAGGCTCTGGTTTGATCGTTTCGTCAAGTTTTAGTCTTCACCTCATTGTTATACTGGATAATTTATGTAAGAACAGATCTTCAGAGCAGTGCTGAAAATGTAATCAGATTCTGATACTGCAGTTTGAATGACTACAATTATGAAATTACCAAAGGCTCCAATTATTATCAACAGTCTCGAGTCACAAAAGCGCAGTAAGATGTTTACTTTCAAAATCATTCATCGCTCTATTAAACCTTTTAGAAACATGATATAATGGAAAATCAAACTTAAAAGTCAAAACTACTTCAATAAAAAAATATTCTCTAACCTAACCTAACCTGCTCAGAGTTGGGTAATCAAATACTCAATATTCAAGTACATTTACGGAAAAGTAGTGATCAGAGTAACATTTTTATATATAAAATTGTACTTCCTTGGGTTCCTTTTCAGACACTACACTTACTCCTATGTAAATAACATGTTGTGCAGTGTAACAGTGTTATCGCCTGAGTACAGGTTTTGGTTACTTCCCAGTGTGCGTAAGTCTCCAAATGGCAAAAGACCAACATTGAGCAAATTGAACATTTGTGTTTCTTGCACTACTCCTTTAGACTCTGCAGATATGATTCAGTTTTTATCATTTTTGTGTCTATCCTTAATTATTTTTTTTATTTTGTAATCTTTTACTTGAGAATAATGTTTGGCTAATCTACCACTTCTGTCTGTGCTTCTCTCTAATGCATGCATTTATTTGTCGTGGTAAAACTCTGTATTTGGTGTTTTGTTTTTGCAGAGCCTCGGCTGTCTGGTGTGGCAGGATGCCCCCCACAGGGTGATGGTGGTAACGCCTCAGGGACACAGCGAAGTCAAAAGATTCTGGAAACGACAGAGGTCCAATACATAGCACCAAACCAACGCCACAAAATAATCTTTTTCTATGTGAAATGTTTTGTATTAAATATGTTCTACAAAGGTAACTCTCTGTGTTTGTTGTTGTTTGTTCCTTTGGTTTGTTGTTGTTCGTTCCTTGTTTCCAAATGTATACATGACTTGAGAAGCAAGTTCTATTATTCCAACTTAATTGACTTAAAAAGACAAATGGCACATGAGGAAGAGAATGACTAAAAATGTGTTATGGAAAATATATTATAGTCTAGACATGTTGGTGGTGAAGAGGAGGAGACAGAGAGGCTGAGAAGGCTGGTGGTTCTGCTGCTTCGGTGGAGGTAGGTTGTATTGTAGAACCGAAATGGTTGGATGAAGAAGGGGAAAGGAAATGTATATAAATGATAGGTGAATATAATGGCAGGGTGTGATTGCCTGACAGTGAGTCCCCCACATTTCAGACAGACCAAAATTAACGGTCATTCTTAATGTATATATCATATTTTATGTATATAGCATACTTAATACAAGGGCAGGTATAAACTATCCAGCATATAACATTAAATGATTTAGGATTACATGCCCAATGCTCCTTAACTTCTGTTTTGTTTTACTTTATACAGTCTGTAGGTCAATAGGCTATGGATCACTGTCAGTCACTGTCCATGGTGCTTTCAATTTCAATTTTTCAATGCAAGTGTCAGTTTATTTATTTTTCAATTTTAATACATATTTCACGATTAAGTTGAATTATTTGTTTTTGTTTTTTTTAATTTTCAGTTAAAATAAAATTAAAATCACATCTGGCAGAATCTCAAATCAGACAAAAGTGTAGGCTAATTTGATTCCAAACATCATTACAACATTGAGTTTTGTTATTGCATGTTTATATTTACATAGAAGATTATATAGTAATATCTTTGAAAAAAATAAACATTTGTAAGTGATATAAAGCCTCTAAGAAATAACATCAGTATGCAACATGATCACTCAGAACCAGTAAACAGACACGCCCACAGTGATGCTGATGTGCACAATGCTAACAGTTAGCCTGCTACACTCACATGCTGCTAGTTAGCATCATGTGAACCGATGACTTTTTTATTTTTAGACTTTTAACAACTATACATTTGAAGATAATCTTATTTAGATTTAACATAATCCAACACGGAGGACCGGGACGTCCTCCACGGGTCGTAAATGGAGCCAGGGATTGTTCTTGACAGCTCCGTGGGATTCTCGGGGTGCACTCAGTCGGCCGGGGTGCGGGAGGAGACCCCGGGGGAAGAGGCTAAGGGCGGAGAGGGGAGCACTGCGATGTCCAAGCTGAGAGAAGAGGACAGTCCCGCGGCGGAGGAGACGAGGGTGGCCGGGGAGGAGGATGGAGAGACCCGGGGGAACGCGGAAGATGAGGGGAAATACGAGGAGGAGCTGGATCCTAGAATACAGGCATGATGGGGTTATTATTAGCTAATTATTTACTCTTTAAGTTAGAATAAATAAACGATAAACAAAGTTAACAAGAGCTAATAGGGCGTGTATATCACGACTAGGGTAAAAATAATACATCTGCTCATGCTGTATGTCTTTTAAAGTGCATAAGACAGGTTTTCCTTTTTGTCTAATTATTATTTGGTTTGTTAGGATAGTACCTGTGATAAATATATAGTCATATATATCATAGTTTTACATCAGTTAAGTGGCAGATTGTGGGGAAAAAGTAAGAAAAGTACAAAAATAAAGGAAGTAGTGAAATGGCATACCTCTATCTATGTCATCAGTACGGAAAATCCCATCCAGAATGCAGGAACAATTTACCTGCAAGTAAGACATTTTTTCACAGTTTAAACTAATTGAATACACCAAAGACAGAAGAAATCAAGATAGATAATGATAATAACTACAATAATAATGCTTATGGGGAAAAAAGTATTTTAAAAAATATTGCTCACTCTTCGGGTGGTCACGTCCTTTTTTCAGAGCCCGGTCCTCTACCAGAGGCCTAGGAACTTGAGTGTTCTGTGCAGTATCTTTGCTGTTCCTAGTACTGCACTTTTCTGGACTGAGATGTCTGATGTGACTCCTCCAGTTAGGGGGTCACTGCTCCAAGTGCTCCGATGACCATAGGCACCATTGATTCCTTCACCTTCCAGGCCTTCTCCAGCTACTTTCTGAGATCCTGGTATTTCTCTAGTTTCTCATGTTACTTTTTCCTGATGTTCTCATCACTTGGTACTGCAGTGTCCACCAAGACGGCTTTGTTCTGTTGCTTACCCACCACCATTATGTCTGGTTGGTCCACCGTCACCTTTCTGTCAGTCTGTATCTGGAAGTCCCACAGGATCTTGACTCAGTCATTATCCACTACTGACCCCAAGGCGGTGGTCCTATTGTGGCAGTAGATGCTAACAATGATATATTTGTCAATACAAAGATTTTTTCGAATAGCAGTAATAGATTTACAAATGATTTTGATAAAATTATTGTTTTTAATATTGGTATATACTTTTTCAAGACATAGAAATCGTAGGTGTTCGAACGTTTCATCTATCTAGATCAGGGGTGTTCATTACGTTGATCGCGATCTACCAGTCGATCGCGAAGGCATTTTGGGTAGATCACGTCCCGTCATCCATCCAGTCACATGACTAATATGCAGGACAACAGTCAGATTACACCTGACTCTAGGTCACATCATGGGCGCTGCACACGCATAAACAAGCGCGAGTTAGCTTAACCCTATAGCATCGGATCCTATCGTCGCCGATAGAGCGCGGTTGCGGACTTTCCAGTTTAACTTTCAGCGTAACTCCGTGCCCAGTCGTGCTCTCATGTAAATTCAAACGGCGTCTCAAAGCGGAAACACGGGGCTATCTAAATATTTTACCGTCATTACGGTAATCTGCCTCTGTTGTCCCTCGAAGGTGACGAATGAGAGCGCGGGCGTTGCAGGGATTTTCCCAGTCATTTATTCGATGCGTAAAAGAAAAAATACGGATGGATGTGTAAAATAGAAATAGTTGTGTGACAAAATGCTGTAAATTCTGATACTTCGTTTAACATGTTTTTTATGGCTATAAAAAAAGACAAAACCGTAATCAACATGATTAGCTCTGTTATCGCTTTCAAACGAAAAATGCAATTTTACTCCTGGCCGGCTGTCAGAAGCTACTGCCCGAACTATTCATCTCTCACAGATTCTATTCAGTGCAAGTCATCAGAGCAGTAATCATCTTTGAAGCAATTATGAACATGCAAGTAGTTCAATTGTGTTGTGCAGTATTATCTCATGATGTTGTGCAAGGTACATCAAAATGCACTGTACATGTAAGAATTCATAATACATTTACAAATAAATATATGTTTAACATTTTTGTATTAGGTGGTAGATCTTTCAGACACTATCATTTTAAAAGTAGCTCACATACTGAAAAAGTCTGAGCACCCCTGATCTAGACCAAATCAGGTAAGCAGAATTGGTCTTTTTTAACCCACAGATTTTAATTGTGACGCCCAATTATAGAACTGGAAATTTGGAATTCCAAGTCCCCCTTTTTTGACGGGTAGTTTTGAAGTTCCATTCTAGGTCGCTTATTGTTCTATACAAATGCTCATAGAGCACTACGTATTTTGTTTGAAGATTTTAGAGGGAATACATTTAGGTAGCATCTGTATTATGTACAGCAAGCAAACGAGAAAATAAATTTTTATAATTGCTACTTGATCCATCAAAGATAATGAAAGATTAGGGAACTAATCTGCAAATGCAGGTGAGAGATTATTCTTAATTAGTTTTGTGAGATCTGTGGAAAAGTATATAGTAAGATATTCAAGCCTATTTGTAGTCACCTTAAAGGAATGATGGCATGTTACACTGTTATATCTCCAATTGCAAGAGCTAATGTCGTAACAGGTGAGTGTAGGGGACCAAAGGATGCAGACTCGGGGAATATTTACAGGATTTATTGTAAGAATGACAAGTACAACCAGTGGGTAATCCGGAGGTGAGCAGGTGAGCAGGTGAGCAGGAACACAGGAAACTCAAGGACCGAAGACATGAAGGGACGACAGGAAGACATGCAGACCAGACGGGCGTAGGGCAGAGCAGGCAGGAGACATCCAGGGCCGGAACACGGAACGCAGGAACAGACAGGAATGCAGAGACACGACAGGGATGAGGTGAACACGACAATGATCCCACGCTGAGTCTCCTCTCCCAGCTCCTTTTATGCTCAGCAGGCGTGTTGATTGCACTGATGGGCTGCAGGTGCACGCGGGAGGAGCCAGGAGCCCAGCCCAGATCTGGCAGGTGAGGGAGGGAAGGAGCACGCAGGGAGGAAAACCAGGAGTGGACACTGCGGATCATGACAGCTAATGATTTTTCATAATTGATTTTATAGGCTGAGAATTGGCTAAATTCCTCAATGGTCCTGATTAATGGAGGTTTAGATTTGGGATTGAGTAGATATATTATGCAAAATCAACTTTTAAATATTTTATAATGTCATTCCCTTATCATTAACTTACTCAGAGTAGTACTTTTATTGAGTCAAGTATGTAATGTACGAAACCGGTAACATATTCAGTACCAATTATTACAAAATAAAAACATATAAATGAAAATCTGCTGTTTATTCTTATTATGATAAAATGGCACTATGAAGAGGCAGGGCTTTTCAGGTCTGCAGTTTTGAACAGGAAGTCAGTGGAAATATTTCTGTTACTAAGCTGTAGACCAATATTGCATGTGACAATGAACAAAAAGGAAGCAATATATGGTCGCTTTTAGAGTTGTCCTCTATTTTCACTCTTGAGCTGGATCATTCTAATGTAAAATCAACATCTCTATTGAGATGTCGATTCAGTGTATGAAATAAGCTGTTTAAACTGCTGTTGCAGTATACAGTTGTTATATGACATGGTTTCAAGAGTAACAAGCACTTTGAATGTGACAGCTAATGTTGTTAATGATGATTAAATTATGAACTCTAATATTCAGTCTATGTCCTTGTACCATCTGGGAATTGTGATGTAAGGATATGACAAAGAAGCTGGAAGTCTCATTTGCAGGGTTGGCTGATTTTCAGAGAGAAACAAGCAACCAGCCCTATGAAAAATAGCCCAAAAGAGTGGAAGATTAGCATGTCACTGCGTCACATGTACGCTGATCAGATGTGCAACGTTTTATTCATAGTTAACATCGTTAATGATGTTTACATCTTTAAGATAGGAGATTACTGGGTCTATTTACTCAGAACTAAACTCTAACACTGTAAAACTCACCTGTATGATTGCTGTTTGTAGGAAGAGCTGGAGCATCTGAACCAGGCCAGTGAAGAGATCAACAAACTGGAGCTGCAGCTGGATGTGAGTGACTTTACTCTCTCTGAAATAATGCTAATCAAATCAAACTTTATTTATAGAGCACTTTTCATACAAAAAAAAGTAACACAAAATGCTAAAATGTACCCAGGTCAACTTACCTAGAATTTACACCTGGAGCTGCAGCAACACAAAATGTAGGCAAGGCTGCATTTGCAGGTATTTTAAAAAACATCAATTTACACCTGAGACAGAACTGCTCCTGCAACACCAGCCCATGTATATTCTCTTGTTTAAACACCAAGCTGTTTTGTATTGGTTACATATTTATTGTAGCTCAGGTGAATTATGTTAAAAACTATACAAATTTGACAACAGGGATTGATACTTTTACCTGATGAGGCCATTTGGATCAATTTAATATCAGTGACTTTCTCCCCCTGCGTCTGTCTGTGCAGGTAAACCTGGGTCTGTTTGTGTGTTGTTCCAAAAGCTTTTCTCCTCCCCTACCAGCATGTACAGTCCTCATAGTGTATTTAGCTACAGGTGAAAGAAAAGACCACTGCTTGTGGGGGAAGCAAGTGTATACATGTGTATTCACGTGGCTCTGTCCACTTGAAGCTCATTGTCATAGAAATAAGTTCGACGATCAGCTGATGGACTCTCACATGGCTCATGGTGCTGTGTTTGGGGTATATGATGCGTAGTGTATGTGAACAAGGCCGACCCAAAAGTGAAGTAAACAGAACTAAATCTAGTGTGCACTGGAGTCACTCCACAGAGTACAGCAACATGTGAAAATTACCTTAATTTGAAATGGCATGGGAAGTTTATTTTGACACAACTTGCTTATTTCCTGTCTTTCCCCGCTAAAAAGCCTGGAGACTCTGTTGACACTGAAAATTTTGAATTCCAACTTAATTTGAATGACTGGTAGCGTAATTACGCCCACTGGACGCGCGTATATATACTGTCCGACCGGTTAAAATGAAAAGCGATTCCAGCATGTATGCTGCGCGTATACTGTGCGTAGTCATTATTCATTCACTCCACACTTCACTGGTGCCCACAGCTGCCCTGTGGCAGACTGATGGAAGTGAAGTTAGTCTGCATCATCAGCCCCTTCAGCTGCCACCAACAACACTCATATACACACCACATCCATACTAGGCAATATGGGTGAAGTGTGCTTAAGGACACAATGACAGAACTTGGTCCAAGCAGGAATCAACCTCCAACATTCAAGTTGATGGACAAGGGCTCTAATAAGAAGCAGAAAACTTCTATTCGAAAATAATATTACATGATTAGTTTTCATCGATTGCATGTTCTTATTCTCCTTTTCTGCTGTTCTTCTTGATCATCGCAACACTGTAATTTCCCCACTGTAAAACAAATAAAGGTTTATCTTATCATAATGGACTTCTATAATTCACTTGTTTGTTTGTAAAGAAATGCAAGGTTGTGTTGATGTGTTGTGCTGTTGTGTTGCAGGATGCCCGCTCCAGCTACAGGAGGATCCTGACAGACTCGGCTCGGAGGCTGAACGCTCAGGGCTCAGCGCTGGGAACATGCATTGAGAAAGCACGGCCCTACTACGAGGCCCGCAGACTGGCCAAGGAGGTCTGACACTGCACTTGTACTACTCCTTGGAATACTCAAAAACGAAATGTTGATCACAAATACATATAATATGTTACCTTTTTCCATTTAATAATTTTATAATTAAAGCAAATCATTTAGATTATAAAGAGGACATCTAAAAATAAAATAAACCTTCATGAGCTTAATAAATTGTGTTGTAATAGTGTTTCCTATTCATATCTAAGTTGTATTTTGATTGCTTCATACATATATGTATGAATAATCCCATATTATCCTGCACTATCCTGTATTCAGTTTTCTGTATCTCCATCCACTGCTCTGTAATTATTCAAAAATATTTTTGATTTATTTATGTATTTATTTAACATTTACAGTGTACATTATATACACAAAATTTCACACACCAGATTTAGATCTAAATGAAAAATAATGGTCCTTGCATGTTATAGTTTAATACTAAATATTCAGACACATGTCTTTTTTAAGATGATCAAAATGTATGCATTTAACATCAGAATTGTAAATGGAAAAAGATGACATAATCAACTTTTTGAGTGAATCAGAGAGGAAGTTCATTCCTATGTAAAATCACCTAATTCAACATAAAATCAACTTTGAATTAATCTATTTTACATTTTAACAGTAGTTTAGTTTTAATACTTTACAGTCATTCATTGTACACACAAACAAAAATATTATGACCCTTATTTAATGCTTTAATACTACAAATGATACATGCTAGAGTATCATGTTTTTGACTACAAAATTAAAATAATATCTTAAATAAACCAATGTATGCTAATTAATGTACCGTTTATAATAATAATGAAGAGATGAACAGTAAGAGGAACATGTTGCTGTCCATGGTGCTAATACAGGATTTGTGAATTTAAGATTTTTTAAGAATTTATATATCACACCTCTCTTCCCCCAGCTACGTTAGCTTCTCTCTTATATTTGTCCATTTAAAGATTTGATATTTGGGAGCATGGCACTTAATGAAGTAGTTAGCATTCCTGCTAATTAGAATATAATCATTAATGTATTGTTATGTGCAGTCTAGCATTTAGTAACTACTACAAAGTAAGGGATTATATTTTTATCACTTAGTAATCTAATGCTTTACAATTTAAAACACAGTAGTAATTAGGTCACTTGAAGAAGTAATAATAAGTAGTTAGCAATCTGATTATTTTTTATAAAGAATTTTGACCAACAGTTCATAGCAAGCACATCGGTAGTGCTATTTTCAACATAACATTGGACTTGTGGTGTGCTTTGTCACTGTCTGAAGAGCTTCAGAGCTTCAGACATTCTGGGCATAATCCCAGGCCCTGCTGTCATATGTGGAAGTACTTGGCTCCTTTTGGAACTGTGAGCTGAGGACAGATCTGTGTCACTGTCCAAGGTGCTGGTACGGGTGGAAGTATTAATACAATTCTTATCATTTAAAAGGTTGCAATTAGAACATCATTAAAAGTACTGTTTTCTTTATTAGTTGTTAGTTATTAGTTAGGAATGTAATTTTCTCTGAAAGGAACAAAATATCCTGTTTCCATGAGGTTTTATACTGTGCAATCCATGGGTTTCAGAATGATGAAAAATTAGGACCATTGCTATAGCATCATTATATATACTTTTAGAAAGTTGTCAAAATGTTGCATATAACAATATAATAAGAGCTTGAAACTAAAGATCAGCCGATATGGTTGTACATGGCTGATGCAGATACTGATTGTTTAGAATCCAGTGCAACGATTTTGATCATTTTCCCCAACTGATGTAATTTAAATTTACTACAAACTCACCCGCAGCCTTTTGAGCGTGAAGTCATTCCTGTGGTGTTAGTGGCAGAGTGGTTCAGTGGTTAGCGCTCTGGCCTCACAGCAAGAGGGGCATTTATTCAATTGCTGGGTCAAATGGAGCCTTTGCGTCTTCTACCTGTGTTTAGTGGGTTAACCCTATCACCACAGACTCCTGCTAGGTCAAATGCAGAACACAAAGTCTACCTTAACCCCTCTTTTATGTCAAATCTAGTCACTACTGCAGTATCTGTCTCTGCATAGATATATTCTAGAACTCAACAACCTCTTGTTTTGTGAAAGCACTGTCAATATTTGGGCACAATAATAATCTGTGAACATGTTGCTGTCCAAGCTGCTGATCCCATCTTTATTTTAGGATAACCAAGTCAGGCCCCCCTTAATGCCTTTTGAAAGCAGCCCATTAGAGCAGACAGTGTAATGGTGCTGGCTGTGAGGTGTAATGACCAGACTGAATGAGACTGACCAGTACATCCATTATACCATAGAGGCGCAATACTGTTCTGATTCAGCCTTTCTTATATAGTCACTCACTACATTGACATACATGCCAGGAAAAACAGATAACTAGCCTGGTTCAATTTTAAACAGATTTATCAAAATGCAGTTAAACTCAAGAACTTCGATTGAGGTGTCATGCTTCAATTATTATTATTATTGGAGGAGTTTTGCAGATCTTGATTGATTGATTTGGCACCAATATTTTTTTCTACACTGCCCCAGTCTCTGTGTGCCCATGTGTCATTCCCAAACTAAATGAGTGAAAATATGAATTTATATACCAGGTAAATACATGTTTTTACAAAAGCAGTAAGTGAATTTGCAAACTTCACCATAACTCTGATAACAGCAAGGCAAATATTGGATATCGGCTGCAAAAATCTATATCGGCCCATTCCTAGTAACAGCGCAGTCCAATTTACATTAATCATAGAATGGAAGAGGCATTCAATTGCATGAGGTAAGAAACAGCCAGGCAAATATTGGATATGTGTTTGGTGAATACTAACTCCTTTTAGATCAGCAGCAACTACTACAGTCCCTTCATCACAATTAGCACATGTTGTGTCATTGTTTTGGTCCACTACGAAGCTTCAGTGTGCTTATATGTGCTGCAGAGAGCAAATAACTTGTGAGTAATCCAGTTCCCAGCATGTCTGAAAGTCATATGCTTAAGGAAAATGAAATGTTGCTTATCTATATCTGTGCATGTAAAACGTAGTGCTAAATTTGAGGTGCGAAAAAGGGGCTTTGAGGCGTTTAGGTGTGTCTACTCGTTTAACATTAGCACTAAATCTGCAGCTGTAATTGCTAATAAAAATGACTATCATACACATAACCACACTTACGGGTGAAATAGATATGGAACATTTGATTTTCAGATTTTCTGCGAACTGCATTTACTCACAAGTTATTTGCTCTCCACAGCACAAATAGGCACTGAAGCTCCAATAGGTTTTACTTTCAATTTAACGTTTGGAGGTATTCAGCTTTGATCTGCGGTATACTGGGACAACAGTGGTCTGACGCTGTTTTCTTGAGTTTTCAGACCATCTTAAAACTTATTTGACAATATTTGTTAATGTATGCATTGTGTCACCCAGTGTGATGTCACTGCAAAGTATCATTAGAAATGTATTTTTTCTTTCTGATAGTATTTTCTTTCTAATTATTTAGAGTCAGTAGAGTTGTAAGGTGAGAAATATTCTGGGTCACTCCACACATCTGAATTTGTACTGGTGGAATCACGTGCTTGTCTCCATGGAGATAGATAAGTATAATGCCATACCGTGGAATATTCCAGGCAAAGTAATAACATGGGGGAGGAGGTAGAGGTCTGGAACCGCAGACATGCACTTGCCGTGTGGTCTCTGCCCATGTGTCTCTCAAGACAAAAAGGTCCAAAGGTCTCTTAAAATGTAGTAGCGATTTTTGACAGTTTAAAGGAGCTTTACCTGATTTTTGATGTGAAAAAACAGACTAGTTTGTTTACATATGCTTTTCACAACTGTAAATTAGCCTAGTTTGTACTAAAATTGCAAAACGTGTAATAGAAACCGTAGAGAATGCTACTAAAACACTATTTACACAGTTAAGTAGTGCCACTTTATTAAGAGTAATTTGTGTTGGCTCTGTCGAAATTTAGCAAAGAACTTTTTACTTCTACAACAGTATAATATTTTGAAAACATTTAGCTAGGATCTTACCATTTTTGACATATAGAATGAGTCAGTTGTATTATAATAACTGATGTAGGCCATGGAATTGAATCGAAATCCATGATCAATACAAAGCTGTTCATTTTTTTGCCAATCCTTGACAGACTGCACTTTTTGACCTTTCCCTTATGAAGAGAAATTTCATTGTAAATATCTGCATTGTCCTCTTTGTGGTAACCCCTTTCTCCAGGAAGTACTCCATGTTTTTAAATTCGTACAAGCATGCTTAGTTTGCTTCACTTTGTAGCTAACCAGCTGTAGGGTTGTAAAAAATACAGATACATTAAAGGTGCTTTATTACACAAAGTGACTCTTGTGACCTTCAAGCTATATTATAATGCTGTTAACTTCTCTAAAACATACCGGGAGGTGAGTTTTGTTTCATTCACACATGTTTGAGTAACCCTTTATTGTTAGCCTGTCCACATCTCCAAAGCTGAAAAGGCTCTGCTCCACCTTGTGATGTCATGAAGTGGTAGTTTTCAAGTTAACAGCTACCTTTTACCTTAAGTTAAGCAGAGATTAGTAATTCCAGAGGAAATTGTCCAAATGATTCTAGTAAAAGGAGTTTAAAAACAGTGGAGTACTTCCAGTTTTAACATGTGGCATCACAAGATGGAACAGAGTGTTTTCTGTTTGTGGGTAGAACTCAGCCTAAATATACAGGATGTGTGACTAAAACAAAACTAAACTTCAAGAATGTATTTGATGAGAAAAAATTATATCATAGATCAGAAAATAGCGTAATATGGGCCCTTTAATAGATTTATGAGTTATGCCAAATGTAAAGTACAGGAGATTGAAAAGTCTAAGTACTACACATTGTAGGACTAGGGGAGTCAGATATTGACAGGAATCTCATTATATATTTTTTTTACTTTACTCATTGGCTATATTCAGAATGGAGTCCATCAGAAATGTGCTAAAATATGCCAGTAAATGTAGTGAGGCTGATATTTCTGTTCTGATATGACATTCTGTTATTCAGTTAATCGTTTTTTGTTTTTTTCTTTACCTTGAACCTGTATACCCTTTAGGTTGTCAACACACTTTTATAACCAAGCAGAATAAATAGGCTAGCCTCTGTCTCCACCATGTCTCCTCTATGTGTCTTGCTCCTGACACTGAGTGATTGTGTTTGCATTGCAGGCACAGCAGGAGACCCAGAAGGCTGCCCTGCGGTATGAGCGGGCCGTGTCCATGCACTCTGCTGCTAGGGAGATGGTCTATGTGGCTGAACAGGGGCTGCTGGCAGACAGGAACACCATGGATCCCACCTGGCAAGAGATGCTCAACCACGCCACAGCCAAGGTACTCCTTTATGCGCTCAGTTAGCCCAGTTTTGAAGTTGCTGAAGAAAATATAGGAAATAAGCAATTCTATTGAAACTAATTTATGCCCCTGCTACAGTAAGCCTAAAGCAGTTGAATGAAAGACTTTAGCAGTTAGATAATATCTGTATGAGTCATAGAAGTTACTTATTCAACCCTCTGCAGTTCAAATCTGCTAGTACAAAGAAAGTGCCCACGACAAATATTGATCCCTAGAAAATTGTTCCATCTTTCATTTATTGAACATTAAGCCTATAATTAATTATTAATTCATGCATTAATTATTTAATTATGAATGAATAATTATGAAGAAAGACTGCATATATTACTCATTAATAATTATTGTGACAGGCTTAGAGCTGTGCAATTTAATTAAGATTCAATCTCTAATGGTCAATTTAAAAATTGGTATTATGCAAAATAGATTTTTTTAAGCTTGCTACCATGCAATAACGTTCTTCCCTCATCAAAAACATGTCTGATGAGGTTTTAGATGTTAGCCATGCATGTTTGAGTATTTTAGCGCTCTCCCCCAGGCACTATTTGAGCCCTCCTTATGATTAGCTGTCAGATTCAGTGCAGTGTTCTGCCCACAAGCCTACGTCATCTATGTTCCCAAATGAGAATTATCCATAAATATACAGAAACATGATACAAAACTAAATAGCAACCTGACAAACCTGATGCAGTATACAGTAGTTTCATTAGCAGGATACACGCTGATTGTGTTGTGATAGCGCTCTGAAGTGGGAGTGACGTAACGTGGGGAGCAAAGGCAGGGCGAACTCAGAACATCAAAAACAAGTGAAACTTGTAAAACATGTTAATAGATAGTTTTCGGCAAATACAGCATTTTCAAAACAATAAAAGGTAAAATGGTGATCTAAATATGTCACGTGTTAGCACTTAATATCCCATATAAGTAGAAGTAAAATACCCTCTCTTTAATGGTGAGGTCTTAGCCAATCCTGTGTCAGTAAAAGCATATGGTTTCGACCAAGACTTTGGTTTGCAGTTTACATTTGTCATAATGTGCCAGTTAATTAAGTAGTTTTTAAGCCTCAATCATTTATAATAAACTATTAATAAACCCTTTGTTCATTAGGTCAGTTAGGTTGTTCTTCATGTTAACTTAGAAATGTATGTTACATTTTTAAAAAGTTATGTAAATGTAAAATTTATGTCCACTTAAAATACATCACCTGTTCTATACAAAAAACAGCCTTTACCAAGACTCTGTGAATCCACATGTCCTCTATGCTAACTTCAGTTAAATATTCCCTGCAGTGTCTGAAGTAACCTTTAAACTGTATGATTAATCCAGCTGGAGTCATTGGTGTACAAAATAAAGTGGTTATTGTAAGGACAAGGACGCTCTTGTTTGCTAGGTAATTGGCGAGCAATTGGGAGGAGGCGTGTTCTTGAAAGCACACGGCCTGTTTCTTTGTTCAACTTTAAAGGTCGCTGTGCCGCCGCTGCTGTTGCTGTGGTGTGGTGGAGGTGATTGATGGTGACTGCAGAGTTCAGCGGGTGCCTGCGTTCATGTGCAGATCGGAGACACTCCATCATTCAGCCTCCATGTTCTACTCATACAGTTAGACATGTAGCAGATTTAACACTGTGACGCTTTGTGGTCTCCTATGCATACATAGGGTTTACATCAGCAGTATTACAATTGATACTTGACTGTGACATCACGCCGGGGGTGCTCTCCATATATTTGTATTGGAGGAATGTTCAGCAGTTACCATGGTGACACAATGCATTCATTAGCAAACACAGACAAAATAGTATTTAGATTGTCTGAAAACTGCACAATGGATTTAAACAACTAATTTTCAGGAGATTGTGATAAATACAAGTATTCATGTTTTTTTAGGTGTTTTTCAATAAGAAAGATGAGAGTAACTGGAAAACTGATGGCTAATGCCAGCTAGCTTGTGACTCTAATTTTACGGGTAAGAATCTTTTTTAAGTGCACAAATCATCTGTTGTGGTTCCAACAATGTCAGCTCTTTTTGGTCAGATTGTGTTAAAATAAAAGTCAGATTAAGTCTAACTTGAGTAACAAAGCTTCTAACAGAGTAGTGCTTTTCAGCTTCACATCCCCAGTGAATATTGATGACATCAGTTGCAAACATACAAATTGTTTAAAGAAGTGAATTGAGTGAGTGTGACTTCATTCATTCATGCATAGCGTTCGGATAGCGTTCGTATCCAGCCAGCTCATCAAGGCTTGCAGTTATACAGATGAATTTGGAGCCAAGTCCCATATTTGGAATTCCAGTGCTTTACAGAATAAGAAATACATTGAAATCACAATACAACAAATCAAAACATAAATAATCACAAATAATCATCAGCAGAGCTCCTTTAAAGTCTATTCTCTGAGCCACAGTATGAGTATGCGCTCATATTTCCTGGTTCCAGTCAGGACCCAAGCAGCAGTGTTCTGGATATACTGCAGCTGTCTTAATGCTTGTTTGGAGAGGCCAGTGAGCAGACCTTTACAGTAGTCTAACCTGCTGGCAACAAATGCATGGATAGGGCTCTCTAGGTCTGACAGTTTACCTTTGATTTTTTCAATGTTTTTAGATAGTAAAAAGCTGCAGATGTTATTGATTTGATGTGGCTGTTAAAGTTCAAGTCTGAGTCCATTATTACCCCTAGATTTCTTGCCTGATTTGAAGGTTTTAGAAAGAGAGACTGGAGGAGCATATTCACCTGTTGCCAGTGAGACATAGATCTGAGTGTCATTTGCATAGTTGTGGTAGGACACATTATTGCTGCGTATTAACTGGCCTAATGGCAATATGTAGACATTGAACAACAGGGGTTCCAGCATGGACCCCTGGGGCACCCCACAGGCCAGGGATATTTTATCTGAGACATAGTGTTCAGTTTCAACAAAGTACTCCCTGTTTTCTAGATAGGACTTGAACCAGTTTAGTGCCATACCGGAGATGCCCACCCAGTTCTTTAGTCTCTGTAAGAGGATCCCATGATCGACAGTGTCAAAGACAGCACTCAGATCTGACAGGATCAAGACTGAGACTTTGCCTACGTCAGTGATCAGGCAGATGTCGCTTGTAACCTTAATAAGAGCAGTCTCAGTTCTGTGGTGGGGCCTCTTCCCACCTGCAACACTGGTTTGACAGGGGGTGGGCACATAGCAGTGCTGTCAATCATACTTAGACCACATGCCCACTCTGCCTAGACAAATAGCTGACGAAGAGGATCCAATCCCTGTTTCTCTTTTTGGAGACCCGGTGTGCCCTCTGCTTCCTTATTTGATGAAGGAATATTCCAATGGAGGCAGCAATGCTCAAGAAGAATATTTTTGGTTGTCATTGTGTCATTGTGATATCAACATTGCCTCCCATATGTAATTTATGCATGTTTTATTTTGCATAATTGTGAATCACGTTAGAAGAAGTGGATGTCCTAACAGCTTCTCAGTATTAGTCATTTTTGTATTTTTGACACAGCTCTCTTAAAAAGCTGAACCATGTTTTTTTTTATCTGTATGTCGTCTTTTACAGTGGCATTGGTTGGTGATTTTCGGTTGAGTTTATCGTACCGGTATCCCTGAAGCTTGGCCTGCAAAAATAATAAAACTGAAGTTAATTACATTCTTATAAGACTAAATACAAGCATTATTGACACTGAAATAATTGATTATTACATTAGTAGATTGCCCACTTTAACACTTTAATAAGAACTTTGAATATTGTCAAGAAAGGTTAAATTATATCCTTCATCATACATGAACATTTATGTAAATTAATAATTGTGTGAGCCACATTGGTTGTTTTCATGGAGTGCACTTCGATAGTGAGTAGCTCACCATGTTTGGCACTAGGTGTCATCCTAAGAGAAATTTTGCTTGAACTGAAAAAACACTACCTGGCACATATCTTATAGTAAATTCAACAGGAAAAAATCCCTGGTACTTGCCTCCAACCTGTAGTTCAGCAGCTACCAGTATGTTTCAGTCCACTTTCAAAGGATTTTGGGAAATATACACATTACGTTGAATTAGTCCAATGTGACTGCCTATTACCATTGTAAATTATATTGATCTAGTTTAGCTTCAACTTGTCATCAGTCCAATTTAATGATTCTTCTGGGTTTGCCATAGTTTAGCGTTAGTGCTCTTAGTTGTTACCATTGAAAATTTTTCGGCTCTGACTGTAAACAACAATTACACATTCACAAAATATTTTTTTCTGTAGTTTGGAGAAAACTGTCTTCGCCACCTTGTATTGGAGGACTGCTTATGCGTTTGAATGGATACCGTGTGGATAGGGCAGTTTTTTTTGTTGTTTTTTTTACTTTACTGTGTGAACAAGGATATTTTTTTTCCAATGGGTGAAGAAAATGCCTTTTACAAAAATATCTGGACATGTGTTGCCATGGAGTAAATGATAATAATTTGTACAATTAAGCCTTGGTATTACATGCAAATTATCTTTAAGTGCCCCTGCTGCTAATAATTGAATAATTTATTTCCTTAATTTGAATTACAATCAAGCTAAAAAACAATTACTGCTATACACCTTATTCAGGCCCACCCACTTTTGCTTCTAACTGCTACTGTTCTGCACCTCCATTTGTGTTGGCACATTTGTTAAACAGGAATGTTTTCAGAGAGAAAAAATATGATATAAAGCAGTTTGATTTGTGTGAAAACAAGTCAACACTGCACCAATTCTCTGGGAGGCTTGAAAGAGTTTATAGTCAGAGGAAAACTTCTCAATGCACACAATAACCTTTAATAGTGAGTGTGAGCATTCTGAGAGCTGAAAAGGACAAGAAAAGCTACTTAAGTATAATAGATAACCTAAACAATTGTGAATCACTGTTTCTATCAGGGAGCACCTGCAGCTTTGCTCTCACATAGAATTAGGAAAGAAAACGCAACATACCACGATACACCAGTGTTGTATATTCAGAAAGTTCACCAGTTAAACACATGCAATATTTCTCTCGATTTAAATTCACTATATATTTCTCTATGTACTGGTAAGAGACCTGCCACCTGCCTCACTCTATGTTACTACTTATCTATTATGAATTGCTGATATGCATACAGATATATTATTATTAGTATTTTTATTAGTATTATTAGTGTTGATGTTGTTATCATTATTATTATTGTTGTTGTTGTTTAAAATCTTTTTTTTTTTTAAATACTCAAAAATACTTTGAAACACATGTATTCTTACTCTGAATGGGGTCACCTCTCTACAGATCTGACCTGCCTGTCACCTTCCTATTCCCACAGAGATAGATATGTTCAAAGAACACACACTATGCAAAATCAACTTTTTTGAGCTTTTAACGATGTTAGAATAGAGTTCTTTCACCCTAGGTTCAGTAGTCCTCTGTAGAAAGTCCTTTGCCCCTGAACCTCACCAATGTGATGTCATAGATAGAGACAAGTCCATAAATCATTGTAAGACTCATTTTAAGCATTTCTTGCTGCTTTCTGCTTACATTTACATGTCTAAACATGATAGTTTAATTGTTTTTCACATAGCAATTTCTTCTGTTCCCAGTAGGTGGTGAGCTGTACCAGATCAGAGTATGAGGAGCACTGAGATTGAGTTTTTTGTTTTGTTTAGATTTTTTTTAGTATTACTACTAACAGTACTATTATTATAGTTAGTTACTATTAAATTCTAAATCATGAAATGCCAAAGCAAAGGTACTCAAGAGCATGTTTAAAGGCTAATAATGGTACATATTAATGCATTTAATTTAATTTCTATGCTGTGAAACATTCCAAACAGAACATAACACACACAATAACATCTCCATGTGTACAAGCAGGCTGCAGACACTTCACCATAAAAGTTGCATAGTGAACCTTTAATACCAGGTCCATCTGATGTAAAACTTGCTAATTCTACCGATACATTACTCTCCAACTACAAGCTATTACCTATAAGTACCTTGGTTATAAATATTCAATGTGTTGCAGCAAAACGTATCTCATATCACTTGTAGCGTTCTTAAAATAGCAGGGAGGATTATGCACTGTCACTCTATTCTGAGGCTGTTAGCAGAGGGCTGATGAGGAGTAGACAGCTGTCAAGATTCTAGCAGATTCCAGCCGTGCCCCAATCTGGTAAACACACTTCTGAGTGTACTAGACCATCTATAATGAAGGATCATGAATATTTATCTGAAAAACATAATATTTGCATGTAAGCAACTGTTAGATTTGCATAGGCCAAAATGTTTATTCAAAACTGCTCACAATGCATCCTCTGTCTATGCAAGAGTTTATGCCTTGTGACATGAAAAAATAAGTTTGCTGTGAGTGGATGAATTGCATAACTGTGTTAGCTAAATCCTTAAGGCTCTTTATTTACTGGTAAATCTCTTGCTACTTTCACCTATGGTCATGAGCTTTGGGTAATGATCAAAACTACAAGATTGTTGATTTAAGCAGTCAAAATTAATTTCCTCTGCAGGTTGGTTGGGCGCTCCCTTGTAGATAGGTTTAGGAGCACATCTTTGTGTAATAATAAGCACATTAAGGATAGTATTTCTTTGTAACAAACAGCCCATTTGTTAAAAAATTAACAGCACTTTACACCCTTCACTATATACATTTTTATTTTGAATTGCACTTACACTTTAATAGCACACAGCACATCATTTGCACTATAACAAATAAGACAATTGCTCACAAAGGATTTTAAAATGTTTATTTAACTTGTCTGTCTTTTCACCCAATTTTAGATCTGGTGGCACAGTGGCACTTTAATTGAAGCTGCTTGTCCTAGAAGGAAAAGAACTCTAATTTAAAGTTAACAGATAATTAATTAAATTGGATATGTAGCAAACAACGAAGTTAAATCTGTCAACTGGACAAATCTTGTAGGAGTGAAGACGTTTCGCTGCTCATCCAAGCCGCTTCTTCAGTTCTGGTCAGAATGCTGGTGGCCACTGCCTTTAAATCTATCTGAGGGGAGGGGCTAACCACACTGAAACTGTAAACAGATATTGTCTCCAGTTTCAGCTGAAACTACCCTATTCAGCCCTTAATGACCCTGCTATTGTTCTCATTGTTCTGGGTCTGAGGATGGTGTTGTAGATTGGGGAGAGGTTATGTCTCAAGCCCCCATTTCTGTTTAAGGAAGGATTCTCTTTCCTAACAAAAATTGCTTCTTTAACTCCTCTCTCAAACCATTTCTTTTCTCTGGCTAAGATCTGAACTTCACTATCTTCAAAGGAGTGGTTCGTGGCTTTGAGATGGAGATGCACGGCGGACTGGGGTCCAGGGGAACTCTCCCGCCGGTGTTGGTACATCCTCTTATGGAGTACCTGTTTAGTTTCTCCAATGTAATGCTCACTGCAGTCTTCACTACACTGAATGGAGTAAACTACATTACTTCGTTTATGGCTTGGGGTTTTGTCTTTAGGGTGAACCAGTTTTTGCCTTAAAGTGTTTGTGGGTTTGAAAAAGACAGGAATCTCATACTGTCTGAAGATTCTCTGAAGTTTTTCAGACACACCCGCTGTGTAAGGAATGGTAACACCTCTCCTTCTAGGTTCAGATTCCCTGTTGTCCTGTTTTTTAGCTCTCTTCGATCTATTGAAGGCCCATTTTGGATATCCACAAGCAGAGAGGGCTTTCTCCACATGTTGCTCCTCTTTCACTTTTCCCTCTGTGTTTGTAGGCACCACTTGAGCTCTGTGTTGTAGTGTCTGGATAACTCTGAGTTTGTGCTGCAGTGGATGGTGTGAATCAAATAGCAGGTATTGGTCCATATGTGTAGGCTTCCTGTAAACTTCTACCTGGAGTCGCATGTCCTCTCCTATTCTTACTGCACAATCTAAATCTAAAAAGGCCAGTTTGTTCTCCTTGGCTTCTTCCCGTGTGAACTTGATGTTAGGATCCACAGCATTAATATGTGCAGTAAAAGGCTCCAGATCCTGAATTTTGATCCTGAATTCAGGAAACATCAAAAGATCATCGGCTGCCCTGTCCCCTCCCTGATGGATATTTACACCTCTCGCTGCCTCCGCAGGGCCAAAAACATTATTAAGGACAGCTCCCACCCTGGCTTTGACCTGTTTCACCTGCTGCCTGGGAAGGCGCTACAGGTCCATCAAAGCAAGGACCACCAGACTCAAAAAAAGTTTTTTCCCTAGTGCCATAACCTTCTTGAATTCATGTATGCACTGACCTCTCACTTGTACAATATATATTATAGTGCAATATTTTTTACTGAGTGCAATATTCAATATTTAATACAGTGCAAAATGTTTGACTGAGTGCAATATTTAATACAGTGCAATATTTAACACAGTGCAATGTTTGGCACAGTGCAATATTTGACACAATGCATTAGTTAATACAGTGTAGTGGTTAATACAGTGAAGTATTTAGTACAGTGCAGTAGTTAATGCAGTGCAATGTTTTGATCAAGTGCAGTATTTGACTCACTTGCTGCTGGGTAATTGTTGTGCAATCTTGTTTGACTGAGAGTTGGGGTGTTTTGATGTCTGGCACTAGCACTTACTTATTTGTTTTATTTGTGCTGTGTTGTGGGTGTCCCGCGTCTGTTTTAGAGGGTGAGTTGTTTTTAATCTCGCTGTGCATGTGTATGGTGTTGTACATGTGTATAGTGACAATAAAATGCATTCTATTCTATTCTAATTGGATATGTGCAATATTTTAGTGCAATGCTAATACACATACATCTATGTATGTATAAGTTAATTTGGTTTATGGGTTTATTTGGTTTTATGGAGGTTTCAGAGTTTAAATAGCTAATGCTTATTTTAAACACCCCTCCGAAGAAACACCAGTTTTATCCAATTAGTGGGACAGTATAAATGGTGCCTAACACCAACACACCAGGTTCTGCTGCTGGAAGAGACACTGCTCCTCAAACTTCCATTGCACAGTGTACTTCCACTTTGGTAAATGATTGAAAAAAAAAAAAAAAATGTGAACCACCCCAGTGCTGCTGCCTTCTGTCTCAGATCCTCCCGCTAAAGGTCAGCCTACGTTACACTCTTGAAATGGCTTCCTAAAAAGTGCATATTTTCAGTTGCAGTTGAGCAGTATGACTCAGTGCAGCAGACTTTTACATTCATTTACTCTCAACCTGAAGCCAAATTGACAGTTCAAAAGAACAGCAGTTTGAGAATTGAAGAACTGCCGTTTGCCAAACAGGGCTAAATATACCCAAAGCTGTTGCTTGGGGAGATCCTCCATGTGGGGTGGTTGATTCCTATCTCCTGCAGTTCAATCTTAGGTGAACTAAACTGTCTTAACCCGTTACTACCTAAGCCTATTTTGAAGACAAATTTTCCAAAAATGTATATCCATTTATAAACTGGTCTATTTCAGCAACCCCAAGGTGTATTTCAATGATTTTATGATGAATAACTCTTTGGAATGTTGCTAACATAGCCTTTTAATTTCATAAAATAGAAACCAAACATGTGAACATTATCTCTGCAAAGGTTGAAACTGATTAGATGAAGCAGATCAAAAAAAGAGAGATTTTAATACAGGAATGTCAGGCGAGGTGTCCATTTTGGCACCATTTGGCACACATAGTGCCATTTGCATTTCTGTCATGTAAAAGTTATATATTTCATTTTTATATCACTAATGGTGTTCAGTAGACCTAAAGAAAACATTTTTTGGCATTTTTAATTTTTTTGTATAAAATTAATAATTATTAATTAATAATTATAATAAATATATGTGTATATGAATGTTTCCCCTACAAATAAAATGACCGCATAAAGCATTTGAATGATTTTTTAGAGATCAATTTAGTGAAAAAAGCAAATCTAAGTTTGTCCGGTGCGCTCTGTGTCCTGTGCGTCAAGGCGCTGTTACGCACACAAGCGTGCTTACTGTACGCGCTGACTTTACTCCCCAGCGGATTGGTCAATATGTATGAGTGACACCTCTCTGGAATCGTGAAAGCCAATAGAAAAAGGCTATAACTTGCAATACAAGATTGACAACACAGTCAGCCAACCAGAAGGGGAAAAAGAAAGCCACGTGAAAGTGCCATGCTCCTCCATTGGTTTACTGTAAACGCTCGGTACCAACTATATATCACTATTGTACCGCTCGGACTGTTTTAAATGACGGACAATAGTCGTGGCTAACAGAAAATAGCTTTTCTTTACAAATGGAATAAACTTTTCACGGCAAGACGACAAAGGTAAGACAATTTTTACTAATGTGGTTTTGAAAAGCAATGTTTTGTGATCTGATGCGCTGGCTTATATCTCCGCGATGCTTTGGTGTACAGTGCTGGGGCTTATATCTTTGGAACCGGTAGAGTCTCTGCTGTCGTTTGAGCGGTTGTTTGTGTGGGTAGCATGAAGTATGGCTGTTGTTGAGCCGTAAATGCGGCGAGTGATTAATGTGTTGGCTCATGGCTAAACAAAAATACATTTCCCAAAGTCCCCCATCTGGGGGAAGCTCGGTAGTAACGGGTTAAAGGTAAGGAATATAGTAGCTATCAGTGTTGGATCCTTCAAAAAAGTTATTAGTCATAGTTAAGTTACTTTTCTCCCAACGTGTTACTGTGTGATGAAACTAACTAATTACTATTAACTTACCAGCAAAAAACCCCTCAAAAATACACTTCCAGCTGTCTTTACACAAAAAATTAGCCTTATTTAGTCTGCAAATCACCAACTGCACCCAAAGCTACAATTATAAGCTATTGTCCTCAAGCACCACAATGGACTCACAACTGTACAGTCACAACAATGCAGAGCAAACAACTGTCCTCTTAATACAGCAGAATGTGGCCAAACTGCATTTACCAAACACACTGATATTAGAACATAACAAACGTGCATGCCACATGACAGTGCTTATGCACTTGTAAAACCAAAGGTGAACTGTCAAATTATATTAGCTGTACTTGTGATAAGCAGCATGAGCAGAGAGCTGGGTCCACAAACACCCCTCTAATGCCTTCTTAGTGTCTATAAACTCCAAATGTACATGTCACTCCCGCTGTAGTCATCGGTTTGTACTCCTATCACAAAGAGTCGCAAAAGAACGATATTTGTGTAAATCCACAAGAATTGGCATATTTCCTCATGTGTTGAAAACAGCGATTATTCAACCGCTAAACCAATGAAATGCCAGGAATGTCACCTAAGTCTGCTTCTGATTTGTTACCTCTACAGTCGATCTGTGTTTTAGCTAATCACTGTTTCTAATCCCTTACCTCAGTCTTGTTTACTTTCCAAAATAAAGGAAAACAATTTGCAGCTCCTCTGAAAGAGACAAAACGTGCTGAGACTTACAGTAAAATAATGAGCACGGTTATATTGACAGCAACTATAACTGTGTTACAGCAGAAGAAAGTCATTAGTTAGATTACTCGTTATTGGTAAAAGTAATGTTGTTACTAAAGTCATTATACTTAAATAGCCTTATTGGCCACTTTAATATAAAAAGTACAATCACAATTCTAATGGACTGGCCATGCCGCATGTGAAAGCTCAGAACCACCAGAATTCACAAACTGAGTTGCAGTGGCTGCACTAGCACTGATCAGACTGCAGGTGCTGAGGTTTAGGTAGTCACGATTCAGATCAGAGAGAGGCCTTTTAGGTTTAAACCAGGGGTGTCCAAACTATGGCCCAGGGGCCAAATGTTGCCCTCAGACCAATTTTTGTTGGTCCCCAGGCTTACTGCTGAAGTAGCCCAAATGATCAAAAGTAGTACTTTTTACTCCTATCGCAACTAAAATAACAAACATTTTGAAGTGACACAGACATACATATTTCAAGCCTGATTAAAGATGAGATGGCTCTGTCAAATCTGCTTCAAATGTAACATTTGGACTGATTCACTTCATTGTTCTGTATTTTTGGACTTTCACTCCGTTTAAGTTTCAATATACAGTATATTTAAACGAACTGTATTTCAGCCTTGACAACATCAAAAACTTGACCATCATGTCCAGTGTTTTGTAATTGAAATCAGATTTACAATTGTTATCAATAAAAGTTAGATTTGAACATCAGAACACTTGAATAAGTCAGTGGGTCTTTACAGCGCAAAAGGAAACTGATCATCAAAAACACCCGGTGGCATGTGTCAGTTAATCAGTGGGTTTGTATTTGGAAGACAAAGTACAATGAATTTGAAAATAAATAATAAATTAATAATAAATACAGCTTAAACATTTAAATAAGTTAATTTGACACCGCTCTGTCTCTCTATGATTCTTTACCCCTGGATCACCCCTAACTATCTCTACAATGTAACAAACTCTTTAACCTACATATGCTATATCATTGCTGCTTAAAGTCAAAAACTCCCAGTCAGCCCCTGTTTTTATGGGAATAGGGCACAGCTGTTTGGTGGTTGTGAATAAGTTGTCATCCTATAATTTGGGTAGAAATTGACAAAATCAACCCTATACATGGGCTGAAAAATATCAACAGAGCTTAATGGCTATGAAGTGCATCATTTTATAAACAATCGGCAATGGCATTGGCCATGAAAAAATATATATATACTTATCAGCCCATCTCTGCTGTTTACATGACATTTCAATTATCTGATAACTCTATTAATCAGATCATGATCAGATTTTAGGTGTGGATATAAAAGTAGCCAGTATTGACCCCGATCTTATTTGTGTGTGTACAGGTGAACGAGGCAGAGGAAGAGCGGCTCCGCAGTGAGAGAGAACATCAGAGGGTCACTCAGCTGTGTCAGGAGGCTGAGGCCAGGGTCCAGACTCTTCAGAAGGCCCTCAAGAAGGTCATCCTCAAGTCCAAACCATACTTCGAACTAAAGGCCCAGTTCAACCATATCCTGGAGGTGAGTATAGGCTGCTGCTCTGGACATGGACAAGTGTTCAGGCCATGTTACCATACGGATACACCCTAATAGGAAGCCATATCCAATCCCATACCACGATGACCATTTAAAAAAACACTTTTTTTAGACAATAGAATGTGATTTTCAACATTAAATCATAGTAATATAATAATATTATAATATTATATAATATTATAATAATAATATTACCATGTGGTGTTTATCAATGTAATTACTCAGTCGCCCAGGTAGGTTCTACAGCAGTCCATAGATGTTTACTACTCTATGTGGTCTTATATTTGTTCTGACACAACTCAAGATTATTCTAAAGTTTTTCAGGAAAGGTTTATTTTTATCCTGTAAATGCGACTTTTTTAGTATCTGATTTTTGATACATTTGACAACCCTTAGTATATGATTTTTGACAACCCTTACTTACTATATATGGCCCTCCTCAAAGTCAAACAAGACAACAAAAGCAATAAAACATGCAAAATGAAAAAAAAAAAAAAAGCAGGCTTTATTTTCGTCTATTTTTGTCAAAAAGTTACACCATGGGGCTTTAATCATGAACTATTTTGTAGTAGGCCCCTGGTAAAAGGATGAAACAATATAGAATTCTTACCATATGCCAGTTTATAATGAAATTTCAAACTGAACCCAACAGCAGGAACAGTTCAGTGATTAAAGGTTTTTAGAAAGAGTAAAAAAAAGTTTGCCAAAAATGTAAAGAATTACATTATCATCCTGGCTTCACTGAAATGAGTTTTCTTCTGCTTTTTAACTATCCTGTTTGCAACAAAACAGTGCTTTTTATCCCCACAGCCATATCATTTGGCATTGTATATTTTTTAAGGCCTGGGCGTGTTAACGTGTTTTATTGTGATTCATTCTTTTTTCGTGCATTAATGCACGTCTCATGCATCAGTCAAAAACACAAGATCACTGAGCCTCACTCTGGTTTATTAACTCACTGAAGCCAATTCTGTGGTATAGAATTTTTTGGAAAAAATTGAATTTAACTATGGTCAAGGTACACTTTCTTGTCCCGTTGGGAAATGTGTCCTTTGCATTTGACTCATCCTTCATTGCCACTGGGGCAAACCTATAGGAGAAGTGGGACCCATCTCCAGATCTTAAGCCAGTCTTTGTCAGTTTTGGCTACTTCGTTTTGGCTACTTAGCCGGACTATTTGACCTATTGTGCATATTTGGGGCTGACAGGGTAAACCGTTCCTGGAAAAAACTCACTCAGACACAGGGAGAACAACTCCACACCACCCCTGCCCCTGTGCCGCATTTCATTTGAAGGCTGTCAAACTCAATTGAATGATTGATTAAACCAATATAGCACATTATTGCACATGGCTTATATCTGAGATGGAGTCCTAGTTTGACCTAAAGAGCCAGTTGAATCTGGTCCTGGAGGGAGGGCTGCTCAGGCTGCTGATGTGGTCATGTCCTTTACTCCGGGCCAGGTTCTGCTCTGGGAGTGCTGCCTCTGCACAATGCACCAGGCTGCTGGAGGTGGCTTACACACACATATTTATGACCCCACAGCTTTGAAAACTGCAACTCAAACTGTTCAACTGTTACTCACTGAAGAGGCTAGAACTGTAAAAAGTTTAAATCACAACATATAACTTGCCAGCTAAGTTAGAGAAAGCATTTACTGAAACATATAGTGAAACAGGTCTACAATTTCATGGTCTAGGGGTAAAGTGGGACATTAAAGCACTAAAGCATGTGGTTATATGTGAAACACATTAATTTTGAGTGAATGCAAATATGCAAATATGACTCTATTTAAAATTCCATGTTTAGACCATTTTAGTCTAATTAGGGTAACAGTGGCACAGTTGGTAGGCGTTTCCCTCTGACCAGAAAATAGCTAGTTCAGAACTCTTCATGCTGTTGTTGCAGTAGGTTGGATTCGGCTGGAGTTCTGTGAGAGATGATTTGTCCCTCTGACTCTGCCAACTCCATTCAAATGTACTGAGCCAAAAGGCACTCAGATCTACTGCCAGGCTTTACCAGCACTACTACGGTCTAGTTATGGAATGGTTTTGGATTTATTAGCATGGGTGTCTCTTAAATACTTACTACAGTACCTGTTAAAAGTTATAATGTATAATGTAAACAATATATCAGTATAGTCAGTATTTTTCTTATCTTTTTCCATGATCATTTCCATTGTAGCTTCCCACACAGCTTTGAATGAACACATATGACTGTAGTAAGGCCCAACTGTGAAGTGAAAACCATTTCAGGGGACTTCATTTGATGTCTTCTAGAACGTAGTAAACATAAAGATTGACACTGAATGAGAGGTTGTGTCCAAACATTTGACTGGTTGGTGTATACACTGTCTGGCCAAAAAAAGTCAACACCAAAAAAAAGGTCACACACTCTAATATTTCATTGTTCTACCTTTAGCTTTGATTACGACACACATTTGCTGTGGCATTGTTTCGATTTCACTTCTGCAATGTCACAAGATTATTTCCATCCAGTGTTGCATTAATTTTTCACCAAGATGTTACATTGATGATGGTCGAGTCTGACCACTGCACAAAGCCTTCTCCAGCACATCCCAAAGATTCTCAACGGGGTTAAGGTCTGGACTCTGTGGTGGACAATCCACGTGTGAAAATGATGTCTCATGCTCCCTGAACCACTCTGTCACAATTTGAGCCCGATGAATCCTGGTATTGTCATCTTGGAATATGCCCGTCCCATCAGGGAAGAACAAATCCATAGATGGAACAACCTGGTCATTCAGTATATTCAGGTAGTCAGCTGACCTCAATCTTTGAGCACAGACTATTGCTGAAACTAGACCTGACCAACTGCAGCAACCCCAACCTATTTGCTTAGTTAAATCCAGATGGCGAATTTTTTTTTTGGCCAGGCAGTGTATAGTAACTACATATTTTGTCAATGTTTCCTTGGGTAAGACATTTCACCCAGCTTGCCAAGTTTGTCCAAAGCACCAAAAGTTAATAATAATAATAATAATAATAATAATAATAATACATTTTATTTGTTAGGCGCCTTTCAAGGCTCTCAAGGTCGCCGTACATACATATGTAAACAATACAAATTGAAACAATGTAAAATGATTAAAAATACATTTAAAAACAAATATAGATTAAAAGACAGAGCAGTTATGGTCAGAGTGGTCAGGGTGAGAAGGTCTTTCTAAACAGATGAGTTTTGAGTTTAGATTTGAAGTGTGGGAGTGAGTGTGTGTTGCGGAGGTCATGGGGGAGGGAGTTCCAGAGTTGAAGGCTCTGCTCCCCATAGTGACAAGACGGGCAGGAGGGACAGTGAGGTGCAGGGAAGAGGAGGAGCGGAGGGAGCGTGCAGGTGTGGAGATGTGAATGAGCTCAGACAAGTATGGAGGGGCCAGGTTGTGGAGAGCTTTGTATGTGAGGAGTATGATTTTGTAGTGTATGCGGTGCGTGATGGGGAGCCAGTGGAGCTGTTGCAGGACAGGTGTGATGTGGTGATGGGAGGGTGTGTGTGTGATAATGCGGGCAGCTGAGATTTGGACCAGTTGGAGTTTATGGAGTGATTTCTGTGGGAATCCGAACAGAAGAGAATTGCAGTAGTCAATACGGGAAGTGACCAGGCTATGGATGAGGATGGCGGTGGTGTGTGGGGTGAGTGAGGGACGGAGGCGGTGGATGTTTCTGATGTGGAAATAGGCGGACCGGGTGATGTTGTTGATATGGGAGGTGAAGGAAAGTGTGCTGTCGAGGATGACACCCAGACTCTTTACCTGAGGGGAGGGGGAGATAGAGGAGCCATCAATGGATATGGAAAAAGGATTTATTTTGCTTAGGGTGGATTTGGTGCCGATGAGTAGGAGTTCTGTTTTATTGCCGTTAAGTTTGAGGAAGTTTGAGGTGAACCAGGTTTGTATTTCAGTGAGGCAGTCTGTCAGGGAGGAGGGTGGAAGTGTAGAGTTGGGTTTACTGGAAATGTAGAGCTGGGTGTCATCCGCGTAACAGTGAAAGTGAATGTGGTGTTTTCTAAAGCTGGAACCAAGAGGGAGAAGATAGATTAGAAAGAGCAGAGGACCGAGGACAGAACCCTGAGGAACACCAGATATGACAGGGAAGGGGTGTGAGGTGAATGACTTGAGCTGAATAAACTGAGAGCGATCTGAGAGGTAGGAGTGGAACCAGGAGAGGGGAGTACCAGAGACACCGATGGAGGAAAGTCTGTCGAGGAGGATGTAGTGTGAAATGGTGTCAAATGCTGCACTGAGATCTAGCAGGAGGAGGATGGAGAGTGAACCAGAGTCAGCAGAGAGGAGGAGGTCGTTAGTGATTTTCAAAAGGGCAGTTTCAGTGCTATGGAGGGGACGGAAGCCAGATTGAAATTGTTCGTAGATGTTATTGGAGGAAAGATGGGTGTGGAGGTGGGCAGCAACAGTTTTCTCAAGGAGTTTGGAAATGTTATTGAGGTCAGAGGGATCAGAACCGGGTTTTTTGAGTATCGGAGTGACGGCAGCAGTTTTGAGGGTGGAGGGAACAGTACCGGAGGTGAGAGAGGAGTGAATGATATCAGTTATGAGGGGGGACAGTACAGGGATGGAGGTTTTGATGAGGACAGTAGGGAGAGGGTCTAGTTGAGAGGTGGAGGATTTGGAGTTCCGAATGAAAGTAGAGATTTGGGTGACAGAGGGCAGGGTGAAAGAAGAAAGCAGGTGCATTGGGGAAGCGGAAGATGAAACAGGTGGGTTTGAAACAGAGGGGTTGAGTTGCTGATGAATCAGTTGAATTTTGGTGGTGAAGAAAGCAGCCAGGTTATTGCAAAATTCTGAGGAATAGAGGTGAGGTGGAAGTGAGTCCGGGGGTTTTGTGATCTGTGAGAGGAGTGAGAATAGTGTTTTTGAGTTTCCTTCATGTGAACTGATTAAATTTGAGTAGTATGTGGATCTTGCTGTAGATATGGATTGTTTGTAATGGAGCATGTGTGAGATGAGCATGTCTTTGTGTATGGTGAGTCCAGTTTTCCTGTACAGTCTCTCCAGTCTGCGGCCTTGTGTTTTGAGGTGTCTGAGGGTGGGGGTGTACCAGGGTGCAGAGTGAGTGAATGAAACGGACCGAGTTTTGAGTGGGGCTATGGTGTTGAGTATGTGGTGGAGGTGTGTGTTGTAGTGTGTAAGAAACTCATCTGTTGTAGAAAGGCCTTCAGCACTGGGGAGGTTATTGATGAGTGATGAGAAATGGTCCGGGTTAATGTCCTTGATATTACGGAACTGTATAGTGCGAGGTGGGTTGGATTTTTTGAAACACAGGTTGATATTGAATGAAATTAGCAGGTGGTCAGAGAAGGGGATGTAGTGGGTTTGAAGGTCCAATGGGGTTATTCCAGTACAGCATATTAAGTCCAGGGAGTGTTTTTTGTTATGTGTGGGAAAATTGACGTATTGTTTAAAACCAGAACTGTCTAGACAAGAGGTGAATTCTTTGGTGAGTGAGTTGTTGTAATTGTCCATGTGTATATTGAAATCTCCCAGGAGTATGACGTGCGGTGACAGTGTGATGAGGTGAGATAAAAATGCTGTGATGTCTGTGATAAAATCCTTGTGTTGTTTTGGTGGTCGGTAAACTGTGGCTATGATGGTGGGGATAGGTCCAGATAGTTGACAGACAGTTGTCTCGAATGAGTGGCAGGCAGGGACACTCACTGGCACCACCCTCCAATCTTCACGGTGGATGAGCGCGACCCCGCCCCCTCTGCCAGACACACGCGGTTCAGCCTGGTAAACAAACCCTCGTGGACTGGCCTCGTTGAGAGCAGTGTAGTCGTTTGGCTGCTGCCAGGTCTCCGTCAGCGCCAAACAGTCCACCCGGTGGTCCGCAAGGAGGTCCTGGACAAGCTGGCCCTTGCCCGTGAGGGAGCGGACATTCAGAAGCCCGACTTTGACCGGTGTGCTGTTAAGCCGGGTAGCCGCGCTAGCCACATTAGCCAACCTCGGGACACGGGTTAGCACTGAGGAGTCCGCGCGTCGTCCCGGGTGTCTCCGTGGGTGACGGGCCAGAGACCAGAAGGACTGGATGGTGCTGGAAGTGCCATATTCAAAGTTTCTTTGTGCGCCCCGGTGTGTAACTCTGCGCCGGGGCACATACAGTATGTCCGGGTACTGAAGTAAAGCAGGCGCTGGTGAATTGAATGGACTTCTGTATAAGAAAAACTCCGTGGGTGCATACTGGAACAGTGCTTGTGAAGAGTGGTGGATTACAGACAGGATGAACCAGGTTAAGACAAGCCGCACACAGTAGATCAGCATTGCTGGGTTGGACTTTAAATGTGGAGGGAAGCAGCAGGTAGCAGCAGGTGAGCTAAACGGCTAACACACAGCAACACTAGTTGCCCTTTTAGTTCCATTTTTAACTAGTTAATATTATCATGTTTTCCTTTGGCAAGACACTTCACCCAGCTTGCTCAGTTTGCTCTAAAATTCCATTGAGAGAAGGCTAAGGGTTTGCAGTGCTGTGACCAAAGCAAAGTGTGACTGCTTTGAGGAACTGTTTTTGCTACATAATTCCATATATCTTGCTTCATACTTTTGATGTCTTGAGTGTGTATCTATATTGTATACAGTAGTAAGCATAAACAGAAATTATTAAAAGGCCAAAACTTCCCACATTATTTTTCCTTACAGGACCTCCACGCTTCCTTGACATGTAGGGCTAAACACATTGCCTGTGCTTTGTTTCAGGAGCACAAGGCTAAAGTGGTGCACCTGGAGGAGCAGGTTTCTAAAGTGAAGACACGTTACTCTGTGGCCCTCAGGAACCTGGAGCAGATTAGTGAACAGATCCACGCTCAGAGAGGCCGGATCACAGACACCAGCAGAGGGAACCATGTGATGTGTGGAGGTCGCAGCTCTCCTGTGGGGGCTGAGGCAGAGGTCCGGGCCAGTGTCAGTGTACAGGTGGGGTCTACGTCTGCATTAATAGCATTTACTGTTCCAAGTGCTTTTTTAAATTTTATAGCAAATAAGTTGCATTTGTCTGGTCTGGTCAAAAACATTGATCAGACCAGGTGTTTCTGATTACAGATACCTTGCTGCGAAGGCAGAGTTTGAAGTGTGAATTGAAGTTTTAATGTAGTCTGGTTTTAGTCTTGACTGATTATACCTGGTTTAGTTCTGATAGATTTAGATTTGGTGCATTCACACTTTTTTACTTGTTTGATCCTGATTTTAGTATCTTTATATCTTATCCAGACTTGGTTTGGTCCTGTTCCTGTCCGGGTGAAGTCCGTGTTTAGTCCCTATTTTGATAAGGTGTGAGTGTCCAAGTGTGAACACACCTTTAGTCTAGACCTTGTTTAGTCCAGATTTAGGTGACTTACCCCTGTTGTAGCTCTACTGTAGCCCTGGATTAGTCTTGTTTTAGGTGTAAGCTTCTGATTTATCCGTAAATTTGAAAATGAAAATGCAGGTGTTTAGACCTTATATGATTCTTGACACAGTTGATATTTTCACATCCCCACAGATGGGAGGAGCCAACAGCGACTGGGCGCAGCAGTGGGTGGAGCGTCACCGTCAGAGTGGGTGGGGCCATGCGGAGCAGGAGGGTGGTCTCGAGGGTCCTGAGGGCTCCGACCGCTTATCCGTCATCAGCCTGCAAACCATCGCCTCGGACCTGGAGAAGTGCGACTCTGTGGAGCACCTGGGCGACATGAGTGACTGCGGCAGCGTGCGGGGTGAGGGCTGGGAGAGGAGAGGAGCCCACCACAGCCGGCCACTCAGCACCCTGCTCCCAGCTACTGCTGCTCCTGTAGAGGTGGGGGGGGGGGAGGCAGGGGTAGTCCAGGGGGCGGCGCACAGGGACCCCATAGAGCAGCCCACACCGGTCAGGAAAGAGAGGAGGGAGAGCTTCGTCAAACAGCATCATAGGAGTGTCAGCCTATAGCATGCCATTATCTTTGGATAACAGTAGGGTGTTTGTCCTAAAAACTCAAAAGTTTCTGGTTCAATCCCAGCTTTGACCAATTTATATTATCGTTGTGTTCTTGGGTAAGACACTTACCCCAGTTTTCCCCAAAAATTCAAAGTTTGCTGGTTCAATTTCAACTTTAACTAGTTTATATTGTCTTCGTTTTCCTTGGGCAAGACAGTTTGGCGCCACAACTCAAAGGGTGTCTTTTTTTTTTTTTAACTCTTTTTATTACGTTTTTGAACAATTGAACAAAGTAAGTAAAGAAAATAAATTAATAAAAAATAAATTAATATACATATATACACGCATACATACACATGTGTATATATATATATATATATATATATATATATATATACATATATACATACACACATATTTAAATAAATGAGAAAGAAAAAAAAATATAATAATAATAATAATTTAAAAATAAATAAATAAAATAATAATTTAAAAAAAACAAAAAAAAAACAGAACAGAATACCTGCACCTGTTCATATACATATATGAACACATTTCTACAGTTCTATAGTTCTATACATATAGAAGGACCATCTTGATACTCATTTGTTATTAAAATAATCAATAAAGGGCTGCCAGATAGCATAAAAGAGTTCTTGTTTGTTTCTCAGTGAAAATTTTACCTTTTCTAGTCCTAAGTGTTGAATTATGTCCCTCAGAAGGTTTTGGTGAGTTGGAGGATTATTGTTCTTCCAGTTCAATAGAATTAAACGTCGGGCCAACAATGTGACGTAACTCAGGATATTCTTCTGCTTGCTATTAAGGTTCACATTTGCAGGAGGCACACCAAAAAGTGCAGTGATTGGATCCATTGGAATTGGAGTTTTGAGGATCACAGTTAGGGTCTCGAATAACCTTGTCCAGTAAAGAGTGATATTGGGACATTCCCAGAAAGTGTGGGATAGAGAAGCAGGACCACGCCCACAGCGTTCACAGGAAGGGTCTACACCTGGGAACATCCTCGCAAGTGTCTGTTTGGAGAGGTGCAGTCTGTGCAAAATCTTAAATTGGATCAGTCCATGTCTGCTGCACACTGAGGAAGAGTGGACACGTATCTGAGCTTCCCACCACTGGTCCTCTGTGATATTTATTGCCAGGTCCGTGCTCCAAGCCTCCTTTAGATGGTCCAAAGTGATCATACAGTCAATTTGCGAGAGGTCTTGATACATTTTTGAAATGGTACCTTTTTTCAGTGGGTCTCGGGGCATAATCCTGTCTGCTATACATTCCTGAGGCTGGCTGGGGAAAGATGGCAGAGCCACTCTTGTGAGATCTCGGATTTGCAAATATTTTAAAAAATCCTTATTATCTATGTTAAATTTTTGTTTTAATTGCTCAAATGTAGCAAATGTTTTGTTAATGAACAGGTCTGCTATAGAATGAATCCCTCTGAGGTACCATTGTATGAATGTCTTATCAGACAGCAATATATATCCCTGGTTTTTTATCAGAGGAGTTAAAACTGAACAATGGTTTAATTTAAAATATCTTTTGAATTGGGACCAAATCTTTAACGACTGAGATACCACTGGGTTCTGACACTTAAATTTGGAAAGATCTGAAGTGTAGTACAACAGTGACCTCAGGGAATTTGGGAAAAAGGCCTGATCCTCCATCTGCCCCCAGCCAGATTTATGGTTTCCGCCCCAAAAGGACATGCATCTAATATTACAAGACCAATAATACAAACGAAAGTTTGGCAGCCCCATGCCTCCTAGAGGTTTGGGTCGTTGTAAAAACTTCTTTTTTATTCTTGGGGTCTTATTCCTCCAGATAAATACTGAGTTTAGGGAGTCTATCTTTTTAAAGAACTTTTTGGTTATTATTATCAGAATACATTGGAATAGGAACAAATACTTCGGCAAGACATTCATCCTAATTATGCTTATACGACCAGCCAATGAAATCGGAAGGTTGTTTAGTCTTTTAAGTTGCTGATCCGTTTGTTGGTAGAGACTCTCAAAGTTTTGCTTAAAGAGGCCTGACATTTCTTTTGTAATATTTATCCCCAAATATCGGAAGCTATTTGAGATAGTAAAGGGAAAAGGGGTCAATGAATTCAATTCTTTCGTTTCGGGGCCGACAGGGAATAATATAGATTTTGACATATTGATTTTGTATCCTGACACCTTCCCAAAGTTAGACAGCAGGGTTAAGATTGATGGCAGAGAGACTAACGGGTCTGTGACATATAAAAGCAGATCATCTGCGTACAGTGACACTTTGTGTTCTGTGCCTCCTCTTGTAATCCCTCTGTAACCTGCTGCGCTGCACAATGCTATGGCTAAGGGTTCTATCGCCAATGCGAATAATAGGGGTGATAGGGGGCAGCCTTGCCTTGTTGAACGATGGAGTAAAAACGAGTCTGAGCTGATATTATTCGTTAGTATAGATGCTTTTGGCCGGGCATAAAGCAGTTTTATCAAAGAAATGCATCTAGGGCCAAAACCAAACCTCGACAGGGCCGAGAAAAGGAAATCCCACTCGACCCTGTCAAAG
The DNA here is from genome assembly GCF_009829125.3 of Periophthalmus magnuspinnatus. NCBI lineage: Eukaryota > Metazoa > Chordata > Actinopteri > Gobiiformes > Gobiidae > Periophthalmus > Periophthalmus magnuspinnatus. The sequence continues at coordinate 16,894,290 of NC_047136.2, forward strand.
GCCTTCTCAGCGTCCAAAGAAAGCACGACCTCCAATTTTTGTTCCCTAGGGCTGTGAGTATAGATAATATTAAACAATCGCCTAATGTTGAAGAATAATTGTCTATCTTTAATAAATCCCGTCTGATCGGGAGACACCACAGACGGGAGGACCATTTCCAAGCGTCTAGCTAAAATTTTTGCTAGTATTTTGTTGTCCACATTTAGAAGGCTAATGGGTCTATACGACCCTGGTTCGATCGGGTCTTTCCCCTCCTTATGAATTAGAGTAATATTTGCGTCATATAGAGTAGGTGGCAGGAAACCTGTTGACAAAGCCTCATTGTAAACATTCAATAAAAGAGGAGTAAGTTGTTCCCCAAATGCCTTGTAAAACTCTGCGCTGTACCCATCGGGCCTGGGCTTTTTGAGTTTTGCATACTATTAATTGCCTGTTTTATTTCCTGACTTGTAATAGGTTCTTCCAGTAGTTGTTTGTTATCTAAGCTTATGGTAGGCATTTGAATGTTTTCAAAAAATTTGTCTAAAGGGTGTCTTTTTAATCTTAGCTTTGACCAGTTTATATTGTTGTGATGTCTTTGCTTAAGCCACTTCACCCAGCCAAAAACTCGAAGGTTGCCGGTTTAATTCCATCTTTAACTAGCTTAGAATTGTCAATGTTTGCTTTTCTGCTGACAAAAACTAAGAGACGAGAGCACGTCACTCCCTATTTCATGTCGATGTGATTGATTGTGTTTCAGTGTTTGCACTCTATTGGTCCTCTTTATTTGACTGAGTTACTGCAGCCCTATACTCAACACAGAGCTCCTGCTGGCTGTGCCCAAGAAGCAAGACCAGAGGTGAAAGAGCCAGTTCAGTTCCATCTTTAACTAATTTATATTGATAAAGTTCTCTTGGACAAGACACTACACCCATCTTGCTTTCTGTATTAGATCAGTGCACAATGTAACTGCTTGTCTCAGCGAAATCAGACAAAAATGTTCCACAGTATGGCATTATCTTGCATTTATGGAATTACAGATGTTTTTGTTGCTCAAAAACTACCTTGAAAAACATGCTTTCTTACTGAGAGCGGGGTCACCTCTCCACGGATCTGATTTGTAACTTGACTTGGTGGCATTATCTGTTGTTTTTTGTAATGGTTTCCACACTGAAAAAAGTAAAACACTGGTTTAACCTATAATTTATATCGTAATCATTTACATCTAAATAATCTTAACTGTTCATAATGATACATATTAAATTGGTCAAACTAAATTTGTTTAATTTATAATAGTTGATAAAAAATAAATTGGTTCAATGTTTAAAATTGAATTGGGTCAATTAAAAAAAATGAATTGGCATTTATGGGCTAATTTAAAAATATAAAATTAAATGAACATAATTGTAATGCATTTATACAACTTAAAATTCTAAATTAAATGAATGTACATTTAATCAATTAATAAGGTTCATTGGTTCAACTTACAATTTATATCGTAACCGATGGAAATGTGTTATAAAGGACTTTAATTGTTTTAAATTTGCTCAGTTAATGTTGCACATTAAGGTAACATGATTTTCATCTTGAACCAATTCTTAGAATGAGTTAGACCAATGTAATAGATATCATTATGAACAACTAAGACTTTTTAGATACCATTCGGCTGGAAAACCATCGTTACCTGGCGATTTGCCATTTTTTAACAAATTTATGGCTTTCAAAATTTTCCTCCTTCATTATAGGAGCTGTTAAAGTATTGTTTTGATCAGTGCCAATTGATGGGAGGTCTAGTGATTGGAGAAAGTTCTTCCTCTCATCCTCGTCTGGAGAAGAAGATTGAGTGTAGAGACTTTCATAAAAAGCCTTGAAAACAGTTTCAATTTCCTCTGGTTTATGAGTTACCACATTAGTACGTGGATCCCTGATTTTATAGATTGTGTTTAATGATTGTTGTTTTCTTAACCTTTTAGCTAGCAATTTTGTTGATCTTGGTCCCGTTTCGTAATAACTCTGTCTAAAATAGATGTGTTTCTTTTCCATTTCTTCTTCTAATATGTTATTAATAGATTTTTTTGTTTCTTTAATTTGTTGATTAATTTCTGATGTTCTAGTTTTAATATATTTATGCTCCAGTTCTTTGAGTTTTCTGGAACAATCTTCATAAGCTTGCATTTTTATTTTTTTCAACCAAGTTGTTTTAGATATTAATTTACCTCTGGCTACTGCTTTCAAGGCGTCCCACACCACTGTTGGATCAACCTCTCCATTATCATTTTGCTCTATATATTCTTTTATTTCGTCTTTTATTTCTTGTACTATTGCTTTGTTGTTCAAAATTCCTATATTTAATTTCCACAAAGTTTGTTTTTTCCTGGAAATATTAATTTTCATATTCAGTGGATTATGGTCCGACACATCTGCGCATCCAATTCTGCATTGTTCTACTTTATATTGATCTGCTTTGTTTATAAAGAAATAGTCTATCCGTGAGTGGACTTGGTGACTCTGGGAGTAGTGAGTATAGTCCCTCTGAAAGGGATTGAGAGCCCTCCACACGTCCACCAGTCCCAGTTCTTCAAGTGATATTTTTACAAATCTAGTCAAGCTTTTTTTATGTCTTTGAACACTGGTTGTGTCCAGTTTGTGATTCAATATAATATTAAAGTCCCCTCCACAGATTAGAGTTCCCTCTGCTTCTGTTGCCACAACGTTAAACAATGATTTGAAGAACTGTTTATCACTTTCAGGAGGGGCATAAACATTAATTATTGTAATAGTCTCATTTTCCAATTTTCCCTTTACTATAATATATCTGCCTTCTTTTTCTTTAATTTCCTTTTCAAGTTTGAAGTTTATAGTATTAGATATCAAAACTGCCACTCCTCGTTTACGCCCCTGTTTAAACAAACTACAATATGTATTCCTAAAACCCATTTTTTTTTAGACATTCATGTTCCTCGTCGCGCAGATGTGTCTCCTGCAATAGAGAAAAATGTATTTTTTCTTTTTTCAGTTTTAGTAGTACCTTCCCTCTCTTTCTAGGAGTAGTTAACCCATTCACATTCAATGAAACTATATTTAAATTATGCATGTCTTCAGCCTTGAAAAGAATCGTGCGCTCCCAGACAAACAAGAACAATGTAAACCTACATTAAGAACCAAATATGAACCGTAAACCCATGACTTCCATGGTGGAGATGCTACTAAGCCTCTCCCAATTTCCCCGTTGGTGGGTGGGCAGGAAATCCCCCCTAGAGGTGAGGGCCCGCCACTAGACACATTAGTAGATGTTACTGATAGATTTATTGGTCTAGCAATGTCCAGCGAAATTTTTATCAGTCCACTCTTGTCGGTATTTCTGTTTTCCTAAGCCTATTCGTTTATAATTGGGCCATGTTTCAAATAACATTGTTTACATATTTTACCTTTTTTCTTTTTAGCCCATTGTCGACTGAGAGGGTTTTCTAGGAGGTTTCTTTTATTAATTACCTCAATAGCTCAGTCTTTAATCTTGTTAAGACCTCTGATATTCGCGTAACTTCTTCTTTATCCGTTCTGTCGTCCTCGTCGAGAATGCTCTTCCTCCGGCTCTCTGCCATCCCGTCGCTGCCCGGGTGCGCTCTCCTTCTCCTCCGCTCTCCTCCGGATGATTCACCTCGTAGCCCCTGGCTCTCAGATCCCGCGCCGCATCCGCGGCATTATTGTAATTTACAATGCCATCATTCCAAAAAACCCGCATTCTTGTATAGGGGGTTTGAGAACGTACTCCCTGGTCTTTCAGAACTTTTTTAATTTCAATGAAGGAGCGACGTTTCTGTACTATCTCTGCAGGGTAATCGTGGTCAAACTGAATCGACCGGTCATCTACACGTATTCTCTTCTGCCAGGCTTTTTTAAGAATCATTTCTTTTGTTTCAAACTTCCAAAAATTTATCACTATCGCTCGGGGCCGCGCACCTTCCGCGCTCTTTGGATATGGAGCTCCGTGTCTTCTGGTAAATCCAGCTCTCACTTAAACAGTTGATCCAGATACGTTATGACCGAGTCTTTTTCACTGTCTTCTGGCAAACCAAATAAACGGATGTTATTTCTCCTATTTCTTGCTTCAAGTTCGGTTTGTCTTGCATGCTCCTTGTGCGGGTTAGCATATTTTGCAGTGAATCAGTAGCCTCCATCTGCCACTCTTCCAGGTCGGCAATACGGGTCTTGGCCTCGTTTCGGCTTACCCTTTGCTCTTCAAGCTCTTTGTTGCTTTCTTTAAATTTCAGTTCCATATCCTGACGAAGTGATGTTATATCTTGTTTGAGGTCTGTTTTAAGCGAGGATAGGTCATTCCGCATCGTGGTTTGGAAGCCTTGTAGCTCTTTAGTGAGCTTTGCTAACCCCTCAAGCATTAGCTTAGCATAGCCCGGATCTGTTTCTCTCGCGTCGTCCTTCGTCTCCTTGTGGTCCCTCTCTTCATTCTCAGCGACCTCTGACATGCTTTTTTGTTTTTTACGGCTTTTCCGCAATCCCTTTCCACTCATTCTACGTTTCCATTTATTTAATTTCAGTTTTCGAGTTTTTGTGGAGTTCTAGTTCACCGACTTTGCAGAGCTCTTTTCTATGCGACTGTTCAGTCCGCCATCTTGGAGGAAGTCTGAAACTTTAGATATCTTGGTCCCTGTTGAATGAAAGCCAACTGGGTGAACTGTGAAACAATGGTTAAAATAACGACTAGTTTCACACTGTGATGCATGTGCAGGTCGTATTAAAGATTAAACAGCAAATACATTCCTCAAGGATTTTCTCTATGAACAACAAACTCATCTGCTGTGGTTTGAGAACAAAAAGTGGGATCACCTGTTAATACACACAAACAAACCCAGCCAGTGGGTAAACGCACACAAAAACAGTGAGATACATTGTGACAATAACATGCTCAAAATGACAGAAAATAAAATGTTTTCATCTCAGCAGATTGAACTATGAACCAAGGCTGTACCCTATGAAATATGAGGTCACACAAAAATATATTTCTCTAGCCATTACGGGACACGCCATTGTTGAATGTTGAACATTGAATGGAAGAACAAGTGGTGCTCAGAAAAAAAGAAATCAAGTAATATGCTAAATAAATGCCATAGCTGAATTTTGTGACAGTCAACAAAATGTCATTCTGAAATGTAAAACATGTCCACAGATGAGTCACATCTGATAAATGCAAAAATAAATCTTAGACATTGCCTGTACTGCACCTTAGCCTTTAAAGCCATTTCTATCATACAGTACGTGTAACCACGCTGAACTTGGCCGTGCAAAAGTCCAGCTAGTTGCAGGAACTACCAGTCGGTGTTCGTCCTCGATTGTTGTACAGTTTATCTGCGTTGTGTTGTGAATAAGTGGCCAGTACACAGTGCGGTTCTTCGTAGTTTAATCTGTATAGCCAACATAAATACTGGTCAGGAAACCACGGCTCAACACGGAGAGCAGCACTCTCGTGCCCGACTCTCATCAACTGGCCATTTTAAACAATTAATTGAAAATGTTTTACAATAAAATTACATAAAATGTACCTGTATAGCCAACATAAATACTGGTCAGGAAACCACGGCTCAACACGGAGAGCAGCACTCTACAAGGGTAACAAGTCACATTAGCATCCCAAAAGTTAGCTTCTATCACAACACGTGTAACAGTCCATTACTGTGTAATAACTCATATGTTGTACAATTATTAGCTCATAAATGTCCCAGATTACGTAATTAATGTGTACACTTAGGCAGTCATTATATAATGAATAATTAAACAGAAAAACACACTTTATAGTGATAGAGCTAAAGTCAGTGACCCACCTCGTGCCCGACTCTCATCAACTGGCAAGGTGCTTGCGATGCCAGGGGCACTTATCACTTCCGGTCACCACAAGAGGGCGCTACTCAATTACAATACATAAACCAAATTAAACTAATGACAAGTGGAATCAATACCATTTAATCTCTGTTACATTCCCCCCTGCTGAATTCCACTTGTCCCATTACAGAAACCAAAAAGGACCAGTACAGGCAAACAGGTACCAACAAAAAGAAAGTACAAAGTGCTAGTGACACGCACAGGAAACTGACATACCACAGTACCCATCACACAGATGAGGAACCTTTGAATGTTAAAACAGTTACAAAGACCCAGTACGAAACCATCCTACAAGGATTAGCGTGAGAAAAGGATTGGCCAGACCCCATCTACGCACACAGGGAAAAAAGAACATGCCCACTTACATATCCTATAAGTATGTAACCGTAACACACCTCAGAATAGACCAACTAAAATAGACAGGTGACAGAAAAAAAACAAAAAACAAATTAAAGGCAAAACTTAAAACGACAACGTTCCAAAAACGTTGCGAAACCCCACAAAATAAGAATAAGTAACTGTAATTCCACAACTATAAGTCAAAAGGCAGATGCAGGTTTCTGGTGCATCATCTCAATAAGTCTTGTTACTGGTCTCAGCAAACGTCCAGCTCTAGATCTACGGTCAGGAGCAGTGTCAATTGTAGCCACAGGAGGCTCAACATGTACGACAGAGTCAGGGGCCGACGCAACCTCAAAGTCAGGGCAAGAAACAGGGGCAGAACAGCATTGTTCAACTGCTGCAGTCACTGGCACATTACTTGGGACTGTATCATCCAGCAGATCACAACCTACCGCATTTACAACACAGTCAGAAGCAGGCGGTAACTCAGACACCCATACTCTTGTCCGAAACTCAGCTGACTCTGAGGAAGCGTCAGTGACTGCTGACCTGTCCACATTAAAGTCTACTGAACTTGATGCAGGGGACAAAATGTCCTGCTCTTGGGAATCCGAATCTGAAACTGGGAGTGGCAGGAACATACAGAGAACATGCCCGTGTAGCATTGAACAAGAATAAAACACCACTGTCCTCTAGAGCTGTACCTGTGTCTGCCTTTCTCCACATCTGATCCGGTACACGCCAGAGAGAGGGCGCGCGCGAGAGAAGAGAGAGGGCGCGCGCGAAGGAAAGACGTAATCTCAAGTCAAGTTTTTGTTAACAATTGTTCAAATGTGTTATTGCTCAGACCCTTCAGTTACATCAATTTGAAGCATCCAGGCACTCACACAACCTTTGACGCAAAGTGGGTCGGTTGAAAAAAATGTCGTCGCGCGGGCCGGGTCTTTGAATACCAAATTGCTGGACCCGCGGTTGGAAAAACAAACCTGACCCGTGCAACACTACATTTGCGTGGATTGCAGAGACTGAGGCCATGTACCAATTAGCCAAATGCACCGTTAAATGTACTGTTCGAATGGTGCATTTGGCGAATTGGGACTCTGCCTGAAATGCATCTTCGCGGCAACGAACACAAAATGGCGGCAGCGCGAGACTATCTCAAATTAAACCTTTCACTCATATTCCACGCAGTGTCAAAAATAAATCCCCCCTCCCCCCATATTCTGATTTTCATGGTCTTGATGTCCAAATTCATTAATTCAATTTGTTTCTCAAGTCTAGCAGATAATATTAAAACTAAATATAAAACATCAAAAATCACCTTCAAGTACGTGCATTTATACTCAAAAAGAGAACACACTTACAAAGACATGTCTAAATGTAATTTTTAATTACCTTTCATCGCGGACAAAAGGTGTAGGTCTGACGAGGTCTCGATCACTTGTTGAAACTTTTAGAGCACATGGGCCGCACTTCTCTTCTGTTGCATTATTGAACAGAATCAAGTAAAGTTGTTGCCGGTGCTGCCCCCTGTGTTGGAGGATTGACTTGGCACAGCACATGCGCAAGAAAGGCACAATGAATAAATTATTAATTGGGTCAATGTAACTATTGTGAACTACTGTTGATTTACACGAGCCAAATTGGATTTACCTAAAAAATATAAATACAAACACAAGTTTAAATCTGTATCATTAAAATTGTACAGACCAATTAGATTTTGTTAAATTAAACCAATGGAAAAAAACGCATTGAATGAACAACAGCAATGTTTCACTTTTTTCAGTGCATGGTGGTTGAGGTTTGGATCAGTGTGACTGTAAGTGGGCGCTCCTTTTTGGTACAGCACAGGGAGGATGATGAGGATTTAGTCTCAGTTGAACCTTGTTTGTCAGTATTGTTTGGTTGCCACACTTTCTTCTGCCTGTGAATAGTGACTAGTTAGTGAATAATGCATGAAATTGTAAAACAACTTTGAGCACCTGTAAAAGTGTTATATAAGGGTAATGCATCATCATTATTTGTATTAGTATTAATTATTGCTTTTAGCCTTGGGTAGTAGGAGGCATTAACAATAGCATAGAAATGAGATAGCAGTCATTTTGACTTTTGGTTATGGAAAATGGAAAGTGATTATGCAAATATAGTTTTTGGGAAATTAAGCATGGTATTTTACTAAGATTTTTACATACAAAATGAGGGAGATAGGCTGTAATGGCTTTAATTAAGTTTTATAGAATCAACCTTGTTTTTTAACCTTGGTTTTGCTACATTTCAACTAGGAGGAAGTTATTTACCAGGGCTCGTGGTGGTGAGGAGAGGAGGCTGGTACATCACAGGAACAAGAAAAGAAAAGAAAGTGCATTTGTATGAATGGTCTGGAGAGCTGATTGGTTGAGAGGCAAAGGTGGCAGGCTGCAGTAGACAGTAGATGGTGACTGGCTAGTTCTGAGCACTAGTACAGTAATCATTTCCACTTCAAGCATATCTCTATAAAGTTTTTACAGTTTTTTCTAAAATCACTAAATACTGACAGATTAGGCAGTGGAGAGGGAGCTGCGTTTTAAGTTATTGTGGATGCAAGGTAGGCCTTTGTGTGTTGGTGCTAATCCTAACCTTTATTAAAACTTAAACTCAATAAAACAATCAAATTAAGTTGATAGTAAAGACATATATTTTTATGTGTAGATAGTTGTAAAATAAGTCGTAGTCCGAGAGTTGATGTGAAGAGGCATGAAGCTGGAGTTTGAACACTGGAGAAATTTATTTACCATCAGTACAGGACCCAGCACCCAGAGACATCAACACTTAGGATATTGTGATAGTGTTGACCAGTCTAGCTCTGCTTTGTTGTAGGGAGTATTACACCTCTGATGATGTAAGCCAAGATAACACTGAACTGGCAGTGTGGGGCTGGCACAGCACAGAAACACAATTTCTCTACCATAGATTATTTCAGTTTGTGCCATTCCATTATTTATCAGCTCCGAAAATAGCATTAGCGTCAGTACTAAGTAAAACTAGCCAGGTGCTGTTGTACACAGAGCCAATTGGCTGATGGTAACGTAGAGGTTGCAGAATGTCAGACAAGAAATATATTTATCACTGTCAGTGTCAATAATATTAAGTATAACTATTATAGTTATGCATAAATATATTTGAACTTGTATAAAACCACATGGTAATTTATTATTATTAGTATGATTATTTTGTGTTGAAAATTACATTCTATTTTCATTATCATTGTGGTACAGAAAATGTTAGTATTGTAATCAAGTCTGAAATTGAAGTTGTGAATGAAATTGTAACAAAACTAAGCGACAGTAGGTAGTAAATGGCTGAACAATTTTCCACCATGACCACGTAAGCAGAACATTTTAAATTTTGGAATATTTGTTATTCCCAGTGGTGTCTCTGCCTTGTCTCCCACCTTTGTCCCATTTTACACAGAGGGAATGGGGCGGCAGGTCTCTCAAAGTCACCTGCCAAAAGGTGCAATGTAAAAGTAGGTCACTTGAATCTATTACCAAGGTTTGGGCAAGGTTGAAAAATAGTCAAAGTCATAGATATTTAAATTACTCCACAATGGTATAGCTTTTCTAGTAAATCTAATTCTGTGGCTAGCTGTTGGGATGTCACTTAAAAGAATGTGTTTCAGTCTGTCGTTTTTAGCCAATCAGATGTCAGCTTTTCTCTAAGACCAGCCTCTCTGTGTGGTTTGTGACAGAACTTGCAAAAGTAACTAGGAAGCATCAACTAACTAATTAATGTTCATACTCAACACTATGAACATTTTACACAAAATTAGTTCCAACTCTTCATTTTTGTTACATTTTGGTAAATGGTCATATTTTTATATGGCGTTTTTCCACCTTCAAGGCTCAGTTTTCATAAATATACAAAAGCAGGATACAAAACAATACTAGACTACAAACCTAATGCGATGTGTAGCAGGGTTTATTAGTGAGATACATGCTGATTGTATAGTGATAGCGCTCTGAAGGAGGAGTGAGTTAGCATTGGGAGCAAAGGGAGAGGGGACTCAAAGCTTAAGAAATAATCTGTTTTTGGCATTTTCAAAAAAATAAAAGGTAGCACGGTGATCTAAATATGTTATGTGTTAACAATTAATACCCCATAGAAGTGTAATAGTTTAATCATTTTAAAAAGAATTAATGATATGTATTTATTCAGTGTCATATGCAGCATTGGAAAACACAAAGTAGAAGAAATTTCTGAGGTGTGAAGTTACAAGGCAAGCAAATAATTATAAAGACAAAATTATAACATATTTTTTTCATATTTTACTTTACTTGATATTTATGACAACAGTAAAAGTGAACATTGTTAACCAGCACTGATGATCAATAGTCTTCAACATAGCGCTCACACTAATGAGGCTCCATCCACAAAGATCTGACCTTCTCTGACCACCACTAAAAAGAAATGACCAACTAAACAGCATGTAATGCGAGCTAATTAGCACTTTAGCATTCTCACCCAACCCAAACGAATTCTCTGCCTTTTCGGAGCCTTTGTCCAGCCCTGATTTGAAAACATGTTTGGCACAAGCTCACACACTCTGGCCGTGAATTACAATCAAATTGAACGTGTGGTTGGTCATCCAAATTAGATTCTGTTACTGCAACAAAATTGTAATTTCAAATCGAGATCAATGAGAATAATATTTAATTTTAAAATTCAGCGCTGCTCTAGTCTAGCCTTGAGCAATGTTTAAACATTGCATTCAATGTCACTCGAGATTTCTATCAGAAATTTGGGAATAGGAGTAAAAATTGTAACAGATTTTTTTTTTTTTACTCTGATGTCATTACTAGATGTCCGAGTTCTTGAAAAATTTCAAAATGTAAAACAATAATGTTGCCAATTTTTTCACATTGGATATCAGCTACTTGCTTGTCTCCATGGGGATTGCCCCTCAAAAGGCCTGACCTACAACTTGGCCTGATGGCGTCTCTTGCTTGTCTCCATGGACATAGGTTTAATGCCATACTGTGGAATATTTCAGGCAAAGCATAGCATCTCCATGGAGAGTGCTTGAAAAGTTACATAGTTCAGCTTCTTTATCCAATCATATTGCAACTTCAGTAGGTTGACATAAGTTGCCTTGCCCATGGACACGACAACAGTCATCTGATTTGAACCGACAACTTAATAGTTAATGGGTGAACACCCAACCCAGTACTTTATGTATTTCCAACATATATTCTGATTAAACAGTGAAATATTACTTTACATAACGCTGGCTGAAAGTGTCTTGCCCAGAGACACAAGTACCAGGTTGAGTAGTTGGTGAAGATTTGAACCGACTACTTTTTGGTCAGTGGTTAGCACTCAACCTACTACACTGTCTCCTTATTTCACACATGATTAGATGATGATTTAATGAAGAGGTTTTATACATAAAAATGAACAATAATGTTATCATGTATTTAAATGGGATCAAAAACATTAAACATGACATATGTCAGCTTTTCATGTTTTTCTAATTCTGACTTGTTTTGGTGGGATAGTACTTAGGGTAAATATTTATCATAGTTTTACATCAGTGAAGTGGTAGTTTGTGGAAAAAAATACAAGTAGCAGTGAGATTCATTTCATCCAAAATGTAGGAACAATTTAGAAACAAGGAACACATTTTTCTGACAGTTTAAACCTTAATTTAACAACATAAAGGTGTTGTCATTTATTTGTATTAGTTTAATCGTAACTATTGTGCAATTTATACAAGGTTTGGCCTTTGTTAATATTATGATAGGTAACAGTTGTTCAACCAGGAAGTAAAACTATAACGAATTTAACTTCACCAACATTGAAAAAATAATTAGTACTTCTAACCTGTACATATGACCATAGGATATTAACAGTTTGTACATATGTAGCTGTGTAAATGACTGGGTTGTAGTTGCCTGATGTCATAGTGAGTCTTGATGCCTCTAAAGCCATATGTATTCTGTACTGAACTCAAACTGAATTGAATTAATTCAATTTTAATTTCTACAAGTGCCTCTGGTCCGTACATGGAAGCTCATTGTTAAGTACAGTATTACTGAATGAGTTTTTGTTGACTTGTTTCTATGGTTGTACATATTTAATCTGTAATTAACAAATATTGCAAATGTATTTAATTCTCTTTTTGTTAAATGTTATTTGAATTGAATGTTAATTTGAATGGATTGCACAAAATACTACAGCTTATGTAGCCATATAGTGATATAGCATTCATTAGTTGAATTCCGTAAGTTATGGTATTTATTAATGTGTTTTTAAAATTATTTTTACAATAATTTATTTATATTTTAAGAAATACTGGAACAGTGTTGTGCTAGAGCAAGACAGACATGTAAACCATTTGAATTGTTTTAACATAAAGGAACTGTATGTAAGAGTTTAAATTTCACTTAATCTCTGTCTGTGTCCCCAGATTTGAGGTAAACATGTTCAAATCAAATATAGCTTTTACTGATAACAATTGTAATGACGATTTATTCATAATGGCAAAAACATTGGACATCATGGCCCAGTTATGTTATAATTTACTGTCTTTGTTCTCAAGACAATTATCCAGACAGAAAGCAGAATGATTCTTACATAAGGCTCTCGTTTGCCAGTTTCAATGCTGAAATCCAGACCTAAAAGGACTCTCTCTGATGTTCTGATCTTTCATATGAGGCATGGTCTGTCCATATACTGAGAATAAGACAAACTTGTGTCTCTATCTGCAGGTTAAGGCGTTGGCAGCACAGGTTCAGTTGTGGTTATGGTACTTTTTTTTTAAACAGTTGCAGGCTACATACAGTTCCTTTGAAAGTCCCATATTACACTCAAGTTGAGAGGGCCTAACCTCTGGAATAATTTAGCCCATACTTTCAACTCTATTTCCACACTGGACTCCTTTAAAAGACCATTAAAACAAATACTGATTCATACAGATGTTTAATAACAACAAAGTCCACCTGCCTGTTCATGTCTGTTTTGTTAGAAACATGCTTTAGGGGGGATGGTCTTATAAGACTCTTATGGTCTTCTCATTCTCTTGCACAGTAAATTTATGTTTTCATTTTGTATGTTTCCATATCAAAAACAGACCTGGAATTATGATTAGATTCACTCCCTCATGTTTTGCTAATCCTGCCATAACCTACTTTGACACTTGAAAAAGTCTACTGCTTTTACTGTGTAATCAGTAGAGGGCGCAGGAACTATCCAATCCATTTCCCATGCACTTTAATCAAGCCATAAAATCTAAAAGTATTTATTTAAAGTTTGAATAAAGTTTAACATGGGTAGTTCAAATTTCAAATGTAATACTTGTAAGATTAATTGATAAGCTATATATTGTAAATATGTCATTTTACACCTGGATGTTCTAATGTGATTATTGCTGCTTACTGTGATATTAATGCACTGGTTTCGTTATTTTAGCCCTGTCTGTTCAGACTGGCCAATCACACAACAGATCTTGTACTGTTTATAACCACAAGTGTTACTTGATCATACCCGCTTAATAAAACGTGCTGAAAAACACTGTCGTATTCATCATTATTAAAAGCGCTGTACCTGATTTTTACTATCTTAAAAGAACAGAAAACAGAACTAGTTCATTTGAATGGTTTGCAGTGCTCCAAAGTTATTCATCATTTACCTTATACATTCTGAGTATCCTGATTATTCACCATGGTGAGTTTATAAGCATTTTTCACAACTTTCAGAGACCAGAGCGGAGTTTTCACAGTGATGCTAACAGCAACTAGCATGCTAACCATGTACTTTATGTTCCTGGTTAAAGTATGTAGTAGTAGTAGTAGTAGTAGTAGTAGTAGTAGTATGTACCATAACCTAATAATGTATTTTTTACACCTCCCATCCCAAATGTGTGATAAGGTGTATGCTCCCTCGATTCATGTTCCTTGGACCTGGTTTGTGGATCTCGACCTCTCTGATCCAGCGGTGGTATTTGTTGTGTAATTGCAGAATTTGATGTCATGATATCAGATGGAGAGCAATTGAAAAATACCACAGATTTTTTATACTATATTATAATTACTTACTTATAAATACTTTGGTTGACAGAAAGCACATATAAGTGGAACAAAACACCTAAACTCCACCACAACCACATTTCAAATAGAGCTGCTAAACTGGGAATATAAAGCAAAATTTTGCAATTTTACATTTTTTTATTTGGTTGTTTGATTTACAAGGTTCTGCACGGTTTGGCCTCTCCAACAATGAATGCTTTTATTAAACAAAAGTGTCAGTGTGTCAGCATCCCGAGTAACTCGAGCCACTGTCAGAGGTGACTGAACACCTTTCTCCCAGAACGTCCTGTGATATCAGAGTGTAACCTTCTGGAACAGTATTCCTCTCTCAGTGAGGGAAAGCACCAGTTTCCCTGCTTTTAAGAAGCATTTAAAATTGTGGTTGAATGATATGCAAACGTGTGATCATGTGTGTGCTAAAATGTTTAAAAACTGGGCATGAGCAATACTCACTTTATCAACTCAGACACTCACCTTGTTAAAAATGCAGTAGGACTCATTGCAATATGTGCAATACATCTGTTTAATACAGTGGTATATGCAATAGAACTTGGTGGAATATGAATCTATGCATATATAGAGAGTATATGTCATACAGCTGAATAGGATTCTAAATGCCTCCTCACTCTCTGGCTTCTTTAACATGTTGTTTAATAAATAAATAATAATAATTTAAACACCTGGCTGTAATCAGGGCAGTCTTGCATGATGCCACCAGGCCAGGACCATTTTTTTTTTTTTTTTACATTTTTTACCACAAAGCTGCAAATGTACCAAGTTTGCATTAAAGATGCCAAAAAGTGACTAAGAACAGTAGACAATGTTATTAAAACACCATATACACAGTTTAAAAAAAAATTGGATTGAGTTTTTGTTTAGTTCCACTTTAAATCTTGAGACAGTTTTTGTTTCATGTCGATAGCCCTGGTAATTACTGAGAATCTGCATATTTTTCGGACCTATCTTCCGTAACATAACAATATATTACACAATTAAAAGTCTCTGCCATTATGGTCCTTGAGTTGTGTTTAGCGCAGTGTCAGATCACGTGACTCGGTGCTGTGACCTGATTGGCTGTCATGCCCCCACTCTCTTCTCTGCTCTGTGGATTAGATCTGACCCAGCTGTGGGTGTGTGTGGGGCTAGTTGGACATCTGGGCAGGCTCTGACACCACCCACCCTCATCTCATCAGATTAAGATTTACAGTGTGGATTTACAACGGAGAGTCTAGGGCTGTGTGGGTTCAACGGTGAAATATACCTTTTACACATATGGCTCTGTGTATGGGGATGAAGTTAAAGGGCCAGTGCCTGATTTCAAACCATGAGTCAGGAACATGTTTGAGTGTGAACTTTTAGCCATGCCCAATTAGTCATTTCTGCAACTGTGATATTGCACCATGGCACAGAAACAACTCCAATCTCTGCCTAATGCTTTTTTGTAACTCTTGAAACTGCACTATGACAGAGAATGAAGTCTGGGATAATGTCAGGTGTTGTGTTTCCCATGATGCTTTAATTTTTGTGATGTATCCTTCTTGTACAACTCCAGTGTAAGACGTTATTATTCATAGTGATGGCATTTTGACACATTTGAGGGATCTGAAGCTTTTTCCTTTTCTTTAATGACAGTACTTTTAACTCTTTTAAGGGTTCTGAATCTTTTGTATCTGTTCATTTCAAAGAGCTGTTAAAAAGCCTGCCTCTTTTACTATGTATTTATACGACAGAAGCCAATGTGCGAACTTATTTTAACTACAAAATAATCACTGGGAGATATGACCAGGGCTCGAATGTGTTTAAAATGGTTCAACCTGAGAGTGGGAGTGTGTTTACCCTTTGAAATTATGAATAATTTAAATAAAACACTGCACTACAACAGTAATAATTCAAACGTGTAACTGTTATTATGATTCCAAATATGTTTTTTTGTTCATAAAAGTTACTCATGTTGTGTGCTGTTCTTCTGTGCTCATTCTTGTGATGATTCGGGCTTTATCAGTATAAAAACGCTTAAAAATTAGATTAGGTTCTTTTAAAAATGAGATCCGGTTCTAGCCGTTCACGTAAGGAACCGTTCAAAAGCCGACTCTTTCAAAGACTTTTCTTTTTCTTCTCTTTTTCTATTTATTTATATGACAGAAGCCAATGTGAGAACTCAATTTATCTACAAACTAATCACAGAAAGAAATGACCAAGGCTCAGATCTCTTTAAAATGGTTCAAACTGAGAGTGGGAGTGTGTTTACCATTTGAAAATAATAAAATTCTAAATAAAACTTTGCACTACAATAATAATAATAATGATAATAATTTAAAAACTGTCTGTTATTAGTTTTTGTACAAAGCTCTCACTCCTGTCGCCTGCTCTGCGTCTGTGTTGATTCTTGTGTCGGATCAGTGTTTTAAAATACATACAATTTGGAAAGAAAAAGATTTGGTTCTTTTTAAAAAATGTGATCCGCTTCCAACCCTTCATGTTAAGGGACTGTTCAAAAGAGCCTAGTATTCATTATTAAATACATGTTCTCTGTTAGGTTGATTGAAATATGTCCAGTCCACTCACAGTGAGCAACAACGGTTAACAACATCCATAAGACAGGACTATGACGTATTGATCATTTAAAGTATAGGGTATGTAGATTTTTTTTATTCTTTTGTTAAAAATTTGACCTGATATGTGTCTGTGAGGTAGACATGTTCAAATCAAATATAGCACTTACTGATTACATGCCACTGTCAATGTTTAAATCCAGTTGGTTTAAAGCTAAAAGGACTCTCTCTGATCTGAATCCTCACTACTTAAACCCCAGCACCTGCAGACAATCATAAGTCAGTGCTAGTGCAGCCTCTGGAGGTTCTGAGCGTTCACATGAGACCTGTCCATATACTGAGAATGAGATAAACTTGTATGTGTTTTCTAAATATTTTTCCCACAAACTTCCACTTAACCGATGTAAAACTATTATAAATATTTACCGCAGGTACTATCCCACCAAAACAAGTCATAATTAGAAAAACATGAAAACCTGCCATATGCACTTTAAATACAGAATACCAATGATGTATATGTGATCCCACCTCGATGTCTCACAGCACAAACAGTTGTGAAGCAGCCCTGGTCCTGAATAAAACATGGTCCCTGTGCTTATTATTAACACTGGGGCGATGTGACATTTTGGCATTTTTAAACAGGCACATTGTGTCTCCACAAACAGCAGAGGCCAAGGTCCGAATAAGCAAGTGGGACCAACGTGACCTTCCTTTGGGGTCAAACCTGCTGTAATTAGCCGGTGTTAAATCCTGGTTTAATTCTGGTGTAGTGCTGGTTTAGTCCTGGTGTAGTACTGGTGTAGTACTGGTGTAGTACTGATGTAGTTCTGGGGAAACACAAATCACCACAGAACTTGATGGTGATGAGGAGGAGATGGAAAGGATGAGGAGGCTACTTCTGCTGCTGCTGTGGAGTTTGGACTAACTTGTAAAGAATAATTAAGGACTAGCATGCTGAAAGTTTGTCAACTAATAAAAGTAAACTCAAATGAACAAGACATGAATGAGGTGCCTGAACCCCAGACCAGAGCATAGAAACTCATGAAGGAGCCAATCAAAAGCACAATATGATTATTATAAAAGTTATGTTTCATTTTGAACTGTTATCTGATCTACATTTACTTGACAAAATATCAAGCTAATACTTGCCAAAATATTCAACTCAAAAGTTATATTTTTCCATAAATTTCTATTAAGTCTGCTTGCAAAACATTCATACATCCATGACACTAGCTGAAACAATATGAAAAGTAAACAAAAGAGTCATGGGACAACCGCTCCCAACCCACTTATACCACACAGCCTGGTGGCTATACTAGCAACTATTTGTTTTCTTTCTCAATCAGGTTAAGACTGGGGTGAGGATTAGGTTTAGGAACAGTTAATTTGGCTGAGACTTTGGAACAGGTTCAACCAGGTCTTGGCAGAATTGCACTGGAGGAAAAATAGCGTGAAATGTTAAGCTGCTGGTCACTACTGCTAAGTCCATATGTTTCACTGTAGTGTCAGAGTATGTTTGAACATTCTGTTTAGTATTTAGTGTCTTCAAATATCTACTGGTCTAACATTAGACTCACTGAACATTCTATGAGGTGTGACGACACAAACCAGACCTCTGTAGCTTCAGTTTATTTGTGGATTCTTTGATGCAAAACTCTGCATCAAAGAATCCACAAATTCTCTGGACTGTATCTGTAAGGACAATAACATGTATTTTAAAATGTCTGTCTTTATCTTTGTCATTTTTGTTGAGAGAAAGTAAGCATTATTTTGAGCAGCTTAGAGTGGATGATCGATTGGGCACATTTACATAACCAGTAAAAATCAGATAAGAGAATAATTAGATTTGTTTTTTGCAGTGTGTTTACAACAACAGAAATGTGAGCATCAAAAACACCTGGTGACATCATTTTCATTGTCAAAAGCTGCACAGGTGTGAACAATCAGAAAGAAAGCTCTCTTAATCCTACCTTCAATCATGAATCAGTGCTAGTGCAGCCTCTGCAGCTCAAGGAGTTAATTCTGAAGGTTCTGAGCTTTAACATGAGGCCTGTCCATACATGAATAATGAAACTACTGCACATTGCATCAAGATTGTAAAGTTGCTGTGTACAGTTTTGTAACTTGCTTTTGTATATTTATGAAAAATACCTATGCAGAAGTATGGTTGACTTGTTGGAAAGAATCTTACAGCTAACCGTAAGGAGAGTTCGAATAGAGTCCGAGAGAGATCACAAGATTACTCAAACATGCCTGGATGACATATAAACCTCTTTGGGCATGTTTTTAATGAGGTAACAATGTTATAACATGGTAGAAAGCTCCAGAAATCACCCAATGCACCCAACTCCTAAGTTTAACCCCAACTGGGATTGAACCATCAACCTTTCTACACAAGAGAAGTGCTGAGCAGCCTGTGAGACCCTGCTCAAAGCGCTGTGGACCAATGGTGAATCTCTGGATGGAGGGTTGTTTAGTTGATGTAGAGCTATTTGCATGTTTAATTAGTGTAAGATAATTAGTGACTGACTGCTGAAGGCATGTTAATGTGAGAGCTAATGGAATGATGAACCACAGCAGCTTGTTACAACCCTCTGATTACATTTTCTGCTTTAATAATAAAACGTCACTGGGACAAATGTATTAAGAACTAGCTTTGATGTTTGTAATCTTAAAACAATTCAAGATATTTCAAAACAAAATAATCCTATATCTGATTTATATTGTGTTTAATAGCATCATCTACTGTTCCTAGTAATTTTGGGGCAATTTGAAGCTTTCTGGTCAAAAACATCTAAAGTTTGTGGTGCTTTCAGTGCAATTTCAAGTACTACGTGACATCACAAAGGACTACCCTGATTACAACATCTGGGTGCAGGGGCAGAATTTGAAGTGTGTTTAGGTGTTTAGTCCTTCTTTAAGACTAGTGTCACTAAATATTCCATATCACCAGGGAACAGTTAACCCCCGAGCTGCCAGTCCTGCCCTGAGACCGCACAGTTCTACAACAGGCCCAACTGCAAAGGTCACTAGTGTGAGATGAAGTGTAAGAGTCTGTCAGAGAGAAGTGCCTCTGACAAACTGCGATGTGACGTGCTCCGCTCTCCAGTCTGCTGACCCCGAAAAAACAAGACGCCAAATCACACTCAAATCTTTTCAAATGCACCATGTAGCAATGTAAAGTGTATGTTATGAAGTATGATCAGGGGAAGGCAGTGCAGTTACAAGTACTGCAGACACATATAGTGATCTTAAAAGTAAAAAGTAAATGTTTTGGTCACTCTTACTTATCCCTTAAGGACTTCTTGACCCGTAATATCTTGGACCACTACTTTGTACTGCATTATTTTGAAGTAATGTTCCTCTTTGGCTACCCTACCCATTTATGAGTATGATGAGTGGGGGCGTCTTAATCTGGAAAACACTCAATAACGTCTCCATGGAGACAAGGAAGTGGCAAATGTTCCTCCAGAAAAGTTACATATGTATGATTTGAATGACCATATACAGTATAGCGCTTATTGTGCGGCACAGAATGGCTGCCACTTCACCACCACTCTGCCCCCAGGACTGCTGCAACTACCTACTGTATCTACTTCACCGATCCAGCCACACTTTAAAGGGACCATACTATGCAATTTTCTGATCTGTTATAATGTTTTTTTCTCATCACAAACAGACCTGGAGTTGTGTTTTGCTTCATTCACACATGTTTAACACACCAACCCTGCATATTTAGGCTGAGTTCTTCTCTGAAACAGAAAACACTTATTCCACCTTGTGATGTCAGGTGGTGATACAGGAAGTGCTCGACTGTGTTTTTAAACTCCATACACCTTCACTAGAATCCTTTGCATAATTTCAGCCCTGGAATTGCCAATCTTTGCTAAAGGTAAAAGGAGCTGTTAACTTGAAAACAACAACTAATTTTGAGATTTGGAGATTTTTGTGTAATACAGGACCTTTACCAAAACATAGACAAGTGGGTTTGGGAGCTTATCCTGTCAGAGGACTGAGAAACAGAGCAGATTTCTACAGAATCAACAATCAACGCACCAAACTCTTATTTATCTTAGGTAAAAGAAGTTATATAATTTGTTCTGAACGTTACGAGAATTTTGGAGAGGAGACGTCTTCTGCATTTGCGAGAGACGTGATACAAATTAGCAACAGAGATTTGTCACACGCTATCGCCCGACTCCAGACCTTTTGGATTTAAACAGAATGCAGCAAGCTAATTATAACGTATGCATTGATTAAATCCCATAGTAGTTAGTCTCACCTTACAACAAAAAGGTTTCTGGTTCAATAGACCGTGAGCTTGGGATGTTCCACACTACAGCAAAGATATCTATCTCACATGCTGCAAACATACATTTTACTGTGATCAGGGTCAGCGCTCTGCAGATCTGACCTGTAACTTGGCCTGGTTTTATCACCTGCTTATCTCCATGGCCCAGAAAAGTAACGTAGTGGTCCTTTAACCTTAATAACTTTTAATATCCTGGCTGTATTGGCTAACCATAAGTCTATTTGACTCACAGCACTACTCTTATCAGTGTTGTTTTTGCTACATGCTAAGCTACAGCTAATCCCATTGCAACAGCCTTCTACTTAAGTTAGCGTTTAGCTGTGTGCTCCTGACAGTTTTTCAAAGAGCGGTAAAGAAGCATGTTTGAAACGCTCTGTCGGCTTCATCTGCTCTGCATCCGAACAGCAGCGTTTTACCGCCGAAATGTGCCAGACGAGCACCCAATGAAAACTCATCTACTCATGAAGAGAGAGGGAGGGAGAAAGAAGGAGAGAGAGGGAGAAGAGAGGGAGGAAGACACGAAGGGGGAGGGAGACAGAGGAAAGGGGGAGAGGGGCGGGTAGAAAGAAGGAAAGGGGCGAGAGAGCGGGAGAAGAGAGGGAGGAAGGAAGACATGGAGGAGGAGGGAGAGCGAGGAGAGGGGGAGATAATGAGCACGAGGAGAAGATGATGGAGGGAAGGATGGAGGAAAGAGAGGGTAGAGGAGGTGGAGCTTGATACAGGAGGGATGAGGAAAAGGAGAAGGAGGGGGAGAGATAAAGAGGGAGAGGGGGAGAGATGGAGAGAAGGTGATAAAGAGGGTGAGGAGGATAAGATAGAGGAAGGGAGGGAGAAAGGGATAGAAAGAGGGGGAGATAAAGATAGAGGGGGGAGATAAAAAGCGTGAGGAGGGGGAGATGAAGGGAGGAAAGGAGGGAGGGACAGAAAAAGGAGAGAGAGATAAACAGAGAGGGTGGGAGAAAGGGGGGAAAGACATAGAGGGAGTGAAGAGGAGGAGATGGAGGGAGAAAGAAGGAGAGAAAAATTGGGTGAGATAGAGAAACAGAGAGGGAGGGAGTGAGTGAGATAAAGAAGGTGAAGAGGAGGAGATGAAAAGGGAGTGAGAGAGTGATGAGAGAGAGAGAGAGGAGAGGATAGGAAGCCAGAAGAGAGAAAGAGGAAAAAGGAGGAGAGACATGGAGATGGCGGAACTGCAGAAAAGAGAGTGATGAAGGGGTAAGACAAGAGCAGCGAGAACAAGAGAGCAATAGACAGAGAGAGAGGGAGAATGTGAGACAGGGGTGAACGTTTACCAAATCTCACGCCTGAACACAATCCAAATCCAGACCTGGCACAGAGGAGCAGACCAGGATTAAGTCTGGTCTCCTTCCCACGAGCAGAGACAGGAGTAGAGACAGGAGAAGACAGGAGCAGACAGGAGCAGACAGGAGCAGACAGGAGCAGAGACAAAAGCAGACAGGAGAAGACAGGAGCAGACAGGAGCAGAGACAAGGGCAGACAGGAGCAGAGAAAGGAGCAGACAGGAGCACAGACAGAAGCGGAGGCAGGAGCAGACAGGAGCAGAGGTAAAGCAGAGGAAGGAGCAGAGAGAGAAGCAGACAGGAGCCGAGAGAGGAGCAAGGCAGGAGCACAAGCAGGTGCAGACATGACGAGAGGTAGGATCAGCGACAGGAGCAGAGACAGGACTAGAGACAGGAGCAGAGACAGGAGCAGGGACAGGAGAAGAGACAGGAGTAGACAGGAGCAGACAGGAGCAGGCAGGAGGAAACAGGAGCAGACAGGAGCAGGCAAGATCAGACAGGAGGAGACAGGAGCAGACAGGAGCGGACAGGAGGAGACAGGAGCAGAGACGAGAGCAGACAGGTGTAGAGACAGGAGCAGACAGGAGCAAACAGAAGCAGACAGGAGCAGACAGGAGCAGAGATAGGAGAAGACAGGAGCACAGACAGAGGTAAGAGCACAGACAGACACAGACAATAGCAGAGACAGGAGCAGAGACAAGAGTAGGCAGGAGCAGAGAGAGGAGCAGACAGAAGCAGAGGCAGGAACAGAGATTGGGGAAAACAGGAGCAGAGGCAAAAGTAAACGAGCACAGACAAGAGCAGTGACAGGAGCAAACGCAGGAGCACAAGCAGGTGCAGACAGGAGCAGGGATAGAAACAGAGGTAGAAGCAGAAACAGGAGCAGAGACAAGAACAGAGACAGGAGCAGAGACAGGAGCAGTCAGAGGAGTGCCATTAGTGACAGAGAGGCGACACACAGCAGTAGTTAGTCGTAATAATACATTTGTTATATACAGCACTTTTCCAGATGCTCAAACACATTAAGCAGGAAAAATCTGTAATGTAATGAGCAATGTAATGAATGATTCCTGCCTAGTAACTACTAAATGAACACCTTAACCCCAGCTCCTAACTCTGACGCCTCACTAACCCTGAATCAGTCTTAACAAACCGGAAATAAGCAAACTGCAATTATGAACTAAGTCTATACATTCTTCATGCTTTATTAAAGGTTCTGTACTGGAGTTTTACTGTCTTAAAATAGCGAAAAACCAAACTAGTTCATTTTAAACGGTTTTGTAGTGGTCCAAAGTTATTCCTCACTTTCCTAATGCTTTCTGAGCATTTGAATTATTAACCATGATGAGTAATATATTATGAGCTCTTCTCACAACTTTTAGAGACCAGCAGAGAGTGGGGTTTTCCCGTGACAGTAAAGTGAACAACTAGCACACTAACAGCAAACCTCCTGATTATTGGACAGTAAAACGCTTTATAATTAGATGCAGACAGAACACAGCTGACCTATTTTGACCTTGCTTCCATGATCAAGTGCATTTTTCCGACTAAAATGTAATCTACGGTATTATTATTCCCATTATGGCTTCATTGTATCCTTGAGCAAGACTCTTCACCCACCGTAGGTCATCCTTTCTTAGAGACAATTTGAACTCTCCTCTTCCCTCATTTCCTCTCTCCTTTTCTCTTTTCCTCTTTAGTCCTTTTCTCCTCCCTCTTTATCTCACAACTCCTCTTCTTCGCCTCCCTCTCCCCTTTCATGCTACCCTGCCTTTCTCTCCTTCTCTCTCCTCCTTTCTCATCTTCTCCTCTCTCTCCTCCTCTCCGTCTCCCCTCTTTCCTACCTCTACCTCTCGCTCACTTCTCCTGCCCCCTCTCTCCTTTTCTCTATCTTGCCTCTCCTTGCTTCTGCCTTTCTCCTTCCTCCTACCGTTCTCCTCTCACTCTCCCTCCTCCTCTTTCTCTCCTCCTTTCCAGTCTTCTCCTCCCTCTCTTCCTCTCCATTCCCCCCTCTCTCCTCTCTACCTTTCACTCACTTCTCCTGTCCCTCTCTCCTTTTCTCTATCCCACCTCTCCTTGCAGCTCTCCTCTCCACTTCTTCTCCCTCTCTTTTTCCTCCTACCCTTCTCCTCTCACTCATGTCTCCTCCTCTTTCTCTCCTCCTTTGCAGTCTTCTTCTCTTTCACCTCCCCTCCTTCTCTCACTTAATCCCCCTCTCTATACCCCTCCTCCCTCTTCCCTTCTTCTTTCTCCTCTCTCTCATTCTGCTCTCCCATTCCTTCTCCCTCTCATCCCCTCTCTACCTCTTACCTCCTCTTTTCTCTCTACCTCTACTCTCTCTTTCACCTCGCTTCTTTCTTCTCCTTACCTCCAATTCTCACCCTCTCCTCCCCCTTACCTTCATTTTTCCTCTCCTTCTTTTCCCTCCCCACACCCTTCCCTCATTTTCCCCTTTCCTCTTTCTCTTCCCCTCTCTCCTCCTCTTCTCTCTCTTCCCCTCTCTCTCCTCCTCTTCTTTCTCTTCCCCTCTCTCTCCTCCTCTTCTTTCTCTTCTCCTCTCTACCTCTCCTCAATCTTTCTACCTCTCACCTCACCCCTGCTCCTCCTCTTCTCCTCTCCCTCTACGCCTCCTCTCCTCTTATTACAAATCTCCTTCTTCTTCCCACTCTCTTTACCTCCCCTCCTCTATCCCTTTCTCCTCTCCCTCTCCTACTCTCTCCCTCTCCTCCTCTCTCCCCCTCTCCTCTCCCTCCCCTCCTTTCATAAATCCTACTGTTATTGCTCCTGTCATCTTTCCGAGCCTAATAGATCTGACCATTCCAAAACGTGTCTCTCTGGAAGTCACCGTTGTCAGAAATGATGAACGGAGCGAATTATTTTCCCAGAGAAAAAAAAAAGAAGAAAAGCAAAATCTACAAACGCAAAGAAGACCACTGCGCTTTAAAAATAATACAGTAAGCAGCTTAGAAAGATAGAGTTTTGAAAAGAGAGAAAGAATGACGGACATGTTAATGTATAGAGTAGCTTATGTCAGGAGTGTGGCGCTTTATCATCTATTCTGAAGGAGACTTATTTAAGGGCCCATATCTCACTATTTTCTGATCTATGTTTTGTTTTGTTTCATTCACACAAACCCTGCACAGAAAACAATCTGTTCCACCTTGTGATGTCATGTGGTAATAAGGAAGTGCTCCGTTGTGTCTTTAAACTCCACACACCTTCACCAGAATCATTTGGGTAATTTCAGCCCTAGAATTGCCAATCTTTACTGAACAAAAGATAAAATGTAGCTGTTAACTCGACTTATCGTTCAAGCTGGAACGATATATTTTGGGGCTCAATTTCAACTCAATTCAACTTTTAATGAAACCGTGTATTTAAAAATGGGTTTACTGTGATTATCTTGCTTTGTGACAGTGGCTCAAGTAGTTTCAATATTATCATCTATCGTTGTATTTCTCTGTAGCTTTATATCGTGCCTGTACCTGATTTAAACCATGAGACAGGAAAATGTTTCAGTTTGAACATTTAGCTCTGTCCACTTAGTTCTTTCTGCCGCTGTGATATTGCACAATGGCATAGAAACAACTGTCTGGGATAGTGTCATGCAGATGTTTCCTTATAGTTCTCCAGTCTCTACCTACGACTGTTTTTTGTTACTCTTGAAAATGCACCATGACATAGAATAAAGTGTGTTGGATAGTGTCAGTTTGTGTGTTTCTCATGATTCTTAGTAACAATGTGCCTGCTTGGATGAAAAAGGTGGCCCTGTGATTATCCTCTGTATCAGTTATTACCTGAGACATGCTATAAAAAATGAATTGATTACATTCATTTCTCATTTTTTCTAATTTAGCAGCTTTTACCAAGCAATGTGACATGATGTAAAGAGCTTTCATCTTGACAGAATACATTAAATACATTAACATAATGTACAGGCACAAGAGTGTCATGAAAATGAGAAATAAATGTGACAGAGATATGCTCTAATACAGGGGTCTCAAACTCAAATTAGCCGGGGGCCGCAGGAGGCAGAGTCTGGGTGAGGCTGGGCTTATTAGGTATTTAAAATTTTCTCAAACGTCATCGCTGTTTTCAACATACATGAGGAAATACGCCAATTCTTGTGGATTGTATGGATATACATCATTATTTGTTGAATCTTTTGCGACAGGAGGACACAGCGCGAGTAAAAAAGGTAAAGCCACACTAACATTAAACTTTCATATTGTCCTGCGGGCCACAAAATATCCTCTTGCGGGCCGCAATTGGCCCCCGGGCCACGAGTTTGAGACCCCTGCTCTAATATATGTCAGTCACGTTAAAGATGCACTGTGTAACATATGTCAGAGGATCCAAACAATAGTTTGTCTGTTATTACTTTGCCTAAAATGTTCCACAGTATGGCATTAAACTTATTTATGTTCATGAAGGCAAACAGCTGACAAAACATGCCAAGTTACGGGTCAGTTCTGTGGTGAGGTGCCCCTGCTCCCAGTAAGAATGTATGATATGTAAAGTATTTTTGAGTAATAAAAACAGAACATCATGACTAATATCTGAATCTGATTGGTCAAAACATCACAACAGCAGAACAAGCTGAAAAATCTAACTTTTGTTAAATCCAGTTGAGAGAAAAGCACAGACATCTTTCCCTCCACAAAAGCACAAAGTGCTTCCCTCTGCACATTTTCACAAACTAAACAGTCAGTATTTTTGTTAAAATAGGCTGAAGTTTGCATTTGGCCTTCACACAAACCTCAGTGCTGTGACTGGTCTGCCTGCTGTGGGAGAATTTGAACCTTACAGCAGGAGTATGTCAAGATGGATTCTTGTGAGTTTGTGAACTCACAAATATCGTGAGACAAAATGTGCAGACTTGGCCCTTAACACAATGCAAGACTGAAGAAGCAGGAGGAAACTGAAGGAAAGGTGGCAGCAGAACACCAGAAAAGTGACATGAACCTTTAAAGTTATGACCTGGTCACGGGTGAATGTTCAAAAGTCACTAAGGGACAACCTTTTAGCTAGTCCAGTATAAGGGGTTAGAAATGACATTGTATTTTGGATACAGTGCTGATGGCCAACATCAGAGGGAGGTGGACTGTTTCAGTGCTAAATGTATGAGCTCCCTGTGCTGGAGACTTTAAGTAAAACACGGGGGTACATTCACAGATTAATTTAAAGATACATTCCTGGAACTGGGACTGTACAATATAATTGAAAGCACAATGTGAGTGGGCGAGTTCAGAACCAAATGCAAACACTGTAATTATTTAGATAATAGAATGTCCTCTGAAGAGAACATCATATTCTGCTTTTTAACAGTATTTTGCACATCTAAATGCAATTTCAATACGTTCCCTCCAAAAATCCTGCAGCCTAAACACTTTTTTACTCTTAACAGACTAATTTCTTGAACCACTACTTCGCTCTTCTAATTGAGTAACATTATTTTGAAGCAAAGTTAGTACCTTTCTGGCTCCTCCACGCACATCTGCCTCTGAATGTCACAAATCTAAAAGAACCACCTTCAGACTAAAGCTTTGGAAGGTGTCCATATCCCTCCGCCTCCTTGTCATCGCGCTCAGACCTCCTGTTAGGATGATTAAATTGGTGATACGGTCCACGTCAATTGTGTCGAACAGCACCCTGATCGAGTCACCCACCTCCCTCCCTGCCCACCGCGTCCTCCTGTGACGTAACCGAGCGAGAAAACGAGAGAACTGTGCAACGAAGGGCTCTACACAGTCGGACCGTGCATGCGTGTGTCACTCTCTCTCCTCTCCCCGCGCCCTCTGGACGGACTACACACGGATTTAAACCAGGACTGTATTACACCGATCCTTTCCCTCAGCCTTGGACTAAAACCGGATCAGATCACTGTACGGACGACACTTCTTTGGGCACCGTTACTGATGGGATCCCTCCACTGAGAGCGCGGCCGTAGACGTGCACCATGCGTAAGTACCACTCCGGTGTTTGACGTGCGCTTTGGTCGTGGCACGGTTACAAGTTTGAACGCCGGGGACGCCTCTCGGGAGTTGATACGCGCGGTGGATGTGTTGTAGCGCGGAGTTTTGCACGTTCGTTGCGGCTGGGGACGATAAGTTGATGGGTTGAGTTGTGGTTGAGGCGGTGGTGTGGAGGGTAGTGGATAATTACTGGTTTTGAATGAGGTTGCCATGTCGCGACACTTCTCTCATCTCTCTCATGTTTTTATTTGTATTTTGTTTGCGACTTGGTTTCACGTAGATTGTTGCTGACTGTCATTTAGGCTGTTATTATTGGTGATAGTAACTGTGTCCTTCTAGCTTTTATTGTGTCCCTGGGCAAGACTTCACCTGCCCATGTTAAAGGTGAAATAGGCTGGATAACTTTTCCTGTAGCTGTACATACGCCATTTGCTTATTTATATGGATGTTAGTGTTTTCCCTGGAATGTTCCATAGTAGTTATGGCATGAAATATATATATTTTACATGTGCTGTTATTGCTCTCCACAGATCTGACCAGTAACTTCACCAGACATGTTATCTAGTCTAGGTTTTATTCATCAAAAAGTTGGATTTGATAAAAGAGTAATATTAAAGTATTATTATTACACAATCTGAATGAAAGTAACTGAAGGAGGTCACTGTTGTTTGGTCATGAATAATCTCAGAATCATAAGGTTTCTCATCACATTTATCACAGTGCTAAAGTTTGATGTGGCGATATCCCCATCAGTGTGGAGTTATAAATTCACAACGGCTTCAATTATGTTGTAAATACAATGTCCTCTGCAAATATGTGGATGTCTTTAGCATGTCTTAAGTCAACCAAGACGTTCTCTATTCATCTGCAAGTACAAACCTGTGGAAAGCTTTGTGGATTTAATTACATCAACCTGGCAGATGTCACATTGAGGGTCTACAGTGGCTCAGTGTTTAGAGTTTGGACCTGTTCTATTGTTGTGTCCTCAGGCAAGACATTTCACCCATATTGCCTGGTAAGAGGTATATTTATTACGCGTTTTCATACCTGGTAAATGCATTGGACACACTAAAAAGCAGACACAGTTTAGCGTCTCATATCAATGCTTTACAGACGCAGCGTAGATTTTGTTCCTGGGATTGAATGAATATGCAAAATGGGGCGCAAAAAAGATAGAGGACAGAATGCAACGGGAGCTGCTTGATTTATGAAGTCGACAAGAGCAAAAACTTTGTGAAAATTTACCACGTTGGGGAGACAGGTGTAAATGATCTGCAGATGATATCTACAATGAGCACGGTGTAAAGCTGATGATTTTAAAAAGAATGGGAAATCAAATCTACTTTTAAATGTATTAGATAAGTTCCAAAGTGCTTCATATACAGTTAGAACAGAATATAATTTAAAAATACAAAATACAAAAAAATGATAAAATGACAAATGCCTTTCTAAAAATAAAAGTTTTGAGTTGCTTCTAAAAAGTACAAAGGCATTTAATCTATGGGGTGAGGAGGTCAGATAAATATTGTGCCGTCAGTCCATTAAGAGCTTTAAAAGGAAGTAACAAAATTTGAAAATCAATTTGAAATTTTACAGAGTGCCAGTGCGGGGACTTAAGAATAGGGGTAATGTGCTCAAATCTGTGAGAACCAGTGAGAAAATGAGCTGCTCAATTCTAGGCAGTTTGGAGATGATGGATGGCCTGAATATAGAGCATTACAATAATCAAGGCGAAAATAGATAAAAGCATAAATAACTTTTGGAGGTCTGATGGAGCTAAAAACGACTTCATTTTGGAAATAACCTTAAGACGATAAAAACAAGGTTGAACCACACTATTTATCTGACATCTAATAGACAGACAGGAATCAAACAAGACACCAAGGTTTCATGTTATAGGCTTGATATTAAATGCCCAGTCCCTAAGATCAGTCCAGTCAAGTTCTGAGTGTCCGATCAGAATTACCTCAGTTTAAAGTAGAGGTAATTCTGCAACAGCCAGCACTGTATGTCCCAGTCTGGGTTGGATACATTGTGGGATTGGATTAATTAAAAAAAGTGGGGACATGTAGATATAAAACAAAAGGGGACCTAAAACTGGTCCTTGGGGAAAACTGTACTTTATCTTGGAAAGTGTGTTGTGTATTGTTAAAAGTCATAAAACAATTGATTTAAAATGTAAGATTTAAGTAGCAAAAGTGCAGTGGCCTCGATACTAACCCAGGTCTCAAGGCGACTGAAAAGAATACCATGGTTCATTGTGTCAAAGGCTGCACTAAGATCAAGAAGAAGAGCCACGTTAATGACCTTAAATAGAGCTCTAGGGTTATGATTAGGCATAACAGTGAGCAAAGTCATCATATTGTGTAGGCCGATGCACGTGCACACACAGCAGAAATGATGCCATCCTTTTAAATCAGATGCTAAACTCTCATTTACATATTAGAATTGCGATAGGAGTTAGAGGTGCAGTCTCTAATGGTAAATCATGTGCAACACGCCCACAAATAGCACATGCAATTTATCAGTTTGCACTTGTAATTTAGCACCTGTCTTGGTAATTATGCCCCGAAGGATGTAGTATGTGAGGGTTGGTGGTGGTCGGAGGGGTTGATGGTGCAGATTGGTAGCCTGGCTTTGGTCTTGATTTTTCTTATTCACCTTATTCTGTAAGTTGCCGTCGGCACCGTCATCGCCATTTAGGTTGTATTATATTGCATGATGCTGCCGATCTTGACAGGAAATATGTTCTAAATGGACTACAGAGCTGTTTCAAAACCTGCCAGAAAATCAGTGCATTGTTGAATTGTTTGATACATGAACATTTTACACAAATCAGCCTAGTTTATATGATATTTTAGTAATAGCAGGAGCATCTAGAGACAAAAGTGGGCAAGGTGGGATAAGGTCAATAGACTTTCTTGAAAACTTCAAATATGTCCATAACAAAAAACAAAATCACGCACACAGATCTTGTTGTCATTTGTCACCACATACCTGATCAGCCTGAGAAAGCTTTCAAACTTGAAATAAATCTAGCCCTTTTTTCAGAAAGTCTAAGGCACATGTGTCAAACTCAAGGCCCGGGGGCCAAATGCGGCCCACCGTGCCATTTTATGTGGCCCGTGACAAGGTAAATTAAAACGTATTATTGTCTTAAAATGTCACTTTATCAGGAAATACGCAGTTACTTTTTTTTTTTTTTTTTTTTTTTTTTTTACATCTAAACTCATATGCAATGTTTGTAGTCAAGTAATAAGTTAAAAAAGAAACAATTACATTTATTTTACATTATATTCAGTTACATTTATACGGTTTTACAGTTACATTTGGCCCATTTTCCCTCAGTGAAATTGAGTTTGATACCCCTGGTCTAAGGGGAAAATTAATCAGAACTTTCCCTCCAGAACCTTGTGGTGAGCTCCACTGGTGAAGATCTAAAATGTTCAAACGAGCTGCAAAAGAAGCTAAAGCTGCAGAGCCATTGTCCTGGGCTTTTATTCTGTGTAAAAGCTGCTAACCCTGTAGTTTAGACCTCTACAAACATCCTCTGAAATGTCCCTGTGTGTCAGATGCCATCCCTCTGTCTCCATGGAGTTTTCTTCTGTGTAAAGTCTGCACTAATGCTGTAGTTTAGACCTCTACAAACATCTCCTGAAATGTCCCTGTGTCAGATGCCATCCCTCTGTCTCCATGGAGTTTTATTCTGTGTAAAGGCTGCGCTAATGCTGTAGTTCAGACCTCTACAAACATGCTCTGAAATGCATTGGATTCTTGTATTAACAGTTCATATTTCAGTCTTCTCCTGAGTGTGAATACTTCTGGACAGGTTTGAAATCTCGCAGTAGTTGTGTGAAAAGTTGTACATTGTTGCTGCTGTTTTGGTGGAGAACCATTTATCTCCCTGTCATCTGGACACAGCTCTGACCACTGCAGCAGACTACAGACACTGTGCCAAGGCTGAAGAAGAAAAGAAGAAGGAGAGAGGAAGGAGGAGCGAGGAGGGGGAAGGAGGAGGGAGGATGAAAAGAAACAGAGAGGAGGAGGGCAGAACAAAGGAGGGACGGGTGAGGAAGGATGGAGAGAGGGAGGAGGGAGGAAGAAATAAGAAAAGAAGGAGAGATGAGGAGGGGACAAGAAGCGGGAGGGAGGAGGAGGGAGGAAGGATGGAGGTGGAAAGGTTGGAGGGAGAGAGGAGTAGGGACAGAGAAGGAGGGAGAGAGGTGAGGGAGGTAATGACGAGCTGACGATAAAAGAGACTGAAGGGAGAGTGGTGGAGACAGGTGAAAGGGGAGGTGAAAAGGGGATGGGAAAGTGAGAGGAGAGGAAGAGAGATAAATGGGGGGAAAGAAGGAAAGGAGAGGGAAAGAGGTAGGTTGAGGAAGGAGAGTGAGAGTGGAATCAAAAAGGAGGTAGAGGGTTGGAGAGGAGGAGAGGGGAGGAAGAGGGAAAGATAGGAGGGGATGAAGGAGAGGAGGTGGACAGAGGACGGAGAGAACAGGTAGTAGCATGGGTGAAGAGGGGAGAGGAGAGAGAGGCGGAGGTGTGGGGTTTTAGATGTGAGAGGAAAAAGAGAGAGTTAAAGTTAAGTCTGACCCATCCTTCAATCTCCAAATCTTGAGCTAGTCTTGGCCAGGACTACCTTAGCGGAAAGATTTGACTTATGGCACATGTTTGGGGTTGATGGACAAACCGATCAGTGAAGGGTGAGAAGTGTAAGAAGGAATAGAAAGGAGTGAGAGGGCGGTTAGGGTGAGGACAGGGGGGCAGAGCTCAGGAGCAGTCTGCCAGAGAGACCACACAGACTCAGAACAACTCCCCTCAATGTAGTTTATTCACAGCCCATTCACAAACACAGGGCAACTCTAGTGTCCTTCATTATATAAAGATACACACATGGTTTCTATAAGTGTGTTTTTGTCATTTCATCCTATTGGTATGGAACAATAACTGTGATGTTGCATAGTACTAAAACTATATTACAATATTTTCTGATCCATGTTGTAATGTTGTTTCCTCATCGCAAACATACCTGGAGTTTTGTTTTGTTTCATTCACACACTTGGCACTCAAACGTTCTTCTTTCAAACAGAAAACATGTTTGGAGATGTAGACAGGCGAATAATAAAGGATTACTCAGACATGTATGAACGAAACACAACACAACTTCAGGTTGTTTTTTTTATGAGGTAACATTATACCATGGAGTCATTTTGTGTAATATAGGACCTTTAAAATCTGCTATCTTTCTGTCTAAATCCCAACTACACATTTTTTTTATTGCCGTTCCACTGCACGACATGAGATATTTAAATACGACATGGAAAAACACCAAAGTCTGAGAGAACATCAGGCTCCAGGCTCTGTGTAGTAACGTCTCTTTAATTACAATGGTTAGCTGCGGCTAGCGCTACATGCCAGCGGTGTTTTCATGCTGGTGAAAGTGAGTAAATGAAAAGAAATCAGGGAGAGATGCTGCTGTTGGCGGAGCTGTTGTTACTCTGACGGTGTATGTTGTGTACTGCTGGTATAACCTTTCTGCTGCTACTAAAACTGTTACTGTTTATCACACGTGTGCTGCACTGCTGTCATTATCGTGCTAATGTTTACATTGGGGTTATTTATGGAGTAATTGGATGGGCTCTTGCGCCTTTGGTATTGCAGTTTACATCAAAACTGTGCAGCGTCTGATGGAGGGGGTGCCCAAAGTTTTTTTCCTCGGCGGGCCAAAATGAATGCGTATTAGCGGGTCAAGGGGCAAACCTAATGACAGTCTCCTCATAAAAATGTTCTTCTGCAAATTAATGGATTGAGTCTTACGAACATTTCCTCCTCAAAATCTTGCCCAGAGTTGTGTTTTGTTGCTGGACTGGTAAATAATGAAGACTTTTCTGTACAGTCTTTTCTGTACAGTAGGTAGTTGCAGCAGTCCTGGGAGCAGAGTGATGGTGAAGTGGAAGCCATTCTGTGCCGGCACAATAAGCGCTATATATGGCCATTCAAATTATACTATAGTTCACCTCCATTTTCATCAAATTACATGCTGCTTTTTATTCTAATGTGCACTATGTAACATTTCTGGGGGAGAATTGGCCCTGTCCTTGTCTCCATGGAGATATTATTTAGTGCTTTCACCAAAGACCCTTCACTCATCATACTCATAAGTGGATAGAGTAGCTAAAAAATGTACTCAAAAATAACATTACTTCAAAATAATATTACTCAAGTAGAGGTACAAAGTAGTGGTCCAAGAAATTACTCAAGAAAGAATGAAAAAGTCCTTAAGTAAGAGTGACAGCCAAGATGTGCCTGATTTATAATTTGAAGTTAATGTAATGGAAAGGACAAAACCTTAAATAATGCATAAAATCTGATATTTTCTCAAGATAGACACAAAAATTTGGGAAAACTAAATCATATCTGAAGGAGCAGCGCAAGAAGCACAAATCATTTCATATTGCCAACATAAAGCTTTTGTTACTTGTAGATTTACTGGCCAAATGGTGATGTCTATCAGAGGATCACAGTCATGGAACACATTACCTGCCCATGTCAGGAACTGTGGGTCCTTTTCAACCTTCAAGAACACTCTGAAACATTGGTTGAAAAATAATCAAACATGCTCACACAGGTAGATTATTTTCTTCTCGGGGCCTCTTAAACTCAGAGAATGGTCTATTGTGTTTAACTTGCTGTCATGTCTATGTGCACTTTTGTCTCGTCTGTGTGTTTCTTTAAATGTTCTGTTTCTGACTTGCCTTAGGATGTAAACTAGCTATT
This sequence comes from Periophthalmus magnuspinnatus, assembly GCF_009829125.3. NCBI lineage: Eukaryota > Metazoa > Chordata > Actinopteri > Gobiiformes > Gobiidae > Periophthalmus > Periophthalmus magnuspinnatus. Next base: position 16,929,489 of record NC_047136.2, read on the forward strand.
GTGCTAATTACGACATATTTACATTGATGCTGTTTGTTGACATGTTGATTAATATGCACTGTCCTAATTAAAATAAATAAATAAATAAAATAAAAATTGACTCACAGTGGGAAGAGGAACCAAAACCTTTACTTCGTACTTTAACTCAACTAAGAGCACTGTATATGACTCAAGTACGGGTAAAAGTATGCTATAAAAGAGTGTTTTCTATCTGAGAGAAGAACTCAGCCTAAATATGCAGGGTTTGTGTGTTAAACATGTGTGAATGAAACAAAACACAACTCCAGGTAAGTTTGTGATGGGGAAACAACATTATAACATCAGAAAACAGTGTAATATGGGGCCTTTAAATATTAGGGAAATAGACACACTTGGCTTCCTTCCCATTCCTGACACTCTTTTCAATACAAAATTTAATCAAATAGATTCTTCTTAAAATCTCAGAGCCCTCTCACGGGCCAAATTAGACTCCCCATAGGGCCAAGATTGGGCACCCTTGCTCTAAAACTATTTCTGTTGTTTTTTGTATGACAATGACAATAAAATCTTGAGTCTTGAATCCACTGTTGGTCACAAACATTGATCGCAGTCGCAGTGAAAGGAGGGCTCACTCTGCACCAAGACTCAAATACAGTGACTTGGTGGTTTTCTGTTTAAACGCCACCCACTCTTCTTATTGATCAGCCTTCGTCATGCCCTGAGTGACAGCTGAATATAACCAATCAGAGTGAAGTGTGGGGACTCAGAAGCTGTAGACAATACTACGTACACAAGAATCCTAGTTTGATGTTGTGACCAAGACTCTAAGAACATATGGCCCTATTTGACCCATATGAGCACATTTAAACCCACAAATGAGACGACAGCTCTCACCGTGTCATCTGTAGAGAGTCTGTCATTTGGAGGTACATTAGTATTCTGTCTCAGTAGTCTGCTCTCTGCGGTTTGATAGTGTTCCATGTACTGTAAAAATGTCCCCTTTTATCAGGTCACCTACTCTGATATCAGTACCATTCGCAATGTCTTTGCTGTTTGTATGGGGCAGAGCCTACATTATTAAATAAAACCAAAGGTGCGCTGTGTAACTTTTCTGGAGGAGAGTCTGCCACCTGCTTGTCTCCACTGATTTCATTGCTTTGCCTGGAATGTTCTATGGTATGGCATTCATTTTAAAGTTTATTTGTTTTCAATGTTTGTATATACTTTTTAAACATGCATGTGAGTGGAGTCGCCTTTCCACAGATCTCAACTGTACTTTGGCCTGATTGCGTCACCTGCTCTCATAGATACATTATTGTCATTCTGTGGAGCTCTAAAATCTCCATAAAGCACTTTTAAGTTGTTTTAGTCCACTGTACACTGGCTTAGTCTATTTAACACATTTATTTAGAGCAAATACATAAGAAAGAGCTGTGCGCCATGTTTTTATATGAGGTTTTACGATGAGAGCTGATTGGTCCTCTCCGCTAGGCCCGTCACAATAATTACTATATCGACTTATCGTTCAGTACATGGAACAATAGATGGAACAATTATTTTTGGGGATCAATATTTATCATGGGGTCTTTTTCTTTGTATTTGTGGGGAACTTTTTGTTACTTTTCTGTTATATGATAAGATTTGAGCTGTAGACCGTTGAATAAATAACTTCTATGACACATTATAGATATAAACTAACTACTAAAGTGTCTCATTCTGCTGTATTTTTATTGCAGTTCATATTTTTTAACCATATTGTACATTTAGAATATTTATCGTCTATATTTACTTCAGCAATATATCACACTTCAAAATGTGTTATCGTTACCTACACTGTTTCTTGAGTTATGGATGGGCCCAAACCTTCATGCATGGGTTTGTGAGACCCAGGAACCAGTTTTATAGATTTAAACACATATTTCCTCCTTTTACGGTTTGAAAATCAGTTACCACAGCTTTAAAGCAATCTGAGACTAACATCTTAAGAACTGGTCAAAGTAAGTGGACCTCCTGAAATCGAAGGTGTGGGGCTCAAAATTTAAAAAAAAGTCATATTAGGAACAGTGTGATTGGTCTAACAGGTATCCTGGCTGTAAGAGCAGTTCTGTGTGATGTCACAAACTACTGGAAACTACAGAGGCCACTGAAGGCAGCACAAAGTCAGATTTAGGTGTTTAATGCTATTCAAACACCAGTTTAGTAGCAAAAAAAAAAAAGATTTATTGTTTAGTTCCACTTGAAAACTTCATAACATTAGTAAGAATATCTAGAAAATTTGTCAAATGTAGCAAAGTACCATTACACAACGCTATGCACATATAACCCTTGTTTCCATGGGGGCGATATGGGGGGAATGGTGAGTCTCTTTCCAGAAATAAAGTATAATATACAAAGTGCAGTACAAAGACGAATAAGTTGCCAGATAAGTCCCCGTTCTTCTGAAAATGACATATACGCGTGACTATGCCTCCTCACATCTGATATATATTTAAATCTGGTCTGTATCATAATGCGGTGTGTTTGGTTTGCTGATGTCCTTCTGAGAGCAGCCCGAGTGAGTCACATCCTGCTGCTCCTCACACTCCTCTGTGATGGACGGCTCAGACTCGCTCTGATCCAGATCTCATCACACAACCACCACTCACACTGCACAAGTTACAGCACGATCTGCACTCGGCATCGGGTTTACCTTTACTCACCAAGTTATTTTTCAGTAGGCGGCATGTCATCATTTTCACATTCCAATAGTGTTGTCACAATACTGAAATTTCACACTCGATTTTGATAAGGAATAGACTCGATACTCAATACTGATTCCGATACCACATTGATAATAAAAAAAACACTCTTTATTTAGACAATAGAGTGTCATTTTCAACATTAAATACTTTGCTTTATATTACCATGTGGCCTTATATCTGTGTAATCCCTCAGTCATCCAGGTATGTTCTACTCTATATGGTCTTATACTTGTTCTGATACAGCTCATTCTAAAGTTATTCAGAAAAGGTTCATTTCTGTCCTGTGAATGTGACTTTTTTTTGTATCGATACCTGCTCAAATGAGTATATAATTTTAATACTAGTTTTAGTATCGATTAGTATCTGATTTTTGATACACATCACAATTTGAATGGACACAATCAGCAAATTGCAAAGTCTGCAGTTTTTGAAACATCATAAATCCCTTCACAAACAACAAAATCCCCATCTTATTTTGCATAAAAACTGCTAACCCTGTAGTTTATATCTGTACAAACATGTTCTGAAATGTGGTTCTTGTATTAATTTGTCAGTTCATGCTTCAATATTTTTGTTCACTCTTCTGGACGTGTTTAAAATAAAAGGCGATATGCATATTTTCTTGTCTCCATGGAAATAGATACATTAGAATATATCAGACAAAGCAATAACAATTCCATCTGACAAGGCACGTGGCAGACTCTCCACCAGAAAAGTTACATAATATAACTTTAACCGTATAACCATAAGTTACCCATCTAGTGTTGTCACGATACTAAAATTTCAATTTGTATACTAGTCTATGTGTTATACTTGTTCTGATACAGCTCAAGATCACTCTACAGCTCTTCTGGAAAGATTCATTTCTGTCCTGTGAATGTGACTTTTTTGTATTGATACCTGCTAAAATGAGTATCTAGTTTTGATACTAGTTTAAGTATTGATTATTATCAGATTTTTTATACTACAGCCATATACCCAACCCAGATCTAAAGTGGCACTAGGTGACCACAGTATGATCAGTTGTGGGCTGTATGGAAAAGTTCAGGAGAATTAATAGAGTGGGACTTGGGGAGCTGTCTTTTTCTGTGGTGCTAGATCACATCTTTGGCTCCAGTCCACTACACATGTCACTGTCTGTGGTCCTGAAACACTGTTCTGTTCGCAGCTGAAATGGAGACGCGGCTCAGTGCTTGTGTCCCTGTCCATGGTGCTGAAACAACCAGATTCTGAGCAATATTACAATTAATATGATTACAACAATATGCACTTGGAGAACTATCAAATACATGTGTCCCTCTCCATGGTGCTGAAATTTTCTGCTCTCTCTAAATAGTACAAGACAGTCCTGTGTACAACAAGCCTCTGTGCGTCGCACTGAAACACTTTTATCCCTGTTATACTCATACTATATAATTGAAAAGCAGCCGATATGTGCGCCTCTGTCTGTGGTGTTGAAATCTTCTGGCTGAAGTGAAATGGTAGTCTCTGTCTATGGTGCTGAAAAACTGAAGCATCACCATCAGTCTCATCTATATTGAAGCCCACTGAGGTTCAAAGGTTTTTTAAAAAATATATAAATATTAAGAGAGTTAAGTGAACTATCTATGTTGCAACTTGTTTGTCATGCAATTATTATTATTTTTAATCCATTAAAAATCTAAACTGTCGGTTTTAATTTTGCGTTTACAAAGTTTCTGTTAAATTCGATACTGTGTTTTGTGCCCATAGACCAGCCATGTGATAACTAATACTGACAATCATTGTTATTTTTTAATCCAAAATACATTTAAAACCTAAAACTCCAGGAAATATCCTTTTAGTTTTGTAGTTGCAGGAAAGCATTTGCAGCATGCTTTCAAGATAATTTTCACTTCTAATCTATTTATTATTATTATCATTATTTTTTCCTAAAGGTCTGTAAGAAAAAGTAATGTGAATTTTACTTCTGGAAGCCGAGGGGACTGCATACATTTCAAATATTAAGAGAGGAGGCAAAGCAGCTATGTAGTAATTAATGTCCATGACCCAATTTTTATTTTTAGTCCGAAAGCACATTTAAAACCTAAAATCCGGGTGATTCTAATTTTGTAGTTTCAGGAAAGATTTAGAAAATTAAATGATGTGTCTTATGCTAGTTCAACCCCAGCAAGCTTTCAATATAATAACTTTTAATGTATAATAATACAAAATAATAATAATAATAACAATAATAATAATAAACGAAGAAGAAGAATTTTACTTTCAGATCCTGATAGATGTAGTGATGTATAAGTGCCATAAAAACAGACCATTCAAATACAGTGGTCTCTGTCCATGGTACTGAAGTATTTGTCTATTCTCTGTGGTCAACATAAGTAGAACATTCCCGCGTTCTATCGTTCTAGTCTCTGTCCGTGGTTCTGAAACTCACATGCTCCTGGCAGCAATAAGAGACCTGCCTCTGTCCATGGTGCTGAAATCATCCTTTGTTCTCTGTAGTAAGTATAGGAAGAGGTTATTAGTACTCAGATGCTTTTGCTTGAGTAATATTTTAAATAAATTGTACTTTGCAGGGTACATTTCTAGCAGCATACTTTGAAGTGATAAATACTCTTACTTCGGTAAAGTTTTGGTTCCTCTTCCTACTGTGAGTAAGTCTACAAGTGACGAAAGCTTTATGTTGATAATATGAAATGATTTGAACATTTGTGTTTCTTGCACCGCTCCTTCCGCTGATTTAGTTTGTCTCATTTTTGTGCCTATCCTTTGAAAACATCAGATTATAATAGTCTTTCCAAATGCTGTTTTACTCTTACTTGATTAATTTCTCAGACCACTGCTTTTTGAAATAACTTTTACTTGAGTACAATTTTTGGCTACTCTATCCACCTCTTAGTATAGAACAGTCTGGAGCTTTACCTGGTGCTGAAAGTCCTCTATGCCTCTAGTTCACTTGTCTCTGTCCAAGGTGCTGAAACACCGCTGTACTTGAAAGAACACATTTTAATTAAGCAGCAAATTTCATAATGGGAATTACACCTTACATAAAAATATCAACAAGTTTACATAGCGTACGGGTGTGTTCAATCAGATTTTTACAATAAATTCTGAGTTATGATATCAAGGTAAATCCATTTATGTTCCACTTTAAATCAGACCAAAAATAGTAGCTGTTAATCCCAAGTTGGTTAGCTGTGTAGTTAGAGATATTCTGTTCAAAAATGAGAAAGTGGAGTAGTATGGACTTTAAAAATGCAGAGCAGCAGGTCTGAATAACCACCAGAAAACAAATAAAAGATCAAATATGCAGGATAGTGCTCACATTTGTAGCTGTCCATGGTGCTGAAACTCACCTGAGCGTGCATATGACGTTGTTTTTTTTTTTGTTTCGTGGGATAGTACATGTGGTAAATATATATCATACTTTTACATCAGTTGGCAGTTTATTGAAAAAAAAAGTACAAAAATACAGGATGCAGGTAACAGTTATATCTATTTACCATGTCCAACCAGAAAGTAAAATTATAAACTTTACTAAAATTAGAAATAGAATAGGCAAGATTTTTGAATTTTGAATCTTAAATATATTGTTGTTTGAAGTAGTCTAGTCTCTCATTTGTCTATCATCCTACCCTTCTCCATCCTATCCACGATTAATGTTTGGAATGTGTCTTTATAATAGATTAAGCGTAATTGCGTGTACGATGTAAAAGTTAAACATATGTGCAGATTAACCAAGATATAAACTGCACTACAAAGCAAATGTTTGGACGCACCATCTCATTCAATGTAACTTTTTTCTTTATTTTTACTACTTTCTACATTTTATATACATACAGAAGATGTCAAATATATTTTCTGACAAGGCAAAGGGTGGGTACTTTGAGGAGATGAACATAAAAAAATATATAAAATATTGTAGTGTTATTTAAATTGTTTTCTTATGTGTGTAATCCCTCTGATCCATAGCAGAAGAAAAATATAAAATGTGTAAATTGGACAAAATGTTGTAGGAGTGAAGACATTTCGCTTCTTCCTCAGTTCTGGTCACTTTTTTTCTTTGCTACATAACTCCAAATATCTTACTTTATATGTTTGATGTCTTTCGTATGTATATAAAATGTACAAAATAGTAAAAAATAAAGTGCAATTTTTGTAATCTAGTACCCAGGTGAGTTAGGTGTAGACCACTTCCTGGACTTGGTATGGTTCAGTTTGTTCAGTGTAAACACCTTCAAACTGTATTACCCCAGGAGAAAAACGTCTTTTGTGTGTGAGTAAAGATGTGGTTTAGAGATAAATCTGTTTATTTCCCCTTTTGTTTGTTTTTTTTGTTTTAGAGATAAATCTTTTCTTTTTTTCTTTTTTGAAGTGTACAGATAAATCTCACAGCAGGGTTCATCTGGAGTTTAGCCTGAGCGCTGATGTTCTTCTGCAGGCTCCTGCTTAATGGACCACAGAGGAGCACGGAGTCTAGAGCCCCACGGCTACCCCCTTCTACCTGTCCTCCCCCTGTGCTCCCTATCTGCTCCCTCTCTTCCCCTCTGCTTTCTCTCTCGCCCTATCTGCTCCCTCTTACCTCCCCCTCTCTCTCAACCTGTTCTCCCCCTCTACTCCCTCTTTCCCTATCTGATCCCTCTCTTCCCCTCTGCTTTCTCTCTCCTCCTCTGCTCTCTCTCCCTGATCTACTCCCTCTTTCCTCCCTCTCTCTCTCTACCTGTCCTCCCCCTCTCCTCAGCTCCTCCCTCTCTCTCCTGCTATTTGTCCTCCCCCTCTGCTCACTCTCTCCCTATCTCCTCCATCTCTCTCCCGCCATTTGTCCTCCCCCTCTGCTCACTCTCTCTTCCCTCTCTCTCGGTACCTGCCCCCCCCCCCAGCCCCCTTTCTCCCTATCTGCTCCCTCTCTCCTCCTGCCTCTGCTCCCTCTCTTCACTCCTACTTATCCTCCTTCTCTGCTCACTCTCTCCTTCTCTCCATTGCTACCTGTTCTCTTCTCCTCCTGCCCCTCTTTGCTCCCTCTCTCCTCTTCCTTTTGCCACTCCCCACCTTTCTTACTTACTTATCCTCTCCCTATCTTCATGGTTCCTCACTCCCTCCTCTCTCTCCTCTCCCCCTGTCCTTTCCCCTCCCCCCATCTCTCCTCTCTCTCTGCCCCTTCTTTCTCTCCCTCTAGTCTCTCGCTTTCTCACCACCCTCACCACCCTCACCTCTCTCCCCTCCTCCCTTTCTACTCCTATCTCCTCTACCTTCCCTCTTTACTCCCTCTCTGTTCCTTGAATTTGCCCTTCCTCTCTCCTCCTTCCCTCTCTATTTCACTTTCTCCACCTCTCCTCTCTCCTCCATTTCTTCTCTCTCTTTCTCTTGCAACTCCCACCTCCCTTGTGGTCCCCTTCTCTCTCCTCTATTCCTCTCTTCCCTTCCCTGTTCCTTCTGTCTATCCTCCCTCGGTCTCCTCTCCTCTCCTCCTCCCTCTCTCTAGTTCATCCCCCTCTCCTCTATCCATAATGATGTCTCTACCCCCCTGTGTGTACCCCTCCCCTCTGTATACCTCCTCTTCACTCGGGCATGTCTTCTCTGTGGGAGGGCCCGCACCTTTTCACCTCACACACCTGGCGACCCCGCTTTTCATTGTCATAATCCAAGAGTCCTGCAATTTTATGGAGGAAAGATGACAACTCAAAACATATAAACATAACAAATATCCATCACCTCCTGAACGTTCAGGGCATTTGCTGTGCTGAAGTACGACAGAGCGATACACAGTACACACGGATACACACATTACCACAGCAACAACACACGCCGCTTTGGTATACAAGCCCTGTGGCATGTGCACTTAATAAGAGGAAAGCACTGAATAAACTGTTACTGTGATGTGTCCGGTCAGCTGATTTAAACAGGTTTTGGAGCTTTCTTCTTACCAGTGGAGGCAGGACGACAGCGCCATCTGCAGTTTGCCTCCTTAATCCAGCGACGAATAAACTCTTCTCCAAAACACACAATGAATCCACACTTTTCTCAGTAACTCAGTTGGTAGACTATTTGTCCACTGATCCAAATGTTGGCTTGTGGTGCAATTCCAGCTCTCATAGATGAATGCTCTCGTTGTGTCCATGGGGAAGACAACCCTTGTCACCCGCACCATCTGTGTACACTGGTTTATGAACGTGTGTGTGAATGAGTGAGTGGTTCCTGGATGTAGGGAGCCTTAAAGTTGGAAACGTCAGGACATAAATAAACTTTTCCTGAATAGCTTTAAAATGATCTTGAGGTGTATCAGAGTATAAGACACATAGACTAGTATACATAGACCACTGTGGAACCTACCTAGACAACTGAGAGAGTACCCAGATATAAGACCACATAGTAATAAGGGATCTTGGCTAAACCCAAATTGCGAACATACATTCAATTGAAAGATACATTTAAGACTGAGTTTTATGTGAGAGCAAATTTGAGTAGGAAGCAAAGATCATTGATGGCACAGTTACATACAGGGATCCTTCCCCTGGCCTTAGAAACTGGCAGGTTTTCTCAAACCCCTGAAGAAGAAAGACTTTGTGGTTTATGTGAGTTGGGTGAAGTAGAAAGTGAAGTTCATCTTTTGTTGTATTGTCCATTTTATGAATTTAGAAATCCTTTATTTGATGAAATGTTCACCCAATGCCCTGAAATGTTCTGGTGTGATGATGACAGCAAGATGAAATGGTTGTTTAATTCTAATCTTTATAAGTTGGCATCATTTCTATGTAAAGCCTGGAAGAAGCGGCAAATGAGTTTGTTTAAATGAGTTTATTGTTGTTTTCTGTTGTAGCACACGTCTGGACTATTGTATTTTTGTTAATGGTGTCTTATAAGCCCATTAAAGGGCTCGGCATTCTTTGTATGCAAGACACAATAATAAACTAAATCAATCAATCAATCAATATAAAGAAAGTACTATTATTTAATGTTGAAAATTACATTCTACTGTCTAATGAAAAAGTGTTTGTTATTATCATCATGGTCTTGGACTCGGTATTGAGTATCGAGACTAGCCCTTAGTAGTCTTGAAATCAAGTTTGAAATGTTAATATTGTGATAACACTAATACTAATAAGGACTGTGAGCAGAGGCAGGACTTTTACATCGTCTCGTCTCCTACTGCCCTCTTTGCTCCACACTGGCAAATCCAAAATCTCCCAGAGGAGCGTATTGCAGAAGGACTCAGATCTGCCTCACTATTTAAAAGATATTTCCTGACTTCCTTTGCTGTCTCTGGGTTAAACCTCCCAGCAGCAGTGGGACCCATCTCCAGATCTTGAGGTAGTCTTGGTCAGGACCACCTTAGCTCGAGGATTTGACCTATTGTGCATATTTAGGGTCGATGGGGAAAGCTACCAGAAAACAGAAAGAGCTCATCACTTTGGGTTGCCAGATCCAACAACTGAAACCAGTTTGACCCAAAATTATATGACGTGTCCTCAGTATATAACAGATATGCAGAGAGGAACGGTGAGAGAAGAGAGGGAGAGAGAATATGACGGGGGAAAAGAGAGTGAAGAGAGGAAGAGAAAGGAGAATGAGCCCCTCACTTTGGGTTACCAGATCTTACAAATAAAACACGTTTGAAGAGAAGAGAGAGAGGGGAGAGGGAGGGAGTGAGAGATGAGGGAGAGCAGAGAGAGAAGGAGAAAGAGAGAGAAATGAAAGAGGGAGCGAAGAAGAGAGAAGAGAGGGAGGGAGGGGAAGCAGAATGAGCTTTGGATTGTCAGATCCTACAACTAAAACCAGAACGTAGTAAAGCCACATGACGCATTCCTCAGTATATAATGGACTCCACACTGTAACAAATTGCACCGTGTATTCCTGGGGGACTTATGTGTTGTTTGAAGGAGCTTAGGTTCAGAAAGACTGTCAATTTGTGCTTTCAAATTTACTTTAGAAATCCTCACATTTGCCATGGTCAGAGAGGCTAAAGCTCTGCAAATCACTTCTGTGCTGAGGAGCATACAGCTTTGTATTGGCCAGGGTGAAACTATTGAGCTATACAGAGCCCTCTCACATTCAAACTCTGTGTCAAACTATTTTGGGCCTTAATTAGGCTAATAATCTTAAATGTGAATACGATTATATACAGATAGCGTCATGGTGCTCTGTGCGTGGGCTACAAAAGGATATTGCTAATTTTGGGACATGAAGCAGCGTACGTGCTTCACACTTTCATGTTTAACCCAGACATGAATGCATTGATGGATACTGTGGACTAAAGAGAAAAGAAGAAGAAGTATAGGCCCTATCACACCATGAGCTGAGCTGGCTTTACTTCACTGATATAAAAGTCCAAGGTGCACTGGATTAGCATAAAGGTACAGGCAAATGTGATATACAGTGTTTTGCTGTAACCTGCAGAGCAATTATTTACTGTGTACTTCAAACCAATGAATAACTGTAAAAAATAACCCAACAAAAAACTGTAGTGTTTCCATCTATCACCTGTAAATACTATTTATCTGGCAACAAAATGTCTATGTAAAATTGACAGGAAATGTGTTACAGTGTTAAAGTTAGTGCCATATGAACCATCTCACACTCTGAGGACTTTAGGGACCGGCCTCCTGCTGGTGCCCAGAGTCAGGACTAAACATGGGGAATCAGAGTTTCAGTTTTATGCAGCTAAAACCTGGAACAATCTACTTTGACAATGTTTAAATCCAGGATCAAAACTGTTCTTTTTAGCCGTGCATATGACTGAAAGGATTTTTATTCTGTGCTTTTCTCCTTTAATGTTAATTTTATTATGATTATTTGTGATTATTTATGCTTTGATTTGTGGTATTGTGATTTAATGTTTTGTTTTTTTTATTCTTTTTTTTTTTTTTAAAGAACTTTATGTACGAATTGTGCTATACAAATAAACTTACCTTACCTTACAGTGCAGGCTGAGTGTGCTTCCTGTTTTACAAACCAGTGCAGTACATGTTATGTCTGTTACCTTTAAGTAACAGCTGAAAAGTAGATAATTTCTCTGAGTAAACTTCAGAGCGCTGAAATGGAAAAGTCAACTTAATCAAGTGCAGATGTACTCTGAGAACAAAAGAGGAATATGATGAAGTGCTTTTAAGAGAGAGGAAAAAGTAGAGAGGAGATGGAGAGAGAGAAGGTGAAAGGGGGAGAGATTGAAAAAGAGTGGAGCGTGAAAGAGGAGAGAGGGATAGAGCATGAGAGAGAGGAGAAAGGGAGCGATAGAGAGGAGCAGAGAGAAGAGGAGACAGTGAAAGATTAGAGGTGAGAGAGAGATGGGAGAAAGTGAAAGGAGAGAGTGAGAAAGAGAGAGAGAGAAGAGAGAGTGAAAGAGGATAGATAAGAGCAGAGGTCTTCAAACAGGTGTCGAGATTCAATTTAGATGTAAGGAGGAGAGAGGGAGGAGAGGACCGCTGCTGATAACACAATTTATACCAGCCTTGTGTTTTAGAGCAACAACATGGAAACTAAACCTCACCAAAGCTACACATCTACTCAAGAATTTCAAGTTCAGAAATGTATTTTTTAAGTTAATCTTATTCTTTACATTGTGGATTTCTTAAATATGATGATATATTTCTTTCATTTGAATATAGGTGCCAGTATTCCTGCGTTAACTATGGTATTTGTAACCTGAGTTCTACACATCAACCTGCTATGCTAAAGCAATGTTAACAGTGCCATGTGTTTGACGCTTTTTTTCGGCTTAAAAGCAATACAGAAGAAGTTTGGATTTTTACCTGCGATGCAACTGAACAGGTAATATGCGAGCGATGTATTTTTGGGTTGTCAGAGAAGATGATTTTGGATCAATGGAGTAATGAAACAAGCATAAATGAATTAAAATACAACTCCAAGTATAATATGGTAAAAAAAAAAAGAAGTAATTTTGCATAATATACGATTATATGGTGATACAAGTGCAGCCATGTTCTCCGTGGCTGTGTCTCTGAGCTGTTTTTAGCTGAACATACTGGGTCGGCTCCTAATATCTGCTCTGTGCTTATTATTATTTACCAGCACAGCGTGAAATGAGCTGAGATGGAGCCCCTTTTCTATAATCAACACACAGAAATAACTCCTGTAACTGTGCCAGGGACATTACATTATACATATATTCAACTTCTAGAAACTGTAGAGGATTTCAAATTTATTTATGCTATAATTTGTTGTTTTGGTTCTCAAGGCGATTATCCAGAATGAATGTCACTATTATTTGGGTTACCAGTTTCAATGCTGAAATTCAGTTGGTTTAATCCTAAAATGCCTCTTTCTGCTCTGTATCGTCACTACCTAAACTTCAACTGAGTTTTCACTTGAAGCATGGCCTGTGCATATACTGAGAATGAAAAAAACGTGTGTCCTCTATCTGCAGCTTAAGGTACTGACAACTCCTGTTCAGTTGTGATTGTGGTTTATTTTAAACCATAAACACAGGATCTATATAGTTCCTTTAAAGACATATTTTACTCATTTATGTATTTTGTTCATGTTATAATGCTGTTTCATTGTCAAAAATGCCTGTAGTTGTGTTTTCTTTCATTCACGTTTCATTCACGTTTGATAATCTTTAGGCTTTGCATGTTCTGCCTGTGTCTGGACCCTCTGGTTTTCCCCATCAATCTAAAACATGCACAATAGGTCAAATCTCCAGCTAAGTTAGTCCTGACACGATCTGGAGATGAATCCCTGAGGAGATGCTCCAGATACATTGAAGGATGGGTCAAATGCAGAGGACAAATTTTCGTACAAGAACAATAAAGTGTACTGTGTCTTAGCTTATTTTAGTGCTCAAGTATGAAGTGCTGCTTTATGTTTTTAAAGTTCATGCAACTGTGCAATTCACAATGTGATCATTCATAAAAGCTTATATTACTCTGTTCACATTTAACATTAAGATACAAGATTAGGGTGCAATTTATGGTTCGTATTTGTCCCATCCCACAATGGCACTGGGACAACCTGTCACCTGGAGCAGTGAGAACCCATCTCCAGACCTTGTGCTAGTCTTGCTCAGGATTATCATAACTGGCGGATGTTACCTATTGTGCATGTTTTGGCTCGTCCTGGTTTGGTTCTGGTTTAGTCTGGTCTAGTTCAGGGTTTAGTCCCACTTTAGTCTCAATTTTGAACAAAACAAAAAGTCAAAAATTTAAAGAAATGCAGCTTAAAATGCATTTGAGGCTTTCGCAATAAAGGATGGGTGAAATGGCAGCAGACTTGCAGGGCAACAGTATTATCTTTCTACTATTATAAAGACCTATTTCTTTCTTGTATAAGCAATGTGTAGCTTCCTCTCTGCTTATTTTAGTCCTACCTATGAATATCTCTCTCTTTTTATACATGTTTGTACAGAGTGAATGAACACTTTGGCTGGATATTTACAGACGACACAAGTGCTGCCAGCTCGAGACAATACCCCTCCAGGACTCTGTCTCTCTGAAGGGGCAGAGCATAGGCTTTTGTCCAGCCTCATTGAAGGGAGCCGGACTGCCTGCTGGGGCTGCCTGCTGGGGCTCCATTGGAACGCCCTTGTAAGCTTGGTGCTATTTTAGTGGCTCAATTTTCACCTCCTCTCCACACAAGTGCTACCGGGACTCGGACTACTGTGTGTTTCGTCAGCAGCCGGGAGACGCAATATCTGAGCAGGGAAAGAGTGCAGGGTTATGGGCTTGAATGGGAAATACAAAAAATGTTCTTATCTCCTCAAAAACATACCTGCAGTTGTGTTTTGTCTCATTCAGAAAGGTTTGTGCAATTCTGCATTATTAAGATGTCTACATCTCCAAAGCTGAAAATGTTCTGTTCCACTTTATGATGTCATGAAGCTGTAGTTTTCAAGTTAACAGCTCCTTTTACCTTTAGTTCTGTAGAGACTGGCAATTCCTGAGCTGAAATTATCCAAATTATTCTAGTGAGGTGTATGGAGTTTAAAAACACTTTGAGGAGCACTTCTTGTATTACCACATGACATCACAATGTGGAACAGAGCATTTTCTGTTTGAGAGAAGAACACAGCCTAAATTTACAGGATTCATGTGTAAATGAAACAAAACACTCCAGGTATGTTTTTGGATAGGAAACTACTATAACATATATCAGAAAAAAGCATAATACAGGGCCTTTAAAGTGCATATGACAGTTCAGATTACTAGTTTCACTAAAGCATAGTTAATATTAGAGGGGCTACAGTTTGGCAGCCTTGTTTCTGTCAGTTTTCCCCAGGGCAGCTGTGGCTATAGTAGTATACAACAAGTGCGAAGTGAATGAATCATGAATACCCTATAAAGCCAGGTGTCCACTGCAGGTTTTTGTTTGTCTGTGGCTCAAAATCCTGGGTTGTAGGTCTCACAGTACAGTATTTTGTGGATTTGATACCTCCAGACTCCGCCCATCCTCCCCTCCCAAATGTGGTTGTGGGTGGAGTTTAGGTATTTAGCCCTACTTTAATCTTGAGGGAACAGTGTGATTGGTATCCACAGGTATCCCACTCTATTACAAACACCTGGCTGTAATCAGAGCAGTCCAGTGTGATGTCACAAACTACTTGAAATTGCAGAGGCCACTGAAGGCAGCACACAAGATTAGATTCAGGCATTTTTTATTTATTTATTTTTTACCAGAAAGCTGCAAATGTGCCTAGTTTGCACAAAAGTTGCCAAAAAATGCGAGTAGATAGTTTTAAAACACCATATACGTAGTTTAATAGCGGAAAAAAGGATTTAGTGTTTAGTTCCACTTTAAGCCTTCCATCTTCTTCTCATCCTCCTCCGCCTCCTCTTCCTCCTCCTCGTCCTCTTCCTCCTTGGGCATGGCTCAGGGGCCTGTCTCCACTTCGCCCAGGTTAGCACATCAAAGACTAGCAGAACATATAGGTTTGACACGCTACACATTTTTTATCTGCTCCTTCTCCAATACACTTTCAAGACACCCTAAAGGCACAAAACAATGTAAGGGCTGGTTGGAGGATCGGGAAGAATAACTAATTGGATTTTTTTCCTCTGATATTGCAAGTGTGATTAAAGTAAGTTTTTATTTAAAAATCGTCCAGGGGCAGGGGTCCACAATATGAAATACAGGAATCTCATGTGTTTCAGAATGTTTGCAGAGGTCTAAACTACGAGATTAGTAGCTTTTAGGTGATAAAGGGAATAAAATCAAACAAATTTAAAGTTTTTGCTGTTTTTTAAAGAAGTGTGAAAGCCTCCAGAATCCACTCACTGAGCTACAGAGGCTGCACTAGCACTGATTAATGATTGGATGGAGTTTAGGTAGGGACGATTCAGATCAGAGAGACATTTTAGATTTAAACCAACTGGATTTCAGCACTAGCAACCCAAAAGAAAGGCTCATTCTGCTTTCTGATTGGATAATGGCCATCAAATCCAATGTTTTTGGTTACTATATTAGATTAAAACATGTTTGTCTCACATCATGGGGAAATTTAAATCCCAAATTTTACTTACGTAACAAAAAAAAAAAGTATAAATGCAAATCTAACTGCAATATTTGTCCAAAAACCGCAAATACATTTCTAAAACCAATTATTTTTTTTCCTTTTTCACACAATTTTCCTTCCTTTGTGGTCAACTCGTCGACAAGCGAGTGGAATTCCAATTAGTTGTGAATATTTTTGCCGATATCTTGAAGGAAACACGTGCAATAGGCTCTCTCCATCTGAACCATGCCTCCAAGCGCTGCCTTTGATTCCCCCTCTGCTCACTCATTTTTCCCACCGTACGGGAGGTCCTTGAAAGCATCGTGTTCCTCATAATTGCGCTTTTGATCGTCCTCTGTCATTTTGTCTCCCGGGAAAAATAGTTTGTCAGTCAGTGTCGTGCGAGTAGAGGATGGATGCTCACTTGTTTGAATGGACCGCAGCTGTCTGTAAAATGTGATGTATAGTGGGTAATTAGCAGGGTAGGATGTTTTGGAGTGTGTTTTGTCCAATGGAAAAGTGGGCGTAAATATAGCAGGAGAGGAAAAATAAAACAAAACAAAAAAAATAGAGTGGTAGAGTAGAAAGTTGTCCCGCAAACAATTATTCAAGTAGGAAGTCAAAAGCGTTGCCAAAAGTATCAAAAATGAGAAATGAATCGATACTAAAAATAGTATCAAAACTAGATACACATTTGAGCAGTTATCAATACTAAAAAAGTCACATTCACAGGACAGAAATGAACCTTTCCTGAATAGTTTTAGAATGATCTTGAGCTGTATCAGACCACACAGACTAGTAAACACCCATGAACCACTATGGAGCCTACCTGGACGACTGAGGGATTACATAGGTTTAAGACTACATGTTTATATAAAAGAAAGTACTATGTTGAAAATGACAGTAGACCTAAAATCAAGAGGTCTTTGTTATCTTATTGAGCTAACTGTTTTCTTTCTGAGGATGAAGATGGCACCTGGTGGTGTCCCGTGTTTTGTAGCGGTATCTCTGTCTATCTCAGGAAAAGGAAGCACTAGCTTTTAGATCTGCTCCTATTGCCATAAAACATACTTTTATTTGTATATTATCCTGTTAAATGATATGAATGACTGCTGACAGTCTGGATTAGGAGAAAAATGGGATTCAGAGCCAGATCAACAGGCAATGCAAGTCATCTGGGTAAGAATGATAAATGTTGTACCATCAACTACCATTATTCATGTATGCCTGACACAGAAAACAACAGATAATATATTGGAAAATATAAGCTGCATGAGCAATTTATAAGTAATTAGACCTTTTATGTAATTTAGTTTTAGTGAAGCAAAATGACATGGTGCTAATATTCTACCTTATGTTTTAGATATATTTTAATGAGCTATTTCATCCACAGGAAAAATAACTAGACAGAAGAGGGACAGAGAAGGACAGAGAGAGAAGGACAGAGAGAGAGAGAGACAGAGAGAGAGAGACATACACATTGTGATTGGTTATTGTCACCCGGCTGCAGTGAGGACTCTATAAAGTAAAGCCTTACCAATCCACACATTTATAATGTGGTGTCTGGATTATGTCAATTCTTTGTATGTGGGGCTCACTGCAGCACTCACAGAATGTTCAGAACACTGCAGCTCATCTGCTGACATAAACTAAGGGACGAGAGCATGTCATGCATGTGTGCTGTGCAAACTCCCTGTTTTATTCAGGTACAATTCAAAAACGTATTAATTGTGCTGTCGTAACCAGCGGGGCGTAAGGACCAGAGTAGCGAGACTCACAAAGTTTTATAATGGTCTTTAATCTCAAATAAATGTTCATAGAAATCAAAGTTCAAAGAGATCAGAGTTCGTGGGTCAAACGTAGCCACAATAAATGTTCATAGCCATCAAAGTTCATAGAGATCAGAGTTCGTGGGTCAAACGTAGCTGGGGAGCGTGGGTGCAGGTTCGTGAGCGTAGGGAGACACAGTGCACGGCAGTGAGGATACAGGACATACCAGGGCGGAGGTGCGGGTGCTGGGGTAGTCCGGAGCAGGTTCTGGGACGGAGATCTAGAGCAGGACAAAAGGATTCCAGTGAGACACTGAGGACGAGCATAAACCAAAAGTGCAAAGCCAAAAGTATAGTCACGTGAAACACGCGGACGTTCCGGCGCCGAGTGACTCGTCCGAACCCCTCTTATCCACGGCAGATGGCGTAGATTGCGCTGATGGGGAGCAGGTGCGCGTGGGAGGAGTCCGGATTCCGCCCCGCTCCGGAGACAGACAGGTGAGGGAGGGGGGAAGACGCGGACACAAGGAGAGCAGAGCAGGGACCGTGACATGTGCTTAAATATCTGCACTCTATGGGTCCTCTTTACTGATTAACTGCAGCCCTATACTCCACCCAGAGCCCTGAGGTCAACTGACCAGCTCCTGCTGCTTGTGCCCAACACCAGGCTCAAGACCAGAGGTGACAGAGCCTTTTCTGTGGACATGCCCAGACTATGGAACCATGCCCTCTGCCTGTCAGATCCTCTCAGTCTTTGAGGCAGTTTAAGTTTTTTTTTTACTTTTTCTTTTATGTGAAGCACTTTGGTAAGCATACTATATAAATAAACTTGAACTGAAGGCTTTAATCAAATCTGTAATTTCAGAATGTATTGCTGTGTCTTATATTATTCTAGTTATATATGTGAACAATATTTGACTGAGCTGATAGAGAGAAAGCATATTATTTATCTGCTGGGTGGTTACTGCCATGGGAACTGTACTTAAACCATCTCCTTGACATCTCTGGCCTTTCACAAATATCTTTGGTGCATATGTCTCCACAGGCTCATAGGGTTAGCTTTATGGTATCAATAGAAAGGTTACTATAGAACAGCTCTTGAGCTTTCTTTTAAAAATATGTTTTGAAAGCTGAAAGGTGGTGAGTCAGCACAACCTGCACCTATGAAGTGAAAAGTAGACAACACAAACAGCACAAATTAACCCACCAAATACTGCACCTGAACTGACCGCAGTGTAGTTCAGGTATTAACACTTGGCCTTACCCTGAGCTTACTATTAGATTAAAGGTGCAATAAGTAACTTTCCTGATGGAGTGTCTCCCATCTTTTTGTCAGTAATGTCCACATGGACGTTTTTGTTTTTGTTCCACCTTATGGCATTAAACTCATCCATCTAGTATTTATTAGTCAAATAAAGGTGAAAAATGCATTTTACTGTGAGCATGGTGGCTTCTGCACAGATCTGAACCGTAACTTGGCCTGGTGGTGTCAGCTGCTATTCTCCATAGAGACAGATTAGTTTAATGCCATACTGTGTAACTTTGTAAGGCAAAGCAATAATATCATAGGTGGCAGATCCTCTAGCTTCCAAAAGTGTCATAGCGCACCTTTAAAAGTCTATAAAATAACAACCAAGCTTTCACTGGATGTCAACTGCCCTGAGCAAGATGTGTCATAATTTGTTGTTTTTAATGACTAATTCTTATTGCTGAGAAAATAAAAAAAATAATAAAACATTTAAAATTTAAAATTTAAAATTAAATATAAAAATTAAAAAAATAAAAAAATAAAATAATCCACATTGTACAGAATCCTGAAAGTGTTATTCTAGCTGGAGGGGGTGATGTAGCTGTAGCCTTGAGCTTCTGTGGCCCCACTGTCTCCTGTGTGTGACATGACATTGCCCCTCACACACGTAAACAGAGAGTTTGGCCCCGAGCCTCAGGGCTCTCAGGGGCCTCAGCTGCTCTGCTCCTGTCTCTGCTCCTGCCTGGGCAGGTTGAGAGCTCAGGACTGAAAAGGCTGTGACAGGTTAATAGAGAACACTGCACCTGACAAACTGCTGTGTGGCCAAAGGCTGCGTCGATTGTAGCAGAGTCAGAACATTGGTATGAAATGTTTGAGAATGTAATAGTGTATAAAAGCTTTAGATTGATTTCATGCAAAGATAATTGTCATGTCAATCTCTCTAATGAGACCAGAAGTATTTTCATCTGTAGTCCCATGACAAATGTGAATAATATATACAGAAAATAATATGTAACTGTGCGCAATTGAGAATTACATGGTGAAATACACTATATATTAACATTACAAGACAGAGACGCATGAATCGACCGACAACAACCCAACAGACACACATCACTTGAACAATTACACACACACATCAATGGAGCCTGTCACACATAGACACACAGATACAGGGCAGGAGTCCAGCAGGGGGCTGTCAGAGCAGGTGAAATCAGTGTTGACAGATTTGATTTTCAATGAGTGATTGTTTTAACTGTATTTTAAAAGTAAGAAATGTGTTTGAATTTCAAGTGTGTTTGTTAATTGTTCTAGTGAATCTAGCTCCACAGCTTGAACGGTACAGACCTGCGTCAGAGCACCAGCACTCAACAGGACTTTTTGTGTGGGCCGACAATGGAGCTCAAGAGTGACACCCTGCTCCAGTTAGAGAAGTACATTTTCCATTCATTTTTTTCATAGACTTTTCGAAAAATCCAAATATTAAGAGTTTGAAGATATCGCGGGGGGCTAACCAGCTGTGTCGTAACTAATATACCTTACACACTTGTTCTCAAAATGGACATTAAAAAAACAATATTCAGCAATGTTTTAATAACTTTGCAGCTTATTAAGTTTCAGAAAGTTTCAGATTTTAAATAAAGTCATAGGTCTTGTGGTCATTACCATGTAGCTGATTATCCCTGAGCAAGCTTTTGAACTTTTAATATACATTTTTCTTCAGAAAGTCTATGAGAAAATGAATGAGAAATTTAGCTCTGGAACTGCGGGTGGGATTTAGAAATTTAGATTTGTGATTTATGTTTTAATAATAGGATTGTGTTCAAAGTTCACATGTAGCATTGAGGAGAACAGATGGAAAGACTGAAAAATGAACTGTCAAAATAATACAAGAATCTCATTTCAGAGCATGTTTGTACAGATGTAAACTACAGTTTTATGCAGAATATGACAGGATATTTTGTTGTTTGTGGGGGAAATAATGGTATTTAAAACATTGTAGCCTTTGCAATTTATTAAGTGCATTCATTGAAATTGCAATTTTGGTTCGATCATGATTAATCTTGCTGCCCTAGCCAATAAGACCTCAGGTCTCTGGCACAGTTGGGATGCAAACAAACTAAAAAGCAGAAGACACTAGGACGAGGACCATGGTGTCCCTCAAGGATCTGTTCCAGGACTCTTCTTATTTGATCTGAAATATAGTAGTATAGTAGCATGACCATCTGTATATTTCAAATATTATATTTTCAAATATATTTTCAAACACATCCACAGCATAAACCCAGTCCATTTCACTCACACAATGGAAGTGATCAGGTTTGGTCATTTGACACGATGCATGAGTCATTCTGTATTGTTACAAATGAGTTCGCTTTGTGCCAGTGAGAATGTGCAGCTTAGTGACGGTGATGAAGAAGAGCAGGGCTAAGGGAGAGGGAGGCAAGGGTCTGATGAACAAGTCATGTAGAAATCAAAAGAGAGGAGAGGAGTCAGGAATAGTATTCGAATAAGAGTAGTGATATGATAAGACATGGCAGCTGAATAGGGAAAATAAATGCATTTAGAGATATACATTTGAAACCTTTTAAAATCTATTATTAAAAGACCTGTACCAGATTTTTTTTGACTGATTCCAGTCAAGATAACTACTCTTCACATCATCTATTGTTTGAAGTTATTCAGTTATTCATTTTAAGCTACAGACAGGGTGCCCTTTTTCATCCAACCAGGCACATTGTTACTAAGAATCACAGGAAGCATACTGACATAATCCCAGACTCTGTCATCGTATATAACATGAGAGAAAAAAGCTTTAAGTGGAGATCTGCAAACAACAACGTGACACAATCCCAGACAGTTGTTTCTGTGTCCTGGTGCAATATCACAGCAACAGAAAAAAACTAAGTGGGCAGGGTTAATGGTTTAAACTAAAACTCCTGACTCATGGTTCAAAATCAGGTACAGGCCTTTTAAGGTATTTTATGTATAGATATGCTTAAATTTATGACAGTGAAACTGTTATAAAAGTTGAGAAAGAGCGTTTTTGGTATAGTTTGACAGTAGTTCTGATTACTTTTCATATGAATGTCAGTGGGCGAGTGGGATGGCACTGTGGTATACATGAGATGCCAGTGTAGGGTCACCGTGGCTGCTCTGATGATGTGGGCTTGCTCTGTCAAAAAAGCTTCTCTGCTCTGAAGAGGACACATCACCCTGGCTTTAGTCGATTCTTTTGAGAACCTTTACATTGGTGTTTTATATTTTACTATTTGATTACTTTTTATGTACCAGTGAATGCAAAGACTGATCAAATTACAATACAGAACAAATATGTACACAGTCTTTACAGATAGTTGTTGTTCTTAAAGGCCCTTTTTCCATTAATCTGAGCAAAATTTGTCTTGCCCCAGTTCAGATATATTGTACAAGCAGCTTTTGAGGTCAACATGCATCTGTATCTAATTATAAAGTTGTCCGAGAATTATAAAGTGCTTGTCTTGTCTCTGAGAATTGTGGAAAGCTCTTATAAACTCATCCTGGTGAATAATTAGAATGGTCAGAATGCATAAGACAAGTGAGGAATAACTTTGAATGACTACAATCCATTTAAAATGAATTACTTCTGTTTTTTTCACAATTTTCAGAACGCAAAAATCAAGTACAGTGCCTTTAATTAGCATAAATCTTGTTTTTCTAGAAATCAAATTGACTATTAACACCTTTATAATTGTCCCCCCAAGTTTTTTTGAACACCACACAATCGGGGACCTACCTACTTAATTTACTGCATATTCAGCATATCCAATCCTTATTTAAAGGCCCTATATTATACAAATTTGTGAGCTTTAAGTCGTGTCAGAATGTTGTTACCTCCTCAAAAACATACTTGGAGTTGTGTTTTGTTTCATTCACACGTGTTTGAGTAATCTTGCATTATTAGTCTGTCTAAATCTCCAAAGCTCAAAATGCTCTGTTCCACCTTGTGACCTCATGAAGCTGTAGTTTTCAAGTTAACTGCTACCTTTTATCTTTTGTTCAGTAGTGATTGACAATTCCAGGGCTGAAATTATCCAAATGATTCTAGTGAAGGTGTATGGAGTTTAAAAACACAGTGGAGCACTTCCTGTATTACCACATGACATCAGAAGGTGGAACAGAGCGTGTGCAAAAACACAATTTGTGTGTTGAACATGTATGAATGAAACTAAACAAAACTATGTATGTTTTTGATGAGGAAACATTATAACATAGACCAGAAAACAGAGTAACATAGTCCCTTTACTCTGCTTTTCTCATCACTTCTATGGTCCTGCCCCTCTCCTCTGTCCTGTCCTCCTCTGTCCTCTCCTTATCTCTGCTCATTGATTGGCTCAGTTAATTAGACACACAAGCCTTATTCCACTGTTCTTTTGCACAAGGCAGACATATTGGATTCATGTTTTCTCAGTCATTACAAGATTAACCCCTGCTATATAAAATAAATTCAACATTGTATGTGATATTTGTTAATAGAAAATTATGATGCTATTATTAGGTCCTATATTACGCAAGATTGACTCTTGTGGGCTTTTAGTCATGTTATAATGTTGTTACCTTCTTAAAAACACACCCGGAGTTGTGTTTTGTTTCATTCACACATTTGAGAAATGATTTATGATCAGTCTGTCCACATCTTCAAACTTCAAAATGCTCTGTTCCACCTGGTGATGTCACAGAGCTATAGTTTTCAGGTTAACTACTACCTTTTACTTTTTGTCAACTCAACAGGGTTTGTGTGCTAAACATGTGTGAATGAAACAAAACACAACTCCAGATATGTTTTTGAGAATCACCATTATAACACATATCAGAATATAGCGTAACATGGGCCCTTTAATGTTTATAACATAAATGCTATAATGAAAAACAACTGTAGTAAGGAGTTCAGCACTGATTTCAGAGCATACAAAACGCCATGATGCTGATAAAATAACTCTGGTAATTTTAAAACACAGTGGAGGGCTTCCTGGACTTCCTGGACTTCCTGGACTTCCGCCTAATGATGTCACAAGGTGACTTTTTGATGTTGAGTAGCACAGCCTCACTCTTTCTTTAAGGAAACTATTAGAATATCTGAAGACAGATACGCAGCTTTCCCAAAATCCAGTGTCGCCCTTGTCCTAGTTTCCTTTGGAATGGCACAGTACATGTCTGTACTGTTTTCCAATGACCAAGGCAGTCTCTCGGTCTTGATGAATGACTAATCTTCACCTGAGAAAATATCTGATGCACGAAACTATGTGATATGTGAAACTATGTAAAAAAGTGTGCAATATGTTTGACAAACTTTTTGAAATAGCTAGCATATTAGCTTAACAGATGTTTGAAGTTTTAGACAGATGGTGCTGTGACTCACACTGTAAGCATCAGAAGTATATCGAGTAGGTATCATCAATACTAATCACAACAAGTTTAAAAGCAGCGATACCTCTGTCTACCAATGGGTTTCAAAATTATGAAAAATTAGGACCATTGCCATAGCGTTAGTGTCTTTTGAATGGGAAAAAGTTCTCAAATAATTCCATATTAATACTTTGCAGCTTATGTCATCAACATTCCCTGGGGGTGTGGTGCTATCTGAGGGCACTGCTCTGTCTGAAGCTCTGTTACTCAAGTTAGATTTTAATCTGATCTTTATTTTAACACAATCTGATCAGAAGGAGCTGACATAGTTGGAACTACAACAGGTGAGATGATTTGTGCTCTTGAACATGTCTCTTGCACATAAAATTACAGTCACAAGCTAGCATTAGCCGACAGTTTCCCAGTTGGTCACTGTCACCTTTTTTGTTGAAAATCAAACTCATAAACACGACCACAAATGCTTGTATTGAACTCAGGCTCCTGAAAATGTGTTGTCTAAATCCATTTTGAGCCTGTCTTTTCTCTCTTTTTAACTGTGTTTTCCAATATGCGCATTTTGTCATCATGGTAACTGCTGAACATTCTACCATAGAGATATATGTTGAACACCCCCAGCATTATGTCATTGCAAAGTATCAATAACAGGGGAGCTGAAACCCATAAAGCAGCATTCTTGGTGCCTGGCTCCTCTCCAAAATTCTTGTATCATCCAGAACAAAATACCTAACTTCTTTTACCTGAGACAAACAAGTATCAAGTAAATTATAATCTGTGCTATTTCTCAGTGTTATTTGTTCCTTTTTCACTTGTAAGCCGCCATGTTTGTTTAGACTGTAGATCAATAATAAGAACTGGATAAGATAGTCCTCCTTTGTCCTTAGTGGCTTAGTGTAGCTTAGTGGCTTCTCGATAGGTACTACAGCTGTGGCCCAGAAAAAAATCTTCCATAGAGCGCAATATATTTTTGCAAAATCCAACTGCCTGTGTTTGGGTGACAGGGCATCCACAGCTTTCACAAAGACTGGATTTTGTGGGGATTCTTTTCTATTTTCACAGCATGAACTTTTAAAATGTTGACATACTCAAAGGACCTAAAAGCTTTGTAAGATTTTGCCTAGCCCCGCTCTAAGCCCATGCTAGCTCTGCTGTAGAGGCACACAGTAATGGGTGGCACTGGACCTATTGAGGACATAAAAGCTCAAGAAAAATAGATTTTTGCCTCATGCTTTAATCAGCACAGACCATTAAAGACAATCTGACACCAGTTTTTTCTTCTAGATCTTACTATACTTCCATGGTGTTGACACTAAAGGACCATGCGTTTCTCTGTCTCTCTTTGGTCTGATGTTAGAAGAAAACAACACTGTATGAAATGCATTTACAAGGGACTACTTCATAGACTGCCAGAATAACTCACCTGCTTGTTAATCATTAATACGGGAACATTTAATACAAGATCACATGATTATATATGTCTAAGGACTAACCACACTAGAAAATGGGGGTGGTTTAGCTGTTTTGCTTCCCAGAAATGGAATATACCTGCACCTGATTTTAATGTTTTATATGGGCTTATATATTTATTTGTCTTGTTTGGTTTTTGTTTGTATTTTTTCTGTATTTGAACAGGACACCCATGAAAAAGAAAGTCTAAGTGTTCTCATTGGGCTCTCTCTCTCTATAAACAAAGATAAATAAATAAATAAATAAATAGGTTAATCCGCCTGTCACTTGCACCCATCAGAAATTAGATATGGTTCCAGACCCACACGTCTTTGTCAAGTATTGTAAAAGTGTGCGGTTTTGGCTGGACTGGCAACTTCTGGGATCATAATTGAATGGGCAAATTAATATGCACACAATCTGGACACGGTGGAGGGTTCTACAACTACTTGTCTCAGTGGAGATGTTATCACTTTGCTTGGAATGTTCCTGAGTATTGCATTAAACCTGAAATAAATCTATCTCCGTGGACACAAACCCACCACAAACCCAAGTTGTAGGTAACATCAGTGGAGAGGCAAGCTCATTCACTGTAAGACTGCATGTTTTTCAATGTATGTTTCCCACGAAAACTAATACAAGATGGGTCATTTCAATGCCATACTGTGGAACATCCCAGTCAAAGCAATAACCTCACTATTGAGACAGCTGGAGAGAGGACAAGATTTGTTGTTTTAGAAGTTTGATGGATAATACATTTTAAAATACTTCTGCATGTCTTACCCAATAGAAAACCTCATATTTTCCTCCATTACGACAAAATAATTATATTGGAATGATCCACTTTTGACATTTTTATTACTGACTTCTAGCACAACCCCATAGTTACCAAAGTGATTAATATCCAGTGTCATACTTTTCAATACCACACGGAGAGATATTTCACAAAATAGATTCGGAATGTGGCAGTCGGCTTTCGTGTATTAATTGGCCATGTTGACAGCGCTAATTGTACGGGACGGGGCTATTTCTGTGCAGATGGATTTGACTAATTCCTGGTGTTATCTGTCTCTGGTGGAGTGCGGTCCCTGCATGTAGAGAGGCCCCATCTATCAGTGTGCTAAGCCTACACAGGGATGCTCGATGCGGTGAGATAGACTTTGGCCTTGGTTTTGCCCTCTGACCGGTCTCTCAGGCTTTGATGGGGTGGTCCTATCAGCGCTCAGAGATGTGGGAATCTGCAGAAGTCGATAGCAGAGTTGGCACGATACTAAAATTTCAAATCTTCGGGGTATTAATTGTTAGCACATAGCATTTAGATTTATTGTTTATTGTTTTGAAAATGCTATATTTGCTGAAAACAATGTATGAATATGTTTGATAAGTTTCAGTTTCATTTTTGGCTCTGAGTCAAAATGAAAGTGCTATCAAAACACAACCATCGTGCACTCTGCTAATGAAAGTCCCGAACATCAAAGTTATAGTGTTTTGTTTTGTAACCTGTTTTTGTATATCTATGGAAAATTTCCATCAGGCATGTGAGCTTAGCATCGCACAGAATCTTAAAGCTAAGGAGGGTTCTAATAGTGTGGAGAGATCGCAAGATTACTCAAACATTTATGGATGACATCTCAAACTTCTTCAGGCAAATTTTTGATGAGGGAACATTATAACATGGTAGAAAGTTCCAAAAAGGTCTTTTAAAAAATATTAATAATTAAAAAAAACAAAAAAAGCAACTTGCAGTTATCAGCCACAGCAGCAAGATAAATATTGGATATCCCGTGGATCATTATGTTATAATTTGAAGATTTTAAATCACATTATTGATCTAAAACAACTTAATAAAAAATAGAGCTGTGGGTGTGTATGGAGGGTAGGGGGGAAAACAGTAATTTTCTAAGCGATGGGGGCTTGAATGCTGGACAATAAAGACTACTCAAACATGAATGAATCACACTAACATCAACTTGGAGTGGGTAAATTAAAATATAATGTGCATCATATGTCTCCTTTAATGTACACATCAGCTATTCGTCTGTCCCCATGCACCTCCATTATAACATTACCCCCGGGAGTTTAAATAGAAACTGTCAGGCGCTCCCCAGATCTGCTCCCAGGATCTGACTGAACAATGCATATGTCGCTGTGTGCTTATTTTTAACTCCTATCAATCTAGATTAGAGTCTGAGCCTAAAAGTCTGTCTGCAAAAGCGCCAGAACGACCTGTACATTACTAAATGCTACTGGTGAGACTTTAACAGAGTAGAAAAACATATAACAGCTATGTATAAAAGGAATGTTTTGGTGCACTATGTTTGCCAGAATGATATTTCTGTATTTTTAAACAGATTAGTATCTGTCTGCTCATTGGTCACCTATGATTTACAAATAAAATCAAATTTATCTCACCTCAGATTAACAGACTTTAATACTTTAATTATTGGGTCTGCAGAAATTCACAATGTTGTTCAGCCTCCTGTAATATGTCCCTGATAATCCACCTGTCAGTCACACCCATCTGAACTCAGGGAGAAGTGGCAAGTTCAAAACCTGCTTGTCTCCATGGATTTGCTTTACCTTAATCTAACTTTCTGGAGGTGGAAAGTCAATTGCATAATTCCATGTAAATAAAAAGCTAAAACCATTCCTTGGAGATAGATGAGTTTTATGATACAGGATTATTAATTGTGATGTCATTTCCAGGTCCATCAACAGATTGAAAACAATGAACATGTTTAAAATTTACTGTCTTTTTGGAGACAAATCATCTTACATTAAGACGAGTTTTCAGTTTTTTAACTCTAACAAGGTTATAAGCATGGACCTATGGTTGTAACTGTGATGTTATAACTGTGAATGTGTACATGTTAAGGAGCTGACAGGCAGTTATACATAAATATACATGCTGGTAATCCTAAAATATTCTTGATTATTACTAAATTATTTACATATACTGTGGCTTTAATATACATAGTCAGCATAATTTGTTTTGCGTGCAGAAATGCTTCACAATGTCTGGGTATTGAACACAGCACCTTCTAGTTGTATGGTAAGACTACTAACCACCTATTTTATAATATATGTATGAATACATTTATAATTCTCTAAAACTAGACATCTTACCAGACAAAAAAAAAGAAGAAAAAAAATAAAGTGTATACTAGTACTGTTGCTCCAATTAATGATCTCTGTGGGGGCTGTTATGGAGATACACAGAGTGCACAGACACAGCAGGCAACAGAAGATATCTAAACACACAGATCATGCTAAAATACCTCCCGCTACGCTACAATCACAATCACAACAGCTAATATTATGATGATGAAATGATTATTAGAACTGGTATTCACCGCAAGGAGCCACTGGAGAGACATCAAAATAAAATAGGACCTTGTTGATATCCTTGTATGTAGAATCATAATGCATTTATGTATTTGTTTCTTTAGAGTTATAGAAGAGACAACAGAGAGTCTGTGTCATTTCCTAATGACTTGAATCACCAAAATTGTATTGCTCATGCATTTACAAAGTTTATTTTTTAGAAATGACCAAACATGCACAAATATTACTCTAAAATAATTTGGCGACAAGCAGGTGGCACACCAGGACACAAATGAAAAACTATTGATTTTATTACATCAATCACAATTTTGTATTTTTTAGATCTACAATTCACTTAAACATAGCATCAATATAAATATCCTATCAGATTTCGTGTAAATTTGGGGGTTACATGTTGAGAAATGCCCTCTCATTCCTGAGGCCTTCTGTCTGCAAACTGCTGGCCCCAGCATTAAAACCGTCCAATCAGATTGTCCCTTTGAAGTTGATTGACAGGCGGGCACCAGCACTGGTAAATTGTCTCGTGTGCTCTGCGTTGGGCCTGGTCCCGTCATGTCATGATTCCAGAGGCCACAAGCTAGCACCAACTTGTTCATTTCACTTTTGACCAAGTTTGAAAGAAAAAACAAACAAGACGGATGGAAAACAATGGAATTAATTTTCAAAGAGGAGTAGTTTATGTTTGTTACCTAAGTTACTTGTAATGAAATGTTCAGAAGAGCATCTACAACATCCAGGCTCCTGGTCAAGTGTTTACTTATACTCGGATCTCACAGAGCACAGTATGAGTGATCTGTTGGATTCATGGATTTATACTTCCATGCTTGGATTACACATTGGCTGGATGATGTGTGAAAGTACTTGTCTGTTGAAGACCACAGTGGTTAGCGAGGTGCTGGTGTTATTATACAGTCAGTAACTTGGATTATAGCCTAAAAACATAAACTTAAACCAGATACATCCATCCATTTTCTTCCACTTATCCAGAACCGTGTCGCAGGGGCAGCAGGGACTCCCAGACTTCCCTCACCCCGGACACGTCCTCCAGCTCCTCCGGTGGGACCCCAAAGCGTCCAAGAGACATAGTCCCTCCAATGTGTCCTGGGTCTCCCCCAGGGCTTCCTTCCAGTGGGACATGCCCGGAACACCTCCCCAGGGAGGCGTCCAAGGGGCATCCTGAACAGATGCTCGAGCCACATTAACTGGCTCCTCTTGACATGGAAGAGCAGCGGCTCTACTCCGATCTCCTCCCGTGTGACCAAGCTCCTCACCCTTTCTCTAAGGGAGAGCGCCCAGCCACCCTGTCGAAGAACCTCATCTCAGCCACTTGTCCTTTCGATCATTACCCAAAACTCATGGCCACAGGTGAAGGTAGGAACGTAAATTGACAGGTAAATCGAGAGCCTCGCCTTTCGACTCAGCTCTTTCTTTACCACAACTGTCCAATACGGCAACCGCATCACTGCGGACGGTGCACTGGTCTGCCTGTCAATCTCATGAACACTTGTGAACAAGACCCCGAGATACTTGAACTCCTCAACTTGAGGCAGAGACTCCCCACCCACCCGAAGAGGGCAAGCTACCTTTTTCCGGTCTTGAACCACGGCTTCGGATTTGGAGGAGCTGATTCTTATCCTGGCAGCTTCACACTCAGCTGCAAACCACCCCAGTGCCTGCTGCAGGTCCTGGCTCGATGAAGCCTTCAGGACAACATCATTTGCAAACAGCAGAGATGAGATCCTGTGGCTTCTGTCCATAAATGTAATGAACAGAACCGGTGACAAAGGACAGCCCTGGCGGAGTCCAACATGCACCGGGAACAGGTCTGAATTACTGCCGGCAATGTGAACACAGCTCCTGCTCTGGTCATACAGGGACTGGACAACCGTTAACAAAGGGGCCTGAACCCTATACTCCTGGAGGACCCCCAAAGGACACCACGAGGGACACGGTAGAATGCCTTCTCTAGATCCACAAAACACATGTGGACTGGTTGGGCAAACTCCCATGAACCCTCAAGGACCCGATGGAGAGTATAAAGCTGGTCCAGTGTTCCGTGACTGTGACAAAAACTGCACTGTTCCTCCTGAAACCGAGATTCGACTGTTGGTCGGATTCTCCTCTCCAGTACACTGGAATAGACCTTACCGGGAAGGCTGAGGAGTGTGATTCCCCTGTAATTGGAACACAGCCTTCAGTCCCCCTTCTTATACAGAAGGACCACCACCCCGGTCTGCCAATCCATTGGTACTGTCCCTGACCACCACGCAATGTTGCAGAGATGTGTCAATCAAGTAAACCCCACAACATCCAGAGACTTAAGGTACTCGGGACGGATCTCATCCACTCCCGGCGCCTTGCCACCGAGGACCTTGCCAACCACCTCGGTGACTTCAGCCAGGGCGATGGACGAGTCCGCCTCCAGGTCCCCCAGCTTCTCCTTGGAAGGCGTGACAGTGAGATTGAGATCAGGGAAGGGAGGCGTCGGACTGGGTTCGGGGAGAACATGGCCCACTCGGAATCCATGTCCCCAGCCTCCCCCTGGATCAGGGAGAAGCTCTCCTGGAGGTGCGGGTTGAAAACCCCACCAGACATTCCCAACAGACCCTCACTGTACACTTGGGCCTGCCAGGTAATAATAATAATAATGGCTTACACTTGTAATGCGCTTTACAGGCTTGTCAAAGCCTCTCAAAGCGCTACACTATAGTCATTATTCATTCATTTCCACACTTGGTGATGGTAAGCTACTATTGTAGCCACAGCTGCCCTGGGGCAGACTGACGGAAGCGAGGCTGCCAATCTGCGCCATCGGCCCCTCCGACCACCACCTATCATTCAAGCACACACCACTTTCATACTAGGCAATGTGGGTGAAGTGTCTTGCCTAAGGACACAATGACAGAACTTGGTTGGTCCACAACTTGGGCCACTGTCGCCCCCAGGTTTGTCTGGCTTCCTTCTCTGCCAGCAGATCCAACTCACCACCAGGTGGCCAAGACACGCAACCGGAGGTCAGATGACACTACAACTAGATCGATCATCGACCTCCGACCTAGGGTGTCCTGGTGCCACGTGCACTGATGGACACTCTTGTGCTCAAACATGGTGTTTCCTATGGACAAACTGTGGCTAGCACAGAAGTCCAATAACAGAACACCAGTCAGGTTCAG
Organism: Periophthalmus magnuspinnatus; assembly: GCF_009829125.3. Taxonomy (NCBI): domain Eukaryota; kingdom Metazoa; phylum Chordata; class Actinopteri; order Gobiiformes; family Gobiidae; genus Periophthalmus; species Periophthalmus magnuspinnatus. The sequence goes on from NC_047136.2 coordinate 16,962,017, forward strand.
ATCAGGGAGGCCGTTCTTCCCGATCACGCTCCTCCAAGTGTCACTGTCATTGCCCGCTTGGGCATTGAAGTCCCCCAGTAGAACAATGGAGTCCTCAGTCAGTGCACTGTCAAGTACCCCTCCCAGGGACTCCTAGAAGGCTGGGTACTCTGCACTGGTGTTTGGCCCATAGGCTGACACAAATGTGAGAGACCTGTGACTGACCCGAAGGCACAGGTACACGACCCTCTTGTTCACCGGGGTGAACTCCAACACGAGGCACTATGGCCTATGGTTAAATTTATAGTTGTGTTGTATAGATGTGTTGTGTGTTGTTGACGATGCCGGGCCTGTGTGTTCTGACTCGGCATCTGCACTCATGTGGTCATATCAGCTGATGCATTATGATGGGTATTATATGTGTTTAAGCAGTAAGATAGTCAGTGAAGTCAAAATATCGACAGTGTGTGTGTTCTACATGCATTAAACTGGGTTGGCTCAGCTCTGCCTCATCCAGTGCACCTCTGCAGGTGAGCGCACAGGCTGAGACTGCATTCACACCAAGAGCAACAAAATTGTTTTCCTGCGATCAGTTCGCTGTTGTGTGTCTCGAGCCCTCTACCACGTGTTAACCACCTGCGGCGTAATTAGGAGGGAGTTTAGTGCTACACCAATGCCTCCCATGTGTCTGTCAAAAGGTGTTCACTGAGTGGCTGTTGCCGCGGTGATGCCGCTCCACTTTTGCATAAAGTTGACATAAGTTCAACTCTGTTGTGCTCAGGTCACCTGGATCACGCCGCTCTTCTCTCCACTTCCTCTAGTCTCCTCCCTGTGCATCCTGTGTTGGAAATGAATGGAGGCAGGTCGCTCACATGGCTCACGGTCTGAAGGCGGTCTGAGAGGCTGTGTATGGTCGCAGGGCCGTGTCCACTCAGGCCCAATGAAACAGACCTGCCAAGGAAACAAATAGGTGGCAGACACTCCAAAAAAAAAAAAAAAAAAAAAGTGTAGTGCACCTTTAAATTTGACTACTTGCCTATTATGTTGTGCACTATGTTACAAAATGCATCAGTCTAGTTTAGCTCTAAATATACAGATCGTAAGTGATATCGCAGAGTTAGGTCTACTTCACTTAGCCACGAGCCGCCCAAAGCCGTCAGTGGTTAAACTCACATATGTGAGCGAGTTGCAGACTAGCCCAATGTGTTTAGTTTTAGTTTAGTTATTTATCAGGAACAATGCACATAAAAACATTGATCTACACAAAGAGGTAATATGTTTGTGTCAGGTTATAGCAAGACTGCTAATTTCCACCTTCAGTCCCTGGACAGGTTGATGTCATAAATGGTGTACATTGCAATAAAATACAATATATATTATATTGCATCCAGTCAATCAGTAAATAAAACTAGTCCCATTTGACATCAGTCACCACATCCATACACTATTTACATATTTACAGTTCTTGTTGCTGCATTCAGACAAGGCAGATCAGTGTGTACAGGTTTGGTTAAAAGCCATTGTTTGGTCTGGTGTGTAAACATTTCATCATTTGTACATGATATGATTTCATGTGGGAGGCTGTTCCAGAGCCTTATGGTTCTGTAGGAGATGACTGACCAAAAGAGTTTCTGCATCATGGAACACTATACTCTCCTCTGGCTGTCGACTGCGGGGCTCGGCATGTCTTCTCAGAACTGAGCACCACAAACTTTCTCACTGGGAGGCAGCTGAATTATGAATGATTTTAAGTAAAGCTAACATTTGATTAAATTTAAGCAAGTTTTCAAAATTGAACAATTTTTATTTGACAAGTATTGAGCAGTGGTGGTACAGCTGAGATTTTTTTATCATGGATTTTTAGTGCTCGTTGATTTTTGGATAGGCTAGAGTTGTTTTACACGCCTGAGACCAGCTTGTACCACAATATCAAAGGTGCAAGACACTCATGGCATTCAAATATGTATATGAGGCCTCAGGTGTTGAAGAATTTCTTATATGTTTAAAATTGATCAATTTGAACTTATGTGTGTGCTTCCAAGTTTTTTTAATATGGCTTTTGAAACTAAGTTTTGAGTCAAGTAATAGACCTAAATATTTAAACTCATCTACAATCCTGATGTCCATTTACTACAGTTTCATGAGCCTGTGGGAATTTATGCAGTGCATATTTCAGTTTTAACAACATTTACATTTACATTTACAGTGGAGTATGTGTTGGACTCACTGGGTTTCAGAAGTGTTTTAGGACACTTAGTACAATTCGCCTCTAGTGGCTTAAAAATGTCTGTGAAGACTTAAGTAAATCTGCACATCTGTGAAACAAGTACTTGTAATTACAAGTAATTAGCTTAGTTTTGCTTTGTGGGAACATGTACAAAGACATTCATGTTATTAAAACAGAACAGGCTTTGCACAGCATTTGGTTAAGCACCTCTTTCCCTCTCGAGTCAGTGCAAACATCAGAATTCCAAACTCCATGGTTGTTTTGTTGCAGCAGATGGAATACAATGGGTGTACTTCAGTTCAGTTGAAAGAGAGGTTCCCTCTCCAACTATTTGGTTGCCAGTTTGATCCCCACTGCTGGCAATGCAGGCTGTTGTTGTGCCCATCAACAAGACCATCCTGAATGCAAGTGTATGAATGTGTCAGGGGTGGAAAAGGAGTTAAATATTATAGTTAGTAAAGTTACCATTTACTTTTAATCATGTTATGCACATAAAAAACACTGATCTAAGAGCTAATAAGTTTGTGCCAGGTTATAGCAAGAATTTCCACCTTCAGTCCCTGGACAGGTTGATGTCATAAATGGCGCACATGCCAATAAAAAGAAAATTGTTAACAAATCGTGAAAATGTGAGGAGGGAGGAGCATGTGTCTACACTCACCATAAATGTTCTGTTTGTGAGATAGGATGTGAACCATTTTTGAACGTCACCAGAGAGGGGTATTTCAGGCAAGTTAAAAGGAGAGCTTAGATCTAGTAGGAACAACATTGTCACCTTTCACGAATTATGATTTACTCTAAATAATTTTTTTCTAAGATTTTGCTTTAAAGTGGTAGGTCAGATTCTGATCTGTAGTTGTTAAAATCATTAAAATTGAAATTGCGCATCTTCAGCAGGGGCCACACCACTGCTGCTTTAAAGGCAGCGGGAAAGACCCCCATCTGAAGAGAGCTATTCATCATGTTTAAACAAATAACTTAAAAAATGGTGTTGGAGTTGGATCTAAATGATGTGTGGTAGGCTTCACTGAGGAGCAAACTGTATCAAGAGTCTGAGCATTAACCAGGACAAAACTGTCCAGTGTTGGTACAAACCCTCAGGTGTGTTCAAAACAGACGATGTTTGATGAAATATCGCATCTGATCGTGTTTATCTTCCCCATGAAGTGGTCTGCAAACTGCTCACAAAGGGAGTCCAAGGGGGTTAACTGAATAAAATGTGGTTAATTATAGAAAAAATAATTTAATAGACTTTTATGAATTTGTTATAAACCTCCTTGTTAATTGTAATTTGTAATGGTAAGACTATTACACTAACCCACAGAAAAACAAGAAGATTTTTTTTTCTTCTTCAACTACTATTGATGAAATTCTGCTGAAATAATACATTCATTAAACTAATATTCAAAGTATGCATGCCTTGCCTCTGTTCTCTGTGTTAAGTCACTCCCCCTTCAGAGCCCTCTTACAACACAATTGTGATACTGCCAATAAAACTACTGCACATCACATCAGGTTTGTCAAGTTGTTTTGTATCATGCTTTTGTAAATGGTAAATGATTGTGGGAGCATGGATTATGTAGGTTTGTGGGCTGAGTCTAGCTAACTGTAAAGAGGGTTTGAATAGGGCCCAGGAGAGATCACAAGATTACTTAAATATGCATGGATGACATTTAAAACTTCTTCAGGCATGTTTTTGATGAGGGAACAATGTTATAACATGGTAGAAAGCTGATAGAAAATTGAAAATGTTGATTTTGCATAATACCCATTCTTTAATATTCAACTAATTTAGCTGAAATGTTTACTATTTACTATTATTATCATTTCTTGTTTTATGTAGCACCATACCGTCAAAGCAAGTTCCTAATTTGGTCATTTTGTTCACTGAAGATAGCAATAAAACTTTTTTGAATTTTGACATTTAAAAGCTAATTAACTGACAGAATAGACCTTGAACCTTTATGACACTATTATCTGTTATTAATATCAATGTTGTTAATGGGCCTATATTACATTATTTCTGATCAATGTTATAATGTTGTTTCCTCATGAAAAACATACCTGGTTTTCTTTCTTTCATGCATGTGTAATACACAACCCCTGCATATTGAGTTCTCTCAAATGGATAACACTCTGTTCCACTTTGGGGCATCATGTGGTAATACAGGAAGTGCTCCACTGTGTTTTTAAACTCCATACACCTTCACTGAAATAATTTTGATAATTTTTGCTAGGGCTGGGTGATATAGGAATAAAAAAGAATCACATTTTTATTTGATCTTCTTCCATCTTATTGAAAACATAGACAGGTTGACTTGAGGTATAGAGCAGGGTGTGAGGATCACTACAGTTTTTTGTGTCGATAAGACCAATAATTCCAAAGTCTGGAATGAATTTGTCCATCCATCCATCCATTTTCCTCCGCTTATCCAGGGCCGGGTTGCGGGGGCAGCAGTCTAAGCAGGGACTCCCAAACTTCCCTCACCCCAGACACGTCCTCCAGCTCCTCCGGTGGGACCCCAAGGTGTTCCCAGGCCAGCCGAGAGACATAGTCCCTCCAGCGTGTCCTGGGTCTTCCCCAGGGCCTCCTCCCGGTGGGACATGCCCAGAACACCTCCCTAGGGAGGCGTCCAGGAGGCATCCTGAGCAGATGCCCGAGCCACCTCAGCTGGCTCCTCTCAATGTGTAGGAGCAGCGGCTCTACTCCAAGCTCCTCCCGTGTGACTGAGCTCCTCACCCTATCCCTAAGGGTGCGCCCAGCCACTCTGCGGAGGAAACCCATTTCAGCCGCTTGTATCCGCGACCTTGTCCTTTCGGTCATTACCCAGAGCTCATGACCATAGGTGAGGGTAGGAACGTAGATTGACCGGTAAATCGAGAGCTTCGCCTTCCGGCTCAGCTCCTTCTTCACCACAACGGACCGATACAGCAACCGCATCACTGCAGACGCTGCACCGATCCGCCTGTCAATCTCCCGCTCCATCCTTCCCTCACTCGTGAACAAGACCCTGAGATACTTGAACTCCTCCACTTGGGGCAGAGACTCACCACCCACCCAGAAAGGGCAAACCACCTTTTTCCGGTCGAAAACCATGGCCTCGGATTTAGAGGAGCTGATTCTCATCCCAGCCACTTCACACTCAGCTGCAAACCGCCCCAGTGCCTGCTGCAGGTCCTGGCTCGATGAAGCCATCAGGACAACATCATCCGCAAACAGCAGAGATGAAATCCTGTGGTTCCCGAACCAGGCCCCCTCCGGCCCCTGGCTGCGCCTAGAAATTCTGTCCATAAATATAATGAACAGAACCGGTGACAAAGGGCAGCCCTGGCGGAGTCCAACATGCACCGGAAACAGGTCTGACTTACTGCCGGCAATGCGAACACAGCTCCTGCTCCGGTCATACAGGGACCGGACAGCCCTTAGCAAAGGGCCCCGGACCCCATACTCCCGGAGCACCCCCCCCAAAGGACACCACAAGGGACACGGTCGTCCTGGTCCAGTGTTCCACGACCAGGACGAAAAACCACACTGCTCCTCCTTAATCCGAGGTTCGACTATCGGTCGGATTCTCCTCTCCAGTACCCTGGAGTAGAACTTACCGGGAAGGCTGAGGAGTGTGATTCCCCTGTAATTGGAACACACCCTCCGGTCCCCCTTCTTATACAGAGGGACCACCACCCCGGTCTGCCACTCCAGTGGTACTGTCCCCAACCGCCACGCGATGTTGCAGAGACGTGTCAGCCAAGACAGTCCCACAACATCCAGAGACTTGAGGTACTCGGGACGGATCTCGTCCACCCCCGGAGCCTTGCCACCTTGCCTTGCCTTGCCAGGCAGGGCAAGGCAAGGAATGAGTTTGTATATAATATTAAGCTTAAAAGTAAATTAGGTCTAAAGTTTCACTCATAGACAGTGAGAAAATAAACGTTTGCTTTCTGCAACTTGGATTATAATGATAAGAAGCGAGGTGAGGAGTGCTGCTGGATCAGAGAGAGGGAGGGCAGAAGAAACTGCACACACAGAGTCAGGAGGGAAGAAGGCACTTGATTTTAGTCAGATTGTGCAGATTGAAGTAAAGAGACATTTGAGGAAACATTTAGAGACACGCCATGGCCCTGACTCAGCGCTTTCGCCTAAACCACAGAGTGGTGACTCCTCTTCAGTACCATACACTCTCACTGCCACGCAATTGACTGCACTTGCTTCATCAAGATCGACCAAAGTTTAGATCGCGATCTATTGATCTTTCATTTATTGGCACAGTCCTAATTTCAGCCCTGGAATTGTCTCTACTGAACTAAAGGTAAAATATAGCGGTTAACTTCAAAAATTACAACTACATGACATCACAAGGTGGAACAGAGCATTCTGAGCTTTGGGGATGCAGACAGACTAATAATAAGCATTACTCAAATGTGCGAATGAAACAAAACACAACTCCAGGCATGTTTTTGATGAGGTAACAATATTACAGCATGGCTTAGAGCTCACAAGAGTCAATTTTGTGTAATATAGAACCTTTTTAAATTCTCCAAATAAATCAGAAGTATTCCATATATATCGGTGTGATTGCCCTGCCTGTGTATTCTTGTTTGGACTTCTTTTCACGGAGCTCACATCTAAATGTAAATCAGCCAGCATGCGGTTCATGTTTGTTGAAGACTTTCCAAAGCAGTGGCAGTTAGCGCTAGCATCTGCAAACTGTATGTGAGGTTTTCATTAGCATACCAAAAGATAGCACATTTCGGCCCAGACACAAAGCAAATCTGGTGTCTACTCAGTGTCTAACTAGAAAAGAGTTCCAAGAATTAAATAAATAAAGGATCCCCAACATTCAGCGTAGTCTCTGTGGAAGTACAAGTCTGTATAGAAAGATGGTGAGGTCAAAATAAGTCAGCTGTTGGCGTCTGCATCTAATAAGAAAGAATATGCTATCAGATAAGTTTAAATATGCTTTTTCATTTAAGATTTGTCTTTATTTGCATGACATTATAGCATATACAGCATATAAAAAAAGTATGCAACTCCAATACAACATCTCTTCTCTTAGACACATGAGGAACAGCTTGACAGTAGAGGTGTCTTTCACATATTTCAATGCCATGATTATCCCTCACATGACCTAGTGTGTGTTCTGCTGGTCTCATGCCAATGAGAGCACGCTCAAATCTCTCAGATCCATCTATAATCAGGCATTAAAGTCACTCACACACACATACAAAACCCCTTTGTTATCACCACTGTCATATCCTAAGTAAATGTTTAACAATGCAACTCCACATCCAATGATAAAATTATTAAACTTTGTTCCAAACAAACTACCCAATCCTCTGTGAACTGAAATTGCATAGTTCCCCAGCCTTCATTCAGGTGGCCTTTTCTTTTCAAACCATCAGACGGTGGAGTCAGCTCCAGACAGTCTGAAATTGTCTGAATGATTTTACTAGAAATTTGAAAAAGCGCATTTTAGATGAACAAATGTGTTTTCATCAGTCTGGTTAATTTGTACTGTTCTGTATTCACTACAAAAACCTGCACATAATGATTCTTTTATATTGGTATGGACTGTAGGAAACATATTGTATTGGACATGGGGGGAATTATTGTATTTTACTGCTAATATTAATGATGAACTGATCCATAATGTAATTGTAATGAAATGTGTATTTTAATGTGTGTTCACCTGCCCAGGGACTGCGCATGGAGAGTAACAGTAGCTAAATCTGGTGCAAATCATCTTTTCTTTTGTAAGATTAATGGATTTGTACATGGTCCCTGACAAATAAAGAATAAAGAAAGAAGATTGTAGATTCTTTTCGAAGATGCCAAAACTATAAATGGACCCTTGTAGAAAGTAGCAAACAAAAAAGTGGGGAATAACTCAAAACTTTTAGACAACATTTTAGATTCTTCAAACAGGCCACCTTTTGCTTTGGTCACTGCTTTCCATACTCAAGGCATATTTGCGAAAATTCATCATGAAGCTCTTTGAGAGAAGGCCAAGGGTTTGCAGCAATTTCGACAAAGCAAAGGAAAAAGATATTAAAAAAAATAATAAACATAAAGGAAAAAACATCAAATAAGAATGAGTGTCCAAACATTTGACTGGGACAGCAAAACTACGCTCTGGCCTCTGAAAGTTTTGAAAAGCTCTTATAACAGGGCTGCCCAAACTACGGCCCAGGGGCCAAATGCGCCCATCAGACTGATTTTTGTTGGCCCTCATGCTTCCTCCTAAACTGGCCCAATTGATCAGGAAGTATTTTTACTACACATTGAAGTGATTCTACCTCTATAACCTGAATAACATCACATTGCATTGTGACGCAGACCTAAAAATAATCGTCCAGGTCTTATTAAAGATGCAGTGTCTCTGTCAAACCTGTGTTAAATGCACTGTTTGACTCACTGTATTGACACTGGTCTGTGGCCCTCTGCTTCAAATATGTTTCAGTATGTGGCCCTCAGTGAAAAAAGTTTGGACATCTCTGGCTTATAAACTCTATGAACTGCTAACAAGTTATTTCTTTATTGTTATTTTATGTAATTTTATGTGTTTGTGAATTCATATTGCGTTGATATTTAGGTTGCTGGTAAATTTTGACCATTATATACACGATTTTTTGTTTTTTGTTTAAATTAGACAAATTTGCAAAATGCTATACTAAAAATATAATATGCTATATCTAAAATATAACGCAATATTCAGTTCAATTTTATTTATGTAGCACATTTCAGAACAACTTCAGCTGCCCAAAGTGCTTTACATAAAAGCAACACAAAACATTTATACAGATAATACAATTCATAGGCAAAGAACAATAAAACAATAAAACACCAATACCAACCATTCAAGATAGTTACCCCAAATTCCCTGTTTTATCATAAAGTGCAGTACTTGTACTTCGCTCATGTAAATGCGATGTGAGCGTCAATGCGATGTGACCGTAAAAACCTCTCTTTTGAAATATGGTTCTGGCTCAAACTCTAGTGAAAAAAACTTCTGATGCAAATTCCCCCTAGCCAGGCACAGCCAAAATGACTTCTCTCCCTCCTCTCCTCCTCTCCCCTTCTCCTCTCCTCCTTCTGTATGAGCGGAGCAAATTACTTCTCTCCCTCCTCTCCTCCTCCCCCCTCTTCTCCTGCACTGGGGAGTAAATTACTTTTTTCCCTTCTCTCTTCCTCTTCACCCTTCCCTCCTTCTTTCCCTCTGCTTCTCCTCCTGTACTTGGGAGTAAATAACTTTTCTCCTCCCTCTTCTTTTGTCCCCTCCTTTCCTCTGTCCTACAAGCCTCCTCTCCTGCATTGGGAAGAAAAAAAGAAAACTTCTCTCCACTTCCCTCCTTCTCCTTCTGTATTACATAATAATAATAATAATAATAATAATAATAATAATAATAATAATAATAATAATAATAATAATAATAATAATAATAATAATAATTATTATTATTATTATTATTATTATTATTATTATTATTAGTGCATTAGTCGTAGGTCATCAACTGATATATACTTGATCTAAGTTCTTTTTTTGCCAATTTCCAAGCACTTTTATTTTGACTGACTTTGGAGTAAATGACTTCCCTTCCTCCTGTCCTCCTCCTTAGGAAAAAAAGCAATTTCAGCAAATGACAGACATGCTAGTACAAACATGCAGTTACAATGAACAAAATTTGATGTTAGAAATGCTCTGAACAAGTCTCGTGATGATTTATGGACTTAAAAACCATGCGAAATTTTTACCTGTGATATAACAATCTTGGGAAAACTGAAAGTGATTTCTCAGGCTCAGAACGAGAGTGCCTTTCAGATGAAGGAACATTGTTATTCAGCTTATTTTATTTGGGTTGTATTATTTTGCGGGCTGCCGATCTAACAAATAAGTTTTATAGGGACTACAAAGCCGTTTTAAAGCCTCCCAGAGAATTGGTGCAGTGTTGACTTTTTGGTCACTTAAACATTGAACATTTTACACAAGTCTGCTCTCTTTATATCATATTTTAACAGCTACATTTTCTCATATTCTCAATTGAAATGAATGGGAATCCTGCTTAATCAGAAGTGCCACTACAGAGAAAGTGTATTTTAGTTGCACTTAGACGCAAAAGCAGGTGGGGCAGAATAAGGTTAATAACTTGATTAAAAGATCAAAAAAGTCAATTTGTCTAACACATACCAAACACTCTCTAATACGTAATATAGTTTAGATAAATTTCTTCCTATTTTAGAATATAGTTTTGTTATAGTATCAATTTTTTATTCAGGTATCAGTGTTTTTAGCAAGCCTTCTCTCTCTCCTCTCCTCATTCACGGGGAGAGTGATTGTCCTCCCTGTCCTTCTCTTAGGGGGTAGAACATATCTTCTGTCCCCCTCTCCTCTTCCATCACCTGGGGGGAGTAAAGTAGTCCGTGACTCCCACAGAGATGCATCACTTTAGGCTCAGTCCCTCTCCTCAGCTCATCCTCCCTGCTTCTCAAAGATTACTTCTGCTTCAATGTCTGCGTCGACTCCTGCAGACGAAGCACCCAAATCCACTTAGCTAGTGCAACGACAACCTCATACTAACATATTCTGCTTGAAAGACCTATTAGGCCCAATTAGTTTTATGTCTAACTGGGATCATTTTACCTAAAAATCCACTGGATTGTATATGTGAAGTAGTATTTGTTTCATTTGTGCACACTGAAGTAGTCTGAATAACAGATATTATGCTTTTTTGAGCTTTAAACTATGTTCCATCATCAGCAACATACCTGGAGGGGTATTTTTGCTTCATTCACACTTGTTTCATTAAACCAATAATCCAAAGTAACCTTTCTGAGCACTCAAATGTTCTGTTCACATTTGCCTAGATTGTTGCATCACAGGTAAAAACCCAGACTTCTCTTACATAGTCCATAAACCATAAACCATCACAAACTCAGTCTACAGTTAAACACATTACTCTAGTAGCATAGCCTTTACAGGGTGTAAACATAGACTGTATGTGTAATTGGACAAAGCTAACGTGGTAACCACTGTATGGTTCTTCAAAGTGGTTCCTCGAGCTCTGATTGTAGTTCACTTTCTATTGTGAGCCCCACCATTTTGGTCTTAAAATATTGTTTTATTTTATTTATTTAGTTTTCAATGGGATAGTGTACATTAATAAACATTATAATAATGTAAATGTTTTCATCAGCAGTCCCCCTGCCACATGGTAATAGACTTCCTAAAAGTTCAAATGTACATATAAAGGTCAGTTTGTAAAAATATAAACAGAAACAGCATTCAAATACACATTTATTTATTTGCATGATCATATAATTAAGACAAAAACAAAAATAAACTTTTAATGCTCACATTTTTGTGATTCAGTTAGCCACTTTTTGGCATTTACTTGAAAAGCCTGAAATGTGGCACTGAGTTCCACTGATTTTAGGCTGAAAGAGAACACAGTTTGACTGAATGCTGTTTTCCTCAGGGGGATGGTGCAGTCCCCTAGTGGTGCCTCTGGTGTGTCTGTTAGCCTGGACAGTGATATTACCCTGCTCTACGTGATCCTGGAGTTTTTATTTTGCTATTTTGTGCCTAAATAAAGATATGAATATTAATAACAGACCAGTCAGCTAGCTTTAGTAACAGGTTGATTGACAGTCTTCTTGCTAAGCACCCGCACCCTGCCAAATCAATGGTGTGAGCAGGATAGGGGCATGTAACTTCAACCACCTTGCTCGTGATTGGCTCTTTCTTTCTTGCCCTGAATTCCAAATATGGTCCCTGGCTGCATATTAGCCCCTATAACTGCTGCCTTGATGAGATTCATTTGGTTGCAAGCAAATGCTTTGGGTGACGTCACACTCATTTAGTCCACTTCTGTTATACAGTCTATGGGCGTAAGAGCTTCATTTGTTTATTTTCTGGTTGTTATTTCCAGTTGCTGACAACAGAGGGAGCTTGTTACAGTTACAGGTCAAGTCTATGGAGAGGTGACACTGTTTGAAGTAAAAATGTATGTTTTTGTAGGCATGACCACTATTAAAACCTTCTCCATGTTTTTTTTAATTTTATAAAAAAAAAAAAAAGTATTTCTGGACTATAAAAGCAGTTGTAATAGAGTAAATCCAAGTTTAATGCCATACCGTGGAATGTTTCAGGCAAAAAAAGAACAGTCAGACTTGTTTTTCCTCTGCATGTTACAGAGAAGATCAGTTCTGCAGTTTTGAACATTATTGACAGTGCATATTAACACTAAAACAAGTCTTTCTGTCATGTTATAATGTTCCCTCATCAAAAACATACCTGGAGAGGTTTTAGATATCATGCTTGCATATTTGAGTAATCTAGCGATCTATGCGAAGTATGATTCCATCCAAAGCTCAGCCTACAAGCCTACGTCACCCATGCTCCTGTGCGGCCGATTTTCAAAAATATACATAAGCATGATACAAAACAATACACTACAACTTCACAAACCTGAAACAATGTGCAATAGTTTCATTAGCGGAATGCACACTGATTGTAATATGAAACTTAAATTAAATATGTTAATATGCTGTTTTCCGTGAATGTAGCATGTTCAAAACATGGTGATCTAAATATGGTATATATCAGCAATTAATACCCCATAGAAGTGTAATACCCCTATTTAAAAAGCATTTTTGCAACCCATTAGAGCTTACATAATTCCTGATGAGCTCCGGTGCAGTGTGGAGGTTCTCACGGGTTTAACATGCAGGCCATGTGTGAGTGTGTGCGTGTGAGTGTGTGTGCGTATGTGTGTGTGTGTGTGCGTGCTAGACTTGGCATGCAGCGGGCGTACGGTGTGAAAGCACGGCCCTGAATCACAGCACGGCTCATTAGCATTACATGAGCTGCTCTGTACGGACGCTTGTGCTAATGCTAACGCTAACACACATCCACTCTTTGTTATTTCAGAGGAATTGACAGGTGTCTGCTGAACAAGAAAACTCAAAACTCGCTGTGTAGCATAGAATATGTTTGAAGGTACGCCCTATCGACAATGTTTTGGTTGAGGTTCAAGTAGCACAAAACGTGAATGAAGCTTAACATTAACCACAATAATGCAGAAATATCACTTTATACCCTTCTTTATGAGATTACCCTTATACGTTCTTTCTGAGTTCTCACTATAGACACTTCTAAGGGTGTAAAAAAAAAGTATCAAAAATCAGATACTCATTTGGGCAGGCATCAATACATCGTCACATTCATAGGACAGAAATGAACTTTTCCTGAATACCTTTAGACTGATCTTGAGCTGTGTCAGAATGAGTATAAGACTACAAGAAGTGCGTTTCCACCCATATAAAATCCAACTTTGTTCCTGTTTCCATCAAAGTGCATACCTGGGTGTTGGCTACCTGGTTATGGGAGCTACTGTCTTCTGTGTCCTGACACCGCTAATCCTACAGAGGGCGCACCATGCACAGTACGGAGACACACATTCTTTGGTAATTACCCATTTGCTGCACACATTTTTGGTGTCTAAAGTTAGCTGGTACTTTAAACTGTACTAACACTACTGCCATGTTTTACAACCAAGCTAAAAGCTGCGGCCTCAGTTTTTGCCAAAGAGCTGCACTCAAGTTTAAGAAGAACCCCTGCTGAAATCCCTCTACACTTTTAATGCTGGACAACCACACAGTTTTAGTACTTTAATCCAGTGCAGATATGTAGCCTAGTCCGACAGTCCGACGGCCACGTGGGTTTTATATTCGCTTGATGAATTTATGTGGTTAAATGCATTTCCACCTTCCAAAATGAGCTTTACCTGTTATGCGCTCAAGTCAAAATACACCTGAAGCCAGTGAATTAACATTTATCCAAATTAAGGTTTCTAAATGGAATGTTTGTGCATTTCCACCTCCCGTTACTTATGCAAATCTTCAAAATGTTCATTAAAAATTATGTGATGGAAATGCAACTAAACCCAAACTAGATACTCATTTGAGCAACACTGGAGAAATTTCATTTATAGGACATAATTTGATGATTATTAGTGTTTGAGCCTTGTTTCAATGTAGTATCAAGATGTTGTCTTAGTGTTGAAAACAAGCTTGAATTTGTAGTATGTGTCAAATTCTTAGTCCAGATCATATATGTAAGGATCAAAATGGTCCCATTTTTCAGCAGTAAGTAAAGTTCTACAGTTTTGAACAGGAAGTCAATGGACCCATTTTTATTATTACGTTGCTATAGATCAATATTGTAATAGAAAGTTTATTGTTTATTGATGTGATTATCAAGACAAGCTGCTACTATTCATCCTGGGGCACAATTAGATTAGATAAATTAAAATATATATGCACATTTCAAGTAATAAAATCATTCAAATACTAATGTAGTTCATGTTTGTGTTCATCACACCAAAGTTACAAGTTTTCTTTTATTCTGGGTTAGTACTCATTTAATCCTTGTTTGGTACTAGTCTAGTCCTTGTTGGCAGTTCCCAGAGCAATGTTGGCGAAGGCTTTTGTATTTTATAGTTCAAAAAAAGGGAACAGGGAATCTACGGGATATTTTGATTTCTAATTGTGTCAAAAATAGTGGCCCATATGAAGCTCTGGCCCAGAAGCAGAACATTTTGTTGAATAAGGCTAAGTTAGAGTATTACTTGTATCTTCCTTCACTCCGCTCCTGTCTTCTCTTTTTTTCCCATCATGCCTTTCCTGCCTTCTCCCTTGATCCTGTCTTGTCTTTGTCTTGTCTTGAGGTGCAGTGATGAAGTGTTCTCAGTCTTAATCGACCCCTAACCTCACTCATGTAACACTGTACCATTCCAGTCTCCTCCTCTCCCTCTCTCTCTCTTCCTAACCTCACCTTTCTCCATTTCTTTCCTCTCTCTTTCCTCCTCTCTTTATCCATTTGTACCTTCCCTGTATCTCTCATCTCTGTCTTTCTCATTGCTCTCTCTTGTCCTTGCTCTAGCTCTCTCTCCCATACCCTTTTCTTGCTGCCCCTTACACCTCTCCTTCTCCCGCCCTCTTCTCTGCATCTCTCTATCTCTGTCATTCTCATCCCTCTCTCTCTTGTTTTCACACTGTCTCACCTTCTCCCCCCTCTCTTCCCTGCCCCTCTCTGCCTCTCTCTTATCTTCCACCCCTCTGATTCTCTCTCTCCCTTCTCTCCAATCCCTCAGCTCTCTCACCCCCTCTTTCTTCTTTCCATCCACTTCCCCTTTTTCTCCCTATTTTTCCTCTCTCTCACCCCCTTCTCTCTCTCTCCTCATCATCTCTTTCCCCTCTTCCTCTCACCCTCTGCTTTTCTCTGCCTTGCTCTCTATTGTACCTCCTCTCTTTCTCTCTCTTCCCTCTCTCACCCCCTTTTTCCTCTATCTATCAACCCCCCTTCTCTCTCCTTCACTCCCTTGCCTGCATGTCTCACTTTGTCACACTCTCTCATTTCTCTCTCCCGTTCTCCTCCCTCCCTTCTTTTCTCTCTCTTTTCTGTCTCCCTTGTCTCTCTCTTTCCATGTGGATGACTTCCCTTCTCTATCTTCACTACATCTCTTTGCCTCTCTCTTTCTCATCCATCTCTCTCTTGTCTTCCACCCTCTTGCTCTCTCTCTTCCTTCTCTCCAATCTCTCAACTCTCTCACCCCCTCTTTCCTCTCTCCATCCATTTCCTCCTTTCCCCCCTCTTTTTCCTCTCTCTCACCCCCTTTCTCTCTTTCCTCATCATCTCTTCCCCCTGTTCATCTTCCTCTCACCCTGTCTTACCTGCATCTCTCTGCCTTGCTCTCTTTTCCACCCCTTCTCTTTCTCTCTCTTCCCTCTCTCTATCAACCCCCCTTCTCTCTCCTTCACTCTCTTGCCTGTGTGTCTCACTTCGTCACACTCTCTCTCTGTCATTTCTCTCTCCCATTCTCCTCCCTCCCTTCTTTTCTCTCTCTCTTTCCCTCTGTCTCCCTTCTCTCTCTCTTTCCATGTGCACGACCGCCCCTCTCTATCTTCCCTACATCTCCCACCTCTCTCTTTCTCTCTCCTCTCTTTCACTCATGATGGGAGACTACTGGGATTATCAGGTGCCACAGTGGGACACCAGCAAAAGCTGTTGTGTCCTTAGGCAAGACACTTCACCCACATTGCCTAGTATGAAAGTGGTGTGTGTGTTGGTGGTGGTCAGAGGGGGCAGATGGCACAGATTGGCAGCCTCACTTTCTTCCGTCTGCCCCAGGGTTGATGGTTAATTAATTAAATAAGAAAAAGTAAACCATACAAGTACCAGGACTCAACCTTGCCTTAACTGGTAGTACACTAGGCCTAAACCAGAACTAACTTTGTGCAGTCCCATAGACCCCTTTATGGCTCCATAGTGCCCCTTATGTCCTGGCTCTGTTCCTTCTGCTCCTGTGCCTCTGCAGTGGGAGTGGGTGGACAGTGTCACCAGAGTGTAAAGGTTTAAACTGGACTCGTGCATGTGTATGTGTGTGTTTGTGTGTGCATGTGTATGTGTGCGTGTGCGTGTGGGGACAGAACATTACACTCCTGTTGCCTCATATGCTCTTTTCACCAGCTGCCATTTTGTATCTCCATAGCCGCCTAACCCCATCGCAAACGTACGTCCTGAGAGATGAAAGCGCTGGGCATGGGAAGAGGAGGTGTTGCTTGGTTGTGAATATTTTGAGGCGGTCTTGTCATTTTATAAGCTATTATGCATGTTTCAACTATTCGGACTCATGTTATAACTAGAACTATTGTAGCATACATTTAAAAAGAAAACACAACAGCTTACATTTTCAGCAATAACATCGCTATGAGACAAGCAGTGGCAGACATTTCACCAGAAAAGCTACATAATGCATGTTCAAAGTGGAACTAAACACTAAATCAACTTTTTTGGTTGCTATTAAACTATGTATGTGGTGCTTTACTGTTTCAAGTACTATGAAACATCTCACAGGACTGCCCTGATTACAACCAGGTGCTTTTGATTACAAACACCTGGCTGCAGAGGCGGAGTTTGAAGTGTGGATACCTTTTAGACCAATCACAACTCATATGTCCAGACCACGCATATCCTCCCCTCTCACTCTCTTCGTTAGTCCTCCAGGCACTGCCCAGTTTAGCAGCTCTATTTGAAATGTGGTTGTGGGCGGAGTTTAGGTGTTTAGTCTCACTTTAGTCTCAAGGTTAAAAATAATAGCTTTTAAAATAACTTATGAGTGTTGAAAGTATCAGTTGAAGGTGTGTAGTCTTTGAAAATGTGAAAGGGCATTATATGAAAAATGGTATCAGATATCATTCAGTTATGCTAGAATAATGCCATGCATAACTCAAGACATAACATCGTAAAATGCTGAAACGTTTTAAAATATGAAATCATGTACAGCAGGTGTCTGATGTTTGTGACAATGGAGAAGTGAGGGGTATAGTAGCCAAAGAAATCTACTCAAATAAGAGGTTAAAGTTAAAGGAGACTTTATTGGCCTCTGAAATATGTCCTCTGCATTTGACCCATCCTTCAATGTGCTTGGGTAACTTGTAAGGAGCAGTGGGTGCTAGGATCCCATCTCCAGATCTTGAGCTAGGCTTGGTCAGGACTACCTTAGCTGGAGAATTTTACCTATTGTTGTCTATTGGAATGAGTACTTAAAAATACTATTCAAGTAGAAAGTAGTGCTCCAAGAATTTAGAAGATTATAGGTATTTGGGGAGACATCTGATTTACAAGCGCTGTTTATTAGTGTCTTAAAAATGTGAAAACAGAACTAGTTAATTTTAAAAAGTTTACAGTATTCCAGACGATGATGTATTCCAGACGTTTCACGTATAAGTGGTTTTATTTTGAAAAACGGAAGTTTATTTTGACAGGAAACCGGAAGTAGTATGAACCCACGCAGATAGCTTAACCTTGCACATTGACGCACAGAAAACAGCCTATTCTCTCATGTGTTCGTTGAAAAAGAAAGAAAAAAGGTATGAAAACCGAAATACAATGTCTTGAAAATGACAAATGTTCAAGTATATGTTCTAATATGACTAAAACTCCTGTTTAGAGGTGAAAGAACTGTTGATGAAGCACTTTTATTTTGCTGAATCCCTCCTGAGTTAATCTTTATGATAAGCTAGCACTCACATGTTCTCATTGACTGTTTGTATTCAGACGCCCCCTTGTGGGCATGCTTACTCATCATTTTGGGTATTTTGCACATTTTAAGTTCATTCTGTAAAGAAATGTATTGCTAAAAGCATTTAATTGATTATGAAAGAAGGATCATTTGTGATGATACGCACTGTGTCATTAAAGGTGCTGTATAGATATTTTATACTGCAAAAGAAAGTAGTTACACTCGCCTCTGTGCCTCTGGGTTAAAGTAAGAAGCATTTGAAGATAGATTTGTAATTTTTTTGTAAAAGTTATCTAAAATCGGTAAAACCAGTAAAGCTGTCAATTAAAATAATGGATTTTGTTTTTTTTAATCTAAAGTCCTGTTAAAAGGGTTACAAAGTGGGACGATACACATCAGAAAATATGGTTTATGCATTATACAGTAAAAGTTTATGTGTTTTTCATAAATAAGTGAAACCGTTGGTAAAATGTGGTCATATTATTACATTTCATTGAAATTACTACAGGTTAAAATTATATGTTTTAACTATAGGAGACATTTATTTAGGGATTAACTGTAGTTATCTTGTTAACTATATTTAGTTATTTTTCATACATTTATGTTGTAGAATACCTTTTGTAGGGATCTTTATATGAATCAAATTAACCTAATTGCAATTGCATACATGAGAGTTTGGATTATAAAACCTGTTTTGCAAATACAGGTCAGGTTTTTTTACTTCACGGAAAAGTGATGCTGAGCCTTGGTGTCTAACGAGGTTGATGAGATCCATTGATGGCGACCCTCCCAGCCGAATTGTGAGCCTCTGCCACCCGATACAGCGGACCCTTTGGTAGGATTGTGTCAGTCCCACTGATTGATACCAACAAGAACCTACTCTGGATACATTCCATGACCTGACTAATATCCTGACTCGCTGACTTGACCATTGATCGAAATTGATTGATTGAAGTTTCCAGAAAGAACATTTCCCAAGAGACATTCTTATTTTTAGTTTATTCTGGGCTCATATGTTGTAATTGTAAATATTTTGTGCACTCTTTTTATATTTTTATAACTAAAAGTTCACATTTGCTGCTGCTGTAGCTCAGCTCCTGCAAAACTAGAGTTCGAGATGTGGGTTACATCTAGAACTAGATACTAATTTGAACAAGTATCGACACCAAAAAAGTCACATTCACAGGACTTCAAATGAACCTTTTCTGAGTAGCTTTAGAATGCACTAGTATATGCCCATGGACCACTAGGAAACCTACCTGGACATCTGAGGGATTACACAGATATAAGGATAAATGGGAATATAACAGAAAGTATTTCATGTTGAAAATCACATTCTCGTGTTTGTTATTATGATCCTTATATCAAAATTGATATTGAGTAGGCCTATATATAACAGTATTTATCTGCAAACCCCCCCCCCCCAAAAAAAAAACAAAAAAACAACAACTATAAAATACATGTGCTGGGATTTTCTCCTGTGAACATTCTACCACTGTTATAGTCTCAAATCATTTAGCGAAATATCTCCCCTTTAATGTCTACCCACCTTGGAATTACTATGCAGAGAGAGTCAACAGAGAAGCCCATTCAATTACACAGTGTCTGATAATGACGAGCCTATAAGGATAATGATGCATATATCCAACGCAGTAGCTATAGCATGGAGAAGGGGGGTGTCTGATCTTCAGCCCACAAGTGAGAGCTGCGTGTGGGGCTAATAGTACACCTATTCTGTCACTCACTGAAGGAAAGTCACCTTCACAACGCTAGCTGGGAGTGTAAGGTGTTTGAAAAGAGATAGATACTTGGAGTTAATTAGATATTCTGCTATACGTCAAGGGGGAGGGGTAAAAAAGAAGGGACCAAAAGCACAGTAAAAATGTGTAAAAGATAGGCTCTATCTGGGTTGACCTGTGAATGTCTTGGTTGAGATTAAAATATTTCACAAAAGTGAATGGGTTGTAAAATAAAAAAAATAAAAACAAAAAACAGTTTTTTCATATACACCACCTGTCAGCCAAGTTTGGGCACACTTTTTTATTTATGTCCCTTCTTTATTTACATTGTAGATTGTGACTGAAGGCATTAGAACTATGAATGAACATATGGAATGTAGTAAACAAAAAATAAACTCAAAATAACGCAAAACCCTTTGCTTTGATCACTGCTTGGGACACTTGGAATTTCTTGACTTTGATAAGGCACAGCTGTGAAGTGAAAACCATTTCAGGAGACTTCATCATGAAGCTCATGGAGAGAAGGCGCTGCAGCGCTGTCGATAAAGAAAAGGGTGCCGACTTTGAGGACTTCAATATAAAGTATAAAAAATATTTTGTTGAGTTATTAACTATTAACTTTTTTCTTTGCTGCATATTTCCCTGTATCTTGCATCATATATGTGATGTCTTCTATGTGTATCTATAACGGAGAAAGTAGTAAACGTACAGAAAAAATGCACTGAATGAAAGGATGCGTCCAAACCTTTGACTGGTAGTGTAAATGTACTATTTTTCATACATACAACACATGTTTCTATGTAGACTCTGCATATCTGACTGGGCAACAGGTGTGTAGGAGGAGAAGCACTTGGTTTAAAAGGTTAAGGAAACTCCCGCACACTGTCTGACTCTCGATTCCAAGAGGGAGTTTCCTTAACCCTTTAGCCCATATATGCAACAACAATTACTTCGATATTATTTGTATTGGTAATGGCCGAGTCTCGCAATGATTTTTTTACTTTTACCCTTGACGTCACAATCTGAGTAAACTGAGAATTTTGTGAGTGCTCAGTAACAGAATTAATGAAACAATGATTCTACAAACATGTCAAAATCTTTAGACTTAAGTAAAATTAATGTTACTTCAAAGTAGTATTAGTCAAGTAGAAGTACATAGTAGTGTTCCAAGAAATTACTCAAGTAAGAGGAAAAAGGTATTTGGGAAAACTTACTCAGTTGCTCAAGAGTAACTTAAAGAGTCGGGATGTAACATCTGATTTATAATTTGAAGTTTATGTGATTGGAAGGACAACACATTAAAAGATGCAAAAAATATAAAAAAATATAGTATTTTCAAAAGATAGACACAAAAATTAGAAAACATATATCTGAAGGAGCGGTGTAAGAAATACAAATCATTTAATATTGACAACATAAAGTTTTTTTGCTTGTAGACTCTGAGAAGACAGTGAGAAGAGTAACCACAACTTGTACTCAAGTAAGAGTACTGTTTCTTCATTGAAAATATTACTCATGTATGAGTTAAAGTATGCTGGTACCTTCTTGCTGTGAGGAGAGAGCAATAAGCACATAAGACTTTATATTGTGTTTTTCCCTCAGCTCTGCAGTATCTCACCTCAAGTGAACCTTTCTCTGGTATTAAGGACTCTCATGGCTCTGTCTATAATATCTCATTATAACCCATCCCCCGTGTCCACTGTGCTGATTGCATTATAATACATGTGCATGGACAGACCCTGATTGTGTCCAGCCTCCTCACCCGCCTGTCCTCTGATTGGCCCCCTGATTGAACGTCTGATTGGTCATCTGATTGGTCATTAGTAGAAGTGGAGACCTGAGGACTACACAGAGGTATCACTCACTATGTTTACATGCACATGCTAATCCTAGTGTGGTAAATAACCATGTTCAAATTGTCTTTGCCCCAAAACCTGGGATAAGACCACTCTTGTCCCAGTCTACAACAGGTCAAAAAACCCAATAGAAATGAACAGGGGGCTATGAGATGTTCAGGGGCGTCTATTAATTTAGCTTTGGGACTAGTGATGTGACGTTAGCGAACGAGTCAGCTCTTTTGAATGGTTCCTTAATGTGAGTAGCTGGAACTGGGTCTAATTTTTTAAAAGAATCATATCTTTTTCTTTCCAATTCCAATGCATTTTTATACTGATTTACGCTGAACCACCACAAGGATTAGCACAGAAGCAGAGCAGGTGACACAAGTTTTTCTCTCTGATTATTTTGTAGATAAAATGAGTTCTCACATTGGCTTCTGTCATATAAATAAATAGTAAAAGAGACAGTCTTTTGAACAGCTCTTTGAAGTGAACAAACTCAAAAGATTCGAATCCCACAAAGGAGCCGAAAGTCCCATCACTAATTAGGACTAAAACTTTGCAGCTATAATTGCTAATAAAAAAGGCTATCATACATATAACCACTTTTGACAGACATAGATGAGCAAGCTTTTAGTTTTCAGACATGGTTTGGACTGCATTACTCGTGTTTGTTGCTCTGCAGCACAAATAAACACGCTGAAGCTCTGGTAGGTTTTGCTTTCATTTTAACATAGAGGACCAAAATAATGAAGCATGTCCTGGTCTCTATGATGGAGGGTCTGTATCATCTCTGCGTAAACGTCCAAACACATGTTTAATATTTGCCTGACTGTTTCTTACCTTATGCAATTGAATGCCTCTCCTGGCTTGTTCCTAGTGGGATTGAACTGCATGGTGGCAAGCAGCAGACATCCGAGTATGGCTTCAGATGTGTTATTGAGATCTTTGAGGTTTGAGAGATTAACAGTTTTTTTATAGTGTGTATGTGTGTGTGCACACGCGCGCCACAGTCCCGTCCTTGAGTCCGAGCAACAATGTATTCTGTTGTATTCTATGTGTGTTCCACTGACTGGTATTCACCGTCATTAACTTTAGCATTAGTACCTCCAGATAAAAGTCTAATAGTAAAGTGCATTGCTAAATGTGGATACTTTATAGTATGTTACACTGTTGTTTATTTTTACTGGTAACTTTCTGCTAATATTACTCAGTTAGCTGTCAAGAGTTAGATTAGCAGTGAAGTTAACCCCATCTGCAAAGGCACATGGTCCAAAACATCATGATACTACATAAGATGCAGTGTTATTGCTTATTTCAGTTTTATGGGGATTTATATGCACTTTGCTTTATTTTTGTGGCTCAAACAAACTACCCATGAGTCTAATGTATTTGGGTTCTGCTTTGAGACCGTTAAATTCACTTTTATATACAAGTTAAGGGGAAATACAATGTTATTGTATTGAGACAGTGTTTATTTTTGTAAGCATTCCAAGTGTATTTTTGACAAAGATTAACATATCAGAAGTGTACATTTTAGTGTCCATTCTGCATTAGCAGCTAAATAGTAAAACCTAACAACAGTTCAGTGTTTCTGTTCTTGCACGATAACATAGTGATCATGTAGTAGAAGTAAAAGTCTTGACTTATAAGAGCAAGATATTGAAGTTGTCACTGACTGTAAAGAAATGGATAAAATATATACTTCTGGACAAAAAGCAAAAATTAAAATTGTTTTTGTACAAGAAAAACGCAATCTGGACATGGAAGGCAATGCTCTGTGCCTTCTTTACTTTTACTAATTATAATATTTTTCAGATTGCAAACATCACTATGGCAGTCCCGGTGCTTTGAGCCCATTAGACATGTAAATGTATTGACTCAGTACATGTTAACGTACTGAATCACTACATTTACATGCACGTCAGGAAAACCGGATAATTGGCCTATTTTGCAATTTCAGCTAATAACACGCCTGGAGAAGCTGATACTCGGATACCTGCTGCGTGTAACAGCAGTCTGACTTATGTTAGGAGCAGACTAGGACAGGGTAAGAGAAACAACCAGCAAAATATTAGACGTGTTTGAATGTGCACTTACTCATTTTAGATCACTGTTGTTTTGCTTTGGCCAGCAATGTTGAAGCACAAATAAAACTATAATGTATATCTGTGCTGCAGAGAGCAAATAACTTGTGAGTAATGCTGTTCCTAACATGCCTGAAAATCAAATGCTCAAAGTAGATGCAATTTTACTTATCTATTTCTTCCAAAAGTGTGGTTATATGTATCATTGTCATTTTAACTAGTAACCTAATTATAGCTGCAAAGTTTAAGGTTTATGCTAATGTATACAAGCACCTGAACATCTCGTAGCCCCTCCTGTTCACACCTTTTTGGCTGTTTGACCTGCTGTAGACTGGGGCAAGAGGATATTTTTATCTCCATGGAGACAAGCAATTGGCTCAACCAAGTCAAATTACAGGTCAGATCTTTGAAGAAGCAACACTGCTCACAGTAAAAAAGCCTGTTTTCTCAAGATGAGCAATAAAAGATCACCTGTATTGCTATGTTTAAGGCAAAGCAATAATATCTCCATGGAAACAAAGAGTCAGTAGGAAAGTTATGCGGTACACCTTTAAAATATTGACTATTATTGTGTGTCTATTGTAGTGACGCATGTTCTCGTTGATTGTACGTCAGAGGCTGTGATGGAGTTTAACTGTCAGCTTCACACCGGACCCATTGGCACCTATTATGACTCTCTCGCTCTCTCAGTCTGTCTCTCTCCGTCACTATTTCTCCCTTTCCCTATCTCTCTAGCTCCTTCTCGCCCTCTCTCTTTTACCCTAACCCTACTTCTCTCTCTCTCAGAGGCTGTGATGGAGTTTAACTAACACCTTCTCTGGACCCACTGGCACCTATTATGTGGACCCCCTGCACCTCTCCTCTCTCTTTCACTCTCTGTCATTCTGTCTTTCTGTTTCCCTGCCTCAACCCCATCCCTCTCTCCTTACCCCTCTCTCTTTCCCCTTCTCTCTCCATTCCTTTCTCTTTACACCACTCTACCTCGCCTCCCCCTCTCTTTCTCACACACTCTCCCTCTCCCACCCCCTCTCTCCCTCTCTCCATCTCTCTATGACTCACCCCGCTCTTATAGTAGAGAGTATGTGAAGTAGAAGTTCTAACAGGCCCTCACAGTGCTTCATCACCAAAGCACTCCTCTGACTGAGCGCTGGATGGGGAGAGAGGCTGCCTGTGGGGAGGGTCAGTGCTTAAACCACAATACAATACAAAGTAGGGTTGGAAAAAGTACTGAATATCAGATACTAATCGATACTAAACCTAGTACTGAAACTGGACAACTGAGGGATTACACAGATAGAAGACGACATGGTAATATAAAAGAACGTACTATGATTTAATGTTGAAAATCTCAATCTATTGTCTAAATTAAAAAATGTATTGTCGTGGTATCGAAATCAGTATTGAGCATTGAGTCTATTCCGCAGTATCGAAATCGACTACCACCTAGGGAGCACAAGACCAGGCCAAGTTACAGGTCAGATCTGTGGAGAGGCGACCTCGACCTCTATAACAACGCATGTTTTTCAAGGTAATTTTGAGCAATGAAAACACAAAATACCAATAAATAGATAAGCTTAGTGACACATTGTGGAATATACTAAGCCCAAAATGGTCTAGGGAAAGAGTTACCTCAAAGTAATATTACTCAAATAGAAGAGCAGAAATATATAAACTGAGAAATTACTCAAATAAGAGTAAAAAAGTATTTGGGGAAACTAATACTCAAGTTAGAGTAACTTAAAGAGTAACTGTCGGGGCATAACGTTTGATTTATAATTTGAAGTTGATGTAATTAGAAGGACAAAACATAAAAAGTCACACGTAGCCTCCAACGATGGATGAAAAACATAAAAATAGACTTGAACAGAGGAGCAGTTCCTGGTTTAAGTTGCGTATGGGGAGAACTTTTATCTGTCCAGAAGGAGATGACTTCATCAGATGTCATTACTTTAAAGGTGCACTATGCAACTTTTCTTCCACCTGAGGAGAGGAGCTATTGCTTTTACCTGAAATGTTCCAGAATATGGCATTAAACTTACCTTGCATTTATTACATTTAGAGAGTTTTCATTGCTAAAAACTACCTTGAAAGACATGCATTTATTTTACATTGACTTGACTATTGTGAGCATGTTCACTTCACCACAGATCTGACCTGTAACTTGGCCAGGTGACATCAGCTGTTCGTCTCCATGGAAATAGTTATCTTTAAAGCAAAATCGATATCTCTTTTAACCATGTTGTGATCGTTCCCGGACTCATTTACCCATTCGAAGTTGTGTTTATTTAGCATGTTTGTATTCAAGACATCATTGCTCTGATCTACCCCCGTTTTCACCTCCACCGGTGCATGCCTGCTGTACTTACTGCGTGCCAATTTTATTTTCTGTTGCTCGCTAGTGTGTTTCTTTTATTAGGTCATTTTGGATCAAACTAGCGTATAATATAACATAATGATCCACGCCTGTCATAGATTTTACCCATACAGCAGACAAAAGCACAATATGTTTTCTTTAATGACAAGCAATCAGCAGGCCCACCACCATAAATGTTACCGAAACATGTTTTTGGGGTGTTTTTTTTTTTCTAATTGGTGACCTTTAAGACTCTTTTTCCAGAACCAAATTGCAAAGTAGTCCGTGGGCTGATAAAACTGCTGACATTTCCAGAGATATTTGGAGCATTGGAGCAGTACCAGGCTAATGTGACCTGACTGTTAGCACGACAAACCTCTGTTCTAGTTTAATTAAGTTTAGGGCAAGCACTTTGGCAAAATGCAGGACAAATACAGGTTTGGAGAGCGACGGCTGAAGTTAATTAACGTTAAAAACAGGTGAACACAACTGTATGACTTAATAGAATCAAGGCAGTTTGTTCTAATATGTTTTCAGTGTAGTTTTAAGTCAGCTAAGACAACTAAGAATTATGTGATGACATGGTTTAAATCATGTAAAATCCACTTTTTTGAGGTTTTAACATGTCCTAATGGTTTTCCCTTATCACTCAAATTGATTTACCGGTATGTATGTTTGATTAATCCTGTATTGTCCAGAATTTAAGGCTGGAGCGCAGTTAAAACAATTTCACATAGTAATTTACATATATAAGGAGCTCATGAGGCCAAAATAAGTCCACTCTGTACGGTCAGCATGTAATTTTAAAGCATTTCATTGTCCAATAATCAGGAAGTGTGTGCTAGCATGCTACTTGTTGTTATCTATACTGTGACGGAAAAACCCTGCACTGGTCTGAGAGTTGTGAAAAGCGCTTAAACACTCATGATGAATAATTAGACTGCTCAGAATGCATAAGGCAATTTTGTTTTTATTTATTTGAGGTATAGTGCATATTACTCAACATTTCAGTGCCGAGATAGACTGATATATCGTGCAGATTTACACTTTTTAGCGGCGATCAGCCTTAAATCTCCAGCACAGAGCAATGTTTTGTTTTGGCTGACCTGCTGCCTAAACAATACACTTCTTTGAACACTTAAAAGAACAAAATGTGACTACACAGCTCTCTTAAGGTACACTTTATTGTCCCCATAGGGAACTTTGTCCTCTGCATTTGACTCTGTTATAGGTTTGTGGGTAAAAAAGGGCTGTGAGTAAGTTTGTAGGAAATTTAAGTTAGAGAATTTGGGCAAAATAAGCCAAATCGGCCGTATATATCAGCAGAACTTATAAGCCATTGGTTTCTTTGTGTTCTTAACAACAAGTATTGGCCATGAAAAAAACATATCAGTCGATCTCTATTTCAAAGCAAGTGAGGAATAACTACAAACTGTGTAAAATGAGCTAGTTCAGTTTTTCATGTTTTTAAGACAGTAACAATCAAGCCCTTTAAATTGTACTTGTTCTCTTTGATAGGCACAGGCAGAGCTCATTTGAATGGTTTATTACAGTTGGGGAAATGGTTTTAAACTGTGATAATCGCATTAGTGCTATAAAATAGAATTGCTGCAAAATTAGGTCGCCACAATAACTCAGGCCCATTGCTTTCCCTGTCTGATCACTTACACAGGCTTCCAGGGCATTGCTTCATTCTATTGTATTACAAATGCTGAACAATACATAGATTATGGGAATATAGCCTCCTTATTAGCATGTTTTAATGTTGTTTACGGATTCAAAACGTACCTGGATTTGTGTTTTGTGTTTCATTCTCTCAAAGTTGAATAAGTCTACATGTTAAGACCATACACTTTCACATGACTTTTGATAATGTAATTCTTAGTTTAGTCCTGGTTTAGATCTGGTTTAGTCCTTGTTTAGTCACAGTTTAGACCTGGCTTTGGCTTGTCCTGGTTTAGATCTGGTTTAGTCGTTCAGATCTTGTTTAGACCAATAACATCACAAAATTACCAACTTATTATCATGTTATAATGTTGTAAGCCTACCATCCTCAGTTTCAAAAGACTCCCACCCACCTCATGACATCCAGAAGTGCTCCTCCATGTTTTTAAAGACCGTACATTTTCACTGTCTATGGTCTGATTTTAATACTTTTTGCACAATCTGTCAATGCCAGCTGTTGTTTTATCTTGACTTACATTGGGTCACTCTACAGAGCAGCTGCAGTTGTCCTTATGCCCCCTGCTGGTGCCCTGTATTGTTGCGTTTTCACAATAGCTGCGGGTCTGTGGGTACACCAGTGGTTTAAATGTGATCAGAAGTATTGATGTGGTGGAAACAGCTTGCGCTTCTATTCCTGTCAGCGCAATCACAAAACACAGAGAGAGGGGCACAGGCCTGTTATAGTCCTGGTTTAGTTCTGGTTTAGTCCTATTTAATCCAGTTAAGTTCTGATTTAGTCCTGGTTGAGTTCTGATTTATTTCTGGTTGAGTCCTGGTTTAGTCTTGGTTTATTCCTAGTTTATTCCTGTATAGTCCTGTTTAATCCTGCTTTAGTCCTGGTTGAATACTGGTTTAATTCTGTTTAGTCCTAGTTCAGTGCCGGTTTAGTCCAGGCAGAGGATGTTCATGTGTATTAGTGTGCACTCAGGAGAGCCCGATGCGGTGTGTGAATGGTTACCATGACAACAGCATTGCGCTCCCAACGCAGTGAAGGAGCCAGCCTTCTGCCGCGTGTCACCTGTCACTAATGTGGAAGTCATTAGTCATTCAGTAAGTATTTGTAAGAATTACCATAACACCAGATTATAAGGACTTGATGTTTAGGTTAAAGTGCATATAATGGGTTAGACTACTCATAAAGTTTTTTGTAGTTTTTTTGTATTTTATTTTATTTTTTGGTGAAGTTTATAATTTGACTTGCTTGTTGGACACAGGCAGCAGATATGGTAGAGATAATTCCAAACATAATGTAAACAAGGTCTAAATTACACAACACATCAAGTTTTTATTTATTTATTTTTTATTTAATGAAAGACAGACCAACATGGTGACAATACATATACAGTAGTGACAACTACTGTATATGTATGGTCACTATGTGTGAATAAAATCATGCTTATATTTTATCATGAATGAACTATATGCTTATATTGTGTGTATCTGACTCATATGGTATGGTATGAACAGAGGCCTTGTGTAAACAGGAGTAAGCCAGGAGATGTCTCTGGACAGAGGTGTTTTGTTTAACATGCTGAGGGGCCCTATGGAAAGAAGTACGTTACCTTAAAAGGAGGAGTGTGCTATGGAATGTATGTTGTCTGTTTAGAATTGTACGTCACATGTTGAATAAAACCCCACGCTGAAAAGAGGAGGGTGGAGAGGTACTTGGACAGAGGTCTGTATCTGTGCTTGTTCCTCTCCCTCTGATCAGAGTTGGAATAAGACACACTTGTATTGAGTTTTTTGGTAAAACAGCGCATCGAAAACAGTTTTCTTGACACTATGTATTGTCACACCTACATACTGTAGGTGTTATTGCAGATTTGGGTTCAGTAGATGGCATCGGGGGCAATTCCTTTTTTCCATTTTCTATAAGGTATTGCCATAGTTTTGTCTGATTATAAAATTATTCTGTATATATTAGCTTTCTGCTGATTTAATAGCTATTATTCTTGAGATGTATCAAGCGAGGGTGAGATTAATCTTTGGATCGTTGATTTGAGTTGGTAGTATTCTAGGTATTGTGTCTCCCTGATGCCAAACTTCTGGACCAAGTGTGGGAAAGAGACCAGTCTGTTGTCTTGAAATATATGCTGTAGGTGTGTGATCCATTTTTCTTCCCATGAGCAGAAGTATAGGGGTTTCTTGCCTTGTAGGAGGTCTGTATTCTTCCAAGGTGGGATAGGTGTGCAGTTGGATCGTGCTACGATGGGGTTAGTAACTGCGAAATTTATTCTGGGAGGTTTATTTTGCGAGTAGAATTTTAATATTATAGAGTTGAGGGATTGGAACCAGTTTGAGGTTGAAAGAGTTGGGATCATGGGGAGGATATGATTTATTTAGGAAGAATTGACATTTTAACTGTTGCTATTTGGCCGATGGGAGATAACGGACGATTCATCCATCGTTGGAGGCTGTCTGTGACTGATTTGAGGAGGGGGGTGCAGTTAAGACTGAACAGCTCTGACAGCCTGGAGGAGATCCTGATGCCAAGCTGATTTTATGGTGATCAGGGGGTGTCTGAATGCCTGTAATAGTTGGATTCTGATGGATGGCTGCTGCAAGTGAGTCAATAAATATAGAGAAGAGAGTGGACATCCTTGTCTGGTTCCTCTATGGAGTGTGAATGTTTGCGAGATCAGACCGTTAGTCAGTACTGTGGCTGTAGCTGAAGTATGCAAGATACGTATCCAGTTGATAAATGATCCCCCAAAGCCAAATTTTTATAGTGTTGAAAGCAAGAAAGACCAGTTTACTCTATCAAATGTGTTTTCTGCATCTAGTGAGACTGTTACGATTGGATTTTGTTGAGTGGTTGAATACTGCATTAAATTGAATAATCTATGAGTTATTTGATGAATGTCTGTTTTTAATGAAGCCTGTTTGATCTGAGTGTATGTTAGAGGGGATTACTTTATCAATTCGATAAGCCAATACTTTTGTGATGATTTTAAGGTCTGCGTTGATAAGAGAAATTTGGGGGTAATGTTGGATCTTTGTTGGGTTTTAAATGAACACATTGATATATTTTTTTTGTTTGTTTGTTAAAGCAGACCTATATTTAGAGCTTTTAACCATGTGATAGTTGTTTCCTCTTCTCATTTCCTCTCTCAGAATTGCATTTAGAGTGATTCGTGCAGGTCTCAGCAATCTTTAATCAATTATTTTCAAGACACCATATTGACGACTAACACCTGTTTCCACCACAACCAGTATATGCCCACTGCTCTGTACTTACTTCGGTTTCCAATTTAATTTTCTCAAGTGGTGATATACTTAGGAATTGGCAGCATCGTGCTAGCTAGTGTGATTTGCAGCTATCCATGAGAGGTGCTGACAACTTCATAGCTCTTTATTGTGATATCGACCAATATTGTGATTTAAAATGTCCCCATTTTAACATATTGATCCACAAGTGTCATAGATTATAACTATATAGCAGACAGAAGCACAATGTGTCTTCTGTAAATAATTTTTATACTGTAAGAAAAATGTCTTCCTTGAATAAATTTTGGATGAAATCTTCAGCTCTACTTCCTGTATTTTTTTTGTCACAAACGGCTCTTTAAGTGATTTAAACTATGATAAATATTTACTAGAGGTACTATCCCACCAA
Organism: Periophthalmus magnuspinnatus; assembly: GCF_009829125.3. NCBI lineage: Eukaryota > Metazoa > Chordata > Actinopteri > Gobiiformes > Gobiidae > Periophthalmus > Periophthalmus magnuspinnatus. Next base: position 16,993,661 of record NC_047136.2, read on the forward strand.
GTCATGATTAGAAAAACATGAAAACCAGCCATATACATTTAATGATGCATTGTCACAAATAGTTTTTAGTTGTTACGATTATATTGTGACCTGAATGACCACAAACAATCTTGACAACGCTACTTGCAGATACTAAAGCTCATGGTTTGAAGTAAGGCAAACATTAAACCATTTTCAAAACAATAAAAGATAATATGGTGATCTAAATATGTTATGTGTTAACAATTAATACCCCATAAAAGTGTCATACCTCCTCTTTAAGTTAGCAATACCCAATCCAGATATTTAAATAGATTCATGGCATAAACTTGAAAATATCTTCAAACTATTGGCCAATGCAGTTTAGTTAGTTTTTAATCAAACTGAGATCCAAGAGTTGGGATCTAATCGTCAATGATCCGTTTATGCTAAATGGCACTGATTAAAAGTTTGTAAGCCATCCTGGTTTCTTTGTAATACGAAAAAAAAAAAAATAGACTTTGATCAATACATTGATTTGCCATATTGCCTAGCACAGGTAGAGGTAAGATCGGGCCTAAAAAATCCAGCCCAACCCGACCCAGGCCCGCGGGTATTAAAGCCCGACCCAGCCCGAGCCCGACCAATTAACTTGATTTGCAGGCCCGAGCCCGAAGCAAACCCGAAATTTCATATTTTATTTGTGAGGATAAATAAAAAAAATAAAGAACCAAACAAAGTTAAACATGCGTAAAAATAAGCCTAGTAATAAAAAACCTTCGCCACTAAAGGTACGTTCACACCGGTGCGTCAGGTGCGTCGCGTTCACATGTAAAGTCAATGGTGAACGCGCGTCTTGACCACGCTGCGTTTAACACGCGCATCCACCATTGGCTTTACATGTGAACGCGACGCACCTGACGCACCGGTGTGAACGTACCTTAACTACTGAAAATGGTCTAAGGTCCTGACAGCAAAAGTCCACGCACTTGTCTGTGATGGCCTGCTTAGCGCGAAGAGGTGCGGTCTTTGGGACAAATGATAATATAGATGTTTGACGATCATCACTTTTGCCAGTACAGCTGTTTAAATGCCTGCTCAGCGTCGAGGTGCCAGTCTTTTTGCTCTCGTATGAAAGCAAAGCGCCACATTTACTACATTCAGCGAAGCCAACGCAAGTTTCTGTAGCATTTTCAACAATCAATTTGAAGCATTTCCACACCTCACTCTTGCCGGTGCGTGTTTGCCTTTTCAGTTCCCCTGTCTTTAGTTTATGCTTTACTTCTTGCTGCTCCATATCAGGGATACCAGGTCTAAATAGATGCGGACTTGCGGAGGGGAAGAGGGGGCGTTCACGTGCGCAGAGTATGCTCTGGCTCTGCAGCTCCTGTTTAGTAGTTAAATAGCAATTACCTTACAGCGCCTTCTCTGTTTTATCCAAATTATTTTTTTTTTTATAACAAGTATTCCTAAGTTTAGTATCCACCCATTGTTTTAGTATACATTTTTATAAACATATATTTATTTAAAAAAAGTCAGGTAGAGAGAAGCCCGGCCCGACCCGACCCGAACGTAATGATTGACATTTTAGGCCCGACCCGGCCCGAAATTCGGGTCGGGCTCGGGCTCGGGCTCGGGCTCGGGCTCGGGCTCGGGCTTAAGATCTTATCTCTAAGCACAGGGGTGCCCAAACTCTCTTCACTTAGGGCCATATCTTGAAAAATATTTGATACGGAGGGCCAGTGGTCAATACAGTGGATAATTTAGATGGGTGTATTTAACATAGTTTTGACTTCATACTTTGTCATACAGACCTAATATTAATATTTTCAAAGTAGCGTGATGTTATTTAGGTTATATTGGTAGGATTACTGAAATTTGCCGTAAGAAGTACTGATTATGATCGGGCCATAGTTTGGACACCCCTGGCCTAGCCCTTCTACAAACCATGGCCTGGCAATAGTAGGCAACTATTGTTTTTAACCTAATTTAGACAACTTGACATCATATCAAGCGGCCTTTTGTGTTCGTACCAAAAAATATGTCTTAATTACTTCTTTTCATTTCATTTAAAGGGCACCATCTTGTCTCCATAGTGATGTCATTGCTTTGCCTGGCATGTTCCTTCCACAGTGTGGCATCAACTGTTTTTAAATCTTACATATATTAATTTACAGGTGGATCTGTTGTTCAAAATTGCACTGAAAACATGAGTGGGGTTGCCTTTCTACAGATCTGACCTGTGGGTGTCATCTTCTCATTTCCCCAGCCATACATTAGTTTAATGCCATACTGTGGAATATGCAGGCAATAATATCTCCATGTAGTGTTCAATATTCAATATATAATAATTTCAATATGTTTTATAGTCATTTAGAAAGCCTAAATATGCATAAGACTCTATTCTATCTCAAAAACATCAGACCATATCTTCCTTTCTTTCCATCTTCCTCTCCTCTATCACTGCTCCCTTCTATAATTGGAAATCATTCGGACTGGGGGGCTAGAAAATTAGCTTTTCTGGGGCGCATCCAGCTCTGAGGGGGGTGGGAGCCTAAATGGAGAGCCAGGTTCAGAGACAAAGCAGAGGGCAGTGGCATTTTGTTGATGCCTCAGTGCTGCCGGAGAATAGCACAGACAGAGGAGTGCGACTGCATGATTAAATATGACAATATGGAGATTTGAATACGTGTCGACGCTCACAAGAGGAACAACGGCTGGGATGATGAGATAAATACAAGCATTGGTAATAGGGTAGAGCAGTGTATTGCAAAATGATTGTCATGGTAATATTAAACAACACAATATTGCAACAAGTTACATATTAATGCTGGGTTATTGTGGGGAAACTGTAAGTTAAAGGAACTTAATGTAGCCTGCTCTCTTACTGTTTTAAAAATGGCAAGGCAAGTTTATTTGTATAGCACAAATTTAAAGTGCTGTATGGAATAAGAAAGACTTTAAAATCACAATACAACAAATCAAAACATAAATAATCAGAAATAATCATCATAAAATTAACATTAAAACAGAAGTTTCTTGTGTTTCTCATACTGCCCCTTCAGGTAGGCTAGGACTTTTCTTTTTTGTAGTCTATTCTAGTCTTGTCATGATACTAAAATTTCAAACTTGATTTCATCGCTAAAAAATAGACTCGATACTCAATACCAATTTTGACACTTCACTTGACAACCCAAGTCGAACTGTCAGTTTTGGGTTGGGTTGATGTGTGAGATCAAAATAAAGAATTTCTTTTTGGGGAAATATGTTCAAAATTTTAAATAATGTAGTGGCTTTTCAAAATACTATGGAAATACATACAAAATCCAAATATAGAGGCATTTTTTGGCATTGTTATTTTATGTTTTTACTTTGCAAAACATGACAATGAAATATCCCCATTGTGTAAGGTGCTATTATGTCAGCTCACACTTTTGTATTATATTGAAACTTACAAAACTGTTTTCTTTTGTCGTCAACTATTCAAGTCTATAGTGCTGTAGCAACTAAAGACATTTTTGGTCAGCTAAAGACAGGCCCTGCTGATCGTCGATGAAAAAGGGGGCTCTCAAAAGTGTTACGTATCTCTTTGTACAGTATCTGACCCAAAATGCACTTACATGACCTACACGGGAGTTCATGCAAAAGGTAAACTTTGCTATTGCCCCCATAGGGAAATTTGTCCTCTGCATTTGACCCATTCCATTTGGAGGATCTGACCTACTGTGCGTGTTTTGGGTTAATGGGGTAAATGTCTGAAGTGCCTGAAGGAAACCCACCCTGGGCAACTCAGGGATTGATCCCAGAATATTCTTGCTGTAAAACTATTTATACAAAAAAAGTACCAGGAAACAATGTATTTATATAAAGATAGATTAAACTTGTGAACAGTGGTGGAACGTAGCAGAGTAAAAGTAGTAAAGTACTGTATTTAAGTAAAATGTTTAGGTATCTGTACTTAAATCTGTACATTTTAAAATGGATACTTTTTACTTTTACTTTAGGTTATTTGAACAGAACACAAAAGTAAAATTATGTTTTTTATTATTGACTGAGACCTGCTGAAAAGGCTGAGGACTTTATTTTTAACATGTTCCTAGTTTGAAAAAATGTACAAATATAAACGGCTATGAAAAATACTTGATTTAATTGTTTCTGTTGGACAAAATTCAGGACAAAACCTTTATCAAAATAACTACATCTGAAGCTTTGTGAGATCCCAAAATCTGTGTGAAATACTTTTACTTTTTCTCTTTAAGTACATTTTTAAATAGGTACATTAATACTTTTATGTTTTCATGTGATACTTCTCCTTTTACTTGAGTACTTCTTCCACTACTGCTTGTGAATCATGAGTTTAAATACCAGAAAATACCGTTTTTTCAGCTATAGTATGTCCTTGTTGCTGTTGTCTGTGCTTCCCGTTGATCAATTCCTGGTTAAAGTAATACAAAAAGTAGTGAAACAGTAATAATAAACTGTAGTAACCAGCCTGTTCAATATGTATTCACTCCTTGAGATCACTCCAGGTTAAAATCCCTACACTGGAATATTGAATCAATGGAACTTTTCAGCACCTGTTTCTCCACGTCGTCCTCAGCTCAGCACACACCCGCTGGGCTGCTGTCAGTTTCAGTCCCGCTGCTTGGCTTAGAAAAAAATGACGAAATGTTCCAACTGAAAAGCTTGATATTACCATGCAAAATAGACTCGAGAATCAATACAAGTTATGTTCTATGGATTATTCTTTCTGTTTATCAATACTTCACTTGTGCTTGTAACTGCAGGGTGTGGGACTCTTTATATTAGTGCGACAATGTTGGACAAAATATTAAAAGACCCTGTACCTGATTTGTCCCAGTACGGATATATTGTATACGCAGTTCTTGAGGTCAAAATAAGTCAACTGTGTACGTCTCCATCTAATTATAGAGCGATTCATTTTCCTAGAATTATGAAGTGTGTATTTAGCATGCTAGTTGTCATTAGCATTATCAATACAGCAAACTCTCTTCAGAAAGTTTTAGAAAGTGCTTATAAACTTCAAGGCACTTTACATCAAGGAACCGCTCACCCATTCGCACGCATATTCATACACCAGTGTACGCAGTCGCTGGGGGCGAGGTGGGTTAAGTGTCTTGCCCAAAGATACAACGGATGCATTCATGTGTCGATGTTGGACTCGAACCACCGACCTTCAGATCAGGATATACACTCTACCAGCTAAACTAGTTGTAGGCGACTGGTGACTGTGTTCATGTTTTTAGCGTCTTCAAAAGTACATTACGCTAAACTGATTCATGTGAGCTTTTCGCCATGTTATAAAGCTGTTACCTCGTCAAAATCATACCTGGAGGTTTAACCGCTGAAATAAAATTAAAACCAAAGCAAAGTGTACCACAAAAAGCCCCGTTCAAGGCCATCTCTGTGTTCAAACCTGCCAGGCGAGTTCTAATGAATCCGGTTTGGTTTCTGTGAATAATGACGATGAGGGATTGTAAACGTGAGGAAAGAACAAAGTTGAACTAGGCAAATAATTGAAAGTCCATATTCAACAGTGACTATGGTCTGTAGCTTGAGCAGTCTGTGGGATTTAACTCAGACCCAAAAATTAAGTCAAATCCTGGTGGCAGACTAGATTTAAGAGCACTAAAAAGAGCCGTAAAAAGTTCAGGCAGGGGCATCTAGACTTTTGTAGTTACCCTTGTCATGATAATAAATTTTGAAGCAGGATATATTGCTACAAAGAGATACTGCAATAAGCAATAATATTGAAACTACTTTATGCTACTGGCACAAAGCAGGATAATCCCAGTAAACCAATTTTAAAACGTACAGCGTCATTAAAAGGCCTGAGCTGCAACAGATAAAAATGCAGAATGAAGCAATAATTAGCCATAAAAGTGACTTATTCAACACTCTACAGCTCAAATCTTATCGCATTACAACAAAAATAACAAAAATCTCCCCATTACTGCAAAGAAAAAGTGATAAATATTGAGCCCAAAATATATATTGTTCCAGCTTTCGTGTATTGAACGATAAGTTGATATAATAATTATGGTAACAGGCCTACTTGTACTCCTGTGTGTTCTGAGAGACGTGGCAGATAAAAGATTGAGAATATTAATAGGCTATCTGCTTATTACAAATGATTTCTGATAAGAAAGAGATAATAAGAGATAATATTGAGTGAAAGTGTTATTTATGCTTTTTGAGTTAGTGGTTAAGTGACCACAGTTGGATTTGATTGTGGTTATGGTGTGGTTGCCAAATTGTCTTATTTTTTCAAATCTCATGGCTAATAATCTGCTTGATTGAGCTCCTTGAACTTTGCACATCAAAAAGTCAGATCTTATTCTTAGTAATGTGTTGAATTTGGTTTTCAGTGATTCTTGTTTGAGTGACAATTCAGGTGTAGTATTGGAAGCCATCAACTGTTGAATATTGAGATGTGTTTTTCTAATGATTGAGTTTTTCTGACTGAAGGTGTGTTTCATAGAATAAATTCACATAGGTGATCTTTCATTTCTTTTACAAATTCATCATTGTGTAATTATGTACAGTTAAATATCCAGTGTATGGCAGTGTGTGTGATCTGAAAGAAACATAGGAAGTTTAAACTCACAGGTTTTGTCATACTCCAAGTCAAAAGTCCAGACACACCCTCTCCAATGTTTTTTTTTCTTCATATAATACATCAAATATATGATGGAAGATATGCATTCAAATCACTACTACTAAGGAGAATTATGTTCAGTCAAGAATAGTCTTTGTAAATTCACAGCAAAACTCATCATATTTAATAGGAAGAAATGCCATTTTTCTTCTATTTATCATTGTTTTGGTGTAAATAATCCTTCCTTGAGCGTATCTTCCAGAACAAATTTGTGATATGGAGTGCACATTAACCAAAATCAAGATCCCCCTTGCTTTCTTTGTGAAAGAAGAGGATGAAAGGAGGAGGATTTGTTCTGCATCTTGCTAATATCTTGCTTTGGCAAATGTGTTTCTTGTAGCATAGTAACTTCAGTTTTGTTCCTCTTAAAGACATTGCAAATACTTATTGTTTTATGTGGAACACAACGTTCCATGATAACAGGCTAATGCTATTCATAGTAGAGATCGAACAAGAGTAGTAGTACCAGAGATGGAACATGATTGATTATAATTTCGTGTGGGTTAAAGCCATAGGGTCGCATCACAACCCTTCCACCCACCTGCTTGCTTGCCGCTTAAGGGACTAAGAAAAAGTATTTATATTTAGCTCAGTTTTGCTCAATTTTTAACACTGAAATTGTCAAAAAAGTGGAGTTGCATGGACTTCGAAATTATGGAGGAGCTTCATGTATTAGAAGGTCTATTATTATTATTTTATTATTTATTTCAGCACAGTTGTTTTTATCACTGAAAAAACCCTTTAAAAACATGCGTTGTTACTGTGAGCCAACCCGCCTCTCCACAGATCAAACCTCCTACTTTGCCATATGCCGTCACGTGCTTGACTGCACGGAGGTAGATAAGTTTAATGCAATACTGCAGAACTTTCCATGCAAAGCAATACCATCCCCACAGAGACAAGTGACAGTCCCTCTACCAGAAAAGTTACACACTGCACCTTTAATTATACGTTATGGCCTCATTTATCAAGCATTTGCTCATGTGCAAAATAGCTAACTACACTACAAGAGGAGGAAAAACCTGCAGTTTCTCTCTGACGCAAAAAAGAACAAAAAACGAAAGCAAAGCGAAAACATACTGCCGTGCGACAGACGGGCGACAGTAGCTCATTTGGTTAAGTGTTTGTTCATTGATCCAAAGGTTGACGTTGCAATTCCAGAAAAATTCAAATCTGCCAACTGGACAAAAAGTTGTTGGAGTGAACAAGTTGACGGATTTGAATTTTTCTTTTACTACAGTTTTTGCGGCAGGAATAAAACCCACACTTTCAATTTTTCTGTTTATACTCACAGTTTAGCACCTAGATTGCGAGCTGAAGCCCTATGTGTTTGGTTCTCCCGATAGCATTTTACTTGGAGTTGTTGCAGGTGGTACTTTATCATAAAGCCCGATGCCCTGCCCTAGCTGGAGCAGACTTTTAACACGTCTATAACCCAGGACACTTAAGACTGTGTGAACGCAGAGAGCTTTTACTGTCTGTCACCTCCCAGACAAACACACTGTTGGAAATGTCAAAGAAATCTCAAAAAACACAGATTCTGAAGACGAGGCAAAACACAAGGAAAGACACGACTAGTTGAGTTTAAACTGTTGCAGATGTCAAAAGTTATTCCTCGCTTACTTTATGCATTCTGAGCGTACTAATTATTCACCGCGATGAGTTTATAAGTGGTTTTCACAACCTTCAGAGGCCAAAGCATCACAGTAAAACTAACGAAAACTGATTTTCTGACAGTAAAGCTTTGTAATTAGATGCTGACGGTACACAGTGGACTTATTTTAATCTCAAGAGATGCTTGTACAATATAGCTGTACTGGCAAGACAAATATTACTCAAATACGTTTTTCTTGACCATGCGCACGCTTATGTAAATGTTGGTGCTACTATAAAAAAGACCATATGAGTTTTTACCAAGTTTTACCAGTTAGGGTTAGAGTTGTAATAGGAAGTGAACTGACAAAATAAAGTTTCATAGTCTAAAGTGTGCTGTCTGAATCTAATTATAAGGGGGTTTTGTCCATGAAATAAGCAGTAAGGCTGGTGCGCAGTTAGCATGCTAGTTGTTTTTAGTGACATCAAAACGCTACTCTGGGCTCTGATTTTAGCCAAAAGTCCTTATAAACACTCAATGTGAAAAATTAGGATGGTCGGAATATGTTAGGAACGTGAAAAGTAAAGCGCCTTCAAATATCGCAAATCTAATCATAGTTTATACTACTATAGATACTACTATAGATACCAGAGACACTTAAACTTCAACAAATGTGATGAAGAGAGTGGTAGTGATCGATTTTTGAAGACCAGTATCTGCTCCTTTTGTATGAACATTAATGATGGTGAAGACAAAGGGAGGTTGAAGAGGCTGATGGTTCTGCTGCTGCGATGGAAATTGGACTGTACTTGGCTTGTGAGTGCAAGCGAGTGCATAAAATAAATTGAAATGAAAGGTCAGTTATAATTTTTCTTTGCGGTACAATTGAAAAAATAGCCAACTATGATTAGATTAACATTTTTTGTTTAAGGGACGTATTTGTGCAAAATTAACTTCAGAGATTTCAACCATGTTATGATTGGTTCTCCTTCTCATTTATTTAATCTTCATTCTCCTGTATTCAAGACATCATTGCTCTGTTCTAAGCTCGTTTTTGCCTCCACCGCTACACGCCCACTGTTCTGCCCTTACATTGTTCTCTAATTGTATTTTGCTAATCGACGATGCACATAGGATTCAGCAGTGTCATGTATGGCATAAATAGAAATTAAAAATTGTACCTGCAGTGAACAACAGCTGTGGTATGTGAGTGTATGGTGTTGGCATTATCTTAACTTCTAGGTGTGAAGAGAAATAAAGATCCTGTACCTGATTTTTTCCCCCATGTACATTAGCAAAATGTGTCCAAGTACAGATATATTGTATAAGCTTCAGTTGAGGGCAAAATAATCCACTGTGTAGAGACGAGCACTTCCGGGTTGTGGCGGGCTGGAAAAAAATCTTTTGCTGAGCGGGTTATGGTGAGTCATTTTTTCACAGATGAAAAATATGAAACCTATTATTATTACATCTTATAAAATGTTTTAAAACACAGTAATATTCCTCTACAATGGCCTATGTTTGATTATGTTTCATGATAAAGTTTATGTAAGCACGTAACAGACTCAATTCACCTAAAACCTGACGCCACCGCGGCACATCCCCTTTGAGCGATGAGGTTTTATTTTGTTTTGAAAGAAAACTGCAGCTGGTTCATCAGATTGACGGATTCACTCCCATTATGTCTGTTTTCTAGCACGTTTTTTTGCTACAATAAAGCTGCATTTATTGACATATTTTAATGATTGTGGGTGCGGGTCGGGCGGGATGTATGAATAGTGCGGGGCGGGCTGGGGGAGGCCATACTGAAAAAGAAATGTGGGACCTCAGGGATGGAAAAAAGCCTGACCCGCGCATCTCTACTGCTGTGCACCGTCTGCATATAAATTGTGTTATCATGCTAGTTGTTACCATGACGGACCTCTCAAAGCTGTGAAAAGCTCATTAATGGAGGTAAATAATTATTATACTTAGAGGGTACTAGAGGAATAACTTTGGACCACTGCAAACAGTTTAATATAAACTAGTTCTGTTTTTTCACGTTCCAATGTCAGTACAAATCAGGTAGAGCACCTTCAATAATGTAACTCTTATGACTCATGTACATGTGTCTGTCTTTCTTTTAGGTGGAGGTATGGAGCGGTGGTGCGTGCTTCTTTGTATCGTCTGGTCCTTCATCAGAGGGGAGGCCTCCAACACCTCAGCAGGTAATGATTGTTCTGTGTGTGCTCTGAAAAGTGAGTGCGAAAAAGTGATGGAAAGAGAGGAAATAGTAAAAGTAGCAGTACGTTTTTAGTCAGATGGTTCAAATATGTATTGGGTGTGCAATATTGACATGATAGGGTTGAAATGAGACCGGCGTGTGCTGTTTGAAATTAATTATAAAGGGGTTCTGTCTTTGAACTAGGCAGTAAGGCTGGTGTGCAGTTAGCATGCTAATTGTTGTTAGTGGTGGAGTGACAGCAACACACCACTCTGGGCTTTGATAGTAGCTAAAAGGGTTTATAAACTTATCATCGTTCAAAATTAGGATGCTCAGAATATGTTAGGAAAGTGAGGAATTGTATTTTTCATGTTTTTAAGGCAGTCAGAATCAGGTATTGCACATCTAATCATAGTTTATGCTACTATAGAGTACTACTATAGAGTAATACTATACCTGAGTGACTTAAACTTCAACAAATGTGGTGAACAAAGTGGTGAAATGATCGATTTGTGTAGAGAAGTATCTCCTCCTTTGGTATTGATGGTGATGAAGATGAAGGGAGTTTGAAGAGGCTGATGGTTCTGCTGCTGCGATGGAGATTGGACAGAGGAGGATTAGTAGTTGTTCCCAGTGTCCGTGTACACAGGTGTATGAATTTGTGTGTGAATGGTTGGTTCCTTGATGTAAAGTGCTTTGAGTGCTATACATACAAACTTGACAATTTACCATTAGAGCATAGAAATGAGATGAGATTGTGCAGGTATATTAATTTTCAAAGTAGACGGCTGATTGGTTGACAGTGACAGACTGGTGACAATCTTGGTTGACTTTACTTTTTGTTAGTAACAGACGTTAATTGGAACGATAGGCCTTTATTAATTGATAGTAGCATTAAGTGGCTCAATAGAGAAAAAAGAGATAATACTATGATAACTCCACATTAATTAACCTTAATAATGCATGAACAAAGGCGTGATTCATAATGAACAAATATTTTATTAGAAAGTTTCAGGTTTAGTAAATGTTAAAATTAAAGCTACAGTTTGTGACTTTCTCGAGGTGGCACGGCATCTATATGATTCCATGGAAATACAAAGCTAAAACCACACACACACAAACATAAACCCTCAGCCTTTTCTGCACGTCGCAAACAATAATAAACAGAAAACTTTTACTTTTCAGTCCATTTCAAAAATGTTGTGGAGTAGAAAGTAAAGATGCCTGCTCTCAGTTGTAGTGAAAGTAAAAAGTATCCGCTTTAAAATGTACTTATGTAAAGTACAGATACCTAAAAACTGAATTTAAAGGTCCTATATCACGCAGAATTCTGGTGAGTTTTAAGTCATGTTAGGATGTTGTTATGTCCTCAAAAACATACCTGGAGTTGTGTTTTGTTTCATTCACACATGTTAACAGCTACTTTTTATGTTTTGTTCAGTAGAGATCGGCTATTGAAACACATTGGAGCACTTGTTGTAATACCACATGACATCACAAGGTGGAGCAGAGGAGAACTCCTAAATATGCAGGGTTTGTGTGAATTAAACAAAACACAACTCCAGGAATCTTATAACATAGCTCTGAAAAATGGCATATAATATAATATAGGCCCTTTCAATACAGTACTTTACTACTTTTACTTTGTTACATTCCACCACTGAGTGTTACCATATTTTATGTATAAAATATTATAAAGTATTTCCAAATAACTGAACCATGGTACTGCTTCATGCTTTGGCAGTTAGATCACAGTCTCCTCCGCTCCTTGTCTTTACTGTACTTTGTCTTCGCGGTGTTGAGTTTCGGGTGCGACCTGAGATAGCTCTCTGCCTATTCCTCCAGGCTCTGTGCTCCTGTGTCTGATGAAGCAGGAACAAGCCTCAGTATAGAAGGAGCAAACATGCCAAGGGTGGTTAACGCAACATTAGCCCCGCACACACCATGGAGACAGTGCACCAAAGCTAGCTTGCAGTTTGAAAGGGGACATGAAATCTGAATTGCTGGATTTCAGATGACATCCCTCCATTGTACAGGAGAATAATAAAATGGAGGCAGCTAAAATGAAGATGGTTGAAATACACCTTTTTGTTTTATAATACGACAAGGTCATGGTTCTAGTCACTAACAGAAATGATGAGGTTAGACACGATCGTATGACATGATTACAGACTCTATAAACCACCAACAACATGTTTTTGTTTTGTTTGTATATTTACTTTGAGATATTTTTGCAGTAGTATTTCATATTTTACAGCTTAGAATAATGAATAGAGTATGGGAAAACAATTAGCTTAAAGTGCTGAAATTAGCTAAACTGGCGAATTTTGTCTACAAAAAGAGGGAGTAACATTTCCTGTTTCCTGAATTACTACCTATTTACATCACAAGGTGAAACTGAACATTTTGAGCTTTGGAGAGTAGAGAGTAACCTATTTATACTCACACACAGATGAGAGACACAAAATATAATTTCATAATTTCATAAGGAAATAACCAGTGCTTAATTTCTGAATCAGACGGTGCCAGAACAAAAAGTGGATTTGGGACCAGGGACAAGGTCAAAATCGTACCGGAATGCACAGGTGAGTAAGGGCACTCAGAAATGCCAAAATACAACACAACTGACCATGTTACTCAATTCTAAGCAATATAAAAGGCCATTTTAGTTGTTGGTGTGCGTGTTTCACCAGGATGTTCATTCATTCTGACTCAAGTCACAGCAGCACCTACCTCTGTAACCACATCAGGCTGTAGGATGGCTCTGTGCTGTGAGAGTGGAGCAGAGATGAGATATAGCCTATGGCTACAAAAATGTGGGCTTAATTTGTCTAAACCACAAATGTCTGTGTTTATATTATTCAAGGAAAAAGGTTGAAAGGTTTAACTCCAATCTAGTTACTGGACTGAAGAAAACAGTTGGAAAAATTCACTTTGACAGTTGCCGGATCCTGTTCTGACTTGTTCCGACTCAAATGAAGCCCTGGAAATAACATATAATATGGTCCAAATCTGGATTGAAATATAAGGTAACTTTAAAAAACCCATTTGATATGTTATCTTAGGGTCCCACTCTCCTTGAGCTAATGAAACTACTGCACATCGCATCAGTTTTGCAAAGTTCTAGTGTGTTCTACTCTTGTATATTTCTGACAGCAAGGGTGATATAGGCTTGTGGGCTGATTTTTGGAGAGGTTCATACTGCTAACCAGGGGTTTCTATGTGTTTACATGTGTGTAGTGTTCTGCCTGCACTCTCCTGTACCGGACGTGGTTGTCCCTGGTCATCATCTCTCTCCCTCGATCCTTTCGCTCTTTTAGGCCATTCATATCTCTCTCCTCTTCAACACAAATTCGAGTCGGGCTTGGGCCGGGTTCAGGCCAAGAATCTAAACTCTACCAAGCAGTACCATCTCCATAGAGGCAATAAGGTGGCACCGTCCTCCACAAAAGCTATGTTATAAAACGTCACATATCAAAAGGAAAGAATCAATCAAAACATTGCACTCATAACTCGCCATATATTAAAATATCCATATGATTTATGATTTGTGTCCCTCTATATGAAGATGTGTTATGGATGCATATTAGAAGACATCTTTGCTGCGAGTGGGATATGAAATGCAAATGTGATTCTCACTGATGTTTTCCCTGCAGTGTGCTTGGATGATATGGTCCTATAGATTAGTAGCAGTGCCATGAGACCATTGACAGGCTCAGAGATAGACTACCCTCTCCTGAAGCGTGATGTGAGAGCAGAGAAACGCACAGCCCGCCCCACATCAGGGGAAACCATGCTCCCGGGAGGCCACTTAGATCCACTTAGCTGGCGCTTAATAATCAATGAGATGTAAGGTCAACTCTGGAGTTTTTAATTACAGAAAAAGCGTGTGAACAGACAGCAAGAAGGCTCAGTGGTTAGTGTTCAACCTGAAGATCAGTGGTTTGATCTGAGCAATGCCTCATGCTTCTGCAAGGGACTGTCTATCAACAAATGTGATTTGTGAGTAAATGGTGTTTGTCAAAGAGGACGATGGTGCAGATTGATATATACTCAAGGGAGCTATGGCTACAGAAGTCTGTTACACCACCAGATATGGTGTGAATTAATAATGCTATTTTAAAAAGTGTTCTAGGACAAAGGATTATATATACATTGCTCAATTTTCACCTTTTGCCATTCAAAATAGTTATCTGTGTGAGATTTATTTTCAGCCGTATAGCTCTTTTGGAGGGCCCAAAGTTTTGGGAATGAGGAAAAAACATTTTGTGTTTATATTGAATACATATTGTTCAAGTTCAAGTTCGATATATTGTCTTAGCGTCTGGGCGTGCTATCAAACTCAAGCCATAATGTTAGCAAAGCCTTAGACACTGCTCGAACGTTTCTATGTATGTGCTGCCGTGTCAGTGCTGTTTCTGTACATGACTCTGGACAAACAGCTGTGGAGTGTGAAATTGGCTGTCATACAGACTGTACTTGACAAGGCTCATTTACTCTGCATTACCCCCACCTCCACCCTTACTACTACCTCCACCCTCACCTCCACCCTCACCTCTACCCTCACCTCTATCCTGGCATTACAAGGAGTGTTTTCTATTTGAGAGAAGACCTAATTAAAGACTAAATATGCAGGATTTGTGTGCTAAACGTGTGAATGAACAAAACACAACTCCAGGTCTGTTTCAGATGAGGAAACAACATTATGATATAGATTTTTTTTAAATAGGTCCCTTTGAGGATCTCACTCTTGTTTTCATATTGCTATTCTGTCAGTAACTGTAAAAAAAAAAAGAAAGAAAATCATTAAATCATGATATTTCCTTTAGTCATAACACTAAATTCTTATATTGTGATATCATTTTTGAGGCATATGTTCTGTCAACAGTCCAATTCAGTTTAAATTTATTTCTATAGCATATTTAAAAAAAACAACTTCAGCTGATGAAAGTGCTTCACATAAAAGTCAACAAAAAACTAATACACAGATAATACGATACATACATAAAGAACAATAAAACACCAAGATATTTTGTCTAGCGAGTATTAGATGCCAGGGAGAAGAGAGAAGACCTGGTCAGCTGACTTCAAGGCTCTGGGTGGACTATAGGGCTGTGGTAACTCCCTCAAATAAAGAGGACCCATAGAGTGCAGACCTTTTAATTAAACACAATCAATAACATGTTTAATTGCACCTGATATTAACTAGGATAAAGGTATGCTGAACTAGAATACACTGAACTTTGTGCCAGTTGTTGTTTTACATGGAAAGTTTAACAATTAAGAGATTTTAAACATAAACTAACATTAATCACAAAACATAAAAACTGAAACTAAAAATTAGAATATCCAGCAATAAAAACTCTGTCTACCTGTGAGTATTATAGTATGCAGTTTTATCATGTTTAAACCAGCAAGCTCTTAAAAATGCTGTACCAGATTTTTACTATCTTAAAAACTATTTGCAGTGGTTCAAATTTATTCCTCACTTACCTTATGCATTCCAACTATCCTAATTATTCACCACAAAGAGTTTATAGGTGCTTTTCACAACTCTTAGAGGCCAGAGCAGAGTTTTACCATCACGATAATGCAACCAGCCTACAACTGCCATCTGACAGTTCTTCCCAATAATCTGAATGAAAGAAAAAAGAAAATGCTTCATAATTAGATGCAGACAGCACACAGTGGACTTATTTTCACCTCAAGGACTTCTTATACAATATATCTCCACTGGGGCAAGACACATTTTGCTCAAATACATGGAAGAAATTAAGTACAGGGGCCTTTAAGCTTTATATCGTTTGCTTATGTTTGGACATAATAAATCTATTAAATGAGTCATGGTTATTGACATTAGCCCACAGTGTATAGCTCTCATCACTAAATACGGTGATGCTTTTCTCTGCAGGGGCCAGGGAGGACCAAGAAACGTGACCCCCATTTTAAACACACATACCCCCCCACCCCCCTCCTCCCCCCTCCCCTCATAACAGGGCTCCATATTCTGCTAATCTGACAGCAGGTTAACATGGGTGTGACAAACATCTGACACGTGCCTGGGAGCATCAACATCAGTGCATTTCAATCAGCTCCAACCAGAATGCTGCATTAGACACCAGACCACAAAAAAATGTCAATATCTTTTGAAGTTTATCTCAATGGCAATATTCAGAAATTATAACCAGAAATATTACTCTATATTAAGTTTTAATTCTTTAATTCAATTCTACCTTGATTATTTGTTCTATATTTATTCTAATGAGTGGCCTCATATTGTGCGTGAACTCACACCCAGAACTATACGTGCACAGCAAGTTACTGCTGCACCTCCCTTCAGCAGAGAGGAGCGTCACACCGTCCAGTCTGGTGAAAATGTCGAAAAATGGCTCAAACAAAGAAAGTATGAAAAAACACGGAGAAATGGAGGCCAAAGAAAAAGTAAAAAACTGTCTAAAGTATTGGGCCATTTCAGATAAAAAAAGCAAACAACACAGTGCAATGTTTGCACTGCCAAACGAACCTCGCATATCACAACAGCACAACATCAGTGAGTCAGCACATGAACAGAACACACCTCGCATATTCTTTGAATGTTAAAGACACCACGTGACTAACATGAATTTATGGGTTGTTAACAAACTGCAGACAAGGATAAGGTTATACCTACCTGCAGTCTGTTAACAATTTGTATGTTCACGTTGACTGTCTGAATGTCTGAAAATACGTGTGTTGCCATAATATCTTGTCACCTATATATGTCAAGCTAAATTTAGTAAGATAAATATGTAAATGTTATCTTATTTATTTATCCTCACTACTTACCTTAATTACTTCCTTAAAATGCTGCCATAAGTTGAATTGACCTAGACATCTGGAATGTGTAGGAATATAATTGGATATAATATTATGTCAAACTTACAATTAGGTCCGAGCACCTACAGGGCGTAGGGCCTATTGTTTTCTCAATGATGACTACATGGGTGAAGCCCATGCACCGTTTGTTCCAATTCCTTTGCACGCAATTTCGTCCTCTCCTTCACTTCCTGTCTTGACTATAGTATCCAAGCAGGCCATGGGACTGCTGCGTATTTGATCTTGCTAACATGTTATCATCAACATTGAAGCCCATTGACTCATTTTAGCATATTTATAACTGCTAAAATGAATGGAGAATTTAGAGACAGTATAAAATTCCTTTCAAACACTACAAACAGTTTAAGACATAAACTAGTCCACCCAAAGGACAAAACCCTGAGCCATAAACAAAGTAATGTAGTCTACTCCATTCAGTGTAGTGAAGAGTGCAGTGAGCGTTACATTGGAGAAGCTAAACAGCTTCTCCATTCTCCAAGAAAATGTACCAACACCATTGCGAGAGTTCCTCTGGACCCCAGTCCGCCATACATTTCCATCTCAGTCACTAACCACTCCTTTGAAGATAATGAAGTTCAGATCTTAGCCAGAGAAAAGAAATGTTTTGAGAGGGGAGTTAAAGAAGCAATTTTTGTTATGAAAAAGATAATATTTCCTTGAACAGGAATGGGGGCCTTAGACATCAGCTGTCCCCTATCTATAACTCTATCCTCAGACTCAAAGCAAACAAAAGAAACAAAGAGAACAATAGAGCTAGCCAGGATGGAAAACACCCATTAAAAACTGAATGATTATGCTAAGTATGACTCAGGCACATTGCATACTTAGTGTAGCTCAATAGACTTAGCCTACATATAGAACATACAGAAACTGTAAACAATAGCTGTTTACAGTTTCAGTGTAGTTAGCTCCTGCCTTCAGATAGACATAAGACAGTGTCCACCAGCAATCTGACCAGAACTGAAAAAGTGGCTGGATGAGCAGCGAAACGTCTTCACTCCTACAACTTTTTGTCCAGTTGACAGATTTGACTTTTGGCTTTTACAGTGTGTTTAGACAGAAATGTCCTGAATCTCGTTGTTCTAAACATTGCTTTTTTTCAGACAGAACTTTTTAGGTCAATTAAGAATACCAAAATTATTAGCTAAATTAATTGCTAAAGGCCAGAATAAGAAACATTTTGAAAATCCTTCCACGAGCTTGTCACAAAAGTTGTAATTTTGGCCCATTCCCCCTGACAGAACTGGTGTAACTGACTTAAGTTTGTTGGCCGCCTTTGCTCGCACATATCTTTTCAGGTCTCATACATTTTCAGTGGGACTGAGATCAGGGTTTTGTGATTGCTACTCCAAAACATTGACATTGTTATCCTTAAGCCACTTTGTAACCAGTTTGGCTGTATGCTTTGGGCCCATGTCCATTTGGAAGACCCATTTGCGCCCACTTCCTGGCTTTTGAGATGTTGCTTCAGTATTTCCACATAATGTTCTTTCCTCATGATGCCATCTATTTTGTGAAGTGCAACAGTCCCTCCTTCAGCAAAACATCCCCACAGCATGATGCTGCCACCCCCTTATTTCACAGTTGGGATGGTGTTCTCAGGCTTGCAAATTTCTCCCTTTTTTCCTCCAAATGTAACAATGCTCATTATGGCCAAACGGTTCAATTTTAGTTTCATCAGACCACAGGACAAATTAAGGTCTATGTCCCCGTGTGCATTTACAAACTGCTATCTGGATTTTTTAGGTTTCTTTTGGAGTAATGACTTCTTCTGGCAGAGTGGCCTTTCAGTCCACGTCAGTACAGTACTTGTTTCATTGTGAATAATGGCACACTCTTACCAGCTTCAGTCAGCATCTTCACAAGGTCTTTTGCTTTTCTTCTTGGGTTGATATGCACATATTGGACCAAGGCACGGTCATCTCTGGGACACAGAGTGGTATAATGGCTGGACATTCCCATGATGTTTATGCTTGGGTGTAATTGTTTGAACAGATGAATGTGGCACCTTCAGGCATCTTGAAATTGGATGAGCCAGACTTGTGCAAGTCCACAATTCTCTTCCTGATATCTTGGATGATTTCTTTTTACTTTTCGACAATGTTACATAAAGAAGTGTGTTTCAGGTGTTTTCAAACTTCCACCAAACATGACTTTCTGTCTCCTCATGGCTTTATAAATGAGACCACTGACCTGTAAATTGGCCTGGCAGTGTCATCTGGGGCGACAGTGGCTCAGTGGTTAGAGTATTGGTCCCCCAACCTGAAGGTCGGAGGATCGAGTCCCGCTCGGACCAAGTTCTGTCGTTGTGTCCTTAGGCAAGACACTTCACCCACATTGCCTAGTATGAAAGTGGTGTGTGCGCGAATGATAGGTGGTGGTTGGAGGCGCCGATGGCGCGGATTGGCAGCCTCGCTTCCATCAGTCTGCCTTTTTGTGGCTACATTAGTAGCTTACCATCACCAAGTGAGGAAATGAATGAATGAATGAATGAATTAATAATGACTATAGTGTAGCGCTTTGAGAGGCTTTGAAAAAGCATTATTATCTGCTTGTCTCCATGGAGATTCATTTAATGGATAGGCGCACTATATTATATACTGGAGTCTAGACAAAGCAATAACATCTCTCTGGAGACAAGCTAGTGCCGGATCCTCCACCAGAAGTTACACTGTACACCTTTCAGTATTTTAATCAAGATATCTTCACCTCTCCAGAGAATGTAAATTGTAAAAATAGCAAAATTCATTCATTCAGTACCCCAAATGAAACTGCAGATGTTTGCTCATAGCCTGATTTTGTGTTACATTTGAGTGCACTCGCATGGTTCTGTTCTGAAGCCCTGTAAGTGAACACCAGTGCTGCTTTCACTGCCCCGAGTGCACTGCAGCTGTATTACAATGACAAATGACTCACATGGAAGAAAATGGAATATTATTTTATCATCAGCCTCTCCGACTACACCAGAACATGGACAGAATGACTGCTGAAAACTCCAAATGAACAACAATTTTCTGGGAATCAATGGTGAAATACAAGTGAATTGCTCTGGTAGTTTTGTCATTATGTTCCAAGCTGAAATCCTGATGGCTTCATGAAGACAGTTTATTATATCTATAAAGAATAAATCATATACAATTGGAAAACATTGACTTGGATTGTTTTAAAATATGGCATCATTTAGAATTTGAAAGAGGCGATAAAGACAATGCATTAGGATGTTATGATTTTGTGTTCTCATAGGCTTTGCTGTTTCAGATTTGTGAGCAACAGTTTTGCAAACATTATTTATGATGTCATACTCCCAGATGGGGGCGCAAGAGCCAGTTTTCCCTGTTGATTACATTGTACTTACATTGTCCCTGCTTAGACTGCTGCCCCCTCGACCCGGCACCGGATAAGCGGAAGAAAATGGATGGATGGTTGTATACTCTATTAAGTAAAAGTTCACGCTCAAAAATGTACTAAAAAGTGCATTTAAAGGTACAGAATGTTCCTTTCTGGAGGTGGCACATCAGCTGATTCCATGGAAATAGAAAGTTCACACCATACATTGGAACATTCTCCATGGAGATAGATAACATTTAAGTCATACTGTGGAAGATTATAGCCAAAGGGACAACATTTCCATGGAAACAAGCAAATAATCAGGCCAAATAAAAATCAGGTTTGTGGAGATGCAAGTCCACTCACAGTAAGGACCCAAGTTCTTCAGTGCAATAAAGTCCAGCAAACTTAAAAAACATGATTTTTTTAGTTTATATTTGGCTAAAAAGTTACATACCCTGACTTTAAACAAAAAAAGTACACAATTACAGTGTTTGAATTGTATTTAGTTACTTTCCACCCCTATTTAAATTATATTTTAGCGCTGCCCTGTTTAGTCTATTAAACTGTAGTAAATGTATTCACACAATTAAATTTCAAACAGACTATTTTTTTCTTTTGGCTTATCTGCGCTCCACTCCAGACATGCTTGCAGATTGCCTGAGTGCTTTGACGCCCCTGAACCTAAAGGCAGACAGTTAAATGAGGTGGACCTAATTCACTTCACTTCCCCAAATCCGCGCTGTGTAGTGGTGTTCGCAGAGACATCATCGTGCAGAGCAGATAGGCCGAGGCAGTGTCTCGTGCCTCTGGTTAGACCCCAGCTGGCCCCATTACACGCACCAAAGCCCCAATTCTATTAATTTAAAATGACAAATATAAGCCACACTGCCAGCAACAGGCCAAACTCATATGGAAACTGTCAGACGGGGGCGTTCGTTGTGCCAGACGTGGATTGGCCAAGAATTGTACATAAGTAAAAGTAATGTAGTAGAAAGTAGTGGTCCAAGAAAATACTGTTGGGAAACCACGACTGAGTACAGAGGTTGTTAGTCCTACTTTGATCACAGTAAATTGCACTTTTCAGAGCAGTATACTTTCACTCCTAGGCCTACTTGAGAAATATTTTTATAGAAGTAACAATACTCATACTTTTGTTTACACTTCCCATTGTGAGTAAGTCTAAAAGTGAGAAAAGTTTTATGTTGACAATATGAAATGATTTGAACATTTATGTTTCTTGCACTGCTCCTTCAGATATGATGTAGTTTATCGAATTTTTGTATCTGTCTTTTGAATATAGCAGTGTTGTGGAATTTCTAATAATAAAAACCTTAAAAAATTTAAAATCAACAGAGAATTTGTCTTGAATCCAATAGTCAAGACAATCGTCAAAGAGTTGTCACTAATAGTGCCGTCTCACCGCCAGCTGACAAACATACATACACTGTATTTATACCATCAAAACAATCATACCAGTTTAGTGTAATCATATAAAATATAAGTGGTTCGAGGCTGCTGGACACATCGTCACATCGGCTAACAGACAAGAAATACCCTCGTGCATAATAGATTTTATCACAAAGGTTAGGATAAAGAACTCCATAACAGCAGATTTTCTGAATTATTTAATGTTTTGTCCTTCAAATTACTTTAACTTTGAATTATAATTCAGATGTTACGTCTCAACAGTAAGATACTCTTACTTGAATACTTTTCCCAAGTACTTTTTACTCTTACTTGAATAATTTCTTTCACCACTACTTGAGTACTTATATTTGAGTAGGTTAATATTATTTTGCCACAAAAAAAGAAAAAAAAAAACATACAAAACTAAATTATATCTGAAAGATTACTGTTACTGTTACTAGCACTATAGGTTTTTATGATGTATTCCTTCGTTGTATATTTCAGAATTTTAGTGAAGGATTACTGTAATGTAATCAATAAATAAAATGATTAAATAATATTACACAAGTAGCAGTAAAAGTGTGTCGCTAGAAAAGTACTCTGAAAAGTATAAAAGTAAATGTAACTACAACCCACCTCTGCACTATACACAGAGCTACTGCTGGTAATAGAGCAACAATGGGATATATAGACAGAGAGCTCCATCTAGCGGAGAGAAAAGGAAACACAAGTTAATGGAGAAGACGTAGAGAATCAGTTATATTTTTTATTTTGATTTCAGTGTGAGTATAGGCTAATAGTCCAGTTATGGTTTAATTCTGGCACACATTTATAGTATATAAAAAAATGTATAATTTATTTCAGAAATCACTTATGCAGTTGAAACCAGTTTACATACACTATATAAAAAGACACATATGCTTTTTTTTCTCACAGTCTGACATGAAATCTTTTCCTTTTTTAGGTCAGTTAGGATTACCAGAATTATTTCTATTTGCTAATTGTCAGAATAATGAGAGAGGGATTTTTTGACAATTTTTTTTAGACAAATTCAGAAGTTTATTTTAAACTGTATGACTTGGATCTAACATTTTAGATATCCTTCCACAAGCTTCTCACAATTGTTAGCAAGAATTTTCGACCATTCATCCTGACAGAACTGGTGAAGTGCATCAGTCCCTCGTACAGCAAAACAACCCCACAGCATGATGCTGCCATGATGATGCTGCCTTTTTCTCCAAACATAACAATGCTCATTATGGCCAAACAGTTCAATTTTAGTGTTATCAGACCACAGGGCATGTCTACAAATTAAAAGTCTTTCGCCCTGTGTGTATTTGTAAACTGTAATCAGGTTTTTTTAATGTTTCTTATGGAGTAATTGCTTCTTCCTGGCAGAGTGGCCTTTCAGTCCATATCGCTAGAGTACTTGTTTCACTGTGGATAATAACACGCTCTTATAAGCTTCAGCCAGCATCTTCACAAGGTTTTTTAATTTTGTTCTTGGGTTGATCTGCACAATCCATAGGGCGTTCATCTCTGAGAGACAGAACCCATCTCCTTCTTATAATTGGTTATAATTGGTTGAACAGATGAATGTAGCACCTTCAGGCATCTGGAAATTTCACCCAAAATGGTTCACAATTCTCATCCTGACCTCTTGGGTGATTTCTTTTGACTTTCCCATGATGCTACACAAATAAGCAGTGTGTCTTAGATGTGCCTTCAAATACATCCACATGTGAGTCTCTAATTCTAATTGAAGAAAGTAATGACAAATTGTCTAAAAGATTATCTCATCTTATTATTCTGTCATTTAGGAAATATAAATAATTTTGGTAATCCTAACTGACCCAAATAGGAAAAGTTTACTCTGATTTCATGTCAGACAGTGAGAAGAAAAAGCATGTCTTTTATATATATGTATGTGTATATGTATGTGTATATGTATATGTAAACTTCTGGTTTCAACTGTAAATAATCAGTAGAATAGGCTATTCAACAACAATTCAACGAAAACCTATCATTAATCTCTTCTAAAGTTAGTCTGCCCTATAGTAGGCTGTAACAAGCTAATCCAGCAACAGGCATGCATGTGGAAAAACTGGCTAATTATGGCAGCTTTGTGATTTAAGTTTGGTGCTTTAGCATACGTTTCCCCTTTTACTATTAAAATTGTACTATTTGGAGGTTGAATACATGATGGTACAAAGGGTTTAAAATTGAACTGTCAAACCACCATGTCTGATTGAGAAGGACCTAACTTTGCCACTTCATCAGCCTGCTCAAATTTGGTAATATCCATCCATCCATCCATTTTCTTCCGCTTATCCGGGGCTGGGTCGTGGGGGCAGCAGTCTAAGCAGGGACTCCCAGACTTCCCTCACCCCGGACACGTCCTCCAGCTCCTCCGGTGGGACCCCAAGGCGCCTGGGTCTTCCCCGGGGCCTTCTCCCGGTGGGACATGCCCAGAACACCTCCCTAGGGAGGCGTCCAGGAGGCATCCTGAGCAGATGCCCGAGCCACCTCAACTGGTTCCTCTCAACGTGTAGGAACAGCGGCTCTACTCCGAGCTCCTCCCGTGTGACCGAGCTCCTCACCCTATCCCTAAGGGTGCGCCCGGCCACTCTGCGGAGGAAGCCCATTTCAGCCGCTTGTATCCGCGACCTTGTCCTTTCGGTCATTACCCAGAGCTCATGACCATAGGTGAGGGTAGGAACGTAGATTGACCGGTAAATCGAGAGCTTCGCCTTTGGGCTCAGCTCCTCCACCACCACACGTTCACTACAACGGACCGATACAGCGACCGCATCACTGCAGACGCTGCACCGATCCGCCTGTCAATCTCCCGCTCCATCCTTCCCTCACTCATGAACAAGACCCCGAGATACTTGAACTCCTCCACTTGGGGCAGAGACTCACCACCCACCCGGAGAGAGCAAACCACCTTCTTCCGGTCGAGAACCATGGCCTCGGATTTGGAGGAGCTGATTCTCATCCCAGCCGCTTCACACTCGGCTGCAAACCGCCCCAGTGCCTGCTGCAGGTCCTGGCTCGAAGAAGCCATCAGGACAACATCATCTGCAAACAGCAGAGATGAAATCCTGTGGTTGCCAAACCAGACCCCCTCTGGCCCCTGGCTGTGCCTAGAAATTCTGTCCATAAATATAATGAACAGAACCGGTGACAAAGGGCAGCCTTGGCGGACTCCAACATGCACTGGGAACAGGTCTGACTTTCCGCCGGCCATGCGAACACAGCTCCTGCTCCGGTCATACAGGGACCGGACAGCCCTTAGCAAAGGGCCCCGGACCCCATACTCCCAGAGCACCCCCCAAAGGACACCACAAGGGACACGGTCAAATGCCTTCTCCAGATCCACAAAACACATGTGGACTGGTTGGGCATACTCCCATGAACCCTCGAGGACCCGATGGAGAGTATAGAGCTGGTCCAGTGTTCCACGACCTGGACGAAAACCACACTGCTCCTCCTGAATCCGAGGTTCGACTATCGGTCGGATTCTCCTCTCCAGTACCCTGGAATAGACCTTACCAATTTGGTAATATTAAAGGTTAAAAAATAATAAGAAAATCGCCTTTTGGCAGCCCTATAGGAACAACAAAAAAAAACTGGTTAAAAATAAATAAATAAAAAGGACTATTTTCAGTATACGAATTAGCTAGCTCTCTAAGCTTGTGCTGCACAGTGAACATTCACGTGGTCCTCGGGAACTCATTCCGGGATGAGATGGTGGGGATCTGACTTGTTTGCGTTCATGTACTTTTATCTCAGAAAACTGTTTATGGTGAAACTCATTAGCTGCGTTTGCATGAGCTAACCTGTAAGATTTGTTGCTGTTAACATTCTCAAAATGAAATGTTATTTATTTACTTTAGCTAGTTAACCCTAACAGTTGCAGTCTTGTTTTTTTCTTGAGCAGAATTGTTGCTTGATTTGATGCTTGATTTGATTTGTTGATGATATGGATAACTGACAGTTAACCTCTAAATGTATTACACTTTAGTCAACTCAAATGTGTTACTTTTTAAACATTTTAAATCCATCATTTGCATCAGTTAACTGTGTTTCATCAAGTTTTGTTTCCGTGAATATCTTTTCAAATGTGAATCAAATATAGGCTATAATTACCAGTCCTTCTCCAAGTTCTACCTTTCATAATCTCCAGCTCAAAGGAAAACACACATCTATTGCATTGCATAACAATGCCATTCTTGTATTGTATTAATGAACATACTACATACTACTATACACTCCAACAGTATTGTCTGTGTCGGTCACCAGGAGGCTCCTGGTCTCTCAGGTTATCGATGTTTTACTGACTGTGTCTCTTGTCCTTTCAGGCTGTGCCATCATTCGTCCCCCCAGAGAAGGAGGCATCCGCTACAGAGGCCTGACCCAGGAGCAGGTGAGCACAGAACATAACCCGCAACCTGATCAGACATAAGCCATGTAATCCTGTAATTTCAGTAATTTACCCAATTTGCATTAGTCATGCTGGTCGTTAGCCCGACTATTAGGGATTGGACGAGATCTCGCAAGATCAAACTGCCATGAGACCATGCGCACATGTAAAAACCGCATCACTACAAACACTGCACTGATGATGGGATTGAGGAGATCCTCAAAGCATTTCTTCCACCGACCAACAACATCCCCATTTGAGGTCAGCAGCTCTCCGTCTGTGCTGTAAACAGTGTTGGTGAAGCACTGGCATCCTGAGGCACTGTACGGTTTGACCGAATTTCTCTGAAGCCGACCAATAGTCCTCTCGAATGGCCTCCTCGAAGGCAAGACAAGGCAAGTTTATTTGTATAGCACAATTCGTACACAAAGTAATTAAAAGTGCTTTACAGAATAAGAAAGATATTAAAATCACAATACAACAAAACATAAACAATCATCATAAAATTAACATTAAAAGAGAAGAGAGCAGAATTAAAACCTTTCAGTCATATGCACAGTACAGAAACGTTTTGAGCCTGGATTTAAACATTGTCCAAGTAGAGGCCTGTCTCACATGTTTAGGAAGACTGTTCCAGGTTTTAGATGCATATCTGTTCCAGGTTTTAGATGCATTGCCTCTGTGACAGCACAAGCTGCAACACGCTTGGCTCACTGGTATCTGTCAACTGCCTCAGGAGTCCCACAAGCCAACAAGGCTCCTTCAGCCTAACGCCATCCCTTACTTCCAGTGTCCAGCACCAGGTTCGGGGGTTGCTGCTGTAACAACCACCAAAGACCTTATGACCACAGCTATGAACAGCCGCATCGACGGTAGAGGGGGGATCTGAGGAGGTGTGAAGACCCTGAAGACCCTGCTCACAGCTCTACCCCTGTCTTTACCCGAGTGTCTGAGATATGCGGCCAAAGGTCAGATGACACAATAACAAAGTTGATCATCGACTTTCGGCTTAGGGTGTCCTTGTACCACGTGCACTAACAGACAGCCTTGTGCTTGAACGTGGTGTTTGTCATGGACAAACCATGACTAGCACAGAAGTCCAATAACAAAACACAGCTCGGGTTCAGATCGGGAAGGGTGTTCTTCCTGATCCCCCCTCTTGAGGTATTGTTCCCACCTGGATGTTGAAGTCCTCCAGGTCCAAGCTGAGTACTCCGCACTGCTGTTTGGTTGACACAACAATGTGGAGATACCTGTCCCCGACTCAAAGGTGCATGGCTGCATCCCTCTCATTCACTGGGGTGTGAGTTTTAGTCTAATCATTTAAATGATAAAAATTAAGTGTAATAGACAATGTGTATTGAGCATATTCTGAATAACAATTATAAGTTTTTGTATAATGATCAAAACCCATTTCAGTGTTCTAGTGTTGATATCAGCATCGCATTGTTAAACTGTGTTGTATCAGTCAATATCAAATAAAACATAAAATATAGTCTTAGTAACAAGTATCACTACTTCTCTTCCTAGTATGAATAGTCCATTAGTAACATGAGTACCTTCCTTATCTAACTTGTATGGTCTGTTCTTTCTAAATCCACAATAGGTTGCGTTCAAGTGGTGACATTCTAGGACGCTAATAGTGTAAAACTGAGATGGAAGACTGCTGAGCATTCTATGGTAGAATTTGCTGCTTAACTGTAGATTTGTTGACCTGGTTTATGGTTAATATCACTGTAACTGCTGCACACATCCACATCAAAGAAAAACTGGCTTCAAAATTCAAAGTCACCCCTGTCTGTATAACTAAACAAAAGTATTTTTGTTTTTTTTCACAATAGCTTTGGAAAGTTGTATTTTTTCAAACACAAACATGATTGTTGTCAGTTGAAAGGACTTGAAGTCATAAGATTAATATGACAAGTTTGAGAAGCCAATCCCAAGAGTTATATGGGCCCCTGCTCTCCATCTGACATTATGACATCATTAAATTCTCAAACATGAACACAACCTATTTTAAGTTTAAACTTCTAATCAGCTTGATACTAAAACATAAATCATCATTGTAACCC
Organism: Periophthalmus magnuspinnatus; assembly: GCF_009829125.3. Classification (NCBI taxonomy): domain Eukaryota; kingdom Metazoa; phylum Chordata; class Actinopteri; order Gobiiformes; family Gobiidae; genus Periophthalmus; species Periophthalmus magnuspinnatus. The sequence goes on from NC_047136.2 coordinate 17,022,206, forward strand.
TAGGCTCAGACTGCATGCGGTGCAGCTCTGGTCTGGTGGCCACCAGTATTACGAATAATTCAAAGTAATGTGAGCAGTTCAGACAGTAAGGTGGTGCTGACGGAGGTTCTGCAGCTCTCCGAATTAATTCCAAGTCTTTTTTATTGGATGCCAGAGCCGACCCCAAGCCTTTCCTTTAATAAATAAATAGTTATAGCGTGAACATGTAGTCTCGCATGTGCAACCTTCAAAAGACACAGGAGTCACAGCTGGATCAGGTGTAGTCTGAGCGTGGCGTAATAGTTGCACAGTACTTTACTCTGTGGCCTTGGCTCTGTGTTGTGTCCAGATCCGCAGTGTGCAGGTGCTGCCGGTGGACTACGAGATCGAGTACATCTGCAGAGGAAACAGGGTCATCGTGGGGCCAAAGGTCAGGAAGTGTCTACCCAATGGCACCTGGACTGACATGAGTCACAAGAGCCAGTGCTGTAAGTACCACTCAATTTCAAGGTAGCAACTATTCTTTATTGTGATAATCAACCCCAATATGAGCTTAATCTTTGCCAAATGCGGCCCACCACATCATTTTATGTGGCCCGCGAGAAGGTAAATTAAAAGGCGTGACTGCCATTTTAAAATAAGTCTATGCTGCTTTAATGTGTGCACTGACAATAAACTAATGACACTTTCCCAACAAATGGAACTGAGAAATATTTGCAAATAATGATCCCAAAATGTTCAGGAAGAGGAAACCTGTGTGTTTTTTGTGTTATGAGGCAGGCCGGTTTTGAAAGAGTACAATCTATGTCGGCATTTTGACACCAAACACAGAGCTAAGTTAAGACTTCAAGAAAAACAACAAAGTGTCCAATAATTAAAAGGCCATAATTACAGCAGAATATGTTCACAAAAGCCACAACCAAAAACACATGCATCAGTGAAACTCGCTCTATTATGGCTGAGTCTGAGTCCGATACACGCTTTTAAAAATGTCAGTTAATCAGGGGATATGCAGTTACACAGACATGTAATATCTGCAACTTGAATAAGCAATAAATACAGAAAGTTAAAAAGTAGTTACATTTATTTTACGTGACGTTTGTTTACATTTAGTGACATTTATCCTGCCGCACAGTCACATCTGGCCCTTGATGGTGAACATTTTGCTGATGTGGCCCTCAGTGAAAATGAGTTTGATGCCCCTGACCTATATGAAGGCGATCAAATGAAATAAATGTGTGCCCATTAGTGTGGACACAGAGGACTCAGGACTGTCAGAGCCCACAGCAGCTTCACTTTGACATTTTGATGGTTTATTACACAGTGAGGCCTGACCCATGTAACGTGTCTTTATCTGGAGCTCCTCATCTGTCCATGTCCAAGATGTCCTCCAAGAAGTTTGTTTTCTTATTGTTAGCTCCACATTAGTGCCTCCTTTAATGCAAGTTTTTACTTTCCATTTATATGGAATCATGCAGGTGACTTTCCACCTCCAAAAAATTACATACTGTATCTTTAAAAACTTAGACAGAACTTGGTCTCTGTCATGCTATCTGTACAGCAAGCCTCTTTGTCTCATATGAAGGAACGAGAGGACCCGCCCCTGAGTTTGTGTGCATGTGCTGAGCGCAGTACAGCGGCTCACAGAGGAACAAAGCTTTAATAATGTGTTAACCTGCCCAGCCCTTTAATAAATATAAATCAAAATGTTTACAGGCTGAATTAAAACTTGGGCTGTGTCTATGACATCCCTGTTGTGTATTTTCACCACATCATCTTTGTACATTAGAACAGCAATATTTGCTTGTTGATTGAATTATCTTGTGTTACATTTGTAATATGTAGATACAAGCTGCTTCAGAAAATAAAATAGGATAAATACTTCTTTTTAATAGAACAACCGAGTTGTGTCTCCATCCTCCTCTGCGAGGCTCTGGGTCCAGCGGCAGAGCTCTGCTTCATGAGCAAATGATGTCACCCAAACATTACTCATGTTTTGTTAATAAATATATTCTAACTCTTTCTTGAATCGTACTCTTAATCATATGGCTGATCTCAGCAATTCACAAAAAGACATTAAGTAATCCCAAGTTTGTGGCGTTGGGAGATGTGGCTAAAGCTAGATCAGGTAGGCCCGGGGAGAAATTTATATCTGTTTTTTGTTGCCTTGTTTTTGCCTGCATCTGCATTCTCTCTTGTCCAATCATTTCACTGTGGTGCTTGGCTCCTCCTTAAAGAGAGTATTATGCAAAATCTGTTTGTTTTTTTTTGGTTTTTTTACCATGTTATAATGTTCCCTCATCAAAAACATGCTGGAAGAAGTTTTATATATGCCCTATTCAATATACAAAAGCATGATATAAAACAATACACTACAACTTGACAAACCTGCTGCGATGTGCAGTAGTTTCATTAGCAGAATGCTCAAGGATTGTCATGTGATAGCACTTAGAAGAGGTAGCCTCCAATAGGCTGGTTACAATAGGTAATGGCCTATAATTATCATGTGGAATAGGAAATGACAACAATTATTTCATTATTATAATAATTTATTATTATTATAATTATTTTACCAGGGTTTCTAGAGGATTTATCTACTGAATCAAAAATCTTAACTAAATCAATAAACAGTGCTGCACAATCTTGTTAGTCATCAAGCAAACTTTACGCTGATTCGTTTGGCTGCATATTTACGCACACACGCTCCACACTGGATATATTTACTACACCACATTTATTTGGCAATTACACTTTTACTGGGACCGAGCATGATTTTGGAGGCGTTTGGTCCATATTGTCTGTTCGGCTGCAGCTTTACGTGGACACAGCAGACTGTGACTGGATGTGGATTCATTGTTAAGCATTTTGACTTTGAGAATAGCGGCTATGTTACACATGCTATCTTTCAGTTTATACTCCCAGTTAAGTGCCTGGAATGATAAATAAGGTGTCTTATAGGGCCTTGCTAGCTAAATACATTTAGCTTTGTCTGGTGTCTCTAGCTTCATGCTGCTCTCTTTGACACACATTTTTGCTGTTGCCCCATAGTAATGAAGCCCCAGTCCAGCATAGAGCGGCTGATGGAATCTGGTCTGGACTTTGTGGATAAGTTTATTGGTCTCAGAGACTTGGTAAAAACACAGAATGCCTGCTTTGTGATCCAGGAACAATCCCACTCTGCAGGACTCACAGGGCGACAGGGCTCTTCTCCCTCCTTTGTGTCTGTAGACATAGCCCTCTATGGTGGAACAGTCAAGCACCCAAGACTTGTCATTATTCCCAAAGCTACTGTTGAGTGTTGCTCTCTTGATATCATTGTACGCCACACCAACAGAGACCCCTAGTCCACTCCATTGCACCTCCCAGTAGCAGCAATCAGGAAGAGGATCAGTGGTGAGAACTTGAGCTTTGTCCTGGAATCGGTCCAGATAATGTGAGTATGACTGTGCCTTTTTTACTGAAGTGACTTTTGTCCTGCTTTCAGACAGTGTCAAGTGCTCATTGGCTGTGTTTGGATCTAACACAAGTTGAACTGAATATTTTGAGAATTCAGCGTTTGTTTCTGGATGCCTTCTAGGGAGGTGTCCAGGAAACATCGGGAGCATATGCCCAAGCCGCCTCGACTGGCTCCTCTCCAGTTCATCCTGTGTGACTGAACTCTTCACCCTCTCTCTAAGGGACACCTCCCTGGGAAGGTGTTCTGGGCATGTCCCATCAGGAGGAGGCGTCCAGGAAGGACACACCAACGGACCTATGCCTCTCGTCTGTCCTGAGAATGACTCGGGATCCTCCCCAAAAGAGTTAGAGGAAGTGTGTGTTGAAAGGGAAGTCACAGGACTCATTATTTTGGTCAAACGTGTGAATACTTTAGTGCACGTGTCTTTAAGCATATGTATTTCTTGTGACAGAACTTTTGTTACATTTGGAAAGTCACGTAAACTTGGTAGACTGATTCCGCCAGACAACTCACCACATTGAGGAGGGATGGGACATTTCTCCAGAAACTGTGTGTAGCTGAAAGAATGCAAGAGCTTCTCCAGATTAGTGCTTTCTAGCCTCTTCTTCAGGAGATCTTTCTCCCTCTCTTTCATCTTTAATAATTTCTGGATCTTATGGTTTACAGAGCTTTGTTCTTGTCTTATTTTGTTTATCAAATCTGTACTACTGCGATTAATGATTGTAATCATTTCAGAAGTCATTTTCTCATTTTTAATCACAAGTTGATTAGCCGACCTGTTCGTGTCTTGTAGCTTTTGTTGGAGCAGAACTATGTCCTTCTTGATCCCCTGAATACCATAGAGTGTTTTCTGTTGCTCAGCCTCCATCTGCTTTCTCCTCTGTGTCATCTCTTCCTCTGCTGACACTATGTCATGGCCATTATGTTTATCCACGAGGCAGAGGTAACAGATGCACTGCTGCTCTGTCCGGCAGAATATCTTCTTTTCCTCATTGTGCTGAAAACACACGTTATCCTTTTGGCTCTGAGATGAGTCTGTGAGCTTGTGCTTCTTTGGCAATTCATCACAGAAAGGTTCTTCAAGAGGTCTGGAAGCTCTTCGTTTTGTTATAGTGCACATGCCACTGGCCTCATCCTGAGTCTTCTTTAGCTCTTCCACTAAATCTGCCAGCATAGTGGTCCTCTTCAGGGTAGGTCTGCGAGCGAATGTATCCCGACATGTTGGACAGCTTACAGACGTCTGTTTAGTTCTCATAGTCTCATAGTCCCAGTGTTGCTTAATACAGCTGAGGCAGTAGCTGTGTCCACAAGGAATGGTCACTGGCTCCTTCAGTGGTTCTGAACATATTGAACAGGAACATTTGTCTGGATCCATCCACACGTCTTGTCTCTACATGTCACTGACTGACACAAAGTCTTTGGGTATGGGTATTTTCAAGAGCATGTAAGGTGTGGTTTTGAAAACAGACAGGCCCATCCTACTAGCTCTGACTCTGACCAGGCAGATCAGCAGACTAATGAGCTAATGAGAGGAGTGACCAGGAGGACTGCTTAGTTTTTTGGGTATGAGACTGGCAAATTCATTCAGATTCATTCAGAAGTTAGTTAATAAATTGTTTGATAATGCAATTTAATGCAATTAAAAAATCTGGTGATAAACATTTACACCCACGCCTGCACCCATTTTAATGATTTAAATTTGTAAATAAACATAAATGAAAAAAATTAAAATGAGAAGTGCCCAAAGAACATGAGAATATGGACAGAACTGTAGCCAAACAAAGGCTTAAATCATATATATTTTAGCTCATTACCAAGATACACTGCCTGGCCAAAAAAAAGTCACCACCTGGTTTTAACAAAGCAAATAGGTTGGGGTTGCTGCAGTTGGTCAGGTCTAGGTTCATCAACAGTCTGTGCTCAAAGAATGAGGTCAGCTGACACCTGAATATACTGAATCACCAGGTTATTCCATCAATGTATTTTCTCTTCCCTGATGGCACAGGCATATTCCAAGATGACAATACCAGGATTCATGGGGCTCAAATTTTGAAAGAGTGGTTCAGGAGCATGAGCCATCATTTTCACACATGGATTGTCCACCACAGAGTCCAGACCTTAATCCCATTGAGAATCTTTTGGATGTGCAGGAGAAGGCTTTGTGCAGCGGTCAGACTCGACCATCATCAATGCAAGATCTTGGTGAAAAATTAATGCAACACTGGATGGAAATAAATCTTGTGACAGTGCAGAAGCGAAATCGAAACAATGCGACAGCGAATAAGTGCCGTAATCAAAGCTAAAGACAGAACAAGGAAATATTAGGGTGTGTGACCTTTTTTTTTTTTGGTGGCGACTTTTTTTTGGCCAGGCAGTGTATTTTGACTGTATGTTATCAATATTGAATGACCCTTAGTTGAGCAGAGTGTTCAGAGGGAAATGTCTCAGGCATCTGACATGCAGTAAGATAAGACCAGTATTTGTCCCACAATGGAGAAAGCCCTGTGTTGAAATGCACAAGAGTACAAGCGGAGCAGGACAATTAAAGAAAAATAACTGCTAAAATAGGCTTGAATCTAAACATTTTAAGATTAAGCGAATAGTTAAGATGCAAAAGGTGTAAAAATAATAAAATACAACACACTACGCACAAGAGTAAAACGCTAAGGCTATAAAAGTATGATGTACAATACGTGGCTATGTTTATGTCCAAGCAGGCCTACATCTGAATATGTTCTTGTCAAGATTTGGGTTTTTGTGTGTGTGTTCTGTGCTGTCTTCCCCCTTCCTTCTGTGTCTGTGCCTGGAGCTGGGCAGAGACTCTGGCACCACCTCCGCACACCTGCTTATGATCAAGCAATCAGGCTCCACTTACGAGGGTAAAAGGACTGAGGACCCGACACTATGTGCCAGATCGTCTTGTCATCTCACAGTATTTCCACGGGTTGTCTTTCATGTCATATTCCAGTTTATTCGTCCGTGTATCCACCGTGATCCCACTCCTTGGAGCCACTCTGCACCTCTGTCTCCGACCCAGCTCTCCATGTGCAGTGCGAACACCCCAGCCTCTGACCCTGCGACCCAGGACCTGTTCCAAGACTACTGCCTATGACACCGCTCTGTCAGTCTTTACAACTGTTGGGACTGTCAAATGAGTTAGTGCACCTGTGGCTAATTGGTGCCACCTTAAACATACATGAACCGAAACAAAACACAAGTCCTTGAACTTTTTTTTGATGTAGTAGCAACTTTTTAATAGAATTGTAGAAAACTTTAAAAGGGCTGAAGGTAAGCCTAATCTCATTCACTGTACAGGTTTTAGATTGGTGTTAGCATTAGACACAATCGTCTTACTTTAGATTGTGAACTTCATCCAGAACCTCACCCAATAGTACTTTTGTCTGTTAGAGGCTTTTTCATTTGTAGAGGTATGTTTTAAAGGACCTGCATCTAATTTTCTGCCATGCATATGTATTACGCATTGTAAAAACAGCAAAATGAGAAAAAAAAATGCATCTGAACCAGGGCACAAGTGGGAGGAGGTTGATTAGAACCATGTTGGAAAAACTGCATTACACTGTCCAAGTGAGGTCAAAACAGGTACAGGCCCTGTAGGAGGCATCCTGAGCAGGACACTGGCAGACTACGTCAAACTTGCAGTGGAAAATCCAGATGCCGTAGCTGCCTGCATTCCTTCTTAATTACATAATAACAATAATGAAACAATTACAGTTTGATTAAATATAATTATAATTCATTCTTAATAATAATGTGTATGGTATCTATATACTTTAACCCAAGTTAATTAAAGACATTTCTTTATTTAAAGTACAACAAACACAGTTGAGAATCAAAATATAAATACACAGTAGGTTAGGCAGAATACAAGTCAACATTTAAATTAAGAGAGTTAGACAGTAGTTCAGGGGCAACAAGTAAAGTCTTTGTAAACATGCTATACAAATTGTTATAATAGTAGTTTTCAGCTACCCCTCACTTCTTTGAAACACATCTTTGCTGTCACACTAAAGAAGTAAAGCCCAACCCCAGCGTAGAGTGGCTGAGTGAATCTGGTCTTGACTTTGTGGATGAGTTTATTGGTCTCAGAGACTTGGTAAAAACGCAGAATGCCTGCTTTGTGATCCAAGAACACTCCCACTCTGTTGGTTTCACAGGGCAACAGATACTTGCATTTCCCATTGTGTTTGAAGACATAATTTCTCTTATTCTGGCACTCAAGCACCCAACAATTGTCATTGCTTCCAAATGCACTCTTAGGTCCTTCTCTTTTAATGTCTTTATAGGCCACTCCAACATAGAAAGAGAGTCCTGTCCACTCCACCTCCCAGTAACAGCGAGGGGGAAGTGGGTTCATGCTCAACACTTGTGCTTTGTCCATAAACCTGTCTGGATGTGGAGGATAATGCTGCTCCTCTTTCATGCTACTCACTTTAGTGTTTTTTTCAGACAATACAAGGGTTTTATTGGCAGTGTTTGGATTCAAAGTCAGCTGAAAGGAGTAATGTAAAAACTCCTCATTGGATTGAGGATTTGGGGGTAGGAGAACATCTACTTCAGTTACTGCTTGTACCAGCTTTTTAAAATCCTTAATACAAGTGCGATTCAGCTCTGACACAGCCATTGACACCTGCTCAAAGTACATTAGAGGACTTGGACGATCTGGAATTACAGGGATGTTAGGTGGGTTATGGTGTGTCCATTTTGCTGAAACAGATGAACACCTCTGGAGAAACTCTGTGTAACTTTTAATGGTTGCGACTTCCTTCAGTTCAGCGTTTCTCTCTCTCTCCACAGCAAGCTCCTCTTGCAGCTTCTTTAGCAGACCCTGGACTCGACTGACCTCTAATTGTTGTTGTTTTTTTATCTTCTCAGTCAAATTCCTACTCTTTTGTTCAATGAGCTTTCGAAGTTTATTTTCAGTCTCACTCACTACTTTATCAGCTGATTGATTGATGGCCCGTAGTTCCTGGTTGAGCAGGTCTATGTTTTTCTCGAGTGCCCGAACTCTCTGCTGGGCTGTGTGTTGCTTTGTCTGCAGCTCTGTCTGCCTCTTTGTTATATCTGCCGGTACAGTGTTATGGCCTGTGTGTTCGTCCAGTTGGCAGAGGTTACAAATGCACTTCTGGCACGTCTGGCAAAATACACTTTCCACTTGATTGTGCTGAGAGCATATATTTTCTTGGAGATTCTCAATGGGCTCCATGAGCTTGTGCCTCTTGAGTGCAGGTACACCATAATGAGGCTGCAGGTGCTCTTCACAATAAGACACCAGACACTGCAGACAGGATTTGGAAGCACGTCGTTTCCTCTCAGTGCACATGTCACAAGCTACACCTTGGACTTCTGTGTCAACCTGGTGTACTACAGCAATCTTTTTATGCTGTTCCACTAAACTTGCCAGAGTGATGTTCTTCACCAGCCTTGGTTTGGAGAATTTAGATTTGCATGTTGGACAGCTATAAAGTTTTTCTTCTCTTGACTCTTGGTCCCAGTGTTTGCTCATGCAGCTCATGCAAAAGCTGTGTCCACAGAGAATGTCCACTGGCTCCTTCAGTAATCCTGAGCAGATGAAACAGGACAGTTCCTCCAGATCTGTCAGTGATCCTTGTTGGGCCATCTCTCCTCTGTGCCAGAGAATGGTGCTGAGTCATTGCGTGTGGATGCTTTTATTGCTGCTGGGAGGGTGTGGTTCTCATGGAAGAACTCGTTTGGGGAGTTCAGTAGTTTCCGTAGTCCCATTTGGCTGCTCTTGTGGCTTACTGGCTGGCACACACTCCATTTTAAACATAATATTTTGTCTTAATATCACAATGTCATAATATTTTTGTCTTATTTTTTATTTGATATATTTACTCTTAAATTGTTATTTTATTTGACAAAATGTACTAAAATGACCTATCCAGAAGTTTGTATCATGCAAGAGTAATTCCAGTGGCATGAAATGCTTTAAAAACTTAATTGAAACTCAGCCTATCTTTCAGGTTTTTCTGGTGAGGCAATCTCCACTTTTTCATTTACAGAAAATGGCAACCGTAAAATGAAATTGAAACTTAAGGAGAATAAACAGTCAACTGCATCATTTGGAGAGAATACTGAATACTGAGAATATGTCATTACACACATTTTATGTGAATCTGCATTGATGAACAGGATTTTCCTTCATGTTAGAGATCAGAGCAGGGGCACATACAGACGGGATGAGAAGGCTTCAAAATGATATGACAAAATAAATTATAATATTTGAGATAACAATATAATATGCGATATAACTGACATGAAATTTAATATATCACAAAAGCAACATTTAGACAAACTGTATGGGTTTTGATGTAGGGAAATATGGGTGCAGCAGTTTATTTTTCTGACTTAATTTTCTCAAGGTTATTAGTTTAGTTTGAATAAACAAAACATGTTGTTTTATTTCTTTAGGTCCATCTTTTAAGGTTTCTATATTACTACATTAGTTTAAACATACACTGTATAACCACATGACATCACACAGTGAAGTGTTATCTGTGAATGTGTAAATAAAACAAAACGCAACTCTGGGTATATTTTTGATGAGGAACCAACTTTTTTCCCCCCCCAGATATTTCTGTCTTAAGTCAAGGAAGCAAATCAAAATACACAAAAGTCTGAAAAAGGAATAGGCAGAAGCCTAAGCTTATGGCACCTACCCCATTTATACTAAATTGTCGTAACGGTGGGTGTAGCGGACCAAAGAGTGCAGACTCGGGGCAGATTTACGGTGTTTATTTTACAGATTGTGAAATAATTAACAAAAGTTCATTAACACAGCAAGGAATTGGGAGCGGGGTGTGAGCCAGAGTCCGGGACGAGACAAGGAGGTGAAGACAAAGGGTGGACTGTACCGGAGCTGGGGTGCGGAGGCAGGAGCAGGAACGAGCGGGAGCAGGAATGTAGACATGCGGACACTCTGGCCACAAACAGGATGATACATACGCAGGAATGCAGGAACGAAGGAACGACGGCACAACGACGATCTCGCGCCGAGTGTCTGGTCCCAGCTCCTCTTATGCTCCGCAGCAGGTGGAGGTAATTGCGCTGATGAGTTGCAGGTGCGCGCAGGAGGAGCCAGGAGCTCAGCCCAGCTCCAGCAGGTGAGGGAGGGAAGGAGCAGGACAGGAGGTAAAACAGGGAACAGACGGCTGCTGCATTCACCATGTACACAGTAAAGAAAAGGAAAAAAGAATTCAGTATTTAGTATCACTGTATGAATTCATAATTTTCTTTTAATACAAACTTTTGAAACGGCTCAAAGTTGTACAATATTTGATATCTTCATGTAACCTATTCCACACATTTACTCCAGTAGCTGAAATACAGTGCTGTTTTATATTTGTTCTAACCCTTGGTTTTTAAATACCTCATGCCCTCGAAGATTATAAGCACGATCGATTTTTAAACAGATCTTGAATGTGAAATGGTAATTGGTTATTCTTAATTTTATACATAAATAGTCCATCCATCCATTTTCTTCCGCTTATCCGGGGCCGGGTCATGGGGGCAGCAGTCTAAGCAGGGACTCCCAAACTTCCCTCACCCCAGACACGTCCTCCAGCTCCTCTGGTGGGATCCCAAGGTGTTCCCAGGCCAGCCGAGAGACATAGTCCCTCCAGCGTGTCCTGGGTCTTCCCCGGGGCCTCCTCCCGGTGGGACATGGCCAGAACACCTCCTTAGGGAAGCGTCCAGGAGGCATCCTGAGCAGATGCCCAAGCCACCTCAGCTGGCTCCTCTCAACGTGTAGGAGCAGCGGCTCTACTCCGAGCTCCTCCCGTGTGACTGAGCTCCTCACCCTATCCCTAAGGGTCCGCCCAGCCACTCTGCAGAGGAAACCCATTTCGGCCGCTTGTATCCGCGACCTTGTCCTTTCGGTCATTACCCAGAGCTCATGACCATAGGTGAGGGTAGGAACGTAGATTGACTTGTAAATCGAGAGCTTCGCCTTCCGGCTCAGCTCCTTCTTCACTACAACGGACTGATACAACGACCGCATCACTGCAGACGCTGCACCGATCCGCCTGTCAATCTCCCGCTCCATCCTTCCCTCACTCGTGAACAAGACCCCCAGATACTTGAACTCCTCCACTTGGGGCAGAGACTCACCACCCACCCGGAGAGAGCAAACCACCTTTTTCCGGTCGAGAACCATGGCCTCGGATTTGGAGGAGCTGATTCTCATCCCAGCCGCTTCACACTCGGCTGCAAACCGCCCCAGTGCCTGTTGCAGGTCCTGGCTCGAAGAAGCCATCAGGACAACATCATCTGCAAACAGCAGAGATGAAATCCTGTGGTTCCCAAACCAGACCCCCTCCGGCCCCTGGCTGTGCCTAGAAATTCTGTCCATAAATATAATGAACAGAACCGGTGACCCGGACCCCATACTCCCAGAGCACCCCCCATAGGACACCACGTGGGACACGGTCGAATGCCTTCTCCAGATCCACAAAACACATGTGGACTGGTTGGGCATACTCCCATGAGCCCTCGAGGACCCGATGGAGAGTATAGAGCTGGTCCAGTGTTCCACGACCAGGACGAAAACCACACTGCTCCTCCTGAATCCGAGGTTCGACTATCGGTTGGATTCTCCTCTCCAGTACCCTGGAATAGACCTTACCGGGAAGGCTGAGGAGTGTGATTCCCCTGTAATTGGAACACACCCTCCGGTCCCCCTTCTTATACAGAGGGACCACCACTCCGGTCTGCCATTCCACAGGTACTGTCCCCGACTGCCACGCGATGTTGCAGAGACGTGTCAGCCAAGACAGCCCCACAACATCCAGAGACTTGAGGTACTCAGGACGGATCTCGTCCACCCCCGGAGCCTTGCCACCGAGGAGCTTGCCAACCACCTCAGTGACTTCAGCCAGGGTGATGGACGAGTCCGCCTCTGGGTCCCCAGTTTCTGCTTCCTCCTCGGAAGACGTGACAGTGGGATTGAGGAGATACTCAAAGTATTCCTTCCACCGCCCGACAACATCCCCAGTCGAGGTCAGCAGCTATCCACCCGCACTGTAAACAGTGTTGGTGAAGCACTGCTTCCCCCTCCTGAGGCGTCGGACGGTTTGCCAGAATCTCTTTGAGGCCGTCCGATAGGCCTCCTCCATGGCCTCCCCGAACTCCTCCCAACCCTGAGTTTTTGCCTCTGTGACTGCCCGAGCCGCGGCACGCTTGGCCCGCCGGCACTCATCAGCTGCCTCAGAAGTCCCACGAGCCAACAAGGCTCGATAGGACTCCTTCTTCAGCTTGATGGCATCCCTTACTTCCGGTGTCCACCACCGAGTTCGGGGATTGCCGCCGCGACAAGCACCACAGACGTTACGACCACAGCTACGAGCAGCCGCATCGACAATAGAGGTGGAGAACATGGCCCACTCGGAGTCCATGTCTCCAACCTCCCCCGGGATCAAGGAGAAGCTCTCCCGGAGGTGGGAGTTGAAGACCCCCCTGACAGAGGGCTCCGTCAGACGTTCTCAGCAGACCCTCACAATGCGCTTCGGCCTGCCAGGTCTGTCCGGTTTCCTCCTCCGCCAGCGGATCCAACTCACCACCAGGTGGTGATCAGTTGACAGCTCAGCCCCTCTCTTCACCCGAGTGTCCAAGACACACGGTCGGAGGTCAGATGACACGACAACAAAGTCGATCATCGACCTCCGACCTAGAGTGTCCTGGTGCCATGTGCACTGATGGACACCCTTGTGCTCGAACATGGTGTTTGTTATGGACAAACTGTGACTAGCACAGAAGTCCAATAACAAAACACCGCTCGGGTTCAGATCGGGGAGGCCGTTCCTCCCAATCACGCCCCTCCAAGTGTCACTGTCGTTACCCACATGGGCGTTGAAGTCCCCCAGGAGAACAGTGGAGTCCCCGGTTGGTGCACTGTCTAGTACCCCTCCCAGGGACTCCAAGAAGGCCGGGTACTCTGCACTGCTGCTTGGCCCGTAGGCCGACACAACAGTGAGAGACCTGTCCCCGACCCGAAGGCGACCCTCTCGTTCACCGGAGTGAACCCCAACACGCAGCGGCTGAGCTGTGGGGCAATGAGCAAGCCCACACCAGCTCGCCGCCGCTCCCCGCGGGTAACACCAGAGAAATGGAGAGTCCAACCCCTCTCAAGAAGTTGGGTTCCAGAGCCCAAGCTGTGCGTGGAGGTGAGGCCGACTATATCTAGCCGGTAACGCTCAACCTCCCGCACAAGCTCAGGCTCCTTCCCCCCCAGCGAGGTGACATTCCATGTCCCCAGAGCTAGTCTCCATGTCCAGAGATCCGGTCGTCGAGGTCCCCGCCTTCGACTGCCGCCCGGATCTCTCTGCACCCGCCCCACATGGCTCCTCCCGCAGGTGGTGGGTCCACGGGAGGACGGCCCCACGTCGTTCCTTCTGGCTGGGCCCGACCGGGCCCCGTGGGGAAAGGCCCGGCCACCAGGCGATCGCTACCGAGCACCCACCCCAGGCCTGGCTCCAGGGTGGGGCCCCGGTAACGCCAGTCTGGGCGACGTAACTGGCCTTGTTCTTTGTCTCTTCATCTAGGGCTTCTGAACAGCTCTTAGTCAGACCCATCTCCCAGGACCTGTTTGCCATGGGTGACCCTACCAGGGGCATGAAGCCCCCGACAACATAGCTCCCAGGATCATTCGGGTGCTCAAACCCCTCCACCACGTTAAGGTGGTGGTTCGGGGAGGGGCCTTCTTTTACTATCTTACTTTTCAAATTTTTATCAACATATAAAGCTACACCACCACCTTTTTGAGAAGTTCTACTTATGGAGAACATGTTATATCCTTCAATGTGAAACTGGGAACACTGATTCTATAATAGCTATGCCCCTGAAAGATAAGCAGATAATTGTTTTTTTGTTTGTTTCAAGTGTAGATTTTTTTAGGCTTCTACAGTTGAAATGTATGACAGATAATGAATCTTTTGTACTTATTTGAGACTCAAATTGGTCCTCTGTGTCGTAGTTCGAATAATCTGTATCCATTCTTACTTGATGTAGTTGGATTAAGTCCATCTGGATGCATAATAATCCAAATCCTTGTCATTGTACCATCTTCCTCTCATTTTAATTTGTCGATTTCTAAGTTATATCATTTGTATTGTTCGAGCTCTTTGATCCTTATGACAATCCCCCGGGCCTGTTCGGGAGCTCCATTTAGTTTGATCATAATTTTGCAGTTTCTTGTCCAGGTGTCTTGAATCTTCTTTTCTTTCTTTAACATTCTTGCTTGTCTTACCATTTCAGCATTTCTGTTGGTAAGGTCTTTATTCACATAAACACCTGAACCTTCCAATTTTCTGGCATTCCTCAGCACCTCCATTTTGTTCTTTTGATTGGCAAAGTGAATGATAATATTAGGCTTTTTATCGTTTCTCTGGGGGAGTGTGTGACATGCCCCAGTGTTCTTACAGTCTATTGGGATATCCTTACTTTCGAAGAACTTGAAGACTTGGTGTTCAAGAGGAGACAAACCAGGACTTTGGATAGGAGTTAGCAGGTGACCTTGTCCTTTGTCCTTTGGAGCGCTGGATTTCAAGACCTGAAATCAGGAGATCCTCCATTCTTGAATATTGTTCCAAATCCTCTATTCGTCGTTCTAAATGTTCGATTTTTTTGTCCTTTTCTTTTATCGGTGCCTTCAATTGTTTAATTTCATCTGTTATTTCCTTCAAGGTTGTTTGTTGTTTTGCCACTTTGGTTATTTCCTGGGACATAAAATCCAAAGATTTCTTTGTCTTCAACATCCTCTGCCAGTTTGTTGTTGGACATTATTAATTTGAATATTTGTTTTGGAGGCAGGCTTGGTTTGAGGCCTGCTCTCTGGTAGTTGATCCACTGGTTAAGTCCCAAAATATGTCACAGCAAGTTCGAAATATTTGCACATTATATGTTCTTATATCTTCAAAACATTGTCCAGTCCTTTAGATGTAATGGATGCTGACCTGTTAATTAGGTATTGGTTGGATTGTGGAGCTGTTTTTCCAGCAGCCCAGCAGCAGCACCATGTCTATAACAAAGATCAGATAACAGCACAATATTTGCCCCTTTAGTATAAATTATTAAATTGTTACTAGAATTTCTGTCCACTTAATATTTTTGTAGGCTATAGAAAAGTTTATTATACAATATGATGTGGCCCAGTCGAAGCACACAAACACACAAAAACTGAATAGATTTGTAGATTGTATCTTATGATCCTCTCCTGTCCCTAGTGCTGCTGTGTCCCCGCATGTGGACCTCTCTGGAGAATGGTCGGGTGATGTCGTGGCCCCCGGGTCCACCAGTGGAGGGCGCCACACTGCAATACAGCTGCCTGCCGGGCTTCATCCTCGTGGGACGTAACTCCACACAGTGCAACAAGATGGGCAAGTGGGACAGCCCTAAGCCTGTGTGCCACTGTAAGACCCTCTGATCACTCTAACACTACTCATCATCTTTAATCAGCTCATTTACTTTGCTAAATTATTTCTCTTGTCCATTTTTGTAGATGATCGTCACTACAGAGGTAAGTCTGTAATTATGTCTTTATTACTACAAGTTATTATGTCTTATGTATACCAATAATACATAAAAAAAAAGTATACAAAATTGATTTTAAATCATCCTATATTGTTGTACCCTCATCAAAAACATACCTGGAGCTGTCCAACCCATTAATCTAAAGTCATCTTCTCTGAGCACTAAACAGTGCTCCAGTTTGCATATTGACTGTTTAGTTGTGTCATAGATTAGTTTTTAAGCCCATGAACCATCAGCACATTTACGTTCTGCTGTGAAACTGTATTCACAAAAAACACATGTGTATATATATATCTATGTATGTATGTATATATGTATATATGTATATGTGTATATATATATATATATATATATATATATATATGTATATGTATATATATATATATATATGTAGTAACATTTTTGTATTATGATATTGCAGTAATAGCTTTAAGATGTGCAATAGTCCAAAAGATTCAAAAAAGAAAATATATTTCACAGATGGCTGGTGGATATAATCTGTTAACTCTGCTAGTCTTCAGAAAGTTTTTTATCTTTTCTTCTATTGATAATAGTTTCAAACTTTAAACAATCTTGATAATTCACTTCCCCACCAGCCATATGTTTTATTCCTTTCATTCTGAGGTGGTTGTAGTACTCCCTTGTCCCTCTGGAGAGCACTGTGTTGCTGCTCTCAGTACTAGGACTCTGCCCGATCAATGGGCATGAAGATGTTTCTGGCATTCACAAACCTTTTTTTTTACTGAAAATGTTCTTCTGGAAGAATAAATCCTATGAACAGTCTTGAGTACTCGTAAGAACAAATATTCTGCTGTTTTTCCATATTATTACTCTGATAATGCAAGCAAAAAATCTAAGCATGTACCCAGTTACAAACTTCATGTGGGTCTGTATTGACCACATTGACTTGTGTGTGTGTGCGTGTGCGCTTGTGTGTGTGCGCTTGTGTGTGTCTGTGTATGTATGTATGTGTATTAACCACAAACAACATAGCAAGTATATTATATTTGTCACTAAGGTGTGGGGATTTTTTCTTGCTTCACCTCATATTTGACGGTCAAAGTAGGTGAGAGAGTGTCCACCTCTGCTCCTGTTACCTTCGGCCTGCCCCAAGGGTTAGGGCTACTGCCTCTTTTATTTTCTTTATACCTGCTCCCCCTGGGTTTAATTCTAGAAAAACTCCAGATTAAGTGCCACCTCTATGCTGACGACACCCAGCTTTATCTCCCTGTCTCCCCAAACAATGGCTCTTCCCTTGCCCCTCTCTATGTCTGTCTTGCAAAAATAAAAAATAATCGTAGCCCAACTCCACTACCTGTTAAATACAGAATTGACTGCTCACAAGCTGTCACCTTTAGATTTTATATTTATGTATTCAGCTGGTGGTGGTGAATATAAATTGTTTTCAATTTTTTTCTATTAATAATGAATTAAAACTTTAAGCAATCTTGATAATTCACATCAGCTACGTTCATCCATATTTTGTTTTGCTTTCCTTCTGAGGTGGTTGTAGTACTCCCTTATCCCACTGGAGGGCACTGTGTCACTGCCATCAGTACCAGGGCCCTGCTTGAGAACATTAAGACATATGAGGGGCCACAGTGGAGACTGAATCTTGTAGAAATGGTGGACGGTGTCAGATGTGTGGGCCCTGGCTCCTGTAATAATGAATGGTACATCTCACACACACACATACAGGTACACAGGCAGATAAGAGGAGGGGACAGGAGCAGAGATACAGAGAGGAGAGGACAAACACAATGGACATGGACAGATAGGGAGGAGGAGGTGTGGAAGACAGAGCATCCCTAGATAGAGACAGGACAGCCACAAATATATAGGATGTATCTGTGTAGGGAGAGGAATCCTACAAGGACTTCAAGAGACATTTTGATTCACAGTACATACCATAGCACTGAGACAGTATAGATAGTGTTTTTTTTTCCTAGATTATTTTGTTCCTGTTAATTTCCAATCATTTTAAAATAACTGCCTTTCTTCCGTTATGAGCCCTTTTTTCTGTCTCATATACCCGGAGTTGTAGAGTTGAATAATCCTGCATAAGTGGCGGTCTCCTCCTCCAGAGCTTAAAATGTCTTCTTCTCCTGTCTGCATGTTACAATTCATAAAGCTCATTTGTTTTTTCAGAAACTTTCAGTGACTTCTTAATTTTTTTGTAAAATTTATACAGCTACAAGTTTTTTCTTATAACTTGATTCAAAGTACAGTTTTATATTAAAATAGTTCCATAAGTAAATACAAAGGCTAAAGTCGACAATAATGAATAATGCTATTGCTAATAATGATATACCTAGAGTAGTGTATTGTTTGTCTAGGACATCCTGTGTGCATTTTTTAACTACATACATATTGCACACATATGAGGCTTTATACTGTCAAAATGATTCTCCACCTGTCATTTGCTCTTGTGTCTGTCCCACGTATGTGCTGTCTACTTGTTATTGCCATATTGAATTCACCCTTTCAGCATTCTCCATTCCCTTTTGTAGCCAACAGAGGCAGTATGCATTTAATCCAAGCGATATTATGTAAAAGTATGCCCTTAAACCACCAAAGAGATATTTATTATTATTATTTGACATTTTCAAGCACAGAAACACTTAACCCCACGCTGTCTGCCTCAGGGCAGCTGTGGCTGCAATTGCAGCTTACCACCACTGAGTGTGACTGAGTAATGCACTGTACAGTACACTGAGTGTCTCGAAAGGCTCTATATAAATCCTAGGGATATAATGATATGCAAATCTCACAGTACGATACTGTTATGATATTTATTTCATGGTATGATATTTATTGTGAGATTGTGGAGATGCTAACAGAATTGAGGAAAGCTTTTTCCTCCTGAAAAGCTTTTACAAGCCTTTGGTGCTATATTACAGTCATATTCCAAAGAATTAAGACAGAAAAGTTCTTTATAACAGTTATTTCTTCATACTGTTTGCACTCAAATGGAACAAAGGGTCAGGCTTTATATGGTTCCCTCTGGTTTTTAGCTGTGACTGAAACAAAACAAAACATTTTACCAAAGAATTGTATAAATCGATATATCGTGAGGACTCAAAATGAGAATTTTAGATGATATACTATCACAATATTTTGGTTATTGTTACATCCCTAATAAATCCAATGCATTACTATTATTTTTAAAAATAACTTTTTTTTTTGTCAACTTAAAAGTCACCAAAAGCAGCACTCTTTGATTGACTGTGCTTGATTCGTCCATCCCAGCTTCACTTTGGCTTGTCTACTTGTCTGAAAAAGTCTAAAGCCGAATATGAATTCATGTGGATATTAACAATGTGTTAAAGGTTTTGTCAGCATTAGGAACAAGTTAGACAGATTAAAAAACCTACTTCCTCCTTCCGTGATGTGTAAATCAGGGACCTCAGTTTTAAACTGCTTATGAGTTCATGGATTGTTTCTCTCCTTTGTCCTTTTCTTTAAACACTGAAACCACACGTTTTTTGTCAGCTGTTTGTTAGTGGTAATGAGAGTGTTTTTCAGAGGAACATGAGAGCATTTGTGCAGCACCTGTCTGCCTGAGCCCAGCATTTAGCAGCTGTGATCAGCACACTAATGCACTATGAAGACGTGCTCAGAGCAGAGGCAGCAGCTCCATGGGAAAAAACCACTGGATGATGCACTGAGGACAAGTTTAACACAGCGCGGTGCAGTAATTAAAAACCTCATCAGACTGACGGGGTAATGGGAGGTGGGAGCTGCAGCAGTCAGTACCTTTGCATGCATGCCAGGAAAACAGGATAACAGGCCTAGTCCAATTTAAAGGTCTGATATTACACAAAATTGACTCTTCTGAGCTTTAAGCGCAGTAATAGTGCTCAGAAACATGTGTTTTGTTTCATCCACACATGCTTGAGTAACCCTTTATTATTTGTCTGTCTCCTAAGCTCCAAAACAATAGTTTTTAAGTTAACAGCTATGTTTTACTCTTTTGATCAGTAGAGCTTAGAAAATCCAGGGCTGAAATCATCCAAATGATTCTAGTGAAGGTGTGTGGAGTTTAAACACACAGCGGAGCATGTTCTGTATGACATGACATCACAAGCTCAGCATAAATATGCAGGGTTTGAGAATGAATGAAATAAAACACAACTCCAGGCATTTTTGTGATGAGGAAACTTCATTTAAACATAGATCAGAAAATAATGTAATGTGGGCCTTTAAATAGATATTTCAATGTGCATGTAAACCCGGAGGTACTGAAACAAACCTGGGAATAACATAATTACACATCATAATCTTTTGACATCTCTTTCAGCAGTTTTCATCAGAAACACTGCAAACTTGGTCAAAACAGACAAAAACCATGGGCAACAAAAGATTATCAGTTTGATTTTTAAAAGAATGTTGCACGTGGTCATGGTCGTTTTTCAACAAAATGTTTTTTGGAACAATCTTTCACAAACATACTTGTATTTGAATGGAGGCATTCTGGACAGAGCAACTGTAACGTGTGTGTTTTGATGGCCTGAACATAATACTTTGTGAATTTAAATTCCATCTTTCAAAATGGCTCTTCAGCGCTCCCTGCAAAGTTATAATGGGACCAAAACATTTATCTACAATGTAACACCGGCAATAGTCTATTGAATCAAATGTGGAGTCAGGGTTGACACGTAGCCCCCCACTGAACCGTGCCCTTCCACAGTTGGAAGTGTTATGAGGGCCCTTTATCACTTCTTGCAGTTTTAATTAGTAACTTCAAAGTTTTAGTGCTTATGCTAAATTACTACAAGCACTTGAACGCCTCCTAGCCCCCTTCACACCTACTCAGTTCTTTGACCTGCATTTAGACTGGCACAAGAGTGGCCTGACAGGGTTTGAGGCAAAGACTCGAGAGTTTGGATGAGTGCACTCTGATTTCCCTGTGCGTGTAAATGTAGTGAGTGTATAGTTTTAAAGACAAACTTATTACGTGTCTTGTCGCACATTTGAAATCCAGCAAATTAATTTTAATATTCTATTCGTATTATTTCCTCATGCTCAATGCACTAGATGTCAGTGTTGTCACGATACTAAAACTCGATTTCGATATGAAAGAATGGACTCGATACTCACAATGATAATAAAAACACTCTTTATTTAGACAGCTTTAGAAGGTCATTTCCAACCTTAAATCATAGTACTTTCAGTTTTATTACCATGTGGTCTTCTATCTGTGTAATCCTTCAGTCACGCAGGCAGGTTCCATAGTGGTCCATGGGTGTATTCTAGTCTGTGTGTCTTATACTTGTTCTGATACAGCACAAGATCATTCTAAAAATATTTAGAGGTTAAAGGTTCATGTCTGTCCTGTGAATAAGATTTTTTTAGTATCAATATCTGCTCAAATGAGTATCTAGTTTCGATACTAGTTTTAATATCGATTTGTCACAAGAACTGCATTAACTGTTTAGAGCACGAGTCCAAACTCTGGTGCTCTAGTTCTTTCCATGTAAAAACTGAGTAGTGGTAGGTAAAAAATTTGATAGTCAAACAGTTGGACCTTGTTACCACCAGAATAAATTCATAGAAGTCAGCCTGCAGTGCCCAGATAGAAGAAGATCGCCAGTGGCAAACTCTGCTGAATAACACTTTTTGTCAGAAAGAATGTAGCGTTGGCCAGTGTGTTAAAAAGAGGTGCTGATGTTAGCTGGGGGTGCTGTCATCATTAGTAACAGCTAATTATGCTAAGTGGCCTAATTACACAAACCTGCCTATAATTATTTAACTGGAAGATTGGGTGCTCAGCAAATGTTTTGGAGAAGAGACGACTCCTGCATGATTTATAAACCTCTTTTTTACGTATACGAAGTGTAACCTTGAATTATATTATACTGAAAGTGCAAAGCTGAAAGAGACGGTATTATTCAAAATAGATTTTTTTTTTTAGCTTTCTGCACTGTTATAACACTGTTCCCTCATCAAAAACATGCCTGAAGCGGTTTTATGTCATCCACGCATGTTTGAGTAATTTAGTGATCTCTCTCGGGCTCTATTCGAACCCTCTGTGCAATGCTCAGCCCACAAGCCTACGTCATCCACGCTCCCACACGACAATCCTCCATAAATATACAAAAGCATGATGCAAAACTGTACACAGCAACTTGGCAGGCCTGATTCCAAGTTCAATAGTTTCCTTAGCGGGACGCATGGTGATAGCGCTCTGAAGGGGGAGTGACATAGCGCCGAGAGCAAAGGGAGGGGGACTCATCAAAAATGAAAAGTATCTTAATACTGTTTTTGGCCAAAATGTTGATCTAAATATGTTATGTTTTAGCAGTTAGTACCCCATAGAAGTAAAATATCACCTCTTGTAAAAATGTTCCAGAAAGCAAAGTGTTAATAAAACTATTGCCCCTTAGAGAAAAGTTTAACCACGACCATGAAGCGAGAGGAGACATCACTGGAGCTCGGTCTTAGCTGCAGATAATGAGCCTGTTAAGGGGCTATGGAGGGGCTGTGGAGGGGCTATGGGCCAGGCTGTGTGTCTCATATCTGTGAGACTTGTCCGATTTGCCGCACAGGTCAGTGTAGAGACATGGTGTTCTCTCAGCTTCCTGTAAACAACACATATACTGGCTTATTATGGACAGGCCCCAGCTGCTTCTCCATGTGGGCTCTTGTTAAAGATCAACTGTGTCACCAGCACTAATGGCTTCTTTCCCAGATCTTATTCAGGGTGTGCACGTGACAACTGGAACACCGCACCATGTGACAAAAACATACACCGCTTTTATATTGACATGGTTTAGTTAAAGAAGACATACTGTGCTTGTGTCTGCTACATTGTTATAATCTATGACATCTATGGGTCATTATATTGTAATTTTCACATTTTAAATAGCAGTGTTCATCTTAAATGACTTAATTTGTGGTGCCCAATGGGAGCTGATGTTGCCGTAAACATCATCACGACAAAGAGCCATGGAGCTGTTAGCTGTTCTGTGGCTAACTGCAAATCACGCTAGCGAGTCGATAAAAAAAATTAAATTGAAAAACAAAGTACAGAGCAGAGGCGTATGTTGGTTGCACTGAAAACGGGAGTTGATTTCCAATATGGCATCTTGAAAATGAGCGATTAAAGACTGCTGAAACTTTCACAAATCACTCCAAATACGGCCTAAAGAAGGTGAATGAGAAGGGAAAACAACTATAACACAGTTAAAGCTCTGAAAAGTCAATTTTGCGGAATAGGTCTGCTTTAAAAACACCAGGATTACTAGTGATGTTCTACTAAATTGTTGGTATATTTTACTAAATATATACTTAATGCCAGTTGAAATCTTGTGTTATTGTGTTCATGGGCAAGACACGTTGCCCACCGACATCTGATGTAAAATTCCCTACAAAAAATAAGCAGCTGAATGAAAAGTATAACAGTAATGTAAAGTACTTCAGGAAAACACAGTGTGCAAAGATACAAATACAAACAGAGGGCACAAGGACTGCAGGTGCTCGCACACTAAGAAATGAAGCTTATGAAATAGACTGTTAAGTTCACAGTTAACAATATGGTACAGGAAATAAGTTTTGAAATGTGCAATGAATCAAATTTCAATTACAATTATGATGATTGCTCTAATGCAACCATTCAAAAATTGTGCAGAAGATCACACAGGGCTCTCTAATAATAATTTGCACTCTCAGTATTCTAAAGTGTATGTAATGGTTTCCTCTTAGACTGACACAGAAATATAAAATAAATAATTGCAGTTGTCTTCATACTAATTAGAAGTTGTAAATTTAAACCAATACTTTAAATATAGTGAATTTGAAACAAAATGTTCTTTTATGATTGCTGTGTGGACAACTTTTGTGGACCCCATTTTGGAAACCGTTGCTCTATCTGTGCAGGGGTGACTGAAATGAGTAATCAAGGTTGATTAAGTAAGTGGGTTTCCTTGAGTGGAAAAGTTGCTCATGGACTGTAGCCTTCTATTTATAGAGTATGTTTACAACTGTCTGATTATGTGATTGTGACTTACTTTAATTTGATATGTTTGTTTATTTATGTATTTACTGTCATGCTGATGCTCCATCTTCTCTTTTGAATCATTTGAATTATGATTTAAATAATTGTGATTTTTTTTTTTTTTTCATATTCAAGCAGCCGTACCTTCATATTGCTCTTGTAAACACCACTCGGGGCATGTTAGCATTAGCGCTGGTCCCTGTCAGGTAAATGTGAACGTTTGTATCAAAGCGCTAACCATGTCCTGTGTGGGATTTGGGCTGCCGCATTGTACTGATCGGCTTTCTCTGGACTGGCAGCATTAATCCTGGATTTAACAGTAATTTAGCGCACAGGCCCGGAGCTGTGATGCAGACAGCAGGTAGCAACACGCATTAGCATCTTTTAATTAAGAGCCTGTGTGTCCCAGTACGCCTCTGCCTCCTACCTGCGCCCAACTCAGCGCGCAAAGGTTAGGCTGAGCGATAGAGACAAGCTGCTCACAAGCCTAAGTTATTTTCACATTCAAAAGCAATGCCAAGTGTGTCCATGGAAAGCTGCACTGGCGCTGACTAAATTAACTCAACTTCAAGCTTTGAAGAGTAGGAGCTTCACCAATAGAGTGTACTCCGAAGTTTTTCTGTTTCAGATTCAAAATGCTTGTAAATTCCTCACATGTATCGGTCAGTGGAGTGTGAAGCAGCTGAGATAAGAATCAGCTCCTCCAAATCCAAGGCCATGGTTCTCCACTGGAAAAAGCTGACTTGCCCTCTCCAGGTGGGTGGGGGGCCCCTGCCTCAAGTGGAGGAGTTCAAGTACCTGGAGGTCTTGTTCATGGTGCTCAAACATGCATGAACAACATGTAAAACCTCTTCAGGCATGTTTTTGATGAGGGAACAGCATTATAACATGGTGAAAAGCAAAACTAAAATCAATTTTGCATAATACCCCATCTGTAAGTATTTTTGTTCAGTCTGACACCTTCTTTTGGCAGTGTTATATTGAAAATTAGCAGCATAGCCAAAGGTAACATGATGCTAGCAGATAGATGTTTAAAGTGAAAGAGTCTAAAAAGGTGTTACTTATATACAATATATAAATATATATTTATTTCAGTCAAGTGGCAATTTGTGCAAAAAAGTTGAAAAGCAAAGCATAAAAATAAAGGAAGTAGTGCTGAGTTCTAAAATGAAATATCTCTGTCATCAATACGGAAAATTCCATCCAAAATGCAGGAAAAATTTACACAAATGTACCCAGTCCTCCCCTTTTGATCTGGCTCTGTGTTGTGTTCTGGTCGTTGTGATAAAGATGACAGTGGCTCAGTCCAGGTTCAGAAGATTTTACTGATTTAAAAATGCACATGACACAAACTGCTGTGAGGATGAAGGGTTCGACATGTTTCCTCTGGCACAGAATACTACACACAATACAAGTAAATAACTAAGAAAGTATTTATTAAAGACCTTGATAAAGTATGATCTAAAAGTATGTTTTTCATTACAATTAACTTCAATATTGGCAATAGAAAATACACTAGAGGATCTGTTACAAAAGAAATAGACTATTTACAAAACACTGACTCGCAAAAACAGTTTTGTCTGGACCTAAAATGAGCGTGTCTTGCACAGCTCAGAGGGTACGTTGCTTGGCAACACCAAAACTCTCAAAGCATCAAAGGTGCACAAGTCAAATAATAACAACAAAGTCACTTATTTGGTGGAATTTGATAATACAGTTTCTATTAACCTTTTATACAAAGAAGGTATTTTTCTGGCAACGTTTAAACACTGATTTCACAAAAAGAGGTGTTGTCATCTATTTTCTAATTTACATTTATTCTTGTCATAACAATTGTGCAAATTTTCAACCTCACAAACTGGAAAAAAAAAAAAACAAGCACAAAAGTCGTAAAACCTAATATAATGATGTTAACTGTTTCAGTCAAAGGTCCTAACCAATTATATGCACATAAATGTTTGCAGTTTAGTTGCCTTTGATCAATTTAAAGATAAAAAGCAATTTTAGAATTTCTGTCTCAAATCAATTCTAACAAAAGTGCATATTTAACCACACGGTAATCCCACAGATGCTAATGACTGTTGCATGTAGACTTCATCATTGGACTAATTGCTTGGTTGTGCTCTTTCGTTCCCCACTCAGCAGCATATGTAAAGAATTGAGGTCACATGAGGATGGAGGCTGCAGTCACGTGACCCCCTCAGATATGCATATAAATTACAACATCATACATATTTTACACATAGCTTTAAAATGCTACGCGCGCACGCTCCCAGGCTCAGAGCTGTATGTATTGTTTATGATAATGAAAGCTAAGTAGAACAGCATTCCACCAGTTCAGTTTTTCTTAATAAGCCAAAATTAAAATAAACTAAAACAAGATATATGTAATATGTTAAGAATATGTTTGGTGTTCATATCTATTTTTATTGTGCGTTTAATGATAGTCATGGTAGTGTTTTTATGCAGTATAAGTACGTATGTGTGTAGTTCAGTAGGAGTTTTTTTTTTTTTCATTTTTGATGTTTTGGTTTTGCTGATAAGCATACATCCTTATTGTGAGGAGGCTTGCATCTTCACAAACCTGACTGCTTCTTTCCATGGAAATGTTGTTCCTTGGGCTATAAGTATGTAAAGTATGCAACTCTCTGGAGGTACTCGTCACCTGCATGATTCCATGGAAATCACTCGAAACATTTTCCATGGGGATATATGACAGTTTTAAGCCATACTGTGGAATATAGCCGAAGGAACATTTCCATGGAAACAAGTAGGAGGATTTCTGTGGGCAAAATAAGAGTCAGGTTTGTGGACATGCAGACCCACTCATAGTAAGGATGCATGTTTTTCAGTGCAATAAACAACCAAAATGAAAAAAACAAACAAACATGCTTTTAGTTTAGTCTATTTTTTGATAGAAAGTTACATACTGTGGTTTTAATGTCAAATAATAATGCTAATTGAAGACATATATTTTTGTAATGGCAAGGCAAGGCAAGTTTATTTGTATAGCACAGTTCGTACACAGAGTAATTCAAAGTGCTTTACAGATGGTTGTAATGGGTGTAATTTTTAAATATGACATCTCTACTCACTCAGATCTCAGGGCAGTCATTCATTAAACTATTCATTGCACCTCATTTGTCAGAGCCTGCCCTGGTTCAAATCCTGTACCTGTCCGAAAGCATACCTCTGCTGAATGATCCCGATAAAGACTGTTGAATAAATGATGAGACCGGTAGAGCGCCCCACGGTGGCACACTGTAGTTAGCTTCTGATGCTATACTTTGAATTATTCATCTCCCTCAGACTAATGACACCAAAGGTCAGAGGGTAGGCAGGAGGGCACTGTTCATTTTGACAAATAACAAAAAATGTAGTTTAAAGTTCAGTTTCATAATTATGAGTTAGTTTGGTGGGACAGTACCTGTGGTCAATATTCATTATCATAGTTTTACATCTGTCAAGTGGCAGTTTGTGGAGAACAAAAAAACTTTAGGAGGAAAAATAAATCAATAAAAACAAAAGTACAGGAAGCAGCGGTGTGCTCTAAAGGTAGACTATAGGACTAAGAAGTGGACTAAGTCCACGTGACGTCACCCATAGTGTTTGACTCCAGTCAAATGAAGCTCATCGAGACTAGCGGTTATAGGGGTGAATTTGGAGCCAAATTCTGAGCACGAGTATCAAAGCAACCAATGATCCAATCCAGGGCCAGGCTGTTTTTAATAACAGTTTAATGTTTTATCTAACTAGTCTTATAGACTTTTGACGTTTGAGTAATATTATTTGAATCTTTATACTTAAATAGAATAATTAGAACAATATGCTCCTCCACATTTGTTTTATACTAAACGTGACTGATCTCGTCACATGACGTCCTGTCCCTCTAAGATGGAGGCCTCTGGTTTACAGTTGCCATGGTGAATCCTCTTTTCTAGGATCCCCTGATAAATTCTCGTGTCTTCTGTTAACCTCAAGGTTTATTCTCTCTTGAGTTTTCTAACTCTTTTCCAAACCTGTTTTGTGAAACAGAAAACTCTGAGTTGCCCGTCTCAGGGGAGATTAACCCTGAGTTAACTCTTAAACTCAGAGTTAATTCAACTT
This sequence comes from Periophthalmus magnuspinnatus, assembly GCF_009829125.3. NCBI lineage: Eukaryota > Metazoa > Chordata > Actinopteri > Gobiiformes > Gobiidae > Periophthalmus > Periophthalmus magnuspinnatus. Next base: position 17,050,309 of record NC_047136.2, read on the forward strand.
CATTTGTGAAACGGCCAATACCTGTTTGGCGGTTCTCCTCTAGTTTTACAAGTGCATCAGCGCTTTTATGTGCACATGTTTGTAATGTTCTGATATGGGTGTGTTTGATAAACACTGTTGGCTGTTTTGGTCTGTTGTGTAAAGAGGACAGTAGTTTTATCCTGTGATGTTGTGACTATACAGTTGTGAGTCTGTTTCGTTTCTTTTGAGCTCAGTGGAGAGGAATAGTTTATACCTCTGACTCTGTGCAAAGACAGATGAGGTGAAAATTTAATTGTTACTTTATGTGGTAATTAGTTACTTTCATCCCACAGTAACACAGTTATAGACACAGGCAGCACACAGCAGTTATATTTTGACCTCGAGAGCTGCTTATACAATATATCTGTACTGGGGCAAAACTCTGAGGAAATAAATTAGCTGACAAAATGAACTCTTTAGGTAGGTTAGCATGTGGCCCTAGAGCCACCCTGCTCCCTAGCCTGTCCACTGGATTTGTGAGTAGGGTCCGCAGAGGGGCAGCCACATTAAGCGCTGTCCAGAATGATGGATCGCTGAGGGACAGTGGCTGATAAGCTCCTTCACAGCGAGGGAGGGCCTGACTTAACAACAGGGATGGACAGTACCACTGATTTTGGTTTTCAGTCTGATACCAAGTCATGCGAGGGCTGATCGTGCAGTATTCTTAGATAAAAATAAAATGTATTGAAACTCATTGCCTATAGGGAATTTGACCTTCCAGTAGAGGAGCTAAAATATCTTGTGCAGCTCACAATTTAAGCCGAGAGAAAAAGCAGCAGGTTAAATTTGAGCGGGAATCACTTCATTATATCCAGCCGATACCAATACCCGACCACATAAGAAACTGTTATTCCAAGTCATTGAGCTAAAAATTTAAAGTGAGCAGACAGCCAGAAAGTAAAAACTATCATATTTTGTCCAATCAAGGCAAGATGTTGGGTGAGAACCATGTGGAAGCAACTGCCTGGGATTGTGAGTTGATTCTCTGGACAGTGGAGTGGTTTAAACAGTGGTTAAAAATTGGACACAGGACCTTTACATTCCTTATACAGACATTTGATAATGCCAAATATAGGTCTGGAAAAAATACATGCAAGAAAGACATGCATGTATTTGTCTAGATCATCAAGTACTACGTAATATCACAGAGAACCTCCCTGATTATAGACACCCGGCTGCAGGGGTAGAGTCCTCCAGGTACTGCCCAGTTTAGCAGCTTTTTTAAAATGTGGTTGTGGGTGGTGTTTAGATGTTTAGTCCCACTTTAATAATAAAAGTTAGTCCATTGACTTCCTGTTCAAAAGTGCAGCACTAATAGACCCCACCTTTTAATAGTAGTGTTTCACCATAGCAAGCAATGGGATTTCATTAACGTTAAAAATTGCTGTGCTTTTGAACTTTACATGTGGTGGTTTTGGGTCTAAAGTTTTGGAATAAAGGTTTTGAGCAGTGGGCGAAGACACAGCAATTTTCTAAGCATTCATGCCTCAAATACAGCACAATACAGGATACATCAACTCTGGCTCCAGTTCACTTTCTATTGAAAAACTGTCACCCCTCTCTCTAACTGCTGCTGTCAGGTTTGTCATTTTGGTCTTAAAATGTTCGTATTAATCCATTCTACATGATCCTGGTGTTTATTTTTATTTATTATTTGTCTCTTTGGTTGCTATGATACTCGCAATCGGAATTCTATATATGGAACTCGGCTCTAAATCTGGCCCTATAACCTCCAGCCTCGATGAGCTGTGTTTGGCTGGAGCTGAACGCTATGGATGACATCACACTCACTTTGTCCACTTCTTTATCCAGTCATTTTAAAAACGTTTTAGTTCTGTATATTGCTATGCCTATTGCTACAGTTGTGGGTTGTGTGTCGGAGTGCATCTGAAAGCCAAAGCCCCTTACAGAATGCTTTCAGCGAGGGTGCAGCACGAGGGGAGTGGGTGTGCAGGGAGAGTGTGGAGGGCAGGGTCTCGGAAAGGGCCCTGGAGAAGGCAACTGTGCTCCCTCCTACACATCTGCTCCATGCTTCATTAGAATCTTGTGATGAGGACCTCAGCAGATGTGTCTCACGGTGATGACCTCAGTATCCATCTGGAACATGTAAACAAGACAAAAGCTAATGGAACCGTTCAGATACTGCGTGGATTACTCGCTCAGTTATTTATCACACTGTACATTATTTAGAATTCTGTGTAGTTCCAATAGTCATATATTCCCAAACAATTCCCAATGTAATTCATAGCAAGTTAGAACATTTTTAGACGCCCCAATTAAAATGATGAATGTTTGAATTGGAAAGTTCTATGGCTTCATTCGTTCATTTATTCTATTACAGTTCTATTTATTGCTAGAATATCTTATAATAAAAGCATTCTTACTGTGAGTTGACCTGCTTGTCTGGCAAATCCAGTCTGTCTGAGGAATATCAGTCTAAACATGCATGATCCAAACATATTGGTGCAAGGAAGGTGCTCATTGGTCACCTATCCATGATGTTTTTTAGTCTTTTCTGATATATATATATATATGTATATATGTTTATATATATATATATATATATATATATTTTTTTATTTTTTTTTTTTTCATTTTTCCCCCCTCATAAGCAGCCATATTTGTTTTGATACCAATGAACCATGCGAGTCCCTCATTGGCTAATCCACCTGTCAACCACACCCATCTGAACTCCTGGAGATTCACCGGTGACCAGATTATGTGTACTTTTGATCCCAAGCCATGGACTATCCTCTCCGTAGATCTAAACTGTAAATTGACCTTGTACTATCCCCTGCTAGCAAGTATATACATTTACTGGCATACTATGAACCATCATGCTGTACCATCACCAAGGAGACAAGCAGGTGGCAAACCCTCCACCAGAAAAGTTACATAGTACACCTTTAACTTGCCTCATAACTACACCCCGAGACCTTCTCTGCATGGGAACAACAAGTACTGGCCTAAGTTTTCTACATTTGACGTGAATGTCTGACTCCGTGCGCAGTGGCCTGTCAGTGCTGTTACCCACTTTGCTGTCAGCCTCTGTGACCTCATATTTCTAAGTGTCTGTCTGCTCCGATCGTGAGCGCGTTTGGTCCCACGCCGGTGCTCTTATTAATGCAGTGATTTATTGGCCTGTCACACTGCACTCTTTCATCCGTCTGACGCAGGAGGGGTCAGGGCAGGGCAAGTGTCCGGGATATGAGGCAGGAGATGGGCCATGTGGGTTGCATGGCAATAGGGAGGGGAGGAATAAGGATGTCATAAAATCAGATTGTAATGTAAAGTTTTTGATTAGCGCCTAAAGAACCATAGTTGTTTTTACGATGATCAAGACTATAACGTTTTTATTAGTATTATTTACTTGTATAGTAATGTATTTTGAAACTGTTGTACTTTTTCAATACTGCTACATGAACTGTATAAAAAGTGAGATTTACAAGTGAGATTTAAATCATATCAAGGCTTTTTGGGTGTACTGGATTTCACAATTGTGATATTGCTCTTCCAACCTCTGTCTGTGCGCTATGAAACTAAAAAACTACAAATGATATGGTTTTATTGCAGGGATTATTATGAGCTTAAATTTCCTGAGTCTGTCCCTCCACGTCACATGACTTGGCCTGGTGGCTGATTGGTTAGCATTTGTACTTTATACGTAGCTATAAGGTCTCAGATTCAAAAGGCTCAGTGCACAACAGCGCTCAGCAACCTCACTGTTAGTGTCACTACTTCCTGTCTGATTTTATCTTTATGAGGTTTTTGCTGATTTGTTCTAAAAATGAATAAATATTTAAAGATAAGGCAGTAAACAGGGAGCCACTGATAACATGTTCAAAACTACACAAATAAAATGAATACTTAATTGGAGGAGGTGTTTGTGTCTCAGTGCTAATTTTGAGGCATAATAAATATTAAAACAACACCACAAACTATAGCTATATTCATTTATATATACAGTCTATATTTGAGACACAGTGACCTAGCGTAGTGTGCTGCTGTGCAAAAAGCCCATTGTTTTCTGTGTGGAATTTGTGTTCGATTTCTGGTTGAACCCTCTAGTTACTCCAGTGTTATCCACCTTGAATGCACTTGATGGCTAATCCTCTAGGTATTCTTGACCATAATCCAGGAAGATCTGAAAATCTGTTGTTGCACTGCGGTCACCTACTGCTCCTGACAGGTTGCCCAGGGAAACTGGTTGAAGGATAGATCAGATCCAGAGGACAAATTCATAGAAAGAGGTAAAGTCTTAGAAATATAGAATGCATTGTTACTCGATTCCATCAGATTTCTTCAACTTTTACATTTTCTAATACTAATTTCTAATACTAGTTTTTCATTTTCTAATACTAGTTACAGTATTAATTTAGGATAATAATGAAATCAATAATCAAACACATGGTCACATATTTACATCATTTATCAGTCATTAAGAAACTAGCAATTAAATGGATGAATTGGCAGGAGGAAGCTAGCACTAATCGTCTGTTATTTTCTCTAAAATGTCCCATCCCAAACATTCTGTGGCTCAGAGTATAGACTTTAAAGCAGCTCTGCTTTTGAACAAGTCTCTCCATGGACCAGCACCAAAGTACATCTCTGACATGTTAGTGCCATATGAACCATCTCACACTCTGAGGACTTCAGGGGCCGGCCTCCTGCTGACGCCCAGAGTCAGGACTAAACATGGGGAATCAGCGTTTCAGTTTTATGCAGCTAAAACCTGGAACAATCTTCCTGAAGATGTGAGACAGGCCTCTACTTTACAATATTTAAATCCAGGCTCAAAACGGTTCTTTTTGGCTGTGCATATGACTGAAAGGTTTTTATTCTGCATTATTTATGTTTGATTTGTTTGTGTTGTGATTAAAACTGTTTGAATTACTTTGTGTGCAAATTGTACTATACAAATAAACTTACCTTGCCTTGCCATTTTCCCTCCGTTGACAGTGATTTCATACATATGTCAAAAAGGAGAGAAGACCTGACTATTTGTCCCAACATTGACAGAAGTTCACCCAAAAAATGGGCAGGGACTTCGCACAACAGCAAAAGTGCCTGTTTGCCCGCATCTAGCCACACTTCGAACTCCACCCATGCAGCCAGGGGTTTGTAATCACAAGTTGTCTGTGATGTCACATATTTCACCAAATTTACCTTGCACACTAAAATTTTAGTGTTTATTTCCACTTGAAAATGCCATGTACGTGCTGAATTGCTGTACTGGGATAGTGGACCACCATGAGTTCCACAGTCTGCCTGTTTGTATTGCTCCGTAATCTGCTCGCTCTAGTCTATTTGTCATGGACTCTGGTGCTGGCAGTTCTTCACTGTGGCATTCAGTCTCCCCTGTCCCCATCAGTCACAACATTTACATGCTCCAGGTACTCGGAGTACGCTAGTTTAATTGTCATATTGTAGACTCAGGTCACTCTTGTCTCAGTTAACATGCAGGTCAAGTGAGGCTAGTAGTTTAGCCTTAGAATGCTGTAGTTCAGTTTGAAACATCACAACATCAAAGTTTTACATATATAATATTTAAAATGGAACTAAACATTAACATTAAACATCCTCTTTTTGCTACTAAACTGTGTATATGGTATTTCAATAGCAACTTTAGTGCAAACAAAGTTAAATTTCCAGCTTTCTGGATAAAAACGCCCAAATCTAAACTTGCTCTGCCTTGAGTAACCTCTGTAGTTTTGAGTAGTTGACATAATACAAGACTGCCCCGATTACAGATAGGTGTTTCTAATTCCAAATGTCTGGCTGCAGGGGCGAAGTTTAAAGTGTTAGACCAGTTAGACCAATCACACTGTTCCTCATATGTCCAGGCCCCGCCCCTCCCCACTCTTTAGTCCTCCAGGGACTGCTCAGACTATTTGAGATATGGTCGGGCGGAGTTTAGTCCCATTTTAAGCAACAACTTGTACACATTGTGCAAACTATTTATGTAGGAAATGCAAGTTCTTTTCACAGCTTAATTGAACACATTGACATTCTGGTGTTTTTTCCTTTCACCACAGAGCAGACCAAAACAATGAAGCAACCTAATCTGGAGTGAAGGGACGATGTTTTCATAGCCATTTCTTGCCCAATGCAGTTAAATGCCTCTGCTAGCATTAATGAAGTGCTCTGTATATGCAGCAGTTCTTCAGTTGTGCAGCTGAATTCCTTTGAAATGAGGAGTTTGAAATATAACCCATTAGGAGTCTTGCAGTTGTATGCGTTTTGGAAATCCAATTAAAATCAAAGTAGGGCAGTTATTAGGTTTTCCTGACTTGCATGTGGCTAGTTTTGAAAACCAAACAATATCGATACAGTAAAAAGGTGATCTTAGCTAGATGTACATTCTTAGATTTAAAGGTGTAGTACTGAATTTTTACTGTCTTAAAAACTTGAAAAGCAATTACTCACCCTGAAGTTTACAAGGCTTTTCACGACTTACAACTTGGAGTTTTGCCCTCAAGATACTTCTAACAACAACAGCAGTCTCATTTTGACTCTGTACAAGAGCTGTCAAGAGTATTGAAAATCAAATACTAATCCATACTAAGACAAGTATAACAAGATACTCATTTGAGATGCTTTTAATACAAAAACGTCACATTCACAGGACAGAAATGAACCTTAGAATATACCCATGGACCACAATCAAACCTACCTGGACGAGTGAGGGATTACACAAGTATAAGACCACATGGTGATACAAATTAAAACAAATATAAACGAGTAAAAGAATATAAAATTGAGAAATTTACTGCAATAAGACTATTTACTGGCTGATGTAAGCCTAGGACATCTCATAATGTTTTAACTTTTATTCATGCAAAGCTGTTCAGTAGATAAATAACAATTATAAAACACAATTGGATCAAATTTGCAATAAGTTAAATGTGTTTTTCTCAGCCCCTACTCTGGTATTTTTTAATATCGGGCATTGGCAGATACTTAAAGCTTAAGTATCAATACCGATATCTGAACTGAAGAAGTACCTAGCTGTAATCAGGACAGTCTTGTGTGATGTCACCAACTACTTGAAATTACAATGGTCACTGAAGGCAGCACAAGCTTAGACATTTTTAACCAAATTTACCTAGTTTGTCCTAATATTGCAAAAAAGTGCCCAAGAACAGTAGATAATGCTATTAAAACACCATATACACAGTTTTAGTAGCAAAATGGATTTAGTTTTTTATTTTTCAATTATCTGAACTTGTTTTAGTATCCAACCATTGCAGTTAGTCTTCTATATCATATTACCTAATACACACAGATATGAGACCACATGGTAATATAAAAGAAAGTACTACCATTTAATGTTGAAAATCATGGTCTTTTGTTTAAATAAAGTGTTTTTTTAAGTATCATTGTAGTAACTGGATTGGTATTGGGTATCGAGGCTATTCCTTAGTATCGAAAGTGACATTAATCTGTACTGGGGCAAAGAAAAATGTTATGTTATTAGATGAAAACAATAAGGTACAGCCCCATTAAACTGTTATGCATGTCTTAAATTGCTAGACCACCATGGTTCTGCAGTCTATCCCTGTTTCTATTGCTCAGTAGTCAGTTCGCAGTAGTCTACACATTTGTCACTGTTTCTGTTACTGGCAGTTGTGCATTGTGGCGTTCAGTCTCCTCCCTCTCCTCTCCACCAAAGCAGTCAGTGCTCCAATGGATATGTGCTCCCCATAACCACCAGGAAAATCACATCTAGAAATAGCCGTAAGCAGGTTGAGCCGCCCGCCAGCCCAGATTAGTGTGTTTTATATGGGCACACCGTAGATCACATTAACAATATTACTTTGGGGTAGAGGGGGACCGGGCTGCGAGGGATAGGGATTTAGGAGGAGAAGTAAATAGGGATGTCACTGTCAACTTCAATTGTTAAAGAATAATGTGTTTGTTTGTTTGGTTTTTGTTATTATTATTATTATTTCTTTTTTTTACAATTATGATTATTTTGACTTTTTTGTAATAAATTCCTTTTTTTCAAGGATTTTTTTTTTTTTTTTTTTGGTACAAGTTAAACACAAGCACACATTTAATTTTCAATGTCTTGTAGGGCTATCATGTTGAGCTGCATTCTTATCCCAGACACTGAGGTGTTTTGACCCTAACCTTAAAGCGGGTCAAAACACCTAAACTGTGCCCACAACCACATTTCAAACTCCGCTTCCTGCAGCCTGGTGATTGTAATAGAAACACTGGTATGGGATATAAGTGCTGATCCAGGAAATTTAGCTGGATCTGACATCCGTCCCATGATATCGGTTCAGCTGATATCCTGTTTAGGCCTTTAATTTGATATAATAAGACTATTTACCGCGTGATGTAAGCCTAGGACATCTCATAAGGTTTTCACTTTTATTCATGCAAAGCTCTTCTGTAGATAAATAACTGTATTACACGATTGGATCAAATTTGCAATAAGTTAACTGTTTTGGAAGAAATAATACCATTCTCGTTCTCTACATTGGTATCGGTTAATATCGGGTAACAATATCAGAGCTGAAGAAGCTGGATTGGTGAATTCTCGGTAAGAAACACCTAGCTGTTATCAGGGCAGCCTTGTGTGATATCACCAACTACTTGAAATTGCAGTGGCCATTGAAGGTAGCACAAACTTAAACATGTTTTTACCAAATGTACCTAGTTTGTGGTAATATTGCCAAAAAGTTACCAGAAATAGTAGATAGTGCTATTAAAACACCATACACACAGTTTTAGTAGCAAAGTGTATTTAGTTCCACTTTAATCTAAACCCTAACCTTAGTCTAACCCAAATCTTAACTTGCCCCCTAAAGTGTGTATATGAACAAAATATATATTCAGTATTTTTCAATTATCTGAACTTGCTTTGGTATCTAGTTAGTCTATATCATATTATTCTGAATTCCACCATATTCACCGTTCACTTCTCCCGTTCGCCTACACTGTGCAAATCCAAAAGTCCAATACAAACAACTGAATGAAAACACATTGATGTTGCAATTAAAGCCCAGTTACATTCACAGCATATCACAGCTCCCATCACCCCCCTGTATCTCTGCAGAGTGGGCGTTTTCATTTAGCACCAGATATACACTACAGATAGGAAATGATGGCTAGAGATGTGACCATTAGCTTTCATTAAAATGGCTTTCTGTTTGCTGGATATAATAAAGTCTGCTCACGCCAGAATTACATTACATTTTCTGGCTGTTGGCTGTTCTGTTGGATTTGGCCTAGAGACTGACAGGACTATAGTGGGAATTGATTAAATGGCTGACTCTAGGAATTGAACCCTCGACACACATGGACTGAGATGTGACAGAGTTGAGTAACCCCATTAGACGATGCTACTTTAACGTTTTATATTTTTGACAAATATTGATAGCGAAGTAGCAGAAAATCAAGGTTGGGCAATAAGTCGCTTTCATCAGTTGATGCCTTGAATGGACCTTTAATTTGATGTAATAAGGCTGTTTACAGACTGATGTAAACCTAGAACATTGTATGTTTTAACTTTTATTCATGCAGAGGTGTTTTTTTTTATACAGATTGATATCAGTCTGGTCCCCAAGCCCTCCATTGTGTAATCAGTTTTTTCAGTTACACATGTGAAATGAAGAAGCTCATTGTCACCTTGATTGATCGATATTGAGCTTTTTTTGATATTCCTCAATATCGATATTCAATACCAATATTTTTTTGCGCTGCCCCATTCTCTGTGTGACTATATGTCAGTCCCAGCTTGTCCTCAGTATATCTTATTTGTCTTTTTGAACTGAACTAATGTGCAGAAATGAAAATAGATGAGACATAAATAGAGCTGTATGTTTACGCAGTCATTACACATACTTTTTGTATGTTATATTCTTGAACGTGAAAAGTTAATTTGTGATATTTACTTTAATTTATACGACGGAGTATAAGGGTCAATTAAATTAAATAAAAAAATGCGGGCACTACGAGAAAAAAAGTCGTAATATTACGAGAAAAAACTGGTCACTCATTCACGCACAGCAGCCTATACTCTCATAAAAATACGACTTTATTCTCATAATGTTACGACTTTTTTTCTCGTAATATTACAACTTTTTTTCTCGTAATATTATGAGAAAAAAAGTCGTAGCGCCCACTTATTTTTTTAAATTTAAGTGACCCTTGTACTCCGTCGTAAATTTAAGATACATTTCTGTTCCCTGCTATGGATTTAAAACACTAAATATTGGTATCTACACATATCAGTTATTGGGCACAGCAGCAGATATCGGTATTGGCTCAAAAAATCTGTTGGAGAATGATTTTATATTGTTTTTCATTTTGAATTTGTCACCAATTTATCATCTGGAACCAATAGAGGTGAGGTTACATTAGACAGATGAAAAATGCAATAAGCATATTAATAGTTTGCCACAGGTCAACTCTTTTACAAAACATAATGCATAGAAATATGATCATAAACCTCGTTTAACCTCGTCGTGACCTTGTGAACCCATTTTTAGTCTTATTTATGCTTGTACCGAATTGCATCAGAATAATGTTCTACTGTTTTACAAATTTACTCCGAATGAACACAAGAAACAGCCTCGAAATAGATCAGACATCATGAGTGGGAGCTTTTTTTATATTTAGCATAGAGATAGAAAAGTGCTGTTTTACTGGCTGTGTTCACGTGACATCAGCCCATTCTCGATTCTATGGTGGAGTTTGCTGTTTAACTGTCAGACTGCAGATTTGTCGACCTGATTTATGATTAATATCGCTTGAATTCCTTTTTTTTTAAAATGGTGCCATTATTCAACCCTAAATGAGGGATTGTTGTCAGATAAAAGGACTTAAAAGCCGTACGATTTATATGACAAGTCTGAGGAGCCAAACAAAGAATGATAAGGTTCACCAGATCATAAGTTTGGAGATTTTTCAGTAAGTGGCAGGGTCACCTTGGGTTCCAACTAGCTGATTTTTTTGCTTTACTGTTGTTTTTTGGACCAGGAATTGACATCACACTTAACAAATCTAAAGGCCCTCCACCATCAAATGAACACAACCATTATCATTAAGAAAAGCATAGACTCATTCTGATATTTAAACTCACAGTAATTATAAAGTGAGCCAAGAAAACGTAAACACAAATGTAAACTACAAAAAAAAAAAATCCACATCAACACTTTTGCAGTTTGCTATGGCAAAGTTGGAGAGCTCCTATAGGCTAATTGAGAAACCTAGTGACCTGTAAAAACACAAACACAGGAAAGACCCGATATAACAAGATATGGGATGCCAGGGACTCAACGGAGAGCCCGGTTTTGAAATTTCATGGACAGACGGTCGAAACAGCAGGTGTGTTATGAAGCGTCGGCTGGTCACTTTTCACTCTCACAGTTCACCAGAGCAGACAGAGAGGGGAGGGGCTCCAGACTCCCATCACCATTCCCCCCCCTAATGGTTTCGTAGTATTGTGAGCCCAACCATAAAGCACCTCGCATTCGTCATTTCGGAGCGATCCCATCTTCCTCGGTGACACATTGTACTCCAGTGGTTCCGTAGCGGGCTGTTCAATTGTCCCCTCTGCGTAGTGCGCGGGGCTGATGACTGCGAGGGGAGCAGCTAACTGGCGCTCATGTCATTTATGTGGAGAGATATATGAAGAAATGTAATACCATGTCAAATTGAGTTGGGGGTCTCAGAGGTGGAGTGATGAAATGGTTAGTTTGAGGATCAAATGAGAAAACAGCACGCAGCAGGGACGGGAAAGTGTTAGGAGCAGGTCTGTATGGAGAACAAACGTCTGATTGGATTGTTTCAAAATGTTCTGTCACTATGGGATCTTATTTTCTAGTAACACTGTAGTTTAGACCTCTACAAACACGTTCGGAAATGCCTGGGATTCTTTTATACATATACATTTCAGTGCTCTCTCAAATGTTAATATTCCTGGACACACAATTTTTTAAGATATTAAAATTATGCAAAATACTTTTCTGACCTTTTAACCATGTTATATTGTTGTCCTCTCATCAAAAATATACCGGTAATTGTATTTTTTTTTAATTCACACTCGTTTCATGAATCCATTAATCTAAAGTCGTCTTTGCTTATTGGGTGGTTAGTTGCGTCATAGATAAAATTCCAGACTTACTCAGTTTTTAAGTTCATAAACCATCACCACATTTCTTCTGTGGTCAAACTATGTTCACAACAAACTCATGGCTCTCGTAGCAGAGCATTCAAGGGGGAAAAGACTCATTTGACACAGATGTGAAGTTTGGAAAGTATATTTTTCAAATGCTGACATTGTTTGCCTTGGAACTACTTATCCAAAGGTGACCAAAACATGTTTAAAAGGGAATTAAAGCCACAAAAATGTATCTCATATGTTCTTTAAAACAGGCATACTTGATTTAATTCTTGTTAAAGAGTACACTTTGTTTTTTTCCCCATAGAATGTAATGCAAAAGCAGCACTTGATGACAAAATGAATCTGCAGTACGCTGTGGCCTTCTAATAAGAAAGTATTTTATCTGTCATAAACCCAGAAGTAACTTTCACTTCTCTATATCAAAAAGCTTTTCTAAAGACGCACATACAGCCAAAAAGTATTGTATATGAATATCAACATTGTGCCAATGGGTTTGTGAAGGCTAGGAACTAGTTTTGTGGTTTTAAAAATGTAGATTTATTCCAGACAAATCAGATAATTGTCAAGTTCAAATGGATGTCATGCTTGTTTAAAAGATTATAAAAATGATTAAATGAAGTTTGTTCAGGTAGGATGTCTTCTTAACCTCTACAGTTTAATAATTACTTACACAACATAACATCATCAAACATTTTAAAATCATAAGAATTATAATTCTAATTTTTATTGTTGTGTTCATACATGTTTGAGTTGTGCTAGACCTTATCAGCTTCAGATAGTGCACTTAGGTATCCCTGCTCTTCACAAAGAATGTCAAAAGCTTTAGCCACATTACTGGCAGTCTCACATTAATATTTACCAGGAATGAAAAGTAACTAATTAGAAATATTCGTGTTACTGTAACAGAGTAGATTTTGGGGTAATAGTACTTTTTGAGTACATTTTTAAGCTTGTATTTGTACTTGTAATGGCACTCAACTGTGACCTCAACAACAACCATAGATATTAGTTACCATGGGACTGGTCAGCCTCCGCGATGGCTTTGAAGTCTCGAAAAATCTATGGGAAAAACAAATAGAAAATTTACTTCCAGAACCTGAGCAGGCACTCACTGTTGAGTGTAATTCTAGCTGTGCAATTGTAATTAGTTACATTTTAAATCGTAGAAGTTATGGAGCACTGTGCAAGTCCCAATCCACGCCTTTCTCTGCTTCTCTCGACAAACGTATTGAAATGTGGCATCACGATTGGCCAAAATAACTGTGATTATTAACAGTCATAATACGATAATCATTAAATTGACAGTTTAAAAATGTTCTGGATATGAATAATTGAAATTTTATGAAGAAGTTCCATATTTGAACAGCTGCTATGATGAAAACAACAGTGAAGAGACCATCATGGAGAAGTAGGTTTTTTCCTTTACACTTTGGTGATATAATGGTGAATATCTTTGTTGACGATTATCACGATTATATGAAATGTCTCACAGGCGATTATTGTCAACCCTTTTTGTCACGTTAAATAATATTATTGTCCTATCCCTTCATGACAGTGCATCTCATTCTCTGATTGACCTCAGAGAAAATGCAGATTGCGATCTTAAAATTAGTAATTCTTTTTTTTTTTTACACTTTTTGGTTGATACATTTTTGTATAAAAGTGTGACCTAAAATGCTGCTAAAATTGAGTTGAAAAGAAGTCACTAGTACTCTGTTGTATTTTTTGTATGTACTTTTACTTAAAGATCCTAAATTACACAAAATTAATTCTTGTGAGCTTTAAATCATGTTATGTCATCAAAAACATACCTGGAGTTGTGTTTTGTTTCATTCACACATTTGAGTAATACTTTATTTTTAGTCTGTCTACATCTCCAAAGCTGAAAATGCTCTGTTCCACCTTGTGATGTCATTTAGTACCTTTTAGAGATTAACAATTCCGAGGTTAAAATCATCCAAATGATTCTAATTAAAGTGTATGGAGTTAAAAAACACAGTGGCGCTCTTCTTGTATTACCACATGACAACACAAGGTTTCTGATGAGGAAACAACATCATAACATAGATCAGAAAAAAGTGTAATATGGGGCCTTTAAATACAACTTTGGCAGTAGTACTTATAATTGAATACAATATTAGCCACGTAACTGTTGTTCAGTTTTCTTTCCATCACTGATATTTACCAACGCTTCTCATACTGTTGCGACAGCGTTATAATGATGACAGCATACACTCCGATCACATGCATGAATCATAAGCACACACACTCACACTCCTGTACGTAACACTGGAGTACCATGTTGCGTTTCTATGAATGAGTAACATCGAGTCATTTTTAGACACGGCTCGGCTTCGGCTCAAGCCCTGTGCCCGCGGCGGCCATCTTGGCAGCCTGTTGAGCCAATCACACCCCCACATCCCCTCTCTCGTCCCCCCCTCCCCTCTTCTCTGCCAAACAACCCTCGCCGAGTGACCTGGCAAGCACATCGACCAATCACAACAAGGCACCGGGCAGATCAGAGCCAGGCCCTGGGAGATGCCTGCAGTGCCATTGAGAAGCTTAATGCCAGTGGAAAGAAATGAGATCTCCAGACTGGTGGAGTCCTATCTGGGCCTAATGCGGTGCAGATGGTGTGAAAAGTTAATGGGGGCTTCCTGGAGGGGTGCTGACAGGAGAGAGCAGAAGAAACTCAAAACAAGAGCAGAAATGAACAAGTGAAGAAGTGTAGAAGTGTGCTGAATAAAGAGGAGCCGCGTTGGTTAGGATTAGGAATAAAAAAGATGAAAGTTATGCACATAAAATTGAAGAACTGAAGAATTTGACATACAATTTTAGACTACAACTTACAATATTATAATAAATAACAATAAATAACACATTTAATAATAATATATATCCATCCATTCACCATTGGCTCCAATTCACTTTACTTTGAAAAACTATCGCCCCTCTCTCTGTAATGTAGAACTCAACCTAAATATGCAGAGTTTGTGTGTTAAACCTGCTTGAGTGAGAAAAAAAAACACAACTCCAGGTCTGTTTTTGATGAAGAAACAATGTTATAACAGGGATCAATTGTTAGCGTAATATTGGCCCTTTAAACACCATTTTACACTCAAAATTCTGTTAAAATGGAGATATTTTGTTAAACTATTTACTTCAGCATTGCTCACATAAAGCGAGCCCCAGCGTTCATGAATTGGAATCATCAGAACAATTACACTAGTCATTGGTCTTTTGGAGAAATGAGTTTTAGCAGCAGCTGTGTCTATGACTAAGGGCTATTTGCTCTGTATGCAGCCTGGATAACACGGACTAACGAGGAGGCTCTCGCTTGTTAAAATCAATTCAAATATGCCATAGTAGTAACTTGTAGACATTTAGTTGAACTGTGAGTAAAGTGGCAGACTTAGAGTAGCATTAGTATGTGTGTGCTGCTGTGGTGGGCCGTTCCTGCAGAGCACAGTGCATTAAAGGTGAAGAGTTTAATAAAGCCGACTGTTATCAGAGTGGGACAGGAGCTCTGTGAGTACTAGCAGTTTTTTTTTTTTTTTTAAAGTACACGTTTCAGGATTTCAAACACACCATCCTCCATCTTTGCAGCAGCATATGGACATGTTGCAAAGGAACTCCTTTAACTCTTCTGCTTGGTATATTCAATTCAATTCAATTTTATTTCTATAGCACATTTAAAACATTTTCAGCTGCCCAAAAGGTTTCACATAAAAAGTCAACAAAATAGAACTATACAGATGATATAATACATAGGCAAAGAACAATAAAACACCAACATATCCAGAACAGATAGTATTAAATGCCAGGGAGAAGAGGTGGGTTTTCAGTCTCACACTGTGTTAAAGATTGAGAGGGTATGACAGGCAGAGGGCGCTTTTCTATAGTCTGGGTGCTGCCACAGAAAAGGCTCCGTCACCTCTAGTCTTGAGCCTGATCAGCTGACCTCATGGCTCTGGATGGAGTATAGGGCTGTAGTAACTCCCCCAAATAAAGAGGACCTATAGAGTGCAGACATTATAACAGAATAGTATCAGAAAAAAATATCGGTATTGGCCAATATAGAAAAAAGCTTAATAACGACCAAGACTGCCACTGATATATTGTCCATCCCTAATTTTCTGCTACTTCGCTATCAATATTAAACGTCAAAGCACTAGCGTCTAATGGGATTACTCAGATGTGCCACATCTCAACCCATATGTGTCAGAGGTGCAATTCCCAGCATCAGCCATTCGGTCAATTCCCACTATATTCAATTTCAGCTAAGTTCAGTTTGTTATATGACAGTGATCCTCAAAACCAGGACTAGGGATGCACCCACCAGCTTTTTCAGTTCCAATACCAATTTCAGTACTATGACTTGCCAATGGTTTGAGTTACAGCACACTTTTTTAGTTGAAAACATTCCATGACATAGTGTTCAGCTCTAGTCAAATGAAGCTCATTGAGGCGAGCAGTTATAAAGGCGAATTTGGGGCTGAGTTCCATATTTGGAATTCTGACCGTGAGTATCATAGCAACCAAAGAGCCAATCTGGAGCGAAGTTGTTGAAGGTAATGCCCGTACCGCTGGTTTAGCAAGTGACCCTGGGGAAAGAAGGCACCTGATTTGTCTGTTATTACTGTTCATATCTTGAATTACTTACGCAAGAGCGAAATAAAAATACCAGGATTGTGTAGAATAGGTTAATTCGAGCATTGTAAGACCAAAATGATGAGCCTGACAGCGGCAGTTACATTGGAGCCTGTGTTGATGGAGCCGGAGATGTGTCCATGATCACTTCCTGTTTGGAACGTGGTGGCTAGCAGGTTAGCTATGTCCATTTATATATACAGTCTATGGAGCGGAGGCAAACCTGACCTAGCCACCTAGCCACCTAGCCTGGCTTCCATGAAAAAAGGTACATTTAATGCCTGACTGTGAAAAGTAGCAGAAAATTAGGGATGGACAACAATATTTCGAGACATGTAATCTTATCCTCCACCTATGAAGTTACATATATTTGAAACTAACTTGTATTGCTAAATCTCAAATAAGAGAAATACAAATTGTATTATAGAAAGCCCAAAAAATAAGATGTAAAATATTCTAAAGTGCTGTATTATGAGCAAAATAGCCTTAAGCCTCAGCAGTTTCTAAGATGTCAAACGCTCCATTCACACCGAGCTTTTAAAGTGCCAGCGTTTTGAATCCACTCCGCCTCCGTCTTTCATTATTCCTATTAAACCTGAGCCACTGCTGCTACACGCGTGGGCCTGGGCGCTTACAAAACCTTTCCGGTCGCTAGGAAGCCACACGTCTCCATTCAAACCTGTAATTAACACGTCACCTTATCCACCCTCCGCTATAACAGGGGGGTGCGATGGCTGCGTCATGCCCCACTTTGAGGAGCTGAGCTGGGGTGGGCTCGGGGGCTCAGGTGGGGCTCTGCTTAGTCACTACACATAATGGACGAGTTAGCGCTCTAAGCTAACGGTGGGATAATTGCACGGTCCGTCATAGCGAGGCAAGCATTAAGACAACAAACAAAGCCTAGGCGCATTTCTGACTGGTTGTGGGGGAGCTAAACAACAAAAACAACATTATTAGTTCAACGGCTTTAATAAAGAGAAATTGGAAGGAAAGGAATGGGCCAGTTGTATTCAGGCTTTTAACAACTTTTTGGATTCATTCATTTTAGCATTTCACAATGTTTGACTTAAAGGGCCTGATTTTTCCCCTTGTATTTGAGCAAAATGAGTCCCAGTATCGGCAGCTCTTGAGGTCAAAATAAGTCTGCTGGGCGCTGACTGCATTTAATTAGCAAGCATTTTATTGTCCGATAATCAGCAAGTGCATGTTAGCATTTTAGTTGTTGTTAGCCTTACCATCGCCGCACTGGTTTCTGAGAGTTGTGAATAGCACTTATAAACTAATTGTGGTCTACATTTTTCCACTGAAATGTTAAATCTACTTAAATATTTTAGATAAACTTAAATTCAAAATGATTTGCATTGAATCTAAATAAAATAATAAAATGGCAAAAGCCAATACAATATTTAAACAGGATCAACATTTCATTTTGTGTTGCCCTCTGCAGATGTAGTGAGGAGTGAAGCAGTTTGAATGAGCCTATAAACTGTATCATCAGTATTTACTCGGGCTGTCGCAGTAACCTGAATATTGCAATACCGTGGTGTGATCAATCACACTGCAGAAGAGATCAAGTGACTGTGGTAACTGCATTTTGTACTTGAATGAGGCTCCATGCCTGGCCTAATTTTACGAGGGTTTATCGTGGGTGTACGGACTTTACGGGTTACTTACTGAGGAGCAGCAGACATTAATGCAAATACACTCATTGGGCAGAGTTAAAATGGCATGAAGTTTGGCTCAGGACTCTACAACCTGCGCTCTGCCCGCAGAGCCGACAAGTGTCCACACGCACCGTCCCACATGAGTTTAGTGCAGGACAGCCACTAAACTCGTCTCTAAAACTGCATTTAGTGAACAGAAGTGGCTGTTTCTGACGCATGCACACGTGCGTGTCTGTCACAACCCCAACCACCACAACACCGCAACACTGCACACCGCAACACCGCACACGCTGAGCCACATAAAGTTACCGCAAGGGAAATTCTTTAACTGCGACAGCCCCCGTATTTACAAGATGAGTCCCTTCGTTGGCCCAGTTCTTTTCTGCCAGGAGCTGTGCTTATAACAAGGTTTATTGTTTAGCATTTCAAATGTGTGAGTAATACAGAGGAATTAAACAGTTATGTAATGATAGCAGACTGGATGATGGCCGGACAAAACAGGAAAATAAGAACAGATAGAGGATGAAAAGTTTGATCTTTAAAATGTATCTGAATACTGACTATTGTGGTTATTAAAATAAACCTTTACTATTTCCTCTAGCTCCACTGCATAGAGATGGGACCATTGGCTATATGCTATCCTTCAGTAAATGCTAGATTGTGACGATTACTCTTTAGAGTATTTGCTGCTGATTATGTTTTGGATTAGTTGTGGTCTGTTGAAAGCTCATAACATGCTAAAGTACGCGGACTGTAATATTCAGATATTCATAACTGGGCTTTTTGTGACTCGCAGAAGAGTACTACTACTACTACACCACTGTGGGGCTGTAGTCCTTTAGTCGTTTAAGTCAATGCTGTCATAGTCGACCAAAATTTTTATTTTGTATACAGATCAATAATATAATCAAAAATCAAGCATTTGCACCCTGTACTCTTTATTTCCTTCATCCACCCATTTCAGGAGCATTTGAATAACTCCTCAGTTCTGAGTCTGGGTCTAATGTGCTGCAGATGGTGTGAATGTTAATAGGGGCTTCCTGGAGTGCAGCTAAGAGGAGAGAGAAGCAGGACCTCCAAACATGAGCACATTATGTTGGAAGGAGGACCACTCTAGAATTGTAATAGGCCACAGTGAATCAAAGCACTACTGCAAAGCTTGAGATGAGTCCTGTGCAACTGCTCCTGACAGGTTGCCCCAGTGACAATAAAGGGTGAGTCACATGCAGAGGAGTAACTTCCCTATGGATCAATGAAGTATTTCTTACCTTTTTATATATAATTTAAAATATAACTGCCATACACAAGCACGACGAAATGGGATGCCCTACTTCTCTGAGTGAGCGTATTATCACAGTGACCACCCATTTATATCCTTTAGGCTCAGTGACTTATGGATTCAATTTGGTTCGACCTGGGAGCAAATTGGATATTTTTGAAACCTGTGTTTTTTTTTGTTGTTGTTTTTTTTTCAATTGCAAAAAAAAATGTAGACATTTATTTTTGTTGTTAACTTCATGATTTTACTACACGTTACCATAGCAGAGGTACTCACACTGGATATTTAAAGGTCCTATATTACACAAAATTAACTCCTGTGACTTACCATTAGAGATCGACTAATACAGGTTTTTTCATGGTCAGTACCAGTTGTTTAGAATACAAAGCAACCAATGACAGATTTTTATTATTTTCCTCAAATTATGTATTTAAATTTACTAAAAACTCACCCACAGCCCCCTTTTTTTTTTTTTTTTTACCCCAAACCCTTAAGAGAGCGGAGCAGTCACATTTTCTGCAGGTTTCTCTTCGTGTTAAAGTATTAATATAAAGCTGTATTGTGTATTTTTAGACAGCAGATTGACCAAAATAAATAACTGGCCTGTCCTGGAGATTTGAGGTTGATTGTCAATACGCCAAATATCCACCCAATATATCGGCGAAGTGATATATCAGTCTATCTGTAATTACCAAATGACATCACAAGGTGGAACAAAGTGTTTGAGAGATGACCAAAGGCTAAATATACAGGGTTTATGTG
Source organism: Periophthalmus magnuspinnatus (assembly GCF_009829125.3). Classification (NCBI taxonomy): domain Eukaryota; kingdom Metazoa; phylum Chordata; class Actinopteri; order Gobiiformes; family Gobiidae; genus Periophthalmus; species Periophthalmus magnuspinnatus. The sequence goes on from NC_047136.2 coordinate 17,070,824, forward strand.
TCCATGTGAGTTTGTGATGAAGAAACAACATTATAGCATAGATCAGAAAATATCACAATATGGACCCTTTAATACAACACATTTACTTATGAATTAATTATTTACCGGGATCAAGGATGAGGATGTTGGCAGAGTTTGGCTCATATTGTCTGTTTGCCTTCACTTTCCCTGTGCATTGCAGACTGAGACGGGGCGTGGGTATTATTAAGCACTGCAAAACCCTTAATAACTTATTAGGGTTGACTCAGACACCATTGACTGATTAATCGAGTAAAGACCTTCACACCATCCACTGCCTGGGGTGTTCCTCGAGGGTTAGTCTGAGAACGCGCCTGTATACGTACCATCCCGCTCCTTTCCACAAACATAGGAGCTGATCACAGAACCTCCATCCTTCCTGACCCCCTCATGGGCCCCCTCTCTCCTCCCCACCCCACCAGCTCTGTGCTCTGGTTCTGTCTTCTCCGAGCTGACAGGTGCCTACAGAGAGCTCATGGACACTGCATGTCAATAGCCTTGAGCAGCCATCCCTGACGCTCGGCTCCTCTGACAGGCGCTCAAAGAAGGTTCCAAGACTCACACAATCCAACATGGAGAGAGGACTTTGCATAACAGTTTACTCAAATGAACCACATCGGGTCAACTGAAGGCTCTGTGCTAGTTACTGATAACTCCATACATGCCCTGGAATTGACCATTTTTACTGAAAAAAAGATAAAAGGTAGCTGTTAATAATAAAGGGTTACTCAAACATGTATGAATGAAACAAAACGCAACTCCAGGTCTGTTTTTGATGAGGTAACAACGTTCTACCATGGTTTAAAGCTCACAAGAGTCAATTTTGCTTAATATAGGACCTTAAAGTTATAGTGAAGTTTACTTAATACCTTTCACTTTTGTAAAAATAATAACAAAATGTATTTTTCTGGGACATCAATTTATAGTAGCCATGAATCCATTCAAAAAGACAAATCTGAGGACACACTGGGAATGACACCTAGGGACACAAAGGCTGGGGCAGTGTAGAAAAAATATCAGTACCAAATATCAGTTACATTTTCAATATGGGACTGATAACAATATCTGGGGAAATACATGATATTCTTTGATATATCACAGTTTTTTAAGAACCAAATACATTTTAATAGCAGTATTTTTTGTAAACCCGCTACCTGCACAAACCTAACAAAATAAAATACACACATTTTAATCATTAAGAATAAGTCAAATATAATGCAAAATTACAGCCCTGTCACAAAATGAGTCTGTAAAAAAACCCCAAAACCCCAAAAACTGATGATATATTGATACTGCTGACCACAATTGATACTGTCTCACAAAATCTTAAAACTGTCCGAGAATCAGGGAGTGTGCAGTTAGCATTCTAGTTGTTGTTCGCTTTACCGTGATGACAAAGCGTCGCTCTTGTGTTTATAAACTACGAATAATCTCCACTAACACCCGGAATACATAAGGGAAGTGAGGAATAATGTCGGACTTCTGCGAAATGTTTAAATTGTTCTATTTTTCACAAGGCAGTAAAAGTCAGGCAAGGCTTCTTTAAACTTCCTATAGGGGCTTGTTTAACTGCCTAACAGTAAGAAAACCCAACAGTCTTTCTCTACCTTAATGGTGAAACATTTGGGATTCAAGCCCCCGATGAGATATATTTAGCATAGCATGACACTATTACCTTTGCACGCCTGTCTGAGCCTCTCTAATCATCCATGCTTTAGCCTCCTCCTCGGCAGGCTAACAGGTTGCTAGCGGTCCAATACATCTTTAATGCTTTCTGTCTTCATACCTAAACAGCTCCGGGCAGGTGAAGCGCTTTAGAGGTGAAATATCCCAGGCGTCTTTGAAAGCAGCGGAGGTGCGTTGCATTGCTAATAATAGTCTTTCGTTTCAAAGTCACTTGTTCATTCTGAGGGCGTGTGGCGTTCAGGTTTTCCAGAGCACGTTTACACTTCAGGTGTGCTGTGTCTGCTGGAGATACTATGGACTGTCTTATCATTAGTAAAAGAAGACCTAGGCTTTTTCTCTTTTTAGTAGCTATGATTACGAGTTGATTGCTGAAATGATCGTAAGTGTATTTTGCTAAATGTTATCTGGAAACACGTGACAAAAGACCTTATATAACAATGACATTAGCAGCGTTAGCATTAGCATTATACAATGGAGAATACACAATTTCACCTTTTTGTTATTAAAACACATATTTGTAAATAGCCTTCAGTTGCCATAAGTCAACATTTATTTATTTGGCACGTCACCTGACTCCGTGGAAATATAAAAAGTTAAAACCGTACTCCTGAACATTCTCCATGCCATACAGTGGAATATCGTCGCTATAGGAACGACATTTCCATGGAATCAAGCAAGAAGAGGCCCTCCGCCAGGCTAAATAACAGTCAGGTCTGTGGAGATGCAAGTCCGAGCAGAGTAAGACCTGTTTTTAGTGCAATTAAAACAACTAAATTAAAAAATATGGTTTTATTTTAGTATATTTTTGGGCTAAGAAGTCACATACCTGTAGAGCATATGGCATAATTCATACACAAAGTAATGCAAAGTGCTTTACAGAATAAGAAATACATTAAAGTCACAACAAATACAAACACAAATTATCATAATAAAGTGAACTGTATCTGTATCAGTGGTGTGTCAGAGAAAGAATCTGTGACACACATGGACTATTATTTTACACTTTTATTGTTTTAAACCACAATATTTATCCACTTTAGAAACTATAATAATGGAATTGGGTTTTCTATTAAAAAACTGGAGCTTGTGAAACCCATAATTGCGTCTTGCTGCTGCAAGCTAAACATAACTTTGAACTTTGAGTTAATGATGACAGAAAACACATAACATGTTTTAAAGCTCTTAAAAGTGGATTTTTGCATAATATGTGTTCTTTAAAGATAATATAAGATAAAAATAAATGTGATTGATTGATCCAAGCAGTTATGTGTGCAGTTATGTGTTGTATTTCATCCAGTCCATGTTTGACTGACAGTGGGAAAATTCAGGTAAATTCACTTATTTATCAACATAAAATCCTATCAACTGCTTGGTAGTTTTTTATTCTTTCTGAAAACACTTTTTTTTCCTAATGAGAATGTCTCTTGTTCTGTGCTGCTTGCCTCATTAGCAGATTCCGGTTTTCTTTTTGGGAGGAATGAGGTCAGGAAAAACTGCAGGAAATCACTTCATCTCAATCAAAACCATCTTCTGCATATTTATCACAGCCATCTTGTTCTTTCAATAAATAATGTGGACTGCAATATAAGTGGATACATATGAGTACACTTCTTATCCACCAACAACACTGGTATTTCTCATGCTTGTCTATGTCTTATATGGTCACATAAAATAGATCCAAACATGGGTGTGTGATAACATTTTGACTTTATACACCTTATGATGAAATGGTTTGCTTCTGAGCAATGTAATAATTACAGTGTTCATAAATAAATATGCTTTATTGAAACTTAAAATATATATATAGTTATTTTCTTATCTATGGCCAACCCCATTATTTAGAATTGAACCATGTTTTAAACCTATTCTGCAAAATCAACTTTTCAGAGCTTTTAACCATGTTACAGTTATTTCCCTTCTCCTTTACCCTCTTGGCGTTGTAGTTAGAGTGATTCATGCATGTTTGAGTGATCTTTATTCTTTTATATTCAAGACGTCATTGCTACCCCCGTTTTCACCTCCACTGCTACAGGCCAACTGCTCTGTACTTCCTTTTCCAATTGTATTTTCTTTTTTGTGGCTTTGTTGTGATGACATTTAGGGTGACATCAGCTCCCATTGGGCACTGTGGTTTTCAGAGGACTTGTTTCTTTTATGAAGTCATTTTAGATTGAGTTATCCAGATTATAAATTAATAATTCACGGGTGTCAAAGATTATGACTAGATTACTGACACAAGTACAACATGTGTTATTTAAGTCAAACAGAAAAGACAGCAAACCTGCACACCACACACCGCATGACAAAGCCAACAACCCAAGTCTTGATCTTTCTCCACCATCTTTTATTTAAGGACTGTTGACTGCAGCTCAGCTCCTCTCTGCATGTCTCAGAACAGCAGAGCCATACGCCTACTATGAATAACGTACACGTAACGTAGCAGTGCTACAGTAACATGTGGCCTGCATCATTCCAACATGATGAGAACATGATGCTAAGATCTGTCCTAACTGTTATGTGGCTTTTAGGCTGCTCGATTGTGGAAAAGAAAATAATAAAATATGATTGTTGTTATAATGATTCAAGAGGTTATTCAAACACGGAGCGCACTGTGCGTCAGTGTACTTAGAATTCACAGAAGTAGTTAAGCGACATAGGTGACACAAAACAGACTGTTAAGAATGTATTGTACAAATAGAAAGCTCCAAGCCTAGTGCAGATACACAAACGTGTTTCAAACTTAAGTATCATGTAAGTGTTGTCTCAACTGTGTATTTTTGTAATCACTGGATGTAATAAAGGCGAGTGATTGATTCATTAGATTGATTGCACATTCCAAGGGCCATTGAATGTTCCATCCATTAGTAAGAATAACACAAGTATATTTAACACAATACTTATTTCTTGATTCATTTGCAGTTTCTCCATCAGTGACACACTAGAAGAGCTCTACATGATGCTTGAAACGCCCAACTTAAAAGAATAATAGTGCTTTATTTTAAGTTAAAACATGAAATGCCAATGTTAAGGCAGTCATTGGTTCATTGTTATTAATGTTCATAATCTTGATTGATGGACAAAATAGCAAAATAAAAACAGCAGGATCATGTAGTGCGGATTAATACAAACATTTCAAGACCAAAATGAGAGAGGGGTGACAGTTTTTCAATAAAAAGTGAATTGGAGCCAGAGTTGATAGACCCGTAAGCCACGCTCATGCTCTCTCTCTATTTAGAACTACTTGGCTTGCGGGTTCACTATGTCCATTTATATATTTACAGTTTATGAACTAGACACGGCTAGATCGTTATGACAACAACCTGCTAACAGCATATAATGATGCTAACATGGCACCAACATGCGCCCGCTCTCCTCCTCACTCAGACATCATACAATAGAACGCTGCATTATTAAAGTGAGTTTAGCAGAGATACAGAGCAGGTAGCAGCTTGTAGGCATGAGGAAGTGGCCTGTTAAGTACTCTTCACACACAATTAACCGGCAGCCTGTCCACACTCTTGTACCTTTGTGATACTAGCACAAGTAAATAAGCTTTCAATTCAATTTCCCTTTAAGCCATTCTGCCTGCTGTTGTGGAAACTAGCATATCCACCCCTTTTTTTATTATGTTTGTTTATAGTGAACTTGTGCACTCGTGAGAAGTCAGCTAGCTCAGCGCATTATAATTACATTTTCAGTCTTTTTCTCCGTTACCATGGATATGTTCTTACTGGAAGTTAGAGGTTTATTTAAGATCTTATCTTGATTTAAAGGTCTTATATTACACAACATTTACTCTTGTGAGGTTTATACAATGTTAGTATGTTGTTACCTCCTCAAAAACATACATAGAGTTGAGTTTTGTTTCATTCACACGTTTGAGTGATCCTACATTATTAGTCTGTGTACATCTCCAAATTTCAAAATGCTCTGTTCCACCTTGTGATGTCATGAAGCAGTGGTTTTCAAGTTTGTTTGCTTTTTCCCCCAACTTTTACTTTTTGTTCAATAGACATTAATGATTCCAAGGCAATATTATAGTAGTAGTAATAGTGAAGGTGTATGGAGTTTAAAAACACAGTGGAGCATTTACTATATTACCACATGACATCACAAGGTGGAACACAGTGTTAAACAGCCTAAACATGCAGGATTTGTGTGTTAAACATGTGAATGAACCAAAACATAACTCCAGGTAACAACATTATAACAGATCAGAAAATAGTCTAATATGGGCCCTTTAAAGCTGGGTACCTGATTTTTAAAAGGTTAAGAGACGCACACCGCACTTTCTGGGTTTGCAATCGATTTACTATTACACGCAGCTGTCAGGTGTAACATGAAGTGCTCCAGTGGCATTGCTGGACTAGACAACGGAAGAAGAGTCAAAGGAGCTGTAATAAAGATGTTGAGATTCACTTTGGGATTTGGAATAAGTCCCTTAAATGTCCTAGATACATGTTTCAAACTCAAAGTACATTGGAAGCGTTGGGAGGATGTTTGAAGGACACGTATTATGCTGAATATAGTTTATACCCAAGCTTACCACTGGGGTGCATGCTTAAAACTGCAGAGGCCACTGAAGCCAGCACAAACTTAGATTTCGGCATTTGTTTTTGTTTGTTTTTTACTCTTTTTGCGCTAAAGTTGCTTCAAAATGACTCATACACAGACCAAGGATGTGTTTTTTGCATGTTATGAAGTGTGTTAGTTTGAGCATAGACAGGGCCAGTGTGTATAGACATAGTGAATCCATGGCCCGGAGGAGGAGGCAGGAGGCTCTGATAGCGTTCTTCTCTGGGGGTGGAGGATTATCCAGAGATGGCCAAACAGATAGAGAGAGAGACAGAGAGAGAGCTGAGATCTGTATCCACGCTCAAAGACACACACTGATTACTGCTGCTCTGAGACTGGACACTGCACTTGGGCTGGAGCAGAATGTTAAAGGTTTGCATTTGAACTCATTTTTGTGATTGGGAAAAGATTAGTTTAATCATCATCACAGACACAGAAGCAGTGGGTGATTGTACTTTTTTGAGTCGATTTTTAAAAGTACTTTTACTATTGTACGTGTAATTCTAGACATGTAACCGTACTTTACTTGAGTACAAATTTTCAGTACTCTTTCCATTGCTGACTTGGTTGTGTTTAACATGCAAATACTGTGAATACGGTTGGGTGATATTGACAAAAATGTATATTAATGATGATTTTTCACTGGGAGGAAGACCAAAACATGTCTCTCGGCTGGCGTGAGCTGAGTCTGGGGAGTCCCTGCTTAAACTGCTGCCCCAGATAAGTGGAAGAAGATAAAAAAATTTAAAAAATATATATATATCTCTTCTACTTCTAATCCAATAACCCAATACTAGATACCATATACAGATAACAGAGATGCTGTGATAGTATTGAATGAAAAGCAGCTGAGGAGGCAACGAGTTCTGCTGCTTCGTTGGGAGAAAGATTGTGCGACCTCACTAACATAGATTGAAAGAGAGAAGAAGTGGTGTATTTATGTGAATTCCTTGAAAGGTGTTTGGTTGAGAGACAAATTTGGCAGACTTATTGACTGAAAACAGGAGTGACGAAGAAATGCATATTCCTGTTGAATTCACCTCATCATAAAAAGATGTGTATGTCTTCATTAAAACAGTCCAAGGCTCTCTTCTCAAAGCGTCAAACACATGATGGAGCTCACTATGGATTCTGCACATGGATCATCATCAGGCCACGTAAGCACCAGAGAGTATACTGTATGGGAATGATCAATGCACACAAGGCTGTACGCAGAGGAGCAGACGGACAGGCATTCTGTCAGGTTTACTGCACCCACGGCACAGAGGACATGGGGACAAGGACCAAGGACTCAAGGGGAAAAGGAGATGAGGACACAAGGACACACACTCTCAAGGAGACGCAAGGGGGCAAGGACTCAAAGATACAAGGACATGATGAGTTAAAGAAACAAGGGTATAAGGACTCAAGGAGACAAGGAGAGAAGGAGATGAGGACACAAGGACACACACTCTCAAGGAGACGCAAGGGGGCAAGGACTCAAAGATACAAGGACATGATGAGTTAAAGAAACAAGGGTATAAGGACTCAAGGAGAGAAGGAGATGAGGACACAAGGACACAGACTTAAGGAGTAAAAGAGGAAAGAAGACAAAGATACAAGGGCACAAGGAGACATGGAGACACTTACATAGCGACAAGGACACAAGAAGACGTGGACACTAGGAGACAATGACACAATGACTCAAGGAGACAAAGAGAGAAGGAGATGAGGACACAAGGACACATAGACTCAAGGAGACACAAGGAGACACAAGGAGGCATGGAGACAAGGACTTAAAGATACAAGGATACAATGAGTTAAGGAAATAAGGGTATAAGGACTCAAGGAGGCAAGGAGAGAAGGAGATGAGGACATAAGGACACAGACTTTAGGAGTAAAAGAAGAAAGAAGCAGAAGAAAGCTACAAAGTAATCACTAAAATGGTAAAACAGTTGAGTAGGAACCCAGTTTTTAGCCATGTACCCAGTTAAGCTGCAAATAAATGTGTTCATGAATGAGTGTTGAGTGAGTGATGTATTTATGTAAATAGAAAAACATATTTGCCATACATATGCATTATTACAATTACATAATGTGAAATGCCAAGTTATTTAGCTAAGACTGTTTTAAAAATAGAAGTTATTTAACTAAGACGCCACATAGCTAAAACTGTAAATACTACTCGTGTCGCTCTAATTAGACTGAAAGTTGTAGTAGTTTTGAGCATTAACATTTGATTGACAAAACTGGGTCACTCCTGCTCTGTCGCTCCAAAATGAAAGCATGTGAACACACCAACGCCAAATTGGACAGGAGTGCTGCTGCCTTATTAGCATACATCCTACCTCTCATCGCCTCAGCAGCTAGGTTACATTATTATTATTATGATTTCCTCAGCTGAGATTGTAAAAACGCGTGGTCAGGCATGTGTCAGGGAGCGTCTCTGCGGACCGGGGCGTAATGAGGGTGGAGGGGAAGCTTTGTGTCACTGGAATGGTGAATTATTAAAGATACACATGGCACTGGCAGCAGACAAACGAGAAGGGAGCTGATCTGACAGAGGAACACATAGAAACATAGAAACACAGGCGTAGGAGGATGGGGAGGGGGGTGTTAGGCATTATGGTTCAGTTGTGAGTGCGCACAACACCACAACACAATCACAGCAAGTGGGATTCAAGACAGTGCTAGTGATGAGCGGGGATGGATGTCAGGATTAAGACATTAATCGTGAGTGGATGTCAGAATGTGATCATACAGATTTGGAAGCCAAAATATTGAAATTAAATTGAATTTGTAATCCACTTTACACCACACTTCGAAGACCAATAGCATTAAAGATTATTTACAATTTCAGTGTGTTCTTCTGCTTGAATGAAATCGAAACATTACATTTTTGAAACGGTATTATTCAGTCTTCTTCTCTATTATTCAGATTTCTAGCAGCAGTTTTGAAGGAAATTTGGCACTAGAAATTCTGGCTATGTACATATATATATATATATATACACACACACACACACACACTTTTTATCTTTAACTTAACTTGAAAATATTTTAAAATTGTAAATAATATAAAACTAGAACAATAACTGTATTTGATGTTTTTGTATTTTGGGAAATGCCGCAATCCATCGAAATAAACTGGTTCTTATTCAGTTTTGAATCTTAATTGAATCACCTGGATGAAACTGAAGCTATTGTCTGACTTATGCAAAGTGGGGGTTGCTGATCCCATAGGTAAACAACAGGCACAATTCTAGGAACCACCTGCAATCAGTTACTAGAATGTTGATTATCACTGTGTAGCACAGTTTCAGAAAGTAGTCTCAAGTAGATTAGTCCAGTTAGTTTTAGCATTGTGTTCCCCTCACCAGGCTGTGGCTCTAATAAAAGACATAACTGAGCATGTCATGACTCAATCACTGCAGAACTACGTGTCACTCATAGATGTGTTCTAGTTAAACTCAACGCTAATAATAATACACTCGTTACAATAATAGGGGGGTATTTTACTTCTATGTACAGTAGATCTAGATGGGGTGTGGATTCAATTACTGCTACCTCCAGGTCTCTCCTTGGTGAAGCCACCGTTTGCCAGTTTTTTCCCAGTCATCACATTGCTGAAACCTTCCATTCATTCACATTTCAAGTCTCTCACCAAAGAGCTCCTGGGTTTTAACTTCATGGACAATACAGGCTCTATGGTGCTGATAGTGGCTGGCTTCCTCTGGACACAAAGTTAGACATCACTTTTTACAGGTTTGAGCCGTGTCAATTCCCCTGTGGGCTCCCTGTTGTCCTGCTCTGCCTTCCAGTTGTCCTGTGAGAGCCGTCATCACTGGGCTCAATAAACTCTTGGATGCCGGCATCAAGTGCGTTGACACTTCATCCTGGATCTTCAACCTAGATGTGGCCAGAAGAAAAAAAAAAGTGCAGCCATGTGTGCAATGACCTGAGACAAGTGAGCAACGATGTGAACCCGACAAATACCCCTTGCTCACTGTAGAGGAGCTGCCTGCTAAGTTTCACAAATCACTAATCTGGACTTGTGTCAAGGCTACCTCCAAGTGCCCCTGCACCGTGACAGCTACAACCTCACAGCTTTTGTGACCTACATGAGGGTATTCTGCTATACCCACATGCCTTTTGAACTCAGTTCTGCTATTTTCAAAAGATCACGACCACCGTTTTTGCAGGCATCCCTGGTGTGGTTGTATATCTGGATGACATTGTTGTGCACGGCACTACCATGGCCCTGAATGACAATCGACTCTCCCAAGTCTTTGATGTTGCTGCTAATCACAACATCACACTAAACAGCGAGAAGCGTGTTTTTGTAGTGCCCTCCATTGACTTTGCAGGCTTTCACCTCTAACGTGACAGCCTTAGCCCACTCCATTCTAATGTTGAAGCAATGCTGCGCCTGCCTGAATCCACTTGCCCCTCACAACTTTCATTTTTCCTGGGAATGACAGCCTTCTACATGCCCTTCCTCCCTTACTACTCTGACATAATTGCACCACTTCCTGCACTCCACAAGCAAGACGCGGCCTGGATGTGCTCAGCTGCTATTCAACTCCTGAAGGATCAGCTAACCTCACCACCAGTCCTTGTCCTTTTTGATTTTGCTAGCCCCACATTTGTGACCTGTGATGCCTCTAACACTGCTGTAGGGGCTGTCCTCTCACAGTTCCATAAAGGGGTCGAACGTCTGGTGGCTTTTGCCTGTAGAGTCCTGACACTAGCTGAACAGAAGTGCTCAGTGGGGCAGAGAGAGGCATTGGCCTACGTCTGGGCATGTGAAAGATGACACATTTATCTCTATGAATGACACTTCATATTGAGGACAGATCACCAGGCTCTCACATCACTGTTGTCTACTTCTGGATCAGGACACAAACCACTGCGACTATATCCCAGGACTGAATGACTGCAGGCCTACAACTTCAGGAGGAGGACACTGTTCACGGCTGGCAGCGACAACGTTGTGGCTGACCTGCTGTCCTGGGCTACAACTGGCTCAACAGCCAATCAAACAGAAGACAAAAATGAGGATGGCCTTGTTATGATGCTCCACACCCCTCTCCAAGCAGTCGTATCCCTTCAGGAGCTCTGTACAGCCTCAGAACAGGATCCCATTCTCTCACAGTTCTGTACCTATATTCAAGATGGCTGGCCTGCTGAAGAGTTGGCCTCTTAGTCATGCATCAAAGAGGATTTGTCTTGCTAGAACAATGTGTTTGTGGCCTGGGGCATGTGCACAGATGTCCCAACCAGTTTTAAGGCACACATCTTGTCTATGCTGCATGAGGGTCACCTTGGAGATGTGAAAGTAGCCCAGCAGAGGTCTAGTCTGGTGGCCGAGCAGCAGAGACATTGAAACAATAGTGAAAGGCGATTCAGCTTGCCTAATTAGTGGGAAAACCGGATCACCCATAACCCTGCCCTTACACCCACTGCCCTGGCTGTCCATACTGTGGTCTCACATTCAGTGAGACATCTGCGGCAAACTATGTGGCACGCTGTACCATCAGCAATTTCTGGTTGTAGCACATGACCTTCATTACAAATTCATTGGAGGTGTACTCCACTGGGTCAGTTGCTAGCCATGTGATCACTGACTTTATTTTGTTTGCCAGTTGAGGACTTCCAGACACTATCAGCACTGACAACAGGCCACAGTTTAACTAATCAGAGTTTGGTATATTTTTGGAGGAGAGGGGGATCAAACACATACCCGCAGCCTTCTACCACCCCAGGCCAATGGTGGTATAGAAAGATTCATCCAAACACTACAAATCTGTCTCAGAGCATGCCCATCAGAGTGAATCTCCTTCTCAGCTGCATTGTTAAGCTTCCTGATGCATTATGAGGCTCCGACACACTCCATGCCTGGATGTACTTTGGCCCATCTCATGCTGGGGCAGGAACTTCAACTCTCCCTGGAGCCAGCAGCAGCAGCACTGAGGCAGGACCCTCTCCCTTAGAACCAAACGACCCACATTTGTGCCACAAGACTGTTATCATATTTGTAGGCCTGGTCGCAGAGGTCAGTTTGGCTCCTTTTGGTCAGCACCGATTCAGTTCTCTAGCCACCTCGGACCAGCAACCTATCAACTATCTGACATGGCACACAGGCATGCCAATCGTCTTCAAAGAGTGAAACATGGGACTATAGACTGGTGTGATTTTAACATTTCCGAAGAAGAGCACAGGGCGTCTCCTGGCCAGGCCACTCTACCATCAGGATAGGCTTGTTTTGTGGCAGAATAATCCACAAGGGTATGTGGAGGAACTGCTGGTCTACACAGTCACCCAGATAGATTTTATTCACATTTTTGAAAGTTGTCTTGTGCTAAGCTATTATTAATGTTCTATTAATGTGCTGTCTTGGAACAATTTCCTTTTATGTTATGGCTCATGGAGCATGCGAGATAGGCATATATGTTTTTCTTTCACCTAAATACTAGAAATGGGTGATATATCATTTCCAATACTGGTATCAGATTCAGCCTAGTTTGAAGGGTTTTTAGCAACTTCAACTTAAATTTGTGGGCCTTGCTATGGATTTCAAAAGGTACATATTGATATCAGCAAATATAGGTTATCAAACAGAGCAGCAAGCCACATATCTGTGATATTGTTATCAGCTCCATATCAGACCATTTGTACTAAATGCCATACGGTTGCTGCATGTATGATCCACAAGCGTGCTGGACTAGCAAACTAGCAAATATGTTTTTTAAGAATATTCAAAAGTGCTGGGATTTTGCCTCATGCCATTTTGTTAGAAAAACAAATGGCTCAACTTGCTCCAGGACTCCTAACATGTCGACGATTTGCAGAAACGCACACTCTCCATATATAAAAAATAAAAAACCTTCAAAGTCGTGTCTCATATCTGCTTAACCTTGGTGTGCTCCTTCATCCCCCCAGCACTCTCATCTTCAAAACGCTCCCAAAACGGCAACATCACACGGAGCACTGGCGATAACTCTGTGAAAAGTGAAAAAGCAAAGCCGCTTTCAGTCTTTAATGGTATGCACATGACCCCCCCGGCTTCCCCAAGGCCAGCCGAGCAGCCCAGTCAAAACATTTACGGGTCAAACGCAGCACCGCACACTGTCATGGAGAATAAGCAGTACGGTTGGAGCATAAAGTTGGACAGTTTCTTGAAGTTTTGTTATGATAAAAGCAATGAACTAGATGTGTAATAAAAATTCTCAAAATCTCAAGCTATTGTCACCCCTTTTACTTTCTACTACATTTTTAACTGTGCTGACAAGTAAAAAGTGCTTTTCTTATGGTTTGAGGAAATATTTTGTATTTTGTATTGCGACTGTTGACCAAAATATGTTTAACCAATATCACTAAATTTAACACTTTAACAAATTAACAACACTTGAGTGAAATACTTTTACTTTTTACTCTTTAAATAGTTTTTTTCATGTGATGCTTTTACTTGAGTAACTTTTTGCCTCTGTATCTGTACTTTTACTTAAGTAACAAACTGTGTGGAACTCACTTAAGTCCAAATGTTGGTGTATACAAAAGCTCTGCAGTACGGGCGATGAGTAAAGCTGTTGGGATAGTGACTGCGGTTACGTGCATGCTCAAAATCTGATTATGAACAGATTTTTGGAGTTAGAAGATAATTAAAATTTAAACAGCAAAATCATCTCATTTCTTTCTGATCATGGTCCCTCTGATTACTCACTTCAGATTTTGAGGTTTGCATGTCATTTAAATACGCTTAAAGGTCTAGAAATAGATAGCACGATTTTGGTGTGCTTGTGAACATTTAGGAGTGAAGCAGCCAAAAATAGGCCAAAAATGAAGAGTTTATAATGTGGAAATTTCCTATCAACTCTAAAACATATTGTAATTCACACTTACAGCAAAATTAAACTTTCAAACATATCATCTTTAAAAGTAAGATTTTTATTTCAGCGCAAGTAAGATTTTTATTTGAAATTCCATAACCATGACATAACTGTGTCCCCAAATATGAGGGAGACGTGTTAATTCTATAATTTGGCATTTTGGTTGTCGAGACGATTATTTAATCAGAAAGCAGAATGAGCCTCACGTGAGTCTTTCATTTGGGGGCTGCCAGTTTCAATGTTGAAATCCAGTTTGATTAAACCTAAAAGGCCCTCTCTGATCTGAATCCTCACTGCCTAAAACCCAGTGCATGAAGCCAGTCATTAATCAGTCCCTCTGCTGCTGCAGTATGGCCTGTCCATATACTGAGAATGAGAAAAACTTGTCCGTGTCCTCTATCTGCAGGTTATGACACTGGCAACCCAGGTTCAGTTGTGATCGTACAAAATGAGCGCAGGATACATACAGTTAATTTAAATATTTCTGCTTCCATTCCTGACCTCAAAGCACTTCCCCCTCACGGCTGTACATCAGACACTCCTTTGAGTTTTTAAATTACATACCTCGTCAGACCTGTCCACTAAACGTCTTCTAGTCTCACTACACCAGCAAATGCAGTCCTTGTGCCCTCTCCTGGCATTTCACAAAATTCATGCTTACTAAAGTTTTTGAGGTAATTTCATACCACACACATTATTTTAAGTAGACTAAGGCTAAAAAGGACCTTAAAGTCTTTCCTTGAATTCTCATGTTTGCAAAAGCTGACTTCAGATGGCTTTATCTAGAGTGAATGAGGACACCATTTAATTTAAGTTCCAATATCTCAAATAACTGACTCTCTTACAGAGCAACTCACTAACTCAAAATTATTAGGTTTGTAAGAGCTTCCAATGATATAAATATATTAAAATGTAAAAAAATATATAAAATATATTTAAACTGTATGCTTGCTCGCTTAAAAAGGTACAACAATTAACCTGCAGATAGACAACACATGCAAGGTTATCTCATCCTCAGTATCTGGACAGGCCAAGCCTCAGGTGAAAGCCCAGAACCTTCAGAACTCACTCACTGAGCTGCAGAGGCTGCACTAGCACTGATCCATGATGGGCTGCAGGTGTGAAGGTCATGAGGATTCAGAGAGAGTCTTTTTAGGTTTAATCCTACTGGATTTTAGAATTGAAACTGGCGACCCAGATGAGAGACGCATGTGAAGATCATCCTGCTTTCTGATTGGATAATTGTCTTGAGAACCAAAACAACAATTTACAACAATAAATGTAATATCATATCCATTGATTTTGTAATTATGAATAAATCAACGTTACAGTTGTTATGAGCAGTCTTTGTTTTGAACATACAGTTGCCTTTTCTGGTGCAAAGACTGCCATCTTCTTGTCTCTATGGAGATATACATACATATTTTTTATTCATCAATTCAAATGGCAGTTATACCAGAATTATGGAAAACAGCACGTTTGTTTCAGAAGAGAGCATAGTATTGTCACAGCAACCACAAAAGTTTTAAATACCATTTCTACAGCCCTTGATGAGAAACAACATTGTGCGGCAGTGTTTATTGATAGCTTTTGATTCAGTGGATCATAAAATCCTCTTGAAGCATCTGAAAAATATTGGATTTGACAATGTTACATATAATTGGTTCCAAAATTATCTTTAAAACAGAACCCAGACAGTAGTAGCTGATGAGTTTAAATACAATTTTCTAACTTTATTCAAAGGAGTGCCCCAAGGCTCAATTTTGGGCCCACTACTTTTTATTATTTTTATTAATTTCATTGGTTACAATTTAAGAGAAAGCCTCATACATTTATATGCAGATAATGATGTTTTATATGCAAGTGCTCCTTCTGCTGATCAAAACTGTAACAAGATTTTAATGAAATCCAAAATTCCCTCATAAATCTTACATTGTCATTGAATGCAAATAAAACTAAGCATATGATTTTTTCAAAAAACAAACAAACCCCAAAACGAAACAGAAAACATTTAAGTAACGTGCAAGCTCCAAACTTTATATGCTAAATGGCACATCCATTGAAAGAGTCAACACTTTAATAATATCTTGGGTTTTGGCTTGATGAAAACTTATCCTTTAAAAAACATATCTCAGAATTATGTAACAATCTAAAATCTAAATGATAATTTTATTATAGAAACAAATATTGTATCCCAATAAATAACAGAAAAGAAATAGTGCATGTGACCTTCCTCTCCGCACTGGATTATGTGGATGTGGTACCTGCAGACTTCAGCCTCTACTTTGAAACTGTTGGATCCACTCTTTCACTCTGCCATTCGTTTTATTACAGGTGATGGATATGAAACCCATCAGTGTATTCTCTATGAAAAAGTGGGTTGGCCATCACTATCTATTAAAAGAGAACAACAGTGCATGAAATGTATCTTCGTATAAGGAACTACTTCAAAAACTGACCAAATACCTCACCTGCATGATTAACATTGATACTGGAACATTTAACACCAAATCACATGACTACATAAGGCTAAGGATGAGCTGCACCAAAACTGTGACAGGAAAGAGGGCTTTTATTGGAGACAAGCAGGTGGCAGACCTTCCATCGGAAAAGTTACACAGTGCACATTTAAATTAGCTGTCCTAATATTTTTAAATGAGGAGTATAGCTGGGGGATTAGTTTTAAACAAACTACTTGCCCCAAGAGGAACCCACTTAATGCAAAACATTCAAACTCCAAACCAAAAAGACCCTAATTAGTCAGAGAATCACAATAACACATTAGTAGTAGCATAGGGCTTAAACTTCACCAACACAAATTTTGCTTGAGTACTAGTAAGTAGTAAGTAGTAGTAGTAGTAATCACAATTGTAGTAATAATGTTGACCAAAGAAACATTTGTAGTGCTATTGGCTGCTCTATGGCTTGAGTGTCTTGAGGCTCCATTAGCTCATTACCATCTGAGAGAGGGCGTCCCGGTCTGGCAGATGTCCCGTTTGGAGGGCTGCTTGTCTTGTAAATGCAGATTGAGGGTGAGGGCTGTCCTCTATCTGAACTCAATGGCAATATAAAGCACTGCCAACTGCTAACACAAGTAATACCATTCACTATAGTCTTTAATAACAAGAAGCAGTAATAGAAGCCTTTCATATTGCGCTGCGAATTCGAGCCGAACGATCAAGCCAAATCACATCACACTTTGAACGTTGTTATTGGCAAATCAACAAAAACGAGCTTAAGTCCTTAGCATAGTATTCACCAGCATAAGACCAAGTTCAAATCTGTCAGCTGGACAAATTGTTGTAAGAGTGAAGACGTTTAGCTGCTCATCCAAGCCGCTTCTTCAGTTCTGGTCAGATTGCTTCGTCTTTTGCTATTGATCAGACCTGGACGACTGAGGGTTTACACAGATATAATATTCACCAATTACATTTCAAACATTTTTTTTTCTCATTATTATTATCATCATTATTATTATTTTTTCCTTTTCTTTACTTATTATTATTATTATTATTGTATTTATTAATTTACTGGTATTATATTGTTTTAGTTTTTTCTCCTTTTATTTACTTTATTTTTTTCTTGTTTTATTTTTGTCTATTATTATTATTATTATTATTATTATATTTTTTATTATTTTTATTTATCACACACACGCACAATCACACATGCATACTTGCCTTGTCACATACAATTCTAAATAGCTGTTAGGTCTACAAACCATGTCTTGTTAGGTCTTGTTATGTCAAGTTATGTCTTGTTATGTCTTATTACCACTTGCCACCACTCTATATGACTGGTCACTACATGGGAAAACAAACTGCAATTGTGTTGGTAATTTCATGTAATTCGCAGAGCCTAGATATCCAGTCTTCTTTGAGTCTTATTCTGTGTGAAATGTCCTGTAGACAGACCGGTACAAACATGTCCTGAAGTCCATGGGAATCTTGTTTGAAAGTGACTGTGAACTAACGACTAGAAGATTAATCACAATCCAACTGAAATCACAGTTTGATTAGACACAATTAGGAAATGTCAAAAGCTGCTTTCAGTCTTTTTGTTAATTCTTCTGGATGTGAACTTTGAACTTTGAAATTTTATATTTTTCACAAATTATGAGCCATAGACTGTATAAAGAAGTGGTTAAGGGAGTGTGACATCAACCACAGTATTCAGCTCCTGTCAAATGAAGCTTGTCGAGGCGAATTATAGGAGCGAGTTCGGAGCCAAGTTCCACAGTGAGGCTGATAATGGTAACGCCCTTTCTCGCCGGCACCGCTGATTTAGCACGCTGTCGATCACACCTGTTGCTCTCGATAGCGGGATTGACCTCAGGGAAAGAAGACGCCTGATTTGTCTGTTATTAATGCTCATATCTTGATTTACATATGCACAATAACAAAATAAAAACACCAGTATCATGTAGAGCGGGTTAATACAAACATTTTAAAACCACCATGACACTGCAGCAGTTACAGAGAGGGGTGACATTTTTCCAATGTAGAGCACGGCCATTATCACTTCCTATTTGGAACGGGGCGGCTAGCAGGTTAGCTATGTCCATTTACATATACTGTTTATGGAACTCGGTCTTGATTTGAGCAACTACACTCGTGCGAGTAGTCTATTTACAATCCTAGTCACTATTAGAAAAGTATAGAGTTAGACAGGTCTGCAATTTTTTCCTTGGTGGGCCAAAAGTGAATGCACATTAATGGGTCAAGGGCCAAACCTAATGACAATTTCTCGTAAAAATGCTGTCTAAGAAATATACGTTTAAATGTATTTAAATATTACAAAACAGACCGATTTGGCCTCCTTCCCATCTCCTGATAGTCTTTTCATTACAAAATCTTGAAAATTCCTAAAATCTCAGAGCCAAACCTCAGTGGGCCAAATTAGGCCTCCTGGAGGGCCAAGTTTGGGCCACAGACTCCACTTTGGGCACCCCTGGTCTAAGCAGCAGCAGCAGTAAAATATATTAATGATGAAATGATGAAATCTGAAACTGTTCATCTTATTTTGAGATTTTGATTTAATCATGTCACTGCATTTGTTCTAACCATTAAAATGTCCGGTCCTTAAGTTTTTCTTTCTTTCATTCATTCATTTTTGTGTTTTTTCTCAATTGAATTAGTTTAGTAATAGTTTATTTGTATAGCACAATTTGTACACAAAGTAATGAGTAAAACTGAAACGCTGATTCCCCATGTTTAGTCCTGACCGTGGCAGCAGGAGGCCTGTCCCTGAAGTCCTCAGAGTGTGACATCGTTCATATGGCACTAACATGTCAGAAATGTACTTTGGTGCTAGGCCATGGAGAGACTGTTCACAAACAGAGCTGCTTTAAAGTCTGTTCTCTGAGCCACAGGAGCCAGAGACCTGAGCGCAAGACTTATGTGCTTGTACTTGGTGGTTCTAGTCAAGACCTGAGCAGCAGTGTTCTGGATGTACTGCAGTTGTCTTAATGCTTGTTTGGAGTCTAACCTACTGGAGCCAAATGCATGGATAAGTCTCTCCAAGTATTTAAAAAAAAAAAAAAAAGAAAGAAACAAGAAAAATAAACAGATATTTCCACATGCATACTAACTGAAGTGAAGGAAAGAAGTATGCAAGATATGCAAAGAAAGAGGGGAGGGGTAGATAGAGGCTGTGCAATTAATCACCTTTTAATCCAGTTGGAGATTCAGTGATTTCTAATGGTCAGTGATCAGAGCTTGGGTCTTTTTAATGATGAGGTCCAAAGCCAGTCCTCTGTCAGTAAAAGCATGTGATTTGGAGCTCACACTTTGGAGGATGAAATTTGACCATTTCTGGTGTTAAATAACTGTTTATGTTCTCAAATTTATCATTGAAAGACATTTTTTAAGACAAAAGAAAATCAAGATAGTTCAGTATCGAAAAACTTGTGATTTTTTTGTCATATCAGAGAGAGATAGACTAACAGAATAGAGAGAGGGAAGATGTAAATAAGGGAAAGGGTGATGAGATAGATAGAAAGAAAAGAGTGAGTTAAAAGGAAGATTGGGAGAAAGTAAGGGGGTATGTAGAGTGAAATAGATAGAAGAGTAAGAGGGAAAATGAGAGATTGAGAGAGTAGATGGATAGAGAGGAATAGAGGGAAAGAGGGGGAGAGCAGTGCGGGGAGGGCGGGAAGATAAACGAGCTGCGTTGAGGGATTGCACAATCAGACTGGTTTGTGAAACAGAGCGTCCCTCCTCCTCTTTCTCTCTCTCTCTCTCTCTCTTACACCTCTCTCTCCTCTCTCCGCTGCTGCAGTCCACCACAGCACTCCGCACGGCGCGCTCTTGCCTGGCTGCTCGCTCGCCTGCGCCGCTCCTCTTCCTCACCGCATTCCCGCAGCACACGGACACTTTTCCTCCTCCTCCTCTTCCTCCTCCTCTATTCTCCTCTTTCTCTTCTCCTCCGTGGATTATTTTTTTAAGCTTTGATTTTTGGGGGGTTTGCGTTGCGTCCTCGCAGCACCGCGCGGAGTATGTAGGCGTCTAGATGGTGAAGGGATAGATAAATAGATAGAAGATGCAGATGGGAACGTCTTGAATCTCGCAGAGGGTATTTTCAGGGTATTTTCATGAGATTTTGAAAGTAACATGAGGCGTTCTTAATTTGAATTTCGTTTTTAAGTGTTGTGCGTGAGTTTGGTTTCAGCACCACAGATAGCGCTCGTCGAAATCTCTACGCCGTGATTGGGCACTTATGCGTAGACTTGTTTTCAAAAATCAAACTTCCTTCATTCTAACAAGGGAACTACTTTTCACACCGCGATGAGACCGAACAACTGATTTCACGTTAATCCCGCGGAACGTGATACCAGGTGGAAGAGGAAGGACTATATTTCAAGTTTTCTACCAACCCGTTTGCAGAGGACTATACCAGGACGATGGCCCCTTACACTACCCTTTACCTGGCTCTGACCCTGGGTATGCTTCTGTCCTACCCCCCTCTCGCTGTAGGCAAGAAGAAGCTGTACATCGGAGCCCTGTTCCCCATGAGCGGAGGTTGGCCGGGGGGTCAAGCGTGCCTGCCCGCTGCCCAAATGGCTCTGGACCTGGTGAACAACCGGAGCGACATCCTACCAGACTACGAGCTGGAGCTGATTTACTACGACAGTCTGGTGAGTGGGACTTGTCCAACTTTTTCTATTCATAGCTGTCTGTTTATAGCTGCTAATTTCAGGACTTTGGGCCATTCGGAAGACTTATTACGCAGAGGTGGGCGATATTGACAAAATAGAAAATGATTTTTTGCAGTATCTCCATGACGATGTTTAGTAAGGCTGGAGTTCATGCAAAAAGAACTGTTTATGGAGATACGGTGCCAGGAAGTAATGTATGTACAGTATATAAAGACAGATGAAACTTGTTCATTTAATGTGAGTTTAAAATGCCTTTTTACATAGAAATACCAAACTATCTACTCAACAACTTCTTCTCATTTCTGCTTTTGTCCCACATAAATACATTGAATCAAATCAAATGAAATAAACAGATCAAAATTTTGGTTGACCAAGACGCCATCGACCGATTAATCAACTAAACAACAAAAGGTCTATAGCACTAATATTTTAACAATGCGTTTATATTTTTAAAATGAAGGAACGCGTTAAACCATGCCTGTTTAAAAGTCCTGACTGAGGTTCAAATGCAGCACAAAAATTGAATGGACCTTAAAAGTGACCACAAAAGTTTAGAAATCTCACTTGTTTAGATTTTTCAGCTTATTTAATTTATTATTATAATTTTGTATACATCCCCAAAACAATAATTGCAATATGATAATTTTTTCGTATATATCTTCCCTCCATCTGTTATTATGTTTTGAATTGTTAATCGTTATGGCAACATATGTTAGGCGTTCATCGCTCTGAGACACGTGGACATATTGCCCGACGGTAATGTTGGCATCATTGTAAATGTCTATGGTGATTTATAGGTACATTTATGTTGAATTTTTATGAAGTGATTTTCTGATCGCAAGCTAACGTGCAGTTTTCAAATGTCCAAGATCAGAAATGTAAAAATGGGATATATTTAGTGTTACGGTTATAGTGAGAAGAGACGAGTGACTGTATAACTGTGATTATTCACAGAAGTTATCGCATGTACAGTATCTGACCAACTTTCTCATACAAAATCAACATGTTTTCTAAGCTCTGTAAGGGAGTAATGCTTATTTAGTAAATTGTAAAATATATATTATACCATCAGTCTGGTACATTGGCATTGGTGGAAAAAGTGCTCAATTTTGTTACTTAAGTAGAAGTAGAAGTAGAATTACAGATACCGGA
Organism: Periophthalmus magnuspinnatus; assembly: GCF_009829125.3. Taxonomy (NCBI): domain Eukaryota; kingdom Metazoa; phylum Chordata; class Actinopteri; order Gobiiformes; family Gobiidae; genus Periophthalmus; species Periophthalmus magnuspinnatus. Next base: position 17,093,279 of record NC_047136.2, read on the forward strand.
GCAAAAAATACTCCAGTAAAAGTAAAATTATCACACAAAGTTATCACAAATATCTACTCAAGTAAAATTATTAAAGTACCTGTTTAAAAATGTACTTAAAGAATGGAAGTTAAAAAGTATTTTCTTATAAAGCTGCGGATTGAAGCTGTTGAATCAGTTTTTCAGTATCAGTATTTGTATATTTGTATATTTTTGTTTGCTCAAATTATGAATGTATTAAAAAAATAAACCCCTTAGCCTTTTCAGCAGGTCATAAAAAAATATGTTTCCTTTTCAGTCCTGTTCAAAAATGTAGTGGAGTAGACAGTACTGATACCTGCACTCAAATGTAGTGAAGTAAAAGTAAAATGTATCCACTTTAAAATTCACTTAAGTAAAAGTATAGATATCTAAAATGTATATGTAAAAGGCCCATTTTACACTGTTTTCTGATTTATGTTACAATGTTGTTTCATTCACACATATTTAACACACAAACCCTGCATATTTAGGCTGAGTTCTTCTCTCAAACAAAAAACACTGTTCCACCTTATGATGTCATGTACTGTAATTCATGAAGTGCTTTACAGTGTTTTTAAACCCCGTACACCTTCACGAGAATCATTTGGATGATTTCAACCCTGGAATTGCCAGTCTCTACTAAACAAAAGCTAAAAGGTAACTGTAAACATGAAACTACCGCTTCATGACATCACAAGGTGGAACAGAGTATTATGAGCTTTGGAGATGTAGACAGACTAATAATAAAGGATTACTCAAACATGTCTGAATGAACCAAAACACAATTCTAGGTCTCTTTTTTTGATGTGGTAACAACATTATAACACAGCTTTAAATTCACAAGAGTAAATTTAGCATAATATAGGACCTTAGTACTTTACTACTTTTACTTTGTTACATTCCACCACTGTAAATTGGTAAATTGCTGTATATATTTGTTAAGAATGCCACGATTAACAAAGCGCAGTAGTAATTCAAAATCAGCAAATTGGATACAAAGCTATATCCGACTGTTTTCAGCTGCTTTTAACATTTCATTATAACACAAGTTGCCGTGGTAATAGCAAAAGCAGATCATTTAAAAATTGTGTATTTTGGTTTGTGGTAGATTTCCAGCACTGTAATTTTCACACATTTTGAATGATTTACTGTGGTTATTCCTCTGAGTAGTTTTTCTTTGTATGTGCATGAATATTGCGGGTAGACCTGTCACCGTAAATGCTATATCCACTTATTTGAGCCATATAACGTTGAATTAATAACTTCTATGAGTCATTACAGATGCAAACTAAGTACTGCAGTGTTTCATTCTATTTATTTTTTAACAATATTTAGATTTTTAAAAATATTTTTTCGAGGTTTGAATCTGCTATTTTCTTCAGCAGTACATCGAACTTCAAAATGTGTTATCGTGACATCGCTATTGATCACATCTTATAGGTACTTCCTGGTTACTCCTTGCGTTTCTCAACTCCGGAGTACTGTGGGTGCATTGATAATGACAAAGCAATTCACTTTTGGAATTGAAACGGTCCCCTTGACTGACCACAAAAGCCACCCTTCTGTCTCCTGTTGATAGCATACCAACGACAGGCAGCTTCTTCATTACTTATTAATACGTGCATTCCATACATTGTGTGCGCTAGAGAATTTCTGCTATGAACTGAAACAAAAAGATGAATAAAGCTGCGGTACCAGAGTTTCATATCGCGAAAGGAGGAAGTAGGTATTTAAATCTGTCTAATCAGAGTGCTGCTTTTCATGCTTACTTCTGGGTTGAAGAGAAATATATATACATAATAGTCCAATGAGGTTCATCTGGTCTATTCATCTGGCCAAGGTGTAGTTTGTTTTCATACCTGAGAGTTTCGATTGCCCACTAGTGGTCTTCCTCAAAGTGGTCACATGATGTTGCTGTGACGTGTCCGGTCAGCTGATTTAAACAGGTTTAATCTACCTGTGGAGGCAGGACGACAGCGCCATCTACAGTCCGACTTCTTCAGGACAGTATCCCAGGTGTGCGACAGTAAAAAGGCCCCCCTCATCCCGGTTTAAAGTCCCATAGGCAATATATGACTCTTTGGGGTGAGAGCCGATTGGCTGTGCAATGGCGGTCCACCCTGCTCCTTTTTCGGTAGGAAAAAGCTGTTCTAAAGCTGCCAAAAAATCATGCATGTGTGTACCTATTTTTATTTTAATTTTTTTAATTTATATATATTTTTATTAAGGATGATAAAATAAAACATGAAACAATACAATAATAATAAACATGAAAACAAGACATAAATATTTAAAACCTAAAACAACAGAGGTCACAACTCCCTAACCCACACCTTTTTCCCCAAACATACAAAAAAAACCTAAAGATAGAACAAAAAAGACACAAAGAAACATGTATATGCATATAAGAAATTAACAAAAAAAAAATGTAAATATAATAGAAAAAGCAGTAATAGTAATAGTACAGCATGGCCAATTTACTGCCGGGCCCACTCCTCTCACTGTTTGGAAAACTAGTACCACCTTAACTGTATTCCCAGAGTATACATTATTTAATACATGGCCACACAAACTAAAGTCTCCAAATATTTCTAAAATCCTAAACGATAAAAAAAATAAAATAAATAAATACATGCAGATATGAGCCTTGTATTTTTCTTATAGTGACATAGAGCTCCCCTTGTCAGAACCCACCTCACCTCCAGCTCCGAAACTACACTTACATAACACATGTGCTATTTCCATACATAAACATGCTCTAAATGATCCTTAATGTACCATCCCCGGTGAAAGTGTTGCCGTTAGAGCGTGCCCATTGATTTCATAGCTTCAGACCATAATTAAGAATGCACGGGGTGTTAGCCGGAGCTTCGTTAGCGTAATTGGCAGTCCTGTGTGTGTTGTATGTGTTGTAATGCATAGCAGTGATGGTAACTGGGTCGCGGCCCTAGAGAGGAATTGTGCCTTCTACTGTACCGGGAAGTAGAGGAGCATGCAGTGGAACTAAACGCCGGCATTGCTCCGACCGGAAAACTTTCCCCAGGAGTTGACTTGTGGAGCAAATATAAACCAGAGCAATGTAGGCAGCAGTAAGCTTCATCTGTCTGCTGAGAGGACAGGGTGGAGTAGACAAAATATTTAGTAAGGGTACTGACAATGTAAGGTGTGTGTTGATGCCGTACTGCCGATTTTCAGGCACAGTTTTTAAAAAAGCGTGTCTTAAATTAAAACAAAGACAAAAAACTTGTTTACTGTCTTTCTGTGTGAAACCTGAAAAACGGTGGCTTATATTCTTATATATGCACAAAATTGTCTTGTGAGCTTTAAGTCATGCTATAAAGTTGTTACCTCCTCAAAAACATAACTGGAGTTGTGTTTTGTCTCATTCACACATGTTTGAGTAATCTTTTATTATGCTAGTCTTAGTCTTCTACTGGTAGTTTTCATGTTAACAGCTCCTTTTACCTTTTGTTCGGTAGAGATTGGCAATTCCAGGGTTGAAATTATCCAAATGATCTTGTGAAGGTGTGTGGAAAAACCCAACCCAACTCATCAAAATAGACAAACTAATAATAAAGGGTTACTCAAATATGTGTGAATGAAACAAATCACAACATTATAACTTGACTCAAAGCTCACGAGAATGCATTTTGTGTAACATAGGACCTTTAAGTAATTAAGGAAGGCTTTTGGGTCACGCAGCTGTAAAATTGCCTGGTCATTTTAAATAGAATTGAGAGACGGGGATAAGTCTTGCGTCATCTTGGTTGTATTGGAAAGGGTTGTTGGCCAATCAGCTGGTCTCCTTCAATGTGACACAGATATAAACAGATACGATTGGTCAGGAGGGCAGATACGTGAATATGACCGGTCAGTTCTGAAACCTCCGCGGAACCAACAACCATGGGACCAGATGGAGCTGCATTGTCTGGCCTATGAAAAGACGCATCTAGCTAGAGAATGTGTGTATAACATTAACATTGTGAGGGCTTGAAAACCCTATTCATTTCATATCACTTCTATCAAAAGTACCATCCACTCTTTGGTTTTGTTGTCATATTTCCCATTGTACTAGAAGAGGTAAGCTTTCCACTACTGAACAAAAGGCCACCGCAGTGCTGCTAAAGCTGGGTCACAACATTAGAATTAGTAAGAGCTTGACCTTTGCTAAAATCCTCCATCCACCTGGTGGCATACCCTCGTCGAGATTATAATATTTCATACAGAGTTTTAGCATTGTTGGGCATAAACAGGTAACGATTTTTAAAAAAGATATGAAGGTCACATTCTGGTATATAGGCACTCTTAAAAGTTTGTAAATGGATTCATAAAACCTTGGAGACACGATGTTCTCAACAGCAGATTCAGTTTTCTTCAGTTCACCTGGAAATAGTAACAGTATTTCTAGTATATCGCCTAAGTGGACGTATTATGCGGTTTTGACTTTTTTAAGCTTTTACCCCTGATGTGTCACTAACCTGGTGTAGCACAAAAGTTAAACTGGTGCAATTTCAGTGTTGCAGCCATAGACTATATATAAAAGTGGAATTATAGTGTCGATTTAGCTCTTTGCACAACAGTGTCTGGCAACATCAGTGTCACTACTTCCTGTACAAAGACCCCACAAACTGAAACTGATCTACACATAAAAGCAAGCGTATAGTCTTTTCATCCATTTTTTATTTTAATGAGTTGGTTATTTTATATATTTTATGCTTTTAATAAAAGTTATCACAGAGCCAATTTGGAGCCACATATCATAGCAACCAATCAAACCTGTTGCTAATGTTAACGGTAGCGAATTTAAGGAAAGGAGACATCTGATGGATCTGTTATTATTATTATTCATATCTTTATTTACAGATGTATTAGCCATCATTGTGTAAATCTGGAGTCAAAAAGTGTGATTTAAAAAGTGTGTGTTTACATTGATTGATAAAATATAAATGAATGCTTGTATACGCAACAATTCCGCCTTAAAGCTGCACTATGTAACTTTTCCAGAGGTTCCATGACATGCTTTTCTCCATGGAGATGTTTGTGCTTTGTCCAAAATGTTCCACAGAATGACACTGAACTGATTTATCTCCAGTAAGACAAGGGATAAGTTACGTGTCAGTTCTGTGAAAAGATGCGCTCATTGTATAATGCATGTTTTTTCAAGTTTTTTTTTTTTTTTTTCAGCAATATAAACACCTGATTGAACAAATGCAAGATAGTTAATGCTGTACTGTGAAACATCCCAGGCAAAGCAATAACAATAATAACAGCTCTTTGGACACAAGTCGGTGGCAGAATCCTCACCAGAAAAGTTGCATAGTGTGTCTTTAAAGGTCCTATATTACGCAAAAGTGACTCTTGTGAGCTTAAAGACATGTTATAATGTTGTTACCTCATCAAAAACAGATTATTTCAGGGCTGAAGTGATCTGTTTGATAGAAGAACTTGGCCTAAATGAGCAAGGTTTGTGTGTTAAACGTGTGGATGAAACAAAACACAACTACAGGCGTGTTTTTGATGAGGAAACAATTTTAGTTGGAATACCGCAATGAATTGTTAGCAAAAAGAAACGATAAAAAGTTGTTGTAGAGTGCTGTAGCTGCTGGGATCATTATTATGGCTGTGTGCTGTCGGTTGGATGAAGCTCACCTCTTCATGTGTTCAGGCTGGGTCCTCTTCACTGTGCATAATGCATTAGGTCCAGACAGAAGCAGGCTACAGTCGTGTGATAACCTTCAAGACAATGTCACAGGGGAATTCCGCTCTATAAGATTGCACACAACAGCACACTGATCCAAATAATAAAAAAACAGTGAAGCAAATGCGACTGATTGTGGACTTATTTGCATGTAATTCTGAAGAGGTTTTATGCCTGATTAAATAGATCCATTCCTCAGATTGGAAGGAAACAGATGAAGTGCATAGTTCCAATTTAGTTCAGAAAACCTCTGCTCTGTTCCATGTCACTTTTCTGCTGGAGTGTGTGCCATTTTCTTGTCTATACAGAGATGCTATTGCTTTGCCTGAATGTTCCATAGGGTGGCATTAAACTTATCAATGCGGAAAAGCAGGTGATACCATCGGAAAAGTTTCGGGTTAGATTTGTGGAGCGGTGACAACACTCACGGTCAAAATGCATGTTATTCAAGATTGTTTTGTTTTGTTTTTTTTCACCAATGAAATGTGTAATTGAATAAATGCAAGATAAATATGTTTCTTGATATACACATGGGGTATTCTCGCATCACAACAGTAAGGTCTCAGGTTCATTTCCCGGACCCTTTGCCGCCAGTTTCCAAATAAACCCACATGCAAGATCTTTTTGATTCACAGAATGTTCCACAGCACAGAAATAAACATTCATTTATGCTGTGTATATTGCTAAAATATAATTGGAAAACATGTATTCTTACTTTGAGTGGGGTCACCTCTCCTCTAATCTGACCTGTAACTTGATTTAGTGGTGTCACTTACTTGTTTCCATGGAGATAGAGCACCTTAAACAGAGTACAATTGCTGAATTTCAGTTTGCCTTATCATTAGAAGAATGTTGTTCAAAATTGGGATTGGCAATATATATCGATTCTTATATAATTATCGGCAGACATCGTAGGGTTTTCACAGATATCAAAAAAATCTGATTGATGCCACTGTCCCAGTCTCTGTGTGCCCATGTGTTAATCCCAGTTTGCCCTCTGCATCAGATTTTTTAGGCTAAAAATTCATCTGTATGTTATTGTTTACAATATCATACAAGTCATTTTAAATACCAAATAAGTGAAATGTTCATTTGTGATTTTTATTTCAACTTGAGATTCATTTATGGGCTTTTAAACACTAAATATTGTTATTGGCCACAACAGTGCGCCAAATATCAGATATCGGTAGTGGCTCAAAAAATCAATATCTGGAGCTTAGACTGTATAATGAAGTGGACTAAGGGAGTGCGACATCTCCCATAGCACTCCACTCCTCTCAAATCAAGCTCGTCGAGGCTAGAGCAGTTATAGGGTTGAATTTGAGTTACGTGAGTATCATAGCAACCAAAGAGCCAATCCAGAGCGAGGGTTGAAGGTGGTTTAGCAGGGAGTGAGCCCATGCTGTCATTCAAACCAGTTACTGAGGCTAGCGTGAGCATGAGTGTGATTTGTCTGTTATTAATGTTCATATCTTGATTTACGGACACAATAGCAAAATAAAAATACCAGGATTAGGTAGGGTCAAAATTAACAGTTTAAGACCAAAATGATGAGCCTGACAGCAGCAGTTACAGGAAGAGGAGTGACAATTTTTCAATAGAAAGTGAATTGGAGTCAGTGGAGCTAGAAGCGTGCCCATTTGTATTTGTAACGCGGCGGCTAGCAGGGTAGCTACGTCCATTTATGTATACAGTCTATGATCAGACCATCTGTAGTTCAAACTCAGGAATCCTCTCTATTTTTGTGCTGGCAAATCTCTTTTACGTGTTTTGCCTGAATAATGCATTGACCCTTTAATGATACTTCAGTACCGCATGGCGACATAAAGCGTGAGGTCCGCCTACAGCGCCATACATAGCTCCACTACAAAATTAACTCCCCACATCTCACAGCAGACAGTTGGACTAGCGAGACTGAAGCCTGCCTTGTAATTGATATCATTAATTAAGCTCGCATCCACTCCATTATGTGATAGCCCCCCCGCTGGTCCACTGCACGGGCCTCCTGGGGAAAACTAAATGGGACGAGGCTACGCTAATGCTAGCTAGCGACACCTGCAGTCTCGTACGTATCTGCGGAACATCAAGCTAATGAAAGGGAGATTTATGGGCCCGTCACTGCGGTTACGTCATGCTGTGTTATTTCCATCAAGGTGCAAACATGACAGCGCGGCGTAATGGAAGTAGTCGGACAAGGGGAAAATGTGGTGAATCGGTGCAAAAGAGGTCACGTGGAGGACGCGTGTGGAATGAACCGGAGAACGAGGCAGTAATGGTGGTGATGGTTCAGAGTTAAGAGGGCAATATAACAGCCAAGATGTTACTCCTATCTTTCAACGCGCTCATAAGCTTTCAGGCCATTGGGCATATAGTATGTGAGTGGATGGTGCGATATTGAGATAGGAAACAATTTCCAATAAACCAATACTTTCGAGAAAGTTATTGTTGTATGAATAATGTCTAGATGCGTGTTTAGGATTTTTTTTTACTTACTTTTTTTTTAGGTTTTTTTTTTTACTATTGCTTCTAAGGAAATACGGCAATGGGATTATACACGGATGACGTCATGACTCCAATGGAATTCCAGTCTCATTCACTGTAATGACATTTTGGCTCATTATATCCTGCCCTAGGGTTTTATACAACTCTCCTCTATAACATTGTATTGTACTTCCTCTAGCAATGTTTTATAGTCATGAATCATTATATTATTTTTAACTCTCCGGGCCAATAAAAATAGTAATAGTCACACTTTTTGTATGTAGTGCGAAATAAAGAGGTTTTGGTTCCTGACTTGTTTTTTGTGCATCAGGAGGTGAAGCTGAAATCCGTATCACAGCGATGGACCCAAAATGTCACACTTAGCTCAATCAGAGGGTCACTGGTTCAAACCTCCCTTACATATTGTTGTTTTTTCCCTGTCAAGTCACTGTGCATCTAGTCTGCAAATGCATGAGGTGTTAAACAAGTGTGGAGGGTGTTGCCAGGTGCGATGCTGATTAAGTTGTTTAAAATTCCATATATTACATTGGGTCATCATCAATGTCCAATAAACTTTAATTTGCCACTTATTGATTTACATGATTGATTTTCCAGTAAAGCGCATAAAAACTAGTAGTCTCAGAAATAGATTAGAATAGAAATAGAATAAAATTGTCGCCCCTCTATCTATAACTGCTGTAGTGAGTCTCGTCATTTTGGTCTTAAAATGTTTGTATTCGCTCTACATGTTCCTGGTGTTTTTATTTTGTGTTCGTAAATCAAGATAAGAACATTAATAACAGATGAATCAGGTGTCTTTTTCTCCAAGGTCACTCCCGCTAGTGTTAGCAACAGGTTTGATTGACAGTGTTGCTAAACACCCGCTCCATGTTAAACCAGCGGTGCAGGCAGGAAGAATCTGAAAAAATCTACTCTGTTCCTCAATCCTTTATGTATTTTTTTAACTTTTTTGCGTGTAAGCAGCCATGTTTATTTTTGACACAAACTGACCGTGCAGCTCTCTGATTGGTTAATCCGCCTGTCAATCACGCCCTCTAAAATCGAGGAGACAGGACACGGCTCCAGATCCACTCATCTTTGTATAGTTTTGTCAAAGCGTGTGGCTCTGGCTGGTCCGATAAGCCGTCAACCAGCACCAACACTCACTCACCACTTTCAAACTAGTCAGTGTGGGTGAAGTGTCTTGCCTAAGGACACTGGTGCTTAGGATTATCTCAATGCGCAAAAACGTACCAGTCACTAGTAATAAAGGACCCCAGCCACGTAGTCAGACATGAACTTATTATTGAAAATGACTAGAAGACAGTTGGGGAATTTGACTCTGCTGAAGCGTGTCAGAAAGTCAAGCTTAGTTTGAATACAAAGTCATTACAGTTTGTGATGGTGGTACCATGCTTTAACTTCAACTGGCACTAATCTTCTGTTTGAAGTATTCATTCATTCCATAGGCTTTAGAAAATGTCTTCTTTTTATTTACTCATACTTGAAACAGTCTGATATGTATTTTATTTTCTTTAGCTTACATTTGATAATTGTCTTACTGCTGTGGTTTATAACTGATATTAATATTTAAAATCAATAGAAAGCCCCCGAATTTATGTTAAAGGTGCTGTTTTTTACTTTAAAATATGAAACACAAAAATTAGTTTATAGGCAGCTTTCACAGCTCAGAGGTTCAGAGAGTTTTTTGCCTTTCAACAATAACTAGTACACTAACACATATTTCCTGATTAGCGGGCAATAAAAGGTTCTTAAATTAACTGCACACAGTACACAGCAGACATATTTTGACCTCAAGAGCTGCTTATACAATGTATCTGTATCACATTTTGCTGAAATACATGAAATACATATATCACCCATTATTAACTCATACCACAACAATCAGCTGCAGCTCCACATTACCTTTTTTTTTCTGTTAGAACAGTTTGACAATAAAAGAGATCTAAAACAGAACCTGCGACACACTACGTCACACACCCCAGTCATAAGCTTGTAAGAATGGTCTGCACTCAGCTCCTGTCTGCCCGCTCCAGCCCCTTACTGTCTGCTTCTGTCTCTTCCTGTCCACTCATGTCTCTGCTCCTGTCTCCTCCTGTCCACTCATGTCTCTGCTCCTGTCTCCTCCTGTCCACTCATATCCGCTCATGTTTGCCCCTGTCTGTTCCTGTCTGCTCCTTCAGTTCTTGTCCACACCTGTCTGCTCCTGTCTGCTCCTGTCCACTCATGTCCACTCATGTTTGCTCCTGTCCGGTCCTGTCTCTGCTCCTCTCTGCTCCTGTCTGCTCTTGCCTGCTCCTGTCTGCTTCTGCCTTTTTCTGTCTGCTCCTGTCTGCTCCTGTCTGCTCCTGCCTGCTCCTGCCTGCTCCTGTCTGCTCCTGCCTGCTCCTGCCTCCTTCTGCCTGCTCTTGTCCACTCTTGTCTGTTCCTGATGGCTCCTGTCTGCTCTTTCCTGCTCCTGTCTGCTCTGCATGTCACTGAAACATAAACACAGCACGGTGAGGTGCTTGTTACGAGGTTAAACGGGTGCTTTGGCGCGTTTGTTAGCGATTAGCACGGGCTGTAATCAGTGCTTTGATAAGGCTCACTTTTGAAGGCAGAACAGTGCATTATAGGACAGAGAGACGCAGCTGTCAGGCGCTCACAAACATGTCTACAGGCACCAGAATGAGGCTAAATATATGCAAGAAAGTGGGTCTATATGTATTATAATATGTGCAGTACTATGAATGGATTTATGGCTGCATGTCCTGGTTTGATCCTGGTTTAGTCCTGATGTAGACTGGTTTGGTCTATATATGGCATATATATATATATATATATATATATATATATATATATATATATAACAAAAAAGACTTGAGCCTGTTGCTGTTGTATAAGCAGCTCTTAAGGTCAGTAAGCCTGCTGCGTGCTGTCTGCATCTAATTATAAATCGTTATATTGTCTGAAAATCAGAAAGTGCACTGTTAGGTTGCTAGTTATCGTTGGCTTTACCATGATACTGTGGGTAAACTCTGCTCTGGCCTCTGAAAGTTGTGAAAAGAGGTTATAAATTCATCACGGAGAATAATTTAGATGCTCAGAATGCATAAGGTAAGTGAGAAACAACTTTGAACCACTGCAAACCACTAAAACAAACATTCACGTTTTAAAGACGGTAAAAATCAAGTACAGAGCTTTTAAACAGAAAGACTCAAGCAATTATAGACACATACAAACCAAAACTATACTGTTGGGAACACTTTTTCCACATGGTTTTATGATTAGTCCTAGTGCAGCCCTGGTTTGCTCACTGTGTAGTTCTTGTTTAGATCTGCTTTAGTCCTAGTTTAGTCCTTGTTTAGTCCTAGTTTAGCACTGGTTTAGTCCTGGTATAATCTTGGTTCGGTCTTGGTTTAGTCCTGGTTTAATCCAAATTTAGTCATTATTTAGTCCAAGTTTAGACCTGCTTTAGTCCTGGTTTAGCCCTGTTTTAGTCCCGGTATAATCCTAGTTCAGCATCGGTTTAGGCCAGGTTTAGTCCTGCTTTAGTCGTAGTTTAGCCCTGGTTTAGCCTTAGTTTAGCCCTAGCATGATCCTGGTTCAGCCTTGGTTTAGTCCTGGTTTTGTCCTGATTTAATCCTGGTTTAGCCTTGGTTCAGCCCTGGTTTAGTCCAGGTTTAGTCCAGGTTTAGTTCTAGTTTAGTCCTAGTTTTGTCATTGTTTAGTCCTGGTTTAGTCATGGTTTAGTCATTGTTTAGTCCTGGTTTAGTCCAGGTTCAGTCCAGGTTTAGTCCAGGGTAGTCCTGGTTTAGTTTGGCACAGCTCTCGTGGGTTTTCAATGACAGCTGAAGCAGATTGTTAGAGACAGCTGCCCTTACATTACTATATGGTGTTCTGTGCTCTTAACTCCTTCTTGCTGGGAGGGCTATTGCTCCAACAGGAATCATTATTGCAGCAGAATGTGGCTCTTCAAAAACAAATTATTTCTGTGAGGTGTTGCATCATTCGCCTTTAGTAACCGAGATCCACATTGTCCATTCTTAGCACAATGAGACGTATTCAGGAAGGCAAAATCACATCTACTCCTCGAGGATGTCTCTCCACCGTTACTGCTTAACTGCAATAATAAACTCCTATACGTTCAACAGGGGTTTCAGACGACGTCGCAAACTTCTAGGACTGCAAGATTAATCCCAATTGAATCAAACTTGCAATTTGAATAGTCAGTGCTGGCAAATTGAAAAAGACTGTAGTATTACTGTAGTATTATAAGTATTTATATATATTTAAGTCTACAAACATGTTCTGGCATGCATTTGATTCTCAGATGTTAAAAGCTCATGGACGTTTTTAAAATTGAACTTTGAACAGAATCCTGCAATCTTAAAATAAACCTCAGATACAAACATAATTGTGATGCTTGACAGAAAAAAAATGCAATTAGACATTTTCCCAAAACTATGCAGCCCGACAAACTATATGCCATGTATAATATCTAATAATGTTGATGAAGGACAAGTAAAAGTCTCTGTGTAATCTCCCCCCGTCGTATAGGTCTGTTCCATCGAAGAAAATGGAAAATTGAATTCTGAAAAAGTTTTTAGCCTCATGTGAAAGCTCAGAACCTCCAGAATTCACTCACAGAGCACTAGCACTGATACATGATTGACTGCAGGTGCTGGGGTTTAGGTTGTGATCAGAGAGAGTCGTTTGTAGGTTTAAAACAACTGGATTTCAGTATTGAAACTGGCAACGCAAATGAGAAAACACCAAATTATAACATAAACAACTTGTTCATCATGTCCAATGTATTTGTAATTAAGAATAAATCAGCATTGCAATTGTAAAAGTAAACACTATATTTGATTTGAACAAGTTCACCTGATATCTGGGAACACTTAGGTCATGTTTATGAAATTTTCAAACATACGGCTTCTTTAAAGTTAAAATTCGGGTTATGGATGTGTTAGGCAATTGGGGGCTGTGGTTAAGGATTGGTTCAGTTTATAAGCACTTTTCACACCTCCCATAGCCCAGTGCGGAGTTTTGCCAAATACTATTTTTTTCCAAAGACATGTGAAAAAACTGTGTACATGCCCTTTAAGGAAAAAATAGTGCGCTTATCTGAAAATGTACTGCTATAATTCACATCCAGTTATCTCATTGTGGTCAGTATTGCTGTCACACGGCGTCTAAGATATTAATAACTCCAGACTCTTCTCCTGGCATAATTTCCATATCCATATTTGTCCGACAAAGCTCTCAGGTATTCTTTTTGAAGTGCAGATTATCATTTTTTAAAGCTCGTCGCCTCTCACCTGAGCCTATAAGATATCGCAACATCCCCAACAGTTAGCCCGCATGCACATCCCCTGCTTCATCTGCATCGGATCCCCACTTCAAACGCACGAGGAGCAGACGAGAGCGGAGGGGGCCTGAGCGAGGGGGTGTCGGGGTTGGCATGACAACAGTAACCACGGTGACGACGGCAGTTCAAACAAACACGGATTTGGCAGGGAGAAAGAGGCGAGATCATGCACCTACTATGATTGCACAAACAGGAGCAGATGGAGCGAGATGAGCTGCGGCCATATTGAGCTGGCCGTGCCAAAAGGAGGAGGAAGTTCAGGCCACGGAGACACAGATCACAGGCGCGAAGGGTCCGGCAGCTGTGGAGAGGGCAGTAATAAAATGACGAATATTCATCATGGGCTTTGGAATGATGAGAAATTAACCGTCACTGTAGCAATTACCAATTTAAAACTAAATTATATCTTTTAAATCAGAAAAATCACTCAAAATGTCGCATATGACAGAAAGCTGAAATTGACCCATTAGATTTAGTTATCGTAAAGTATTACCAGAAAGGCTCATCAGAAAAGTGGGATTAAACACCTAAACTCTGCCCACAGCCACATTTCAAATAGAGCTGCTAATTTGAGAGGACTAAACTGCAGGACTAAAGAAGAGAGTGAGGATATCCACGCTTCAAACTCTGCAGGGGTGGAGTCTGCAGTGATGTCACATAGCACATGATAACACAGCACATACTCAATTTTTGACTGTTCAACACAAAGCTGCCTATGTATCTAGTTTGAGGACTAGGAGCAGGAGACAATGTATTTAAAACATCTTATACATAGTTTAGTTGCCAAAAAAAGTTGATTTAAAGTTTGGTTTTTTTCCACTTTAAAGTACTTAGTAGGACAATGATTGTGTTATTCAGTCCAAGGATTTCACATTATAAGCAGAGCAAACTTAGTAAGTTGAGTGAACACATGCTTGGGCTAATGTCGTAACGGTGCGGATAGGACCAAAGGATGCAGACCAGAGCAGTTTTAACAGTGTTTATTTACAGCGGTGAAAATGCAGTCTTTAAACAGGTCACAAGAGCAGGTACAGGAACCGGGGAGCGGGAGACGGGTCAGGCGGGTGCGGTGCAGGTAGAGGCGGGCAGGACAGGACCAGGACGGGGATAGAAGCAGGTGCGGTACCAGGGCGGGCGGAGCAGACGAAGACCAGAGCGGGGAGCGGGTGACAAACCAGAGACCAGGACCGGACAGGAGACGAGACGAGCAGGAGACGAGACGAGCAGGAGACGAGACGAGCAGGTGACGAGACGAGCAGGAGACGAGACGAGCTGGAGACGAGACGAGCAGGAGACGAGACGAGCAGGAGACAAGACGAGCTGGAAGCGATACCGGGACTGGAACGTGGCAGCAGGAGCTGGGCGAGTAGAGGCAGGAATCTGGAGGGTGCATAAATCCAAATGAGCATTTGCAGGGAAGTACCATATAACAAAGCTTAGCAAGAAACATTCACGTTTACACGCGGACGGTCTGGCACCGAGTGTAGACTGCCAAGCCTTCTTGTACTCAGCAGCAGGTGGTGGTGATTAGGCTGATGCACCCCAGGTGTGCACGGGAGGAGTCAGGCACTCCACCCAGCTCCAGACACACAGGTAGGGGAGGGGGAGAGAGCACGGGAGGACAGGGAAACTGACATCATGACAGTACCCCCCCCCTAAGGTCCACCTCCTGGTGGACCCCCAGGCTTGTCAGGATGAGCGCGGTGGAAGTCTCTCACCATGTCGGGGTCCAGAATGCGTGCCCTGGGCACCCAGGATCGCTCCTCCGGACCGTAACCCTCCCAATCGACGAGGTACTGGAGGCCCCTACCACGGCGACGAACGTCAATCAGGCGGCGGACGGTGAACGCCGGGTGGCCGTCAATGACTCGGGCGGGCGGTGGGGGATCGGCCGGAGGGCACAGGTCGCTGGTCCGGACTGGTTTAACCTGGGAGACGTGAAAGGTCGGATGAATCCGGAGAGACGGGGGTAACTGGAGGCGCACCGCCGATGGATTTATGATCCTCATGATCTTAAACGGTCCCAGGAATCGGGGGGACAGCTTACGGGAGTCCGTCTTCAGCGGGACCGTCTTGGCGGAGAGCCAAACCATCTGGCCAGGTTGGTATACGGGCGCCGGGACACGGTGGCGATCGGCCGTCGCCTTAGTGCGCGCTCCAGCCCGAAGAAGGGCCGCCCTGGCCTTCTTCCAGATCCGGCGACAGCGCTGGAGATGGCGCTGAACAGACGGGACGGCGAGGTCCCTCTCCTCCGTGGGAAAGAGAGGGGGTTGATATCCCAGCGATGCCTCGAAGGGGGACATACCAGTGGCGGAACTCACGAGGGAGTTGTGAGCGTACTCTATCCAGGGTAGGTGAGTACTCCAGGTCGCGGGGTTGGCGGAGGCTGTGCACCGTAGGGCCGACTCCAGGTCTTGGTTGGCCCGCTCCGTCTGCCCATTAGATTGTGGATGGAACCCGGACGTGAGGCTAACCGTGGCCCCCAAACTGTCGCAGAAAGACCGCCATACCTGAGAGGTGAATTGGGTCCCTCTGTCGGACACGATGTCCACCGGGATGCCGTGGAGTCGGAAGACATGACTGGTCAGCTGGTCGGCAGTTTCTTTGGCTGTGGGGAGCTTAGGCAGGGCAACGAAATGGGCGGCCTTGGAGAAGCGGTCCACAATGGTGAGAACCACCGTGTTCCCCTGGGAAGGGGGAAGGCCCGTCACGAAGTCCAAGGCGATGTGGGACCAAGGGCGACGAGGAACTGGGAGAGGATGCAAGAGACCAGAAGGGGGTGAGTGGGAGGCCTTGGCCCGAGCACATACCTGGCAGGCGGCGACATAAGCCCGGGTGTCTGTGTCCATCGTGGGCCACCAGAAGCGTCTCCTGAGGAGGGAGAGAGAGCGACCGGCACCAGGATGGCAGGCGAAACGGGAGGCATGGACCCACTGGAGCACCTGAGACCGGACAGAATCGGGAACAAACAGTTTATCTGGAGGGCCGTTACCTGGGTCGGGGTCGTTGGTCTGGGCCTCTCGGACGGTGTCCTCGATATCCCAATGGACCGCGGCCACCACACACGAGGAGGGGATAATTGTTTCTGCGGTGACCGGGCTATCCTCCAGGGCGAACTGGCGGGAGAGGGCATCTGGTTTGACGTTCCGAGATCCGGGGCGGTAGGTGAGGAGAAAGTTGAAGCGGCTGAAGAAGAGGGACCAACGAGCTTGACGGGGATTGAGGCGCCTGGCGGACTGGATGTACTCCAAGTTTTTATGGTCGGTCCAGACGATGAATGGTTGCTCCGCCCCTTCGAGCCAGTGGCGCCACTCCTCCAAGGCCAGCTTTACGGCAAGGAGCTCCCGATCCCCCACATCATAATTGACCTCGGCCGAGGACAATCGCCGGGAAAAGAAGGCGCAGGGACAGAGGCGGTTGTGGGGGTCGAACCTCTGCGAAAGCACGGCCCCCACTCCCGAGTCGGAGGCGTCGACCTCCACGATGAATTGCCGTGAAGGGTCGGGCTGGTGCAGGATGGGAGCGGAAGTAAATAGTCTCTTAAGCTTCTCGAAGGCTGTCTGCGCCTCAGGAGACCAGGCAAACGGCAAAGCAGGAGAGGTGAGTTTAGTTAAGGGCGAGATAACCCTACTAAAATCCCGGATGAAACGTCTATAAAAATTGGCAAAGCCGATAAATCTCTGGAGCTGTCTCCGGCTGGTAGGAACGGGCCACTCAGTGACAGCCTGGATCTTTTCAGGGTCAGCTCTTACTTGGCCCCGCCCCACAATGAAGCCCAAAAAGCTGACCTCCTCTGCGTGAAACTCGCATTTCTCAGCTTTCACGAACAGTTTATTCTCGAGGAGGCGCTGGAGAACCTGGCGAACGTGCTGATGATGCTCCTGGGGGGACCGCGAGAAAATCAAGATGTCATCCAAGTAAACAAAGACGAATCGGTTAAGGAAATCACGGAGCACATCGTTGATGAGGGCTTGGAATACGGCAGGGGCGTTGGTGAGACCGAAGGGCATAACCAAGTATTCGAAATGTCCCAGGGGTGTCTTGAAGGCCGTCTTCCATTCGTCTCCCTCCCTGATGCGCACCAGGTGGTACGCATTCCGCAAATCCAACTTTGAGAAGATGGTCGCACCGTGGAGGGGCGTAAATGCCGAGTCCAGTAAGGGAAGCGGGTATTTATTCTTTACGGTTATATTGTTCAGACCCCGGTAATCAATGCAAGGCCGCAGGGATTTGTCCTTCTTAGCCACAAAGAAGAACCCCGCTCCCACGGGTGAAGTGGACGGGCGGATGATTCCGGCAGCCAGGGACCCACGGATATAGTCCTCCATTGACTCGCGTTCAGGTTTAGACAGGTTATATAGCCTGCTAGATGGTAGTGGGGCACCCGGCAGGAGGTCAATGGCGCAGTCATATGGACGGTGGGGCGGTAAAGAGAGGGCCTTGCTCTTGCTAAAAACCTCCCCCAGGTCGTGATATTCAGCAGGCACCGAGGACAGATTGGGGGTGTCTGGGGACGGATCAGCGACAGGAACGGACCTCCCGGCCGGAGGGAGGGCGGACCGAAGGCACTTGGCGTGGCAATCGGGACTCCAGCCCGAAACTCCGCCCCTGGCCCAATCGAAAACAGGGTTGTGGGCGCGTAGCCAGGGGTAACCAAGGACCAGAGGAGAAGCGGAGGAGGACAGGACATGAAACTGACGGTTCTCTTGGTGGTTGCCGGACAGAATCACGGTGACAGGTTCTGTGATGTGAGTGATGTGCCCCAGAAAACGTCCATTGAGCCCCTGGGCATTTAAGGGGCGTTCGAGGGGCTCCAGGTAGACCCCGAGCTGCTCCGCGACTTGGGCATCAATAAAGTCCCTCTCAGCCCCGGAGTCGATAAGGGCGGAAACGCATAAGGTCTCTGTGCGAACGCACAGGGTGGCGCTGAGCCGCAGTCTATTAGAAGAGTCCAGGATGTGTTGCTCGCCCACCAGTACTCCCAGTGCTACTGGTGGGCCCCCCCTTTTGGCCGAACTGGGCAAGTGACCACATAATGTCCGCGCTCACCGCAGTAGAGGCAAGCCCCGGCCAGACGACGCCTCCGTTGACGCTCCTCGGCCGACACAAGGGTCCTGTCGAGTTGCATGGGCTCATCCGGCGGGGGCGGGGCAGCGCGTGGCTCCGGCGGGACCGGTGACCGGCGTCTCTCTCGGCGACGAGCCCGTAGGCGGTTGTCTATACGATGAGTGAGGGAGATGAGGGTCCGCAGGTCGGGGGGTTCGTCCCGGGAAACCAATTCATCTTTCAAAGTCTCGTTCAGGCCCCGCACAAACACAGCCCGCAGCGCGCTGTCCGTCCAGTCCAGCTCCGCCGCATGTGTCCAGAATTCAATGGAATAATCCGCTACCGTCCTGGAGCCCTGGCTGAGAGTCAATAACCGGGAGGCAGCATTGTCCTGGTAGTGCGGGTGGTCAAACACCAGCTTAAACGTGGACACAAATTCATTAAAATCCAGGCTATCCACAGACGTCTTCATTAGGCGCGCCTCTGCCCACTGGAGAGCTCTGCCCCGGAGTAATCCACATATATATCGGATCTTGGTGGCCCCCGAGCTGAAACGAGAAGGGCATTGCTGGAACATGAACTCGCACTGGAACAGGAATCCGCGACAGAGGTGAGGTTGTCCAGCATACGGCTCCGGATCCGTGCCTCTCGGCTCCGGGAGGCGTGGCGGCGCTCCAGCTGCAGCAGGCGGGGTGACGAGGAGCGCGGCCACCTGGTGGTTAAGCTGTGCCACCTGCTGGGACAATGTCTGATTTAGCTCCAATAGAGTTCGAATGGATTGTTCATGCTGACCCAGCACCGCCTCGGGGTGAGAGTGCGTGAGGCGGCGCGTCTGGTCCGGATCTGAGCCTGCTTGGTCCATAGTGGCCAGACCGTTCTGTCGTAACGGTGCGGATAGGACCAAAGGATGCAGACCAGAGCAGTTTTAACAGTGTTTATTTACAGCGGTGAAAATGCAGTCTTTAAACAGGTCACAAGAGCAGGTACAGGAACCGGGGAGCGGGAGACGGGTCAGGCGGGTGCGGTGCAGGTAGAGGCGGGCAGGACAGGACCAGGACGGGGATAGAAGCAGGTGCGGTACCAGGGCGGGCGGAGCAGACGAAGACCAGAGCGGGGAGCGGGTGACAAACCAGAGACCAGGACCGGACAGGAGACGAGACGAGCAGGAGACGAGACGAGCAGGAGACGAGACGAGCAGGTGACGAGACGAGCAGGAGACGAGACGAGCTGGAGACGAGACGAGCAGGAGACGAGACGAGCAGGAGACAAGACGAGCTGGAAGCGATACCGGGACTGGAACGTGGCAGCAGGAGCTGGGCGAGTAGAGGCAGGAATCTGGAGGGTGCATAAATCCAAATGAGCATTTGCAGGGAAGTACCATATAACAAAGCTTAGCAAGAAACATTCACGTTTACACGCGGACGGTCTGGCACCGAGTGTAGACTGCCAAGCCTTCTTGTACTCAGCAGCAGGTGGTGGTGATTAGGCTGATGCACCCCAGGTGTGCACGGGAGGAGTCAGGCACTCCACCCAGCTCCAGACACACAGGTAGGGGAGGGGGAGAGAGCACGGGAGGACAGGGAAACTGACATCATGACAGCTAAGGAAAGGAAATTATGAAAAGGACTTTAAAGACAAGCACATCTAACAGGAACATGTGGGATAAATTTGGGCTAGAAATGAGTGGATTTTCTGTAATTGGAATATAATTATGTATACACGCTCGCAGACAGTATCATTTAATGTGACTGCTTTAAAGGCATGTACCTGTTTTAAACCATTAGTCAGGAACATGTTTTAGTTTAAACTTTTAACTGCCCACTTAGTCATCTATGCACCATGACAGAGAATCAAGTGTCTGAGATAGTGTCAGGCTGTGTGTTCCCATGATTCTTAGGAACAATGTGTCTGATTAAATGAAAAAAGGTGATCCTGTCTGTAGCTGCTGTTTTAGTTGTTAGGCAAGAAAATGCTATGTAAAATGAATAGATTATATTTTACAATGTCATTTTTTTTCTTATTTGGCAGCTTATAATAGACAATGCATCACGTAAAGAGTATTTATCTTGGCGAGAATAAATTAAAATCAGGTGAAGGCCATTTCAACTTTATGCTTAAATACTTTCTACTTACATACATACAAACGCCACACACTACAGGATCATTTGCCTGATTTAGGACCCGATTTGCTTTTCCCCAAATTCAGGAAGGCGTGACGTGACTTTGGATCTTTGTATGCGATTATGAATTGGTGTCTTTGTGACTCTGAGCTGCTCGATCATATAACCACAAAACATCACCGCTACTGCACCAGCCATTAAACCAGAGCATCAGGGCAGATAGAGCGACGCTCAGGACGCACAAGAAACAAACTCAGGAAATGTGACTTTATTACTCTTGTCTATTACTCTTGTCTCGTAAAGTTGTGAAGTTAAACTGCAGCATTCTCATCCATATTATCCATTAGAATTTGTCCTCTGCAAATGATGACACCCAGTTCACAAAGCAGTGCTATTAATGCAGTTTGAAGTGATCTTTATAAAGTTAAAAGGCAAAAGCAGTTTGTAAAAAGGCAAGAGGAGTATCTGTTTACATAATTCCACTCAGTGAGGATCAGGGTGAAGCTGCTGCTACAGTAAACACAATTCTTCTTCCAGAGTAATTTATATTCAACAGCATTTATCTGAACTATTCACCACATTTCACAAATAATAATCACACAGTTTTGACCTGCATCAAACTAGTTAGAGGAAAAACTTTTACTATTAGACATTCTTTTTATTCACTGCCCTACAGATGATTTATTTGACGGCGCTCGGTATGCACCGAACCATCTCAAAAATGATCGTGTGAGCAATAACTGCAACGCCACCATAAATAATCCATAGGAGAGGGGACAACAGTTTACAATAACTCTGAATATTGCAGAACATTTCATTCAGGGTGTAATCTCTCAGTCGTCCATGTAGGATCCAGAGCAAAAGAAATTCAATTACGTCAACAGGACAAAAGTTTTATTGTGGCATCAGTTTCGCCCATGGCCATATGAAAAGTTGATTTAAGGTCCTCAGAAGTCGTCCTAATCTAGCCAGCTGAGTCCAGAATGCTTGTTTTTCAGTCTTTTACCCCCGACTGCTGTGCAAAGCCAGCTGCATCAGAGGCTACACGCTGTGCTACAAGACTCAGAGAATTTGAAAGACTAGCTTTAGACAGGGAGAAATCTGTTCCGGTTTCAATGCAACTTTAAAAATGATGTGATCACTGCATGAGCGGTTTTGTGATTTTACTAATTAAGGTCATGCCATCAAGTGCAAATTCACTATTCACTTAACTAAGAAACTGGGGAACAGCAAATTTAAGACTTTCTTTGAAGGTGCACTCCTACTTTTCTGGTGGTGTGTCTGCTACCTGTTCGTCTCCATGGAGATATTATTGCTTTGCTCGGAATATTCCATAGTATGGCATTAAATGTATCTATTTTACATGTAACTACTTCTGTTTTTATTACTCAACAATCCCTAGAAAAAACATGCCTTCTTATTGTGAGGGGGTCTCGTTTCCACAGATCTGACATGTAATCAAGCATCTTTTCCAGACGAGGAAGATCAATTTACAATTTTATGCATTATTTATTCACTCTACATTCAGGGGTGGTAAACTACTTTTGTAGCAACAGCTGCCCTGGGGCTGACTGACAGAAGCGAGGCTGCCAGTCAATGTATTTTTCACTTTCCTAACACATCCTAATTATTCACAAGTTTTGCAATCACAATAATGCCAACAACAACTAGCGTGCTAACAGCTCATACAGCCTTATTTCCTGGTTCACAAGCAAATAAAAAGCTTTATAATTCAATGCAGACAACATACAATGGTCTCACTTTAACCCTCAGTATCAGCAAAAAAAAAAAAAAAAATCTACAGGCCCTAAATCTTGCATCTCGGCTGGTTTCCTCAAGGCACTCCAGTTCTCCCCATCAATCTCATACATTCTCAACAGGCTAATCCTCCAGCTAGCTACTCCTGAACATGAAGCTAGCTCAAGACCCAGAGATGGGTCCCTGCTGAGCTCTACCCTGCTCACCCACTGCTCCTGACAGGGCGCTGGCATTGAAGGATGGTTCCAATGAAGACAAATTTCTCTATGGAGACATCCAAGTATACCCTAACCTTTTATTACTTATATTATATTATCAACCTGTCACCATTCTTAGCCTTATCTCACAACGATACAGAAATACCGTCTAAAAACATGTTTTCTAGATATATGGGCACAATAGTAGCATGTAGCATCTATTATAATGGATGTCCCACACATCTCCAGTCTTCCACGTTTGGCCCCAGAGAATCTGAAAACTGTGTGTGTCATCATCTCGTCGTGCAGCCCACTCCTCTGCTCCTCCGCTCCTCTGCTCCTCCGCTCGTGATTAAACCAGGGTCCAGACGCAGCCATGCACACAGAGCTGAGCAGTGGTCCCAGAGGCTAGGATGGGCTAGGATGAGCCGGGGGCCGGGGGGCGGTTGTGGTGGTGATGGTGGGGTCGGCGGTGGCAACGGTATCTCATTTGAATTCTGTGGCTGATTTCCCCAGAGTGCCAGAGTTAATCAATGAGTCAGCTCGGAAGGTTCGGAGAGCAGGATTACCACTGCCCTGTGCTTTACAAACCAATTTATCTAAACGGGGGAGCAAGGAGTGTGCGGAGGAATGGGTGTGTTGACTCTTGAGGTGAGGGGACAGTATGGAGACAGTATACAAGAGGCAGGACCACTGTGCGCTCTGCCTCTGTAAAAAGTTCCTCTGTAAATCTTATTTTTCTTATTTTTTTGGATGACTTTTTAAATAAATTCAAATAATACTACCTATAACACTAACCACTCCTTTAAAGACAGTGAGGTACAGATCTTAGCCAGAGAAAATAAATGATTTGAGAGGGGAGTTAAAGAAGCTATTTTTGTTAGGAAAGACAATTATTCCCCATTTACAACTCCACCCTAAGACCCAAAGCAAACACATGTCACAAAGAGAACAATAGAGTGAGCCAGTAGGGCCATTAAAGGTTGAATGTGAGCTCCTCCCTTCAGATAGATATAAGGCAGTGTCCACCAGCAATCAGACCCGAACTTAAGAAGCGGCTTGGACAACGTTTTGTCCAGTTGACAGTTTAACTTTTGCTTTTACTACCTATAGATTGCATAGATAGCTAATCTGCTAGCTGCTGCATTCCAAACAGGAAGAAAACATGGGCGCGAAATGGTTCATTTCTCTCTCTCCCTCTCTCCGTAACGGCTGCTGTCTTTTATTTTGCTATTTTGTCCGTAAATCAAGATACGAACATTCCCCGAGGTTACTTCCGCTAGCATTAGTAACAGGTTTGATTGACAGCTATCGCAGCTCGTTGCTAGGCACCAGCCCTCTGCCAAACCAGCAGTGCAAGCAGGAGGGAGCGAGTACCTTCAACAACCATGCTGCTGATTGGCTCTTTAGTTGCGTACCCAGATTTTCATATATAGGTCTTGGTCGCAGATTAGCCGGTTAATTTGGTTACAACTGAACTCTATGGGTGGTGTCATACTCCCTTAGTCCACTTCTGTCTATCCTTTGAAAATATTGGATTTAGTGCATTTCATGTTTAATTCTCTCAAAATGTATCTAAAAAATAAAACAAACAAAAAAACAGGAAATTTAGAAAAGCACAGAAATCTGTTGAGAATATGTAAAACAACTCCTGGTATGTTTCTGATGAGGAAAAATCCTAACTCCTAACAATAAACTAATCCTGCAGCATCTCTCGGGGAGCAAGAAGAGTGAGGCGGGCCGGGCTTTGACTCTGAGATAAAGAGACAGTGAGGAGAGTGTTTTGGATGCTTGTTGCTAGGGAACTGTTAGCGCGCAGCATTCGTGTTAGCAAAGCACTGCAGCAGGAAACTCTACATGGAACCAGCTCTGACTGAGATGACCTTTGACCTGTTGCTGTACTCACGCCAGCGCTGACATGGTTTATTATGCGCTCGTTATGAAGATGATTTTCAATTTTGAGTCAGAGCATGATTTTAAATGTTCTGTATTAGTGTTGTGCTGATGCTAAAATTTCAAAAACTTCATTTAAATACTAAGGAACACACTCAATACTGATTACCAATACCACAACGATAGTACATCTCTTTCTCACTTTATTTGTGTGACTGGTGTACTGTAAGATGATCTGAGTTGAGTAGAGTAAGTTTAAAGCTGCACTATGCAGTTTTTCTGATGGAGGGTCCGCCACTCTGTTTACACAAAGAGAAAAAGATGACACCACTAGGTCAGATCTGTGAGAGGCGACCCCATTGTTTTCCAGTGTATTTTTAGCTATAAACATACCTGTAATCTATGCAAAAGAGATACAAAAAGTTACATAGTGTGTCTTTATAATGTATATTGTTACACCAATTTATGTGCATGTTTTTGTACACCCAACACCAAGATTACAAAAAAGGTTTGCAAAAATTGTGTGTAATCATAATGTATTACCAAATCTGTGTTCAAAAGTTTAAACCAGGTAGTTTTTTTGAGGAGGAACATTAATTGAACCAAATCTACTTCCCTCCTTTACCAAATTGAAATCATTATTTGAGAAGTGACATTTCCAGAGATTCTCCTGGGATCTACTCAAGAGGCTTAGGACTAAACCAGGACCAGTAAACTCTAATCCAGGCTTAAACTGGTCTTATTCTCAGATCCGATGACTGTACCAAACCAGGACTGGTGCCAGATCTTAAATCCAGATTAAACCAGGACTAAACCAGCTAATTACTGGGCTAACCCGCTGTAAACAATGGATCGGAGAAGGATATAACACTGTATATCAAAGCATAAGGAAAATATATTATTGTGTATTCAAAAAATGGAATTAGAGCAACATTTTCCCCTCATTTGATCAATCACATTTTTACATTTTATTTTGTCAAAATATCAAAATCAAATTAAGTGGATTTTTATTTTTCCTGAACATAAACAGTTGCCATTTAACACAAAAAAGTTACATTTACTCCTCTAAAGTCTGAACTCTGCTCCAAACATGCTTGATGGATTGACCCAGGCTGATCATTAAGAATAACAGAATATTAATACAGTTAAAATTTGATTGATTTCACAGTTTTGTTTCACATAAATCAAGCAGAGAACCAGTCAAAATTCGATATAGTGGCTACTAGCATCAAAGTTGGCTCGCAGCGCCATGAAAGAAACTTAAACTGAGCAAAATTAATCCAGTGAATGTGTGTGGACTTTAAAGGGCCATATTATGCTATTTTCAGATCTGTTATAATATTGTTTTCTCATCAAAAACATACATGGAGTTGTGATTTTTTTTTTTCATTCACACATGTTTAACACACAAACACTGCATATTTAGGCTTCAGAGTTCTTCTTTGAAACAGAAAACACTCCACCTTGTGACGTCATGTAGTAATATGGGAAGTGCTCCACTGTGTATTGAAACTCCAAAAACCTTCACTAGAATAATTTGGACAATATCTGTCCTGGAATTGCCAATTTCTACTTAATGAAAGGTAAAAGGTTTGCTGTAGCTTAAGGAGGAGCAGAACATTTGGAACTTTTGGAGATGTAGACAGACTAGGCAAGGCAAGTTTTGTATAGCACAATTCGTACGCAAAGCAATAATAAGAAAGACATTAAAATCGCACAAATCAAAACATGAATAAATGCAAATAACTATCATAAAATTTACATTGAAAAAGGAGAGTGCAGAATAAAAACCTTTCAGTCATATGCACAGCTAAATAGAACTGTTTAGAGCCTGGATTTAAACATTGTCGAAGTAGAGGCCTGTCTCAGACTAATAATAAAGGGTAACACAACTACACCCCTAATGACATCATGAATTGGAACCAATCGTTTTCAGTTGCAGAGATCAACTATGTTATTTCAATTCCACATTCAATTGAAACTGTACCGTTCCATTGTAATGTACGAGCATGAGCCTGTATATAGTGCTTATTAAGTTATGTACATGTGAACATTTGAGTCCAAGGCGAGGGGGTCACGCTCTGATCTTTCTGTAATAAAGGCGCCTATGGAGGGATGTGTCTGTTTCGCGTGTTTGAAAAGCTTTGATATTGCGAGATAGGGCCGTAATTATAGCAGTGACTAACGTATGCTGTCCACTCTGATGATTCGCTGTAATGTATAAGTCATACCGCTTCATGGACCATGGTGGAGGGGAGTTGCTAGAGAGGCTTCCACTTTCTTGTGTACCTCTAATCCATTTCAAATTGGATCTTGTACTATTTTGGACACCTTAGCCCTGGTAATTCATAAATAAGCCATGAAGTGTGTATATACAAGATGTCAGCAGAGGGAACAAGGACTCCTGCTGACAGCGCTTTGAATCAGTTGTGCAATAATGGCGGCTAGTGTCAATGTTGGTGAGCGGTATAAACACTAAATCACTTTTATTTGCAACTTAACTGTGTACCTTTTGTTTTAGTTGCACTCTCAACTGTTCCTTGTACATTTTTTGCCATTTCTGTGAAAACTAGTATGTTAATTTGCAACTTTCTGACCTAACATTTTAAGAGGCGGCGTTTGAAGTGCAAGTCTATTTCTCTTTACTCCAGTCCCAATCTCCCCTTTAGTCTTCCAGACCCTGCCCCTCCTCCCCCCTCACTCTCCCTTTTAGTCCTCCAGGCACCACCCTCATCACTCTCCCCTTTAGTTGTCCAAGACCCACCCCTCCTCCCCCCTCACTCTTCCCTAAAGTGCTCCAGAACCCACTCTTTCTCCCCTCTCACTCTCCCCTTTAGTCCTCCAGAAGTGGCCCCTCCTCTCTCCTCACTCTCCCCTTTAGTCCTTCAGGCACCAACACCATCACTCTTCTCTTTACTCCTCCAGAATCCGCCCCTCCTCCCCCCTCACTCGCCCCTTTAGTCCTCCAGAACCGGCCCCTCCTCCCTCCTCAAGACCTTCAGACCCCCCTCTCTCACACTCCCCTTTAGTCCTTCAGAACCTTCTCCCTCTCTTTAGTCTCCGCTTTAGTCCTCCAGACCCTGCCTTTTCTCCCCCTCACCCCCTTCAGTCTTCTAAATCCCAAGCGCTGGAAGTACAGAGCGACCTGTGTGAACGGCAAAATCATCGTCCAACATGCTCCGAGTCTAGACCTGGTGTTTTTTACAGGCCTAATTGGATCCATATCACTCACGTATCCAAACTTTAAACAGAGGATTCTGTGCCAGCTGTCAAATGAAAATGCCAAGTAAAAAGCTCCTTTTTCATCATAAGGCCCATGTTTGTCAATGAAACCCTGTAACATATCAATCACTGTCTCCATCTGAAACCTGTCTGTGTGGCCTCTTTCTTCTTACACAACAGCCTTTTTTATATAATCCAAATCTGCTGAGATCCTTTTCTTTTTAATTGCACATTTTTTCGAAAGCCCAGGCTGACAATTTCTGTGTGTGTTTTATAAGATCTGTTAAATATCACATATAACGTAATCCGGAGAAAGGGTTAATGAGAAGTGAGTATTCCTATAAATAGACTATATCTCTATAGAATCATTTTAAAACACCAGCAGCTACAAATATGAAATCAGGATGTAACAAATGTGTTTTGTTCCTCAATTATCTGATTTGACTTACAGTTTAGAGCCACTAGAGAAGAAAACATCCATGTACATATTCAAAAGAGCCATTCATCCAGTGCCTCCTCTGCGTCCTGTACCTCCTCTGCGTCCTCTGTGTCCTGTGTCTCCTCTGTGTCCTGTTCCTCCTCTGCGTCCTCTGTGTCCTGTGTCTCCTCTGTGTCCTGTTCCTCCTCTGCACTCTGTGTCTCCTCTGAGTCCTGTGCTTCTTTTGTGTCCTGTGTCTCCTCTGTGTCATGTGGTTTCTTTACACCCTGTGCCTCTTCTGTTTCCTGTTCCTCCTCTATGTCCAGTGCCTCATCTGCATCCTGTACCTCCTCTGTGTCCTGTACCTCCTCTGCATCCTCTGCTTCCTCTGCATCTTATACCTCCTCTGCATCCTGTTTCTCCTCTGCATCCTGTCCCTCCTCTGCGCCCTGTCCCTCCTCTGCATCCTGTCCCTCCTCTACGCCCTGTCCCTCCTCTACATCCTGTCCCTCCTCTACGTCCTGTCCCTCCTCTGTGTCCTGTTCCTCCTCTGCACCCTGTCCCTCCTCTACATCCTGGTCCTCCTCTGCGCCCTGTCCCTCCTCTGCGTCCTGGTCCTCCTCTGTGTCCTGCCCTCCTCTGCGCCCTGTCCCTCCTCTACATCCTGTCCCTCCTCCGCGCCCTGTCCTTCCTCTGTGTCCTGTTCCTCCTCTGTGTCCTGCCCTCCTCTGCGTCCTGTTCCTCCTCTGTGTCCTGTCCCTCCTCTGCGCCCTGTCCCTCCTCTACATCCTGTCCCTCCTCTACATCCTGTCCCTCCTCTGTGTCCTGTTCCTCCTCTGCGCCCTGTCCCTCCTCGGCATCTAGCGCACTGATAATTTCCACTGTCTTTCATCTAATTCCATCAGGTCCATAAACTTTATATTCTGCGTCAGGATTCCCACACATATAGAAGAATATTTTATCTACACAACACAAAGATGATCCTGCATTTAGGGCAGAGAGGCTGTTTGTTCTTAACTTTAATCAAATCCTGTTGATCAAAGTCTCGATGTTCACCACGACGTGCCAACAGCAGCAGCAGCTCGGGTCGCGTGTCACTCCGAGCGGGCAGCCATCACCGAAGCCCCACCCTCCACAGAAGCCGAGGAGGGTGATCCGTGGTCCCGCTGAGCCATAGACAGTGAGTCTTTTCTGACAACATCACAGTCAGGGGAGCGTTTCTACGAGCCAACGCGAGCTCATGCCCAGACTTCTTCACCGGTGTTGTGGTTGGCGGTTTGGTTGGTTTTGGTGTTTGAATTTTCCATTTATAAACGAAAAAACATATTTGCACAGTTACTATGGTTCTATGGTTCTCTCACACCACCACATTTTTATTATAGGTCTACGGATTGGACGATAAAATTAGAGCGAGATTATTATTTGCAATGGGGAATTACGGGAAATACTTGCGTACAAATTCAGCTACCTTACCTACCTCTGCATATGGATCAAAATCACAAACCTTCAGTATAATCAGAAATCTGTCCTTCTCAGAGCAGAGGAGACGGGGCTGATGGCAGGTCTCATCTTGAGGCAATTTTAAACAAATTGCTCCATTTTCAGAAGAACATTACATGTACCAGACAGCTTCACTTCAGACTAGAAACTTTGGTAGGCTTTTACACCGTCAAGCTTCAAGTCTCTCCAAAAGATTCTTAAACTTTTTGAAAGAACTCGAAGTGCAACATTGACAAAGAAAAGTGGTGCTTAAAATTTAAAAGCACGGGTGAGGGTAGCATGAGTAAAAAATGTTATTCAAAAGCTCCGTGTCTGATTTTTTACTTTATTTCAAACAGAACTAGTTATCCAAAGTTATTCCGCACTTACCTCATGCACGTTTCACAACTTTCAGACATCAGTGCGGAGTTTTGCCGTTAATGTAATACTGACAACAACTAGCATGCTAATAGTTGACTTCCTGATTCTCTGACAATAAAACGCTTAATTAAATGCTGACAGTACACCGCAAACTAATTTTAATCTCAAGAGCTCGTTACACAAATTTTGCTCAAATACATGAAAGAAAATCGGGTGTAGAGCCTTTAAGTAAAAGTGCTGTTATTTACAATACGCAAATACAAGTAAAAGTACTGTGTAATTATAATTTAGTCAGTATTGAAGCACTCTAGGATGTTTATAGTATCTGCAGCATCCACGCACCATAGATTTTATACCATAGACTCTATAAAGAAGTGGACTAAGTGAGTGTGACGTCACCTATAGCGTTCACTTATTAATGTTCATATCTTGAGCTACAGATGCACAAAAGCAAAATAAAAATACCAGGGTCATGTAGAGCGAGTAAATATGAACATTTTAAGACCAAAATGACGAGGCTCAGTGCAGCAGTTTCTCATGTAAAGCGCGGCCCATGATCACTTCCTGTTTGGAATGCGGCAGCTAGCAGGTTAGCTATGTCTATTTATATATACAGTTTATGTTTTAGACTGAAAAATCATGTAATTCCTTCTACAATAAATCTATTCAACACTTAAACATATCAACATGGTCCAGTGAGTGAGACATATTGTTATATCGTAATGCATAAACCAACAATTGCTGACAAAAATGAATATCCCATTTTATATTTTTTTACATACTACTTTGATGACAATATTCGGACATTATTATGACAATTAATAAAAAAAAAAGCTAAAATGTTTGAATATCTTGGTTCAATTTTAAAGCTGAACCGTATAATCAGCCTGGTTGGTTATATAGCAATAAAGTGGTTGCGTTACACAGCCTTGTGGCAGTTTCACTCTCCCGTTGATCCCCAGACTTCATATATGGTTGCGTCATCTATCTATGAAACATAATGGCTTGACGTAACCAATAGTTTCTTTTTGTTTAACCTAGTTACATCAGTAGGAGTATAATGAGATCAATAAAAGTACATTTACACAATCGACATTACTTTGTGCTCGGTTCATAAGTGCGACGCCATTGGTTTGTACACACACAGCTCTGACCCAGGACAAATTAATGGAGAACGGTCAAGTGTGTTATTGACCCCTGCCCCCATGGGATATATTGTTTAAAAGGGCCAAAAGGTCACATTAATGAAAACTGAAAATGAAGTGGATTTTGAGTGAGTTGTATACCCAGTTCTGTCCGAGATAGTGCATGGTGAATGTGTGTTTGGAGAGACCACTGGAGCAGATTAACAATATAACAGAAGATTACCACATCGGGTTTATTTAAAGGTCCAAAATTATGCAAAATTGACTCGTGGGAGCGTTAAGCCATGTTAGAATGTTGTTACCTCGTCAAAAACATACCCAAAGTTGTGTTTTGTTTCATTCACACATGTTTGAGTAATCTTGCATCATTAGTCTGTCTATGTTTCCACTGCTCAAAATGCTCTGTTCCACCTTGTGATGTCATGAAGTGGTAGATTTCAAGTTAAAAACTACCTTTTATCTTCAGTTCAATAGTGAAGGCAATTCCTGGGCTGTATTCATGATTCTGATATATTCTAGTGAAGCTGTATGGAGTTTAAAAACACAGTGGAGCACTTCCTGTATTGCCACATGACATCACAAGGTGGAGCAGAGTGTTTTCCGAAGAATTCAACCTAAATATGCAGGGTCTGTGAGTTAAATATGTGTGAAATATGAATTAAAACACAACAACTCCAGGTCTGTTTGTGATGAGGAAAAAAACAGCACAACATACATCAGAAAATAGCGTAATATGGGCCCTTTAATTTATATTTCTATTTAAAACCTATTTTTAAAGTAGTTATTCTGTATCTGTTTTCAGTCAAACACACAGAAGTTACATAATCCTATCAGTACTAGGGGCTTATGTTGACTTGAAATAAATCCACCGTATTTGTCTAACTAAACATTTATAAGTTAATTTGACATAAAAATAAAACGGGATGGCTTTTGGACCAAAGTCAAATCAATTTTTGGAAAGATGACGCCATTATTCAACAAGGTTTTGTGTGTGGTTTTATGTACTGCTTTTAGTTTTTATTTCATTTGCTTGTGCATTTTGTATATTGTGTGTACAGTATGGGGGCGGCAGTAGCTCAGTTCATCTTCTGATCTGAAGGTTGCCCACTCCCACAGGGGAATACTGATGTTGTGTCCTTGGGCAAGACACTTAACCCACTTCTCATCCAGTGTCTGTGTACACCGGTGTATGAACGTGTATGTGAATGAGGTTAATAATACTGGTTAATAATATAAGCGCTATATCTATGTAACCACTTGCCATTTATATTGCATTTTTTATTAGTATGATTTACTTTTTTTTTCTATTTATGTATCCCAGCAGACACAACAACACGTTTAAGCTCTTGAAAGAAGTATCAGGTTTTAAAGAAATTCTTGGTCAATTATAGATATGTCCTGCTGATCGATTGGCCAACGAAAAAGGGGGCGTGGCAAAAGCTCTCCAAACTATTACTTATCTCTATGTATCTGACCTAAACTGCCCTCACCAGATTACACCAGCGTGGGAGTTCATGCTTACAAAAGTACTAGAAAACAAGGTATTCATATTAAAAAAAAATGGCTTACACTAGTGAATCATGAGTTTAATCTGCCTTTTTACATATAAATACCAAAAGTACCAAATCTTCAGCTGACTCACTCACGTGTTAACTTCTCCTTTCTGCAGTTCTCCCATATAAATCCCTATGATCTAATACAAAGTTTAGTCAACCGATTAATTGACTTAAAGACTAAAGGCCTACAACCCCCTGTTCAAAATACAGTACTACTTCTTTCTGTGTACTCTGCCTCTCCTCCCGTTCCCCTGCTCCACATAATCTCTCCCATACTAACGACAGCAGAGCCATGCCCTCCCATTGATCTGTTCTCGTAATTATCACACAATTTAATTACAAACCGGCTCCTTATAATACAGACATATCATCAGGACTCAAGGACGTATTTAAAATCAGACAAATAAAAGCAATCAATCAAATCGGTTTCCTCTACCCAGCGCTACATGCCGACTCGCCCGTGTGCCCTCCCATTATCATTTAAATGGCTTATTGATTTTTCATTGACTATTCTGTGTTAAACGTATACGTCACCGATCACGTTCGGGAAGTCGAGATAATGCCGCGTGACAGTTGGATAAATGTTTTTGTCTCGCCTCCCCAGACGCTCCTGACATGGATGGAGGTAAAAAGGAGAGGGGAGAGGGGGTCACCTTGGAACGTGCCCCGTCTAGGCCCCTCCCCTCGGTCGTGTGACGTGATGGTGGACAGGGGAGCGCAAATAAGGCGGCAGACAGGAGCTAGAAAGGCTCACAGAGGTGACCTTATATTTATACAGATGTGACGTGGTACAATGGTGGACCCGGGGGAGTAAAGACAGGACCTGCCAGGAGTGTGAAGGTGATTTAGGGTTTAGTCATTACAAAAGGGAGGGTAAATTTAGGGGCAACTGCAGTTTGTCACACTGACTGCTGGGCTGGGATGACATATTGTTTATATATATATGTCTCTCTGTCTGTCTCTCTCTATATATATAGAGAGAGAGAGAGACAGACAGACAGAGAGAGAGAAAGAGAGCGACAGAGAGAGAAGAGAGAGACAGAGAGAGAGACGAGAGAGACAGAGAGAGAGGCAGAGAGGGAGACAGAGCGAGAGAGACAAGAGAGAGACAGATACAAACAGAAAGACGAGAGAGAGAAACAAAGAGAGAGGCAGAGAGACAAGGAGAGAGACAAGAGAGAGAGAGAGATACAGAGAGGGAAACAGAGAGAGACAGACAAGAGACAGACAGAGAGAGAGAGAGACAAAGAGACAGAGGCAGAGAGAGAGAGAGAGTCACAGAGAGACACTGGGTATAACAATCACAACTGAACCTGTGTTGCCAGTGTCTTAATATAAAGGACACAAGTTTTTCTCTGTATATGGACAGGTCATTCCTCATGTGAAAGCTCCACAGTTGACTCACTGATGTTTAGGTCGTGAGGATTCAGATCAGAGAGAGTCCTTGTTGGTTTAAACCAACTGGATTTTAGCAGTGAAAATGGCAACACAAATATAGGCAGGGCTCATTCTGCTTTCTGATTGGATAATTATCTTGTAAACTAAAAAACACACAATTTGACCATCGTGTTTTTGTAATTAAGAATAAATCAGCATTGTAATTGTCTGTAGAGGATTCTTTGATTTGCACATTATCTCATATCTGGGGATAGGATTTGTCGTGTTTCTGAAATTTAAAATCCAAATATTACATACAGTCTGTTTAATTTATACAGGCTTATATAGTAATTATAGTGTGTGATGACTGTTCATTTTTACAAGGTCAAACATTCTGCTTCCATTACTCCAAAGTTAGGAAGTGTTTATTGTTATGGAAATATACCGTAAATTTCGGATTATAAGCCGCTACTTTTTTTCCACGCTTTGAACCCTGCGGCTTGTACAGCAGTGCGGCTTATTTATGGATTTTTTACTGGATAACGGCCCCTGGGTTTTATTTTCACGGACAAGCCTTCTACACGTGGCAGATAAATATGGCAAAAACAACTTAAGTGCATTAAAAAAATACAACTCACCAAACCGCTGCATCAGAGGGAGCCCTGCGCTGATTATGTGATTATGTCTACTCTGCTCCGCAGTTTCTTTCAAAAACTCTAAAGGCGTATCGTTTAATCCCAGGTGCTTATTCTCCATATGCCAAAGCAGTTTTGAAGGTTTCATTGCCTTATTTGCTTTTCCCGTATGTTACGTAGAGCGGACTGTGCGCGTGAGTCACCTGCAGCGACAAACCCAGGTTTTAAGTAGGCATTGTCTGTTAAATTTATCTTTCTTTTTCTTGGAGGTGTAGTCTCCTCTTCTGGCTCCTCAGTTGTCCTTTTCCCCTTTGTTAAAAGCTCTCCAAAGACTTTTGTTTTGGCTCATTTTCACTCGCTTGTGGCTCTACTTTTGTGCGTCGTGTCTGATGTGTTATACGTGAAACGTCATCGCAGAGACAAGAGCGGATAATAAACTTGCTACTACATCAAATAGATTTCTGTGGCGATTTCCAGCAGGATTTTCATGATACATCTACGGACGAGCTTATTAGTGTGTCATTAGGGACGGGCCAAAGTTGCTCCTGACCCCTGTGCGCACAGCGTCTGAAAATCAGGGCTCTTTACGCAGGACTGTGAGCTGTGTCTGTGTCTGTGAGACGTGAGACGTGAGCGGTGTTTGTTTTGAACATTGTTCCGCGAGTGTGACGCTTATTTTGAGCAACGAAAAATAAGAAAATATAATTTTATTTTAAGATCATAATAATCTTCCAATTTAAACTACAACAAAAAAGAACTAACACAAATAAAATACACTTCAGCCACGCAGAGCCGCAGTATAAGGCTGAAAGAGGCGCATACGGCTCCGGAGCCGCGGGTTGCAGACTCCTGAAATAGAGCCACTGCACGTAAGCTCGACATCAATGAATCCAACTTGGTCAATGTAAAAGACGACAAAAGTTTTCAGAGGAAATAAAAGCAGATTTTCCGTTTTGGTGCAGTTTTATTTTCTAAACCTGCAGATGTGTTCATCCCGTGTTGTTGTCGTGTTGGTTCCAATTTTCAGGCACAGTTTAAAAAAAAGCGTGTCAGTGCACCGTCTTTCTGTGTAAATATCTCATGTTACAATATGAAAACCTGCGGCTTTTATTCAGGTGCGGCTTATATATGTACAAAATTGATTTTCTCTTCAAATTTAGCTGGTGCGGCTTTTAATCAGGTGCGCTCTGTAGTCCGAAATTTACGGTAAATTAAATTCGAATGTGATATGTTTGCATCTGAAATTCTTGTGATTATGATTATGGTGACAAATTACAAAATGGATTCAACTTGACAGCCCTATTCCGGTGCCTCATGATCTGAATTGTTAGCAGATTTGGCGGTGTTAAAAGAATTCCAAATGATCTCTGAAGGAGGTGTAGCTTGTAACTTGTGAGCAGTGTTAAATTGTCGATCTTTTGTTGGCGGAGAATTAAAAGCTCCAGTGACATCATGGTGGAACGAGGAGGCAGACTTAATGATTTCTTTGCTTTCCTTTTAGTGGACTGCAGACTTGTCATGTATGAAAAAATGAACTAGTGCACGAGTCAAGTCAACACAAGACAAGAACACGCAAAATATTGAACACATAGATCCCACTTTTGATGTGGTTTGTAGAGTGTGACCGCGCCCTAAGCCTCACTCTGTTACTCCGCTCTGAGTTAGTGATGAAACAGGCCATTCAATAGAAGTGTTTCTTCTGGAAGATCATCTGATGTCTGCAGCATTTCAGACATTCATAATTAGCTCCAACAATAACAACAATACAGTTCAAATATGTAAAGATGAGCACCTGCGACGCTCATTATGTGTGATATTTATTGTGCGTTTGGACTGATTGAACCTATTGTTCCTACACTTTGGGACAATATTACCCCCTCTGAATGGGCTGCCGTAAGGGGTGAGAGGGGTCAGCACTGATGGCCTTTGCTTTCAAGGTATCCCACCTTGTCCATATCCGATATTCTGGTCATGGTCAGGAGTAGCAATCTGGAGCCTACTGTGTGCTTGGTTTTGGGTCAGAAGGGCAGAATCATAAACTGTATAAAGAAACGGACGAAGGGAGTGTGACATCACCCACAGCGTTCTGCTCCAGTCAAATGAATCCCATCGAGGATAGCGGTTATAGGGGTGAATTTGGAGCATAGTTCCATTTTTGGAAGTCTGACAGCGAGTATCATAGCAACCAAAGAGCCAATTTGGAGTGAAGATTTTGAAGGTAACACCCCTTTCCACCCACACCTCTGGTTTGGCGATGGGCCAGAGCATAGCAACGCTGTCAATCAAACCTGTTGCTAACGTTAGCGGGAGCAACCTTGGGGAAAGAAGGCGCATGATTTGTCTGTTATTAATCATGCAGAGCGGGTTAATACAAACATCTTAAGACCAAAATGACGAGCCTGACAGCAGCAATTAAGGAGAAAGCTGCGGCAGTTTTCTAAAGTAAAATGAACTGGAGCCAATGGGGCCGGAAGTGCGCCCCTGATCACCTCCTATTTAGAATGTGGCGCTAGCAGGTGTTAGCTATGTCCATTTATATATACAGTCTACGGGCAGAATATGCAAACTTTGGACTTCACGAGGAAAATTGAAATTGCCTTCACGTGCTATCCACTCGTGAATTGGAAATTACAAGTGTGTTTTGTGGATGTAACTAAATTAAACTTTGTGGAAACAGACTTTATCTTGGCATAAATAACCATGTAAACAAGTAAATTCCTCTGAGAAAAACAAATGTTAGCGGCATTTTTATTTAATTACACTCAGTAGAAAAATAATTATATTTAAGTGAAAGCTGCATGAATAAATAGGCATCATGGCAGCCAGCTTTCGCTCCTGCCCACCATAGTGAAAGGTCAAAGGTTATCTCATCTTAACACTTGGGGTCCTCAGGTGGAATTTACAACATGAGACGGCATTCAGGTGAAATTTTCTGCTCGACAAGTGGTATTTCCTATAATTCCCACAGCACCTGAAGGCAGCAAGAAACCTGGATCTCTACAGCTTGTTGGTATCAGACATGGATCTAGTATAAAATCTAGGGTATTGCAAGCTTAGATGAGTTTGGACAAGTGGTCAGCACATTGGTATTGCAGTGAAAAAATCCTCTCCAGCCCAGAAGGCATTTTTCCCATAGAGCGTAATGTAAACACAAATTGTTCATGTTCAGCTGACAGGGACCTACAGCTTTCACAAAGGTCAGATTTTCAGATCATGAACTTTTTCTCAGTTTTAAATCCCTAAGTTGTCTTTGAAAGGTCTTATATTATGCAAAATTGACTCTCGTGAGATTTTAGTCATGTTAAACTGCTGTTACCTCATCAAAAACATACCTGGAGTTGTGTTTTGTTTCATTCACACATGTTCAAGTAACACTTTACTCTACGTCTGTCTACATCTACAAAGCTTAAAATGCTCTGTTCCACTTTATGATGTCATGTAGTGGTAGTTTTCAAGTTAACAGCTTCCTTTTACAGTTTGTTCCATAGAGACAGGTAATTCCAGGGCTGAAATGATGGGAATGATTCTAGTGAAGGTGTATGGAGTTTAAAAAACACAATGGAGCACTTCTTGTATTACCACATGACATCAGAAGGTGGACCCCAGTTTTTTCAGTTTGAAATATGGAGGGGCTGTGTGTTAAACATGTGCAAGTGAAACACAACACAACTCCAGGCATGTTTGTGATGAGGAAACAACATTAAAAAAATATAAGAAAATAGCGTAATATGAGCTGCTTTTTAATCTTTAGCTTAGACTTGCTCTGCTCAGCTTCACTTTTGGCTACGCTCGCTCCAATTGGTTATTTAATTTTATATATTTTTTGTGCATGATGTCAATCTCATGACAATCTCACTTTAAAGAGCATCCATGTTTGAACCATTTCCAATAATAAGGGGCTTTTTGAGAGTAACATTCTGGACAGTTCACCTCAGACAACAATTTTTTCATTGCAGGCGATTTTGTGTTTACCTATAGACTTAAATAAAGACACACATTTTCTGGATTAAATGAGTTTGGGTGGAATAGACGTGCTAGGCTTTTATACTTGATGAATGCATTTTCTCAGAGCCAATTCAGAGCCTTGGAACCATAATAGGTGCGAGGGGCTGGAGGTAGAACAGGGTGTCCAGTTAGTCGGAGGGTTGGCAGTCTGATGCTGGCTCCTCCATGTGACACTGACTAACCGCCCCGGAGCACTGTGAACCTTGGCACTTGACTCCGTGTGTGTGTGTGCTTGTGTGTGCATGTGTGTGTGAATGAATGGGTACTTCATATAAAGAGCTTTGAGTACCAGGGATAAATGCAGTCATTCACCAGACACTCAGCTTTCCAAGAATGAACCATCTTTTAGAGATGTTAAGAATTCTTTAAAGATTCTTTAAAGATTAACTAAGATTCAGGAGCAGGACCAGGCCCCAACCTCCTCCTGCTCCTCTCCAGTGAACCACAGCTCCTCTCAACCACACCAGCCTCCATATCTGTTCATATCATCCATAGCCCCAATCCTACAAAGTTTTTTGTGTTAATTTTTTTATATTTTGCCTGCATATTTGCTTTTTTCACTGATTTATATTAGCATTTATTTTATATATTTAAAACGTGGACTATTACTTTATTTTATATTTTATTATATATTTGTTATATTATATACGCATGAAGTTGCAACATATAACGTAATTTTCTGCTCCAGGAGGTGGTGGGATACTGGTGGAGGATAAGTCACATGCTTGTCTCCATGGATATTACTTTGCCTGTAATTTTTCACTGTAGCCTTCAGCAAAAAATGATTATTATCCAGTTCCGATCATTAATCATGATGCCATCAACATCATTCTGTCCCCATTGTCACCAGCAGAGGGAGTCAAACATGTACTCCAGTCACTGTAAACTGAAAATGTGTATGTTTATTATTTGAATGCAAATGTTATTTTTATTTGAAATACTTTTCAACACATGTCCTCAGATATTTAATGTACTTTGATGAATCTGGGAACACACATGAGTTTAATCCAAGCATCCTAGTGATTGAATATTTTTGTTGTAGTAGTAGACCTACTTTTCTGGAACCACAGCTCCTGAAGAGATGGAACTTACCAGCCCTTAACTGTTTTTGTCCTATCTAAATGTAAACTAATATAAATTTCTTCATGTGTGCACAATCTCATTTTTATCTCACAAGGTTTGGTCCCATCCCTACCAAACAGTGACTGACATTATGGTGTGTGTGTGTGTGTGTGTGTGTGTGCATGCGTGTGTGTTTGCGTGTGCATGGTCCCGAGCTGAACTAAATCAGCTCTTTGTATCTTATGAAGTCACAAACTTTCTGGTCACTGAAAGCGGTGACCAGGGAGTTATTTTGAATGTAGATACAAAGGAGTCCTTAACTTTCTCAGAACAGAGGTAGTAGTAGCACAGTAGAGTAATAGATTATTTCACTTTCAATTTGAAACTTCAGGGGACCTTATAGCCTGTGCTACCATATAACTCCCAGTAGTGACATTTAAGTATAGGTTTTATCTGGAGCTCACACATTTAAATAGTGACTTCCTTTTATAGTGTTTCAGCATGTTTTGAGCCTAAATACTATATACATATATTAACTGTAAGTGCTAAAGATGAAACAGAGCTTACATTGACAGTATGTTTCCTGGTTCTTGTCCACAGTGTGACCCAGGAGAGGCCACTAAACTCCTATATGACCTGCTGTACACGGAGCCCATAAAGATCGTGCTGATGCCTGGCTGCAGTTCTGTGTCCACGCTGGTGGCAGAGGCAGCGCGTATGTGGAACCTCATCGTGGTAAGAAACACTTGAACACTTTTCTATGGGACGATTTTAGGTTTTTAATGTGGAACTAAACACTAAATCCACTTTTTACTTTTTCTGCAACTCAACTGTGTAAATTTTGGCAACTTTCTAGTCAAAAACACTTAAATCTAAGTTTGTCCTGACTTCAGTGGCGTCTGCACTTGCAAGTAATTGGTGACATGACAACAGACTACAGGGGGGGAGTTTGAAGTGTGGATACCTGTTACACCAATCACACTGTTCCTTTTACCTCCAGACCCATCTCCCTCTCTCACTCTCTTCTTTACTCCTCCAGGTAGTGCTCAGTTATCACTCACTTCCTGATTCCCGGTTCATAAAACACTTTATTCTTAGGTGCAGACAGTTCACAGCAGACTTATTTTGATCTCAAGAGCTGCTTATAGAATATAGCTGTACTGGAGCGAGACAAATTTGGCTCAAGTACATGGAAAAAAAGTGTACAGGACCTTTTAACTAAACATTTTCATCTCTTGTATTGTTGCACAAAAATAGTAGTAAAATGAATCACAGACACAGCTTCTGACGGTTTTAAATTGCGAGCGGTTCATAATGTTGACAAATGCGTCGTATGCACTGCTGTTTAAACCCTCTGAGGCCACATTAAGGCTCGCAGAGGCAGAGTGGTGATAATGCATCGGCTGAGAGACGGCACATATCGGACTTTCACTAAAACCAGGCGCACTTATAAAGCTGATTGATGGACTCATTTGTTTGCTCTGCAGGCTTCTACACAAGTATTGGGCCCATAAAACACCACATGACACGTCCCTCTACGGAGAGCTAATTTTAGGGGAGCAGACTTGACCAGCACAGCGTTATTAGACTTAAAGTTAATGCATACTAATAAGTAAAACAGGTTAAAGTTCAGAATTATGTATATATGTGTAAAAACAGTAGATGTGAGTTGAGATACAGAATATGCAGGATTACTCAAACATCAGCAAATGACACGCTAAAATAAAGATTATGACATAGTATAATTCTTTCAAATTCCAGTCTTTGAAGAGCCTGGGTTATAAACCCAGTTGCTTTCAAGTT
Source organism: Periophthalmus magnuspinnatus (assembly GCF_009829125.3). Taxonomy (NCBI): domain Eukaryota; kingdom Metazoa; phylum Chordata; class Actinopteri; order Gobiiformes; family Gobiidae; genus Periophthalmus; species Periophthalmus magnuspinnatus. The sequence continues at coordinate 17,134,929 of NC_047136.2, forward strand.
TAAATTGTTGTTTAACTGTGTAACTATTCTTGGAAGTTTCATCACCTAATTGTCTCCATGGAGATCTTATTGCTTTTGTATGAAATGTAAGGCATTAAACTTATTTATTTTCACAGAGACAAACAGGTGACACCACCAGGCCAAGTTACAGGTCAGATCTGTGGGGAGGTGACTCCGCTCACTATAAGAATACACGGTTTTCAAGGTATTTTTGAGCACTAACCCTGGGCTCAGATTGGACACGGTGCTCCTGTGCAGTGGATACAAGTATTCTGAATAGTTAAAAATAAAAGGAGAAGCTCAGACCACACGCTGTGCAGTCCGGTCTATTCTGGCCACAGCCGTTTCCCTTAATAAATGAATCTGGTCTGGAGTGTCCAGCTTTAAAGGCGGTGACCTCAACAGCGCAGCACCGCACCGCTCTGAGAATGAATGTCACTCTGTGTGTTCCCACACAGGAGTCATGGTTGGACTAGGTGCAGTCTGAGTGAGCCGTAAAAATACCTAATATTAATTAGTAGTAAGTAATATTAGGTAGTAATAATAGAATACATGGAAGGTAGATAAGTTTAATGACATACTGTGGAACATTCCAGTGCTAACCTCACTCTGTGCTGGTGTTGTGGTGTGGTTGTGTGAGGCAGAGGAGACCACCAGCTCACTGCTCTCATGTCCGTGCTCCAGGGGGAAGAGCTCACACAATACTCCTGCACCCAAAAAAATGTCATTCATTTTACATCAGCACAGCTATTCCTGTCATGCTATAGCCCCTACTGTAGCTCCGACCCATATTTAGACCAGGGGGCTGATACCAAGACAAACCTGCAGGGACTGTTAGAGAAGTCTGCCTCGTCTGCTGTACGCTGAAGGGACATTCATTTTTGCGGCATATGTGGAAATGTCTTGTATTTTGTCCAGACACATGACAAATATGCACTGTAAACAAATGTTTGTTCCAAAGGGGGAAAAAAAACTTCCTCAGATGCATTTCAGAACAATATTTAGTTAGCCTTGGTGATTTATACAACAGCATGAACAGTACAAAAACACGGTGACATTTTAAAACGTAAAAATGGCTCACACATCAAAGAGAGTGTACTAAAAAAAACCCGAGCTAGCAACTGAAAATGCTAGTACGAGAGACTGAAAGCAGCATTAATTAAAGTGAGACCAAATTGATCCAAATGTGTTATGTAGCTGTTATTTATCTCTGACGTAACTACAGAACAGCTTTGTATAAACTAAAGATCAAACATTATGGGACTTTCTGGGTCAGCTAGCCTTATTACATCAATTTGGAAGATTTGGAAGCAGATATTTGGAAGCAGATATCCAATACCAGTATGGGATCGGTGCATTCCTAGTTTGTCCGATGTTTATCAAGTGTTCTGTGATGATTCTACTTTATATTCTTATGTGCAGACTTATATTTATCTCATACCTTGACAGTTTAGGCTACACTCTGCCGCCTTCCTCATAAGTACCATGTGATGTTGCTGTTCAGCTGATTCAAACAAAACCAGAAACAATCAAAACATGCGCCCGTCCCACTACGCAACAACCCAACCGAGAACAACTTAAGTCCGCAGTATCAGGCCACTGCGAGAGGGAAAACGCTAAGGTCATAAACACAGAGAGCAACAAGTACTGTCGGATCAGGGAGGCCATTGAGATCCGGAAACATGCCCAGCAGACTGTACATCAGGACGAGGGGGCGTACCAACTATCTCGCACCTGGGATACAGTTGTGAGGACGTTGGACTGCAGCTCCTCCCACTGATACAAATGAGAAAATAGTGCCAAAATCTGTTTAAATCATCTGAACAGACACATCACAGGGACATCACGTAACAACACAACGCATCAAGGTGTGAAATAAATAGAGGTCTGTACATAAGAATCTAAAGTGTGAAGTTAGCATGCTAGTTGTTGTAAGCTTTACTTCGCTCTGTTGTCTGAAAGTTGTGAACAGTGCTTTTAAACTCATTGTGGTGAATAATTTGGATGCTTGGAATAGATAAAGTAACAGAAGTTGCCTTGACATTGCATGGAAATGTTATAGTATAGAATTCCTCATAATAAATCAGTGCACTACGAGATTGGTTCACACCCTAGCTTTGCTGTTTAAACCCAGCCCGATCACTTCTAACATGGGCATAAATCCTTGCGCGGGATGTTTGTTGTGTAAGCCAAATGTAAATGTATGGAGTAGCACGGGGCTGAGTGGTGTAAACATGACGTTATCAGAACAAATGCTGAGTCCCATTACTCTGGCTCTGAGAGTGCAGCAGCAACAGACGCGACGTACACAAGTAGAGCAGAAAATATGTAAGCGAGAGGATGGGCCTAGGAGACTCACTTTATGCTATAGCGTCACCGCATAGAGGGAAAATGTGCATGTAACGACATAAAGGCTAGCAGTGGCCAGGATTGATCAGTAAGTGGGAAAAAAGTGTCTTTGTTTGAGTGACGAGCTGCATTCAGGAGTAAATGTACTGGATCACGATATGGTGATTTGACCAAAATAGCATGGCCTCACTTCCCTGGCAGATCCAAAATGATATGTCTCTGTACTTTTTTATACAGATGGATATCAGTCTGGTCTCCACAGCCGCTGTCGCATCTCAAGCCAGAAACAAACATGATGGTGCAATCAGATTTGTTCATTGGTCAGCTCTCATTTATAAATAAAATCACATTTCCCTCACGTCAGATTATCAGAGGTTCGTGCTGTGCTCATTCATACTGTTTTTCAGTCCTCTGTTATATTTTTTTCCTTTATTTTTTCCACATAAGCAGCCATATTTTTTTTTTTTTTATATGGGCAGGCCATGCAGGTTCCTGATTAGCTAATCCAACTGTCAATCATGGCCTTCTGAAAATGAGGAGAATCACTAGTGACCAGACTCACATCTTCATCAAGTATTGAAGAAGCGTGTATTCTTGATTCCAGGCAATGTCGTTACTGCAGTGAGAAATTTGATTTTTATCACCATATTGCCCAGCACTAATACAGAGTTTGTGGATGAAGATGAAGATCCTAATTTTCTTACACAGTCTAGCCACAATAATGTATTTAACCTTGAGTACAGTTCTTAACAAAATAGGACCAAAAAGGACTAATCATGGACTAACTATGCACTCATCAAGTACATAAATATTAGGTTATGAGCCGATTTAGACTTTTTTTGTGCCGATGTCTTGCTGCTTGGTTGATAACCGATAATTTACAGATACCAATATTTAAAACTAGGAGAGTGTTGTAAAGTAATTAATTGCTGTCAACACATATTTACCTTAGTCTATAGGTGCACTATGTCACTTTTTGGTTGGAAGGTTGGTGGTTTGAATCCCGCTCTTGACATAAACTTCAGTGATAGCGCGTCACAGGTTGGCGGTGCGATTCCAACTCCCACAGATGAATATTGTTGTTGCGTTTTTGGGCAAGACACTTAACTCACCTCACCCTCAGTATCTGTGTACACTGGTGTATGAATACATGTGTAAATGGGTGAGTCGTTCTTTACTGTAAAGCGTTTTGAGTGCCTTGAAGGTTGAAAAGCGCTATATAAAAATGTTGTGAAGAAGTGTTTTTATTGCCTTGAGAAATACCTTGAAAAACCACTCCACAGATCTGACGTGTAACTTAGCTTGGCGGCATCACCTGCTTGTTTAATGCCGCTTTGGAACATAACACGGAAACAAGCACAAAGCAGACCCTCCGCCAGAAAAGTTACATAGAAAAGTGTACCTTTAATTTAATTATCTGCATAATGTCTGCTGAAAGTCTGTCCTCCCAAGCTTCTTCCAGTTTAATTTACCAGTGTTAACGTTACTTTGCCAGGTTATACAATAGCCATCTGTCACTGTAATAACTTGTATTCCATTTCTATCTATGTTGCAGCTGTCGTATGGCTCGAGCTCCCCGGCGCTCTCCAATCGTCAGCGCTTCCCCACGTTCTTCCGTACCCACCCCTCGGCCACGCTCCACAACCCCACCAGAGTGCAGCTGTTCCAGAAGTGGAAGTGGACCAAGATCGCCACCATCCAGCAAACTACCGAAGTGTTCACCTCTGTGAGTACAGCCAGGGAACCAGTGACGCCAGTACAGCTGGGACTAAGGAGGTCATGAAGTGGTTACAAGCTAGAGTGAGATTGTAAAATTTTAGGGGGTAGTATGCAAAGTTGACTTTTTAGGTTTCTACCGTGTTATAACATTGTTCTCTCATCAAAAACATGACTGAAGTGTTTTTTTATGTCATCCATGCATGTTTGTGATCTCTCCTGGGCCCTATTCAAACCCACACAACAATTTTCCTTCAATATATAAAAGCATGATACAGAACAATTCACTACAACTTCACAAACCTGATGCGATATGCAGTAATTTAGCTGATAGTGCTCGTAAACCCTCCCGTGGCTCTCCAGCTCCCTCAACACAGTGATAGATGAAACACACATAAAAAGTATAGTGGACATAATAATGCAACCCAAAAAAGAACTTTTCCCACAATACTTTTTTTCCAATCTATCCAGCCTAGAAAAGAAAGGGATGAAATTGAGTGCGCGAGTGCTCTGGGTGGCGGCGAGCGAGAGTTGATCATTGCCCCTTTCAGCTATATTTCACTATTTCATTTCAAACTGTCTAATGCAGACTGATCTGATGCCAAGATTTCACTAAATCCAATATGAGATGACTTTAAACAACAATAAAAAGCACTGAAATGAAAGTTCTGCTTCCAGTCCAAAGGCTAAACACATCAAAGAGGTAACATAAATACTTTTTCAGTGATTCTTAGGATTTCTCAGGTTTCTCAGGTTTCTCAGAGCCTCTAGTCTGTCAGTATTTAAGCTTCTCTGGGTGTTAGCAGTAGCATTAGCCACAAGCAGTTAAGAGCTGTGGCTCTCAACTATGCATCCTCCTCTAGAATAAAAACATTGTGGTGTCGGATTGATTAATTGGTCTTAGAACTCACCAATTAGGGCTGAACGATTTGGGAAAACTATCTGACAAGCATTGCAGTTAGCTTTGCAATTTATGTTTTAATTATAGGATTCTGTTCAAAGTTCACATTTTAAACACGTCCAGAAGAAATGACAAAAAGACTGAAATATGAGACTGACAAACTCATGCAAGAATCACATTTCAGAACATGTTTGTACAGATGGAAACTACGGGGTTAGCAGTTTTTATGCAGAATAAGACTGGATATTTGCTTGTCTGTGGAGAAAATTATGGCACTTACAAAAATTGCAGTCTTAGTGATTTGCTAATTACAGTGGACTTTTTAGAATATCGGCTATTGGCCTTAAATCTCCAGCACAGGCAGATATTTTGTTGTGGTCGATTTGCTGCCTAAAAATACACACAAAGCTTTCTTTGATATGAAGAGAAAACTGTGCAAAACAGCTCTTTCATAGGTATGTCGTGTAAAAGGGCTTTGGGGGAGTTTGTAGTTGATTTAAATTACATAATAGTTACAAATAATCAAAATCGCCCCTACATATCAGCCCAACATTATCAGCCATCGGTTGCTCTGTGCTCTAAACAACTGGTATCAGCCATGGATAAAGAAAAAAACTTATCGGTTAATCTCTGCTGTCCAAATTCCAATTTCAGTTTGATTGGGATTAATCTTGCAACCTTATCGCCAATACCAGTACCTAAAGAAATGTGCAGTATCGGTTCTCTTGCCAATACTAGGTTTGTTATTGGAAAAACCCTAGTATCTATTATGGTGTCAAGAAATGTTGCATGATCACATTTTCATAAAACTAAAGCTTAACCACATCCTTATTTTGAATGAATGCAGTGAACTCATTCTTTGTGTTGTATTTTCGTGTCCCCAGACGCTGGACGACCTGGAAGAGCGGGTGAAGGAGGCGGGCATCGAGATCAGTGTCCGACAGAGCTTCCTCACTGACCCCGCGGTGGCTGTCAAGAACCTCAAGGTGACTCTTCACTCAAACATGTGTGAAATGGCTTAAAGCTCAGAGTCAATTTTGCGTAATATAGGACAGTTAATAGATACTAAATTCTAAAACCTGTATATACAAAACTTAAGGTTGTGAAATTAATGACGCTTTAATTGAATCGAGATGCAATAGTTTTAATTTGCCAAAGAGCAGCTTTGGTCTTTTTAAAGGAGAGGTCTAGAACAACATCCTTTGTCAGTAAAAACGTATGGATTGGAGTTTGAACTTTGGGGAATTTAGTGTCTTGTTTATGTTCCTGGAGTCAGTATTAGTTTTCATAGAAAAAAAATGAACAAAAATCTCTAAAAAACAAGAACAAAAAACTCTAACTAAACTCTAGCTCTTCAGTCTTAGCCTATCCTAATTGTTACATGAGTAGTTATTAGTGTGAGCAAGATTTTTAATCACTGCAAATCCAAACCAAAACTGGCATTTTCTTATTTCTGATTCTAAAAACATTCTGTTATTTTGAAGCTCACTAAGGTCGACATGCAGGTAAAATTAAAAGATGCCCTATGTGATTTTTTTAGAGCGTGGTACACCACTTGCTTGTCTCCACAGAGATATCGTTGCTTTGCTTGGAATGTTCCACAGTATGGCATTAAACATATCTATCGTCACAGGGATGAGTAGGTGATGCAATGAGACCCCACTTACAGTAAAAAAAATCATTTTAAATAGATATTTTTGGGCAAGAAACACACTTGAACACAGACAGTGGTGGATAAAGTACTCAGTTTTGTTACTTAAGTAAAAGTACAGATACAGAGGTAAAAAATTACTCAAGTAAAAATATTACATGAAAAAATCTATTTAAGTTCAAGTATTTAAGTATCCGTTTAAAAATGTACTTTAAGAGTAAAAAGTAAAAGTATTTCACACATTTGTTAAATTGTTAAATGTAGTGAAATTTATTTAAAAATGATACATATTTTGGTCAACAGTAGCAATATCAATCAATTTCTTCATTTTTGTGTATTATTTTAGTTTGCTCAAAGCCGCAGCTTGAGTCCGAACACTTAAGTCAGGATATTACCACGAACCGGGTAAAAATAACCCCTCAAATTACATGAAAAGTACTTTTTACTTTTCAGTCCAGTTAAAAATGTAGTAGAGTAGAAAGTACAGATACTGCTCTCAAATGTAGTGAAGTAAAAAGTATTCACTGTAAAATCTACTTAATTAAAGTACAGACACTTAAAAATTCGACTTAAGTACAGTACTTTACTACTTCTACTTTGTTACCTTGAATCTCTGCAGACAGATTAAGTTTAATACTGTACTATGGAACATTTCAGACAAAGCTATAACCATGAGGACAAGCAGGGGGCTGAACCTCCACCAGAAAAGTCACATAGTGCAGCTTTTATTAAACAGGACAACATCTTCACACTTCGTTGTAGTCATTAAATTGTGAAAGCGATGCTAGGGGCAAAACTGTCTGAAAGTCTCACAAATGTAAAAGTGCTTTCACTGGAGTCATTCCGGGTGATGCGGATCCTCCCTCAGGCTAAAACCGGACCTCAGATCTGGACAGTTTTCATAAGAGTCCCGAAGTGGCCTGGGGTTTGTTATATCTGTCCAAATGAGTGGTGGCATTCAAATGGAATAGCTCCCCACGGGACTTTGTGATATATGTTTTAATTGAGCGCCTTGAATGGGCCCGATGGCAGAACACAAGCGCTGTCAGAAAATAATTGTCAGATATAATTGAATCATTTCATTGTTGTAATAATTTAATGGGGCGGCATTTGCATATGGATGAAAAGATGGCAAGACGAATCAAGTCGTTTCTGCAAAAGCTCTTCATCCAGTATGTCACGAGGCAGGACGCTATTCCAAATTTTAAGTGTTCTAAATTATGAACAGTTTGTTTTTAACATGTTTTTTTTTCTTCTTAAAAACGTAACAAAACAAGTTCATTTTAAACGATTTGCAGTGGTCCAAAGTTATCCCTCACTTACCTAAATATCCTAATTATTCACCTGAGAGGTCAGAGTGGAGTTTTACGGTCACAGTAAAGCTAACAACAACTAGCATGCTAATGGTGCAATTCCTTATTTTTGGACAATAAAACGCTACGATACACAGCGGACTTATTTCAACCTCAAAAGCAGCTTATTTAATATATCTGCACAGCTCAAGACACATTCTGCTCAAATACAATAAAAAGATTTGCCTGTCTGTAAATGTATTATATAAGACCTATGCATTATTATTTTTTGTTAGAAGGAAGCTGAGCCAAGCGGTTTGAGTCGGGCTAAAATAGTAGCTGCTAGCATTGAATTTGTTAGCTGTATGGTAAATCTCTCTGAAATGATCACACTGAGTGAATAATGGACTTAAAAACATGGAGGAGCACTGATGGATTAACACAGATGATGTCTCAAGAGGTGGCTAGGACTCTGACCTCGCAACAAGAAGGTTTAGAGCAGGGCTGTACAAACTACGGTCCAGGGGCCAAATGCGGCCCGCAGACCAATTTTTGTTGGCCCTCATGCCTCCTCCTAAACTGGCCCAATTGATCAGCAAGTATTTTTTACTACAAATTGAAGAGATTCTACCTGTATAACCAGAAAAACATCACATTGCATTGTGACACAGACTTAAAAATAATCTTCCAAGTCTTATGAAAGGTGCAATGTCTCTGTCAAACCTGTGTTAAATGCACTGTTTGACTCCCTGTATTTACACTGTTCTGTGGCCCTCTGCTTCAAATATGTTTCAGTATGTGGCCCCCGGGGAAAAACATTTGGGACCACTGGTTTAGAGAGTTTGCATGTTTCCCCCATCCACCCAAAACATGCACAAAAGGTAGAATTCTCCAGCTAAGGAAGTTCTGACTAAGACTGGCTTAAGATCTAGAGATGGGTACCTAGCCATAGTTCTGTGACATTAAAGGAAAGTAATATGATTTAATGTTGAAAATTACATTCTATTGCCGAAATAAAGAATGTTTTTATTATCATGGTGGTATCAGTATCAACACGACCAACATGCAGGATTATTCAACGTAAAACTGCAACAGATTTTTGCGATGAGGGAAATTATATAAGAACTTGGATAAAAGCTCAGTTCTGCTCAGTTTTGCCCTAGTATTAAACCTTCTAAAGTTTGTGTTGGGTTGACAGCTCAGTTCTCTTGAGGACATTTTGTGACAAGTCGTGACACTTTGGTGACAGGTCCATCTCATGTCCATATTTTGGCCCAAGGATATTGTATTCTTCCTTGACAGGTAAGTCTGCAATTGGACCATAGAATCCACTTTCTCGATACATTGCAGTGTTTAAATTGCCCTTGACTTGTTGATAGAAAATAGACCTATGATTTGACATAAAGCATGGATTTTCAAACTTAGTGTCTGATTTTTACCATCTTAAAAATATAAAAAAAAAGTAGTTCATTTTGGTCCAACGTTATTCCTCACTTACCGTAAATTTCGGACTACAGAGCGCACCTTGATATAAGCCGCACCAGCTAAATTTGAAGAGAAAATCAATTTTGTACATATATAAGCCGCACCTGAATAAAAGCCGCAGGTTTTCATATTGTAACATGAGATATTTACACAGAAAGACGGTGCACCGACACGCTTTTTTTAAACTGTGCCTGAAAATTGGCACCAACACGACAACAACACGGGATGAACACATCTGCAGGTTTAGAAAATAAAGCTGCACCAACACGGAAAATCTGCTTTTATTTCCTCTGAAAACTTTTGTCGTCTTTTTACATTGACCAAGTTGGATTCATTGATGTCGAGCTTACGTGCAGTGGCTCTATTTCAGGGGTCGGCAACTCGCGGCTCCGGAGCCGTATGCGCCTCTTTCCGCCTCATACTGCGGCTCTGCGTGGCTTGGGAACTGACAGACACAGCTCACAGTCCTGCGTAAAGAGCCCTGATTTTCAGACGCTGTGCGCACAGGGGTCAGGAGCAACTTTGGCCCGTCCCTAATGACACACTAATAAGCTCGTCCGTAGATGTATCATGAAAATCCTGCTGGAAATCGCCACAGAAATCTATTTGATGTAGTAGCAAAAGTACATTATCTGCTCTTGTCTCCGCGGTGACGTATCACGTATAACACATCAGACACGTCGCACAAAAGTAGAGCCACAAGCGAGTGAAAATGAGCCAAAACAAAAGTCTTTGGAGAGCTTTTAACAAAGGGGAAAAGGACAACTGAGGAGCCAGAAGAGGAGACTACGACCTCCAAGAAAAAGAAAGATAAATTTAACAGACAATGCCTACTTAAAATCTGGGTTTGTCGCTACAGGTGACTCTCACGCACAGAGTCCGCTCTACGTAACATACGGGAAAAGCAAATAAGGCAATGAAACCTTCAAAACTGCTTTGGCACATGGAGAATAAGCACCTGGGATTAAACGATACGCTACGAGTTTTTTTGTTGTTGTTTTTTTAAAGAAACTGCGGAGTAGAGTAGACATAATCACATAATCAGCGCGATGCATGATGCAGCGGTTTGGTGAGTTGTATTTTTTTATGCACTTAAGTTGTTTTTGCCATATTTATCTGCCACGTGTAGAAGGCTTGTCCGTGAAAGTAAAACCTACATTATTCCGTTACATTATTGTTGTTATTATACAGTGTTATCTTCATTTTAGATGTCAAAAAGTATTTGCGGCTCCCAGTGTTTTATTTTATGTGGAAAGTGGGTCCAAATGGCTCTTTGCGTGTTAAAGGCCGACCCCTGCTCTGTTTCCTTTCTGTTTCTTTATCTTAAAAACTGCATCATATCCATTTCATGATGCGCAAAATGATCGTTCAAAATCAAAACTAGTGAATTCTTCAGAGCAGAATCTTTCCCCACGTCTGTCTCACTTTTACGTTTACAGCTAGAGAGCGCCCCCCAGGGGCCGTTATCCAGTAAAATTCCATATATAAGCCGCACTGCTGTAAAAGCCGCAGGGTTCAAAGCGTGGAAAAAAAGTAGCGGCTTATAATCCGAAATTTACGGTACCTTTTGCTTTCCGAGCATCCTAATTACACACCGAGTTTGTAAGTGCTTTTCACAACTTTCAGAGGCCAGAGTGGAGTTTAACGTGACGATAAATTGCACTTCCTGGTTATCTGACAATAGAGCGTTTTATAATTAGATGCTGCAGTACACAGTGGACTTATTGTGACCTCAGGAGGAATTCAAGTAGAGGCTCTTTAACACAACAGCCTCTTATTTTGGCTTTACCATCTTTAAGGGACCACAAGTAGCAGGTTGAGTCTAAAGCTAATACCAGTCTAAACCAGGATTTTACAGCATCTGAACCAAGTCTAAACCAGGATTAAACCAGGATAGTACTAGGTCATCTAAACTATGTTGGTCAATGAACTAAGCCAGGATAGCGAAAGACTTGTGGTGTCAGCATACACTGTATAAAGAAGTGGACTGAGTGTGACGTCACCCATAGTGTTAAATGAAGCTCATCAAGGCTAGCAGTTATAGGAGAAAATTCCATATTTAGAATTCTGACTGTGAGTATCATAGCAACGAAAGAGCCAATCTGGAGCAAAGCTGTTGAAGGTAGTGCCCCTTCGTGCCCACACCTCTGGTTTAGCAGGCGTCGGGCGCTTAGCAACACTGTCAATAAAACATGTTGCTAATGCCAGCAATAGCAACCTCGGGGAAAGAAGGCGCTTGATTTGTTTGTTATTAATGTTCATATCTTTGTCTAAGAATACAATAGTGAAATTAAAATACCAGGATCATAGAGCAGGTTAATACAAACATTTGAAGACCAAAATGTAGAGCCTGACAGCAGCAGTTTCAGAGAGAGGGGCGATGGCTAGCTGGTTAGCCATATGTCCATTTATATATACAAGTCTATGGTACCATATGCATTTCGATAGTCCACTCCCAAAAGTAACATTTTATATTTGACTACAATGAGTGAAATACAACATATTTATACACAGTGCGATGAGCAGTTGCCCACTAACCACGAGAATTGTCAGTCCAAAACTCATATGAATGCCTTATTATTGTTGTTGTGCCCACGACCAAGACTTTTCATCACACGGCCCACTTGAACTATGCTATTGCTGAGTTTCAGATGACATCACAACATTCTTTAGGCCAATCATATTTAATACAAATGGGGAATGTAGAATTATTGCAGTTTTGTGTTGTAATACAAGAAGCTAATGGTTCTAGTCACGTATTGAAATAATCAGGTTCAACATTTGTGAATTTACCTTTTGGATATTTCATGGCAAAGAACAATGTGTCAATAGAGAAATCTGTGTCTTGCCCTCATCTGGGACAATGATATTATCACAGAAAACTGTGAATGTGTACGCCTGCCAAAGTAAAAATATACGTCAAAACCCAAGTATAACATTTGGACAATTTGAATAATTCTTCAGTTATGACCCAACGCTCACCCAACATCGATTTGAAGTTCTATATTTACTTTGTATTGTAAATGCTCTAATACTCCTGCGTGACTTTCTGCCTCGTGGAGACTGTAAAACTCAGCTAGCAAAAAACATCAGCCTCTCTGCTAACACAATCATATCCCTGTTGCCGGGGGCTGTTTATGAAATATGGACCGCAATAACACGCACCGCCAGGACCAATAACTGTTATACTGTCTCTAGTCTGACTGTGGTGAGGGAGCGACGGGGAGAGGGAGTCCGTCTAACCCCGCCCACATCCATCCCCTGACCTTTGAACCCTGAGGAGGTGGACCTGTTAACATATTAGCGCGGTAGCTGCGATTCCATTAGCCTTGCTTGACCGAATATTGAATGCAATCTTGATATTGATTGATCGTCATTGCCCAATTTGAGGCGTTTACTGAATTTGCGGCAGTCATGCTAGTACTCATCAAAAACATTTTAAAACATTATCTGTCCGTTGTAGCCTTGGTTCAGCATTGATTTAAGTTAAATAGAGTTTGCAAAGAAAGTTTCATAAAGTTGATTTTTAGAAAGACGTAGCAAAAGACGAAGTTTACATCTGTCAACTGGACAAATCGTCGTAGGAGCGAAGACATTTTGCTGCTCATCCAAGCTGCTTCTTAAGTGATTCTTATTCTCTGCTAATTTCTTGGCAATATTTTCCAGCTCTCTTCCCAGTTTGATGGTGGTAAGCCCCTAGTTCTTGAGAAGATGTCTGTGTAATCCCTCAGTCGTCCAGGTCTGATCCATAGCAAAAGACGAAGTTTAATGTTTTCACTCCTTCAACGATTTGTCCAGTTGACAGATTTAAACTTCGTCTTTTGATATCACCACACACGCTAAATTTGACACTAAAGCCAGTTAACTATAATATATATAATATGTAGTGGAAATAATGGTATTTCTATTTTTTGGAGTATTTTAGAGTACAATTTTTGGCAGAGAGAGGCTATGACCATATTGACCTTGCTGACAGCATGGTGGCAAAACGCTTTAATATCCTATAATAGGCCTGAGCGTTATTTAATTGTATTACACATACTGCTGCCGTGCCCCCAAGCAAGACACTTCACCTTTCTTGTTGCATAACTCTGTATTCACACATGCTCCCGTTATTGAACAAGTGGTATTAATTACTGGCGTCTAAATATAATCCATGAAAAGCAATTAGCTTAGTTGGAGGCCACAAAACAATGAGATGGGTTTAAATGAGTATTGATTGTCTTTAATGAGCTTTGAGCACCTCACACTCAGGTACTGATGCTGCTGTGGGGTTTTCAGTCCAACTCGGGAGGAATCTGATCTGATGTTTGTCCTAAAGAATACTGATGAATCACAATTTATATTTAAAGGAACTGTATGTATGTATCTGTAGGATAAGGCTCTGGCAACCCAGGTTCAGTTGTGATTGTAATTGCTTTTTTTAAGAGCGTAGACTACATACAGTTGGTAAATACGCCAATTTTTATATAACCCTTTACCACCTTCAAAGGACTCAAAGGGCTTTACATCAAGAAACCACTCACCCATTCACACACACACACATTCATACACCTGCTTGTCTTCATGGAAATAGATAAGAACGATGACGAAATAATAGTGCCTGAAAGCGTCGTTTTGTTACGTAGACTAAAACAACAACAGAACATTTTTGGCTCTGAAATGACTGTAATCCTCTGGGACAGTGACAGTAATGACAACGCTAATGACTTGTAGAGGAAAGTAGCATTTGTACAAAACCCGACAATAAAGCAAACAGTAAAGTACCATGAGATTTGGATGACTCTCATATATTGTATTCATCACACATAGAGCTGACCTTCACTTATGTATGGAGTTAAAGCGGCTGTACCCAATTTGTTTTCATGTAATCAAGTACATTTTTTCCAGTTGTAGTACAGATATGTTTTTAAAAGCTGCTCATAGGGTCAATTTGTGTAACACAGGGGTGTCCAAACTTTTCTCATTTAGGGCTACATATAAAAACACAATCAAAGCTGAGGGCCGATTAAGGGCCATAGACTGGTGACCAATACAGTGAATATTTCAAATCTATGTGTTTATTACAAGTTAAACTGAACCACTAGACCTTTATTCATGCTTACACCCTCAATGGGACACATTAAATATTTGAGATGGGCAGTAAGTAGATTTTCAGAAATGTATATTAAAAACTACTGTTTAAGGTAATATGGGCCAATTCATCTGGAAGGTTGAGGGCCAAAAAAAATTTGTCTGAGGGCCGCATTTGGACCCTGGGCCACAGTTTGGGCATGTCTGGTGTACAGATTACATTTAATCACAAAGCATCGTTATTGTCCACAAACCAGGAAGTAAGGCATTGTTAGCATGCTAGTTTTTGCTAGGATTGCTGTGATGGTAAAACATCGCTCTGGCCTCGGAAAGTTGTGGAAAGTATTCGTAAACTTATCGCAGCAAATAATTAGGTCGCTCTCAAGTCAGAACCAAATATGTTCATGCAGTCAGAGTTTGTTTTTTGTTTTTTTCAGTGGAGCTCAAAGGAGTTCACTGGACAACAATCATTTACCAAAAAGTTTAGTGTTTCATTCATAAGCAGCCATATTTGTTTTGATACAGACAGACCATGCGTGTCAATGATTTGTCTATCCACCTGCCAATCACTCCCATCTGAACTCGAAGTGTGTATTTCCAGGCAGTCAAATGGCTGCAAACAGTTCAAAATCATATTGCATGGTTTTATGGTAATATTTCCTCTACTGTACTTTACCTTTTTAAAACACCTTTCACTAACTTGGAATCTGGCCTTGAGTTCATTGCACAGAGTGTCACTTCTCACTTCTGCTCTTGTAGAAAAGAATGAAATATCAGACACATACCTTAGTGAAGTGAGGTGCGGAAAAAGGCTTTCATAAAAGTACTACTACTATTACTACTTTTGCGTTTTTATTATGTCTTCAAGAGGGAATGGAACCAGGAGTAGTCTGTAGATACAATAGGATAATAGACATCTTAATAATGTATAGCTTTCGGTGAATCCCAAGACTCAGCTAACTTGTGCACTTCTCCAACAGTGAGATGGCAGTGGAGAATTTTGGACCGCTGTACGTATAGAAGCTTATCTTGAATTTGAAACCTTTGTGTTGACTCTTTTTGTTGTTCCTTGATTTCCAGGTTTAGAAAAATTAAATAGTAAAAAAAACACATCACATTAGGTAAATACAACAAAATAATTAGCAATGCAATTTTACCCATCTGTATTTTTTGCGATTTTGAGGGGAAACTGTTAATTAAAATGCAGGGTATGTAGAATTTTTATTTCAGATTTCATTAACATACAAAGTAAACATGCTAAAATCAAATATAGCTTTTACTGATGAGACTTGTAACATTGATATTTTTGTACATGACGACCAGTCTGTTAATGTGTCATGTTGTGTTTTGTTTCTCAAGACGATTATCCAATCAGAAAGCAGAATGAGCTAATAGTAAATAAAAAAAACTGATATATCACCCAAAACTGATATATCGCTCAAAACCGATATCGCCCATCCATAATCATAATACTGTTTTAAACCAGTAAAAGTGCTACATTCTTTTTTACTAAAACATTGACTTGAATGTTTTAGTAAGTTGTCCCCTGGTGCAGAGTGTGTGCATTCATACAGACTATACTTCATGTGTGCCCTGCTCTTTGTGTTGTGTGGGAAAGTGTCGCAGGCCTCCTCCTCTCAGCTGGACTCTGACTCTGTGATTGTGGAGCATTAGAACAGCCTGAGCAGCAGCAGCAGGTCTGAGCTGCACATTCACCGGAGCTTTTAAAGTCGCTCTCTGCTTCTTTAGGACTTTGAAATAAAAGTCTATATTTGTCTCTTCTCACATCACAGATTTACACGTTTCAACTGAAAACTAAACACGTGTAACAAAAGTACATATTGTTTTGGATACAATGCTTTCTATGGTAATAGCAGCTTCCAAGACACTCCCAAATCTTTTTTTTTTTTTTTTTTTTTTTTTTTAACGTGGCATTATTCATTTGAGTCACACTTGGAGGGGGGAATTAGTGTTGCAACTTCAAACTCGATTTTGATACTAAGGAATTGACTCAATACTCCATACCAATTACAACACCACAATGAAGACAAAACAAGCTTCTTTTTTAGTAATAGAACGTAGTTTTAATACACAAAATAGTACTTTCTTGTACTAGTTCTGATAAAACTTAAAATGACACTAAAACTGTTGAGGAAAGCTCACATTTCGTCCTGTTAATGTGATATTCGAGTAACTGGTTTTGATATTAGTTTTAGTATCATTTAGTATCTGATTTTCGATACTTTTGACAAGCATAACATGTCGGCACAGTTTTTGAAGATTTGTTCAAAGCTTCTTTAAATAGATTGTTACGGTATTCTGGTGATAATAAAATAGAACATAATAGATCGTAATTTTGGAAACACTCTAAAGATGCCCATTACTTTCCTGGTCAAAGCTGAAGAACAGTGTTTTGTTGTTTGAAAATGCCAAAAAATTGCAAGGAAATACAGAGCAGTGGGCGGGGATAAGGGATAACAGACATTTTCTCATTCAAGCCTTAAATGCTTAAACGATTACTCAAACATCTATATATCATTCAAATTACAACTGTGAATAAGCAAACAATGAGGAAACACCATTGTAAAAAAGCCCAGAAGTTGAATTACCACTTTTCCTCTTTGAACTAATAAAAAACATTGAAATGATGCAATATAAAGTAAAATTTCACACTGTCTTTCTATTATGGTGACATCAGGTGAAATTTCCTCCTTCCTCTCTGCGGGATCTTGCTTCTATGGACGAGCTATACCTCTGTGGGCGGTGAGAAACTCTCTGGGGGCTCTGTACCTCTGGGTCTGCTTCAGTACAGGGGTGTGATGGGTGCTGGTGCTGTGTTAGTCTCATTTGTACTTAAGCGTCCAGGGACCATCTCTCTCCTTCCACTCCTTACCTCCTCCACTGGGCTTTATCTGTCCTTCTGCCTAATGGAGAGTCGACCAGCCAGGGGACACTGCACAGGACCACTGCTTCTGTCACCACTCATCTTTGAAACTATTAGTGACATTTTACCTTCAATTTAGTGTTGTCACGACACTAAAATTTCAAACTCGATTTCGAAACTAAGGAATAGACTCAATACCATAGACTGTACATATAAATGAACATAGCTAACCTGCTAGCTGCCGTGTTACAAATAGGAAGTGAGTGCGCTTCCAGCTCCATCAATCAGCTCCAATTCACTTTACATTGAAAAACCGTCGCCGCTCTCTTCGTAACTGCTGCTGTCAGGGTCATCATTTTGGTCTTAAAATGTTCGTATTAACCCACTCTACATGATCCTGATGTTTTTATTTTGCTATTTTGTCCGTAAATCAAGATATGAGAATTAATAACAGATAAATCAGGTGCTTACTTTCCCCGAGGTTGTTCCCAGGTTCATCCCTGTAACTGCTAGCCTCGATGAATCTGTGCTCAATACCAATTCTGACATCACAATGATGAAAAAATAAAAAATTAAAATCTTTCTTTAGACAACAGAATGACATTTTCAACATTAAATCATAGTATTTCCCTTTATATCACCATGTGGCCTTATATCTGTGTAACCCCTCAGTCATGAATTGGGTCAACAGTGATTCAGTGGTTAGAGCAGTGGTTCTGTTGTTGTGTCATTAGACAAGACACTTCACCCACAGTTAACTAGTATGAATGTGGTGTGTTCATGAGTGATTGATGGTGGTCGGAGGGGATGAATGCAATTTGAGTGCAAATTGGCATTGGCCTCACTTCCATTAGTCTGCTACAATAGTACAGGTAGGTAATGAAACAGGATCTATCAGTGATTAACCAGAAATTGAAATCTCAAACCAATTATACAAGTAGAAATTAGTGCTATCATGATAGAGACATTTTAATGTTAAGGAATAGACTCGATACTCAATACCGACTCTGATACCATGATGATAATGAAAAAAAACACTTTATTTAGACAATAGAATGTAATTTTCCACATTAAATTGTAGTACTTTCTTTCAGCTCAAGATCATTCTAAAGCTATTCAGGAACAGTTCATTTCTGTCCTGTGAATGTGACTTTTTTAGCATCGATACCTGCTCAAATGAGTATCTAGTTTTGGTGTGTATTAGTATCTGATTTTCATTACCTTTGACATCCCTAATCAATATCAGTGCAACCCTAAAATGAACTCTTCTATTATGTTTTTTAAATTACTATGCACACACACATCGAACAGTCCAATTTATTATCCAGGCGGCCCCCAAAATGTCCAAGTTGCTGCCTTTGGTTATGATCTACAATTTCCAGTATCCTCCAGTTTCAGCGGAAAGAGGCACAAATTACAGTCTTTGATTTGACAAACGATGAGTCCTTACTTCTCACTTCCTCTCCTCGTTTCCTTCCCTCGCCTCCTCGCCTCCTCTCCCCTTATCCCAGCGTGGCGGCCATGTTGTGTTGGCTCAGATTAATTGTGTGTCTGAATGGTGAAAGGAGGATGTGTCCCGCTGGGTTCTGCAGTCCTGGCCCTTTAGCTTTTTTTTTTTTTTTTTCTATTTCCAGCGCCAAGACGCCCGGATCATCGTCGGCCTCTTCTACGAGACGGAGGCCAGGAAGGTCTTCTGCGAGGTAATTACTCTTAACGCTTTGTAATTTTCGAGACAATGAGCGAGATTCAAATTAACACGTTTTTTAAGTAGGTTTGCGCTGCTCTGGGTGAGGTCTGGGCTGGGGAGTTAATAAAAAAAGTCACATTCAATTTGGTATCATCATTTTACATGTCGTGTTCGGGTTATTAACGCCATTATGCAGTCATTTGGGGGAACTTCGAAAGAGTAGAGCCATATTTTGTGAAGTCGAAGTAGAGTTAGATCAGTGTGAAAGATTTTAGGCATGTAACGTAACTCAGTCTACAGGGGTGCCAAAGGGGGCATTGAAGTGTATTATGTTTGAACACCTTTGAAACTCAAATGCAGTATTAGTCAGTTTGCTCTGCACCCAGGCCTGAACGCAAGGAAAAGATGTCTCATTATTTGCCGTAGAGGTTTAAAAGTTAGCGTCTGTTACCTGCTTTTAGATGGAGATGGTATTGCTTTGCCTGGAATGTTCCGCAGTGTGTAATTAAAGTCAGGACACTGCACGAAACAATAATGTTCTTTTATGGGTTTAGGGTAAAACAGAGCTGATCTTCACTTTGTAGTAAATTATCAACCTCTATATATCGATCCAAAAACATCAGCAGACCTCATCGACTGTCACTATGGAGATAAGATAAATACCTTTACTTTTGATATAATAAACAAGTTCCGCAGTATGGCATTAACCATATCTCGCATGCATGTTTTTATCGCTCAAAATGTCCTTGCTGCTAACTTTGAGCGGGGTTTCTTTTCCACAAATCTTACTCGTAACTTGACCTGGTGGCGCCACCTGCTTGTCTCCACGCAATAGTTACTTTATTTGGTTTTGTGAAACTCCAAGGGGACTCTCTACCAGAAGTTAGCCCCTGGAGCCAGGAATCTAACCCAGAACTTTCTTGTTTGATAGCTCTCTTTGGGTTGCATTACAGTTGCCTACTATTGCTGACCGCAGGCATGTCCAAACTACAGCCCAGAGGCAAGATTTTTCCCTCAGGCTTCCAGGTGAATTGGCCTATATAACCTTGAGCTGTACATTTTACCTTTGAAAATCTACTTTAATAAGCCAGTATCAAATATTTAGTGCATCCTGTTGAAGATCTAATGTGGATCTAACATGGATAAAGGTCAGGGGCTTCAGTCTAACTTGGTATAAACACACATCATCTGAATTGATCACTGTACTGACCAGCAATTCATGACCCTCGATCCCGCCGCTTCATCTGTATTTTAACTGTTTGTATATGCAGCCCTTGATGAGAAAAGCACTAGTTCAAGCATGGGTCAAGTGCAGAGAGCATTTTTTTTTTTTTTTAGCGCTAAACATATTCTTATCCATTTTGAATATGTATACTTCCAGCACCACAGATGTCTCACCCTTCTCCTCTGTCCCTCTCATACAGGTGTACAAGGAGAAGCTGTTTGGGAAGAAGTATGTGTGGTTCCTGATTGGCTGGTACGCAGATAACTGGTTTAAAATCAAAGACCCGGCCATCAACTGCACGGTGGAGCAGATGACTGAGGCCGTGCAGGGTCATGTGACCACGGAGATCGTCATGCTCAACCCCGAGACGGTCCGAGGAGCGTCCAACCTGGTAAGGAATATACTGTACACGTGCACATACTGGGGAGTGGCTACATTAGATTTTGCTACATTAGATACTATAGCTGGTTTCAGATGACATCACAAAATTTACCGTTCTTGATTGGTTAATCCACCTGTCAATCAGGAATTGGGGAGACAGAATGTGGTTCCAGACCCACTTGTCTTTGTAAAGTTTTGTCAAAGCGTGCGGTTCTGGCTGGACAGGTAATGTTTTTGTTGAGTCCATGGGTCTAGCCACTAATAGAAATAATCAAATTCAACATCTGCAAGTTTATCTGTTGGACATATCATTGCAATGTACAATGTAATCAATATGGAAAACTGGCTCTTGCCCTTGTCTGGAAGTACAACAGCAGCAGCAATATGGTTTCATTATATAGTTCTGATTTATGCAGTGTCAACTTTTGTTTCATTTGTGTATTGCAGAGATTTACACATTTGTCTTCTATCACAGTGTTGTTCTCTTGTGGCATTGTTTGTGCACTGAGCAGCCTGTTTAAATGGGCTAAAACAACATGCTCTGAACTTTGGTGAGGGACTTTAAAGTGTGTTTTCTAAATGACATTATTTTAAGTTAGAACATGTGAAATACTAATTCCAAAGTGACCCAAAAGCATGTTTAAACGGGGTTTAGAATACATAATATGTGTTCTTTAAACATGGAGGAGCACTTTCAGGATTACTGATCACACAATACTGTCACAGCAATAGCAAAAGGAACATTTATTTATTTAACATCAAGTATAATTTTTCTTTTGCTGTATTTTAAATCTGTCTGACATATATATGACAATTTCTACAGTTCTGCTTGATTAGTGCTTATGATTCCACAGCTCAGGCAGCCATGAAGTTAATCTAAAAGATATATTTGAATCCCATTATTGCCTGTCACTGTTGTGTACCTTCAGGCTGCAGTTTAATATGAGGGTCTCTGGTGGGAGTGTGCCTGATAAACGCGGAGCCTCAGGTGTTGTGCGGTACACACAGGACCAGCCCACTGTGCTGTTTGTTTAGCTCAGTGTAATTACAGAGGGAAGCACATGGGCGGATCAATACCAACAATTATTTTCATTGCTTTGCTCATTTTAACAAATGAGATCAGTGTTTACAGACCATATGAACTACTACTATTATTTTTTTTAGTCAGTGGTTTGTGAGACCACAATTTCACATACATCAGACTCATCTGTAACATGCAGGACTGTAACCAAAGTTACATCTGTTCATCTTATATCACACAAAGCACTGCACTGCACTCTTTAGTCACTCCACATCTAATAGTGATAAGCTACTTTTGTCACCCTGACAGCTGCACTGGGGTAGACTGGTGGAAGTGAGGGTGTCAATCTGAGCCATTGGCCCCTCTAACCACCAATCACTCACTCACACACCACACTGACAAGGTCGGGCAGCGCCCTGACTGGGGCTATGTACCTTTCAAAAACATTTTTTTTTCTAATAAAACAAATAGCTGTTGCCACCACCCAAACATGTCAGGTAAATAAGCTTGCACCTATTTGTCCTATTAAAAGAAAATAAACTAATATTCAAAATATCAACATATGAATCTTCTATATATAGGGAACAATACCCGTTTTTTTGGTGCCCTTTTCTGTCACACTCCCTAATAACTTTCTATAGTGCTCTCACAACCCCTCACCCTATTTAGTCTGAGTTCTTCTCTGAAACAGAAAATACTCCACCTTGTGTTGACATGTGGTAATACAGGAAGTGCTCCACTATGTTTTTAAACTCCATAAACCTTCATTAGAATCATTTGGATAATTTCACGCCTGAAGTCTCTATTAAACAAAAGGTAAAATGCATCTGTTAACTACCACTTCATGACATCATAAGGTGGAACAGAGCGTTTTGAACTTTGGAGATACAGACAGATAATAAAGGATTACTCAATCATGTGTGAATGAAACAAAACACAACTCTGGGTATGTTTCTGATGAGGTTACAACATTATAACATGGCTTGAAGCTCGCAAGAGTCAATTTTGCATAATATTGGAGCTAAAAATAGCACCTTAAAATATGAAAATATGCACTATAAACTGAATCTTCTTCTTTTTTTTCTTTTACATACATATTTCACAAATCAAATCAAAATCAAATCAAACTTCAACACCAGACAGCCAGGCTACTGCTGACAGGTAGATTAATATGACAATAACGGCTGTATTCTTTGGAGGAAAAAGCCATTAGAAACACTTAAGGCACAGTGATTACGGAGCAGTGTGGGTGTTCAGACAGTGACGCACAACACATCCTGCTGTTCGAAGCATGCACAGCAGACACACTACAGCCCACATCCCAAAATAACACCGGGGGGCGTGACTCCTGGGCTCAGCGGCCAATCAGACGAGCCACTTTGATGACCCGGTACACCTAGGCAACAGGAGACCGCAGCTGGAGACGAGCTCTAATGGTCTGAACACAGATAGGAGTCCTGCTGCGAAATGGTTTGCATGTGAAAACTTATTAAAAACGAATACAGGAAATCAGGTTCAGAAAGTAGTTTGATTTTTTTTTTTGGCTAATGTAGCTAACGTTAAAGGTTCTCTAGAATGCTAAATGTGCTTTTGAATCCTTAAAGTTGCTGTACCTGATTTTTACTGTCTGAAAAACGTGAAAAACAAAGCTAGCTCATTTTAAATGGATTGCAGTGGTTCAAAGTTTTTCCTCACTTACCTTATGTATTCAGAGCATCCTAATTATTCACTATGATGAGTTTATAAGCGCCAGTCTGGTTCACCACCCCTGAATCTTTAACATCGCCCTAATAAGTCCCTTTTAAAATTGACCTGACGTATCTCTGTGGAGTTTACACACTGGTGATAATTCCATGTGTAGTATTGAACATCTTTCAAAAAAACATATGTTATGCTGCAGCTTCATTAAAACAGTTGTTGTGGAGTTTTTTTTTAAGTCCCCCCCCCACACACACACATACACACACACACACACACACAGAGGAGAATTAGCAGTGAAAGAAAGCTAATGTGCTAACTCCAGCCATGACTTGTCTAAGTTAAAGTGCCAGAGCCCCATTCATCATTAATAGGGTATGAAATTCATTAGAAAATATTTACAATTTGCAAGTTTGACAAATGCAAATTTAAGTTTAATGATTATTGGGCAATAAAATGCTTTCTAATTAGATGCAGACAGCACGCAGTGGACTTATTTTGACCCCAAGAGCTGCTATTACAATATATCTGTACTGGACCCTTGCTCAAATACTTGGGAAGAATTACCTTTAACATTTAAGGTATTTCCTGAGCTCCAAATGCCAGGATCCAACTAGTGACATAACTGGGTCATAATCCCAGACGTCCATACACAGTTACAACTTCACTGAACTCATTTCTGTTTTCTCAGCCATTGTTTTTAATGTAACTTCCCTCTATATGTACTTGCAGACTAAGCGTTGGTTAGTTATGCAACATTTTTGAACACTATATATACGACCCAGTGTTACAAGTTTTTGAATAATCGCAGGTAAATACAGAGCAGTGGGCGGAGATAGGGGGTAGGAGAAGACAGATATTTTCAGAGCACTCAAAAGCAGGGCAATGCAGTGTTACTCAGACATGACTGAATTTATTGAAATACGATCATGAGTAAGTTAATCATGAGGTAACAGTTATAAAGCAGCAAAAAATTCATAAAAGTTAATTTACATAATATCTCCCCTTTAATATTAGCTGTTAGCTAGTCTGGTGGCCAAACTTTGCGGTAATATTCACAGTCGAACCTGCAGAGTCACACATCCAGAGGAGGTGGAACAGTCAGCTTCACACTCGGTTTCACTCACAACATTTACCCATTTTTAGTTCTTAAAGTTGCAGGTGATTGATCTTTCTACCATCTTGAGCTGTATCAGAACAAGTATAAGACACATAGACTAGTATACACCCTTGGACCACTATGGAACCTACCAGGACGACTGAGGGATTACACATTGTAATATGAAAGAAAGTACTACGATTTAATGTTGAAAATTACATTATATTGTCTAAATAACGTGGGTTTGCTGGTTAATCACTGACAGATCCCGTTTCATTACATCACAGCAGTGGTCCCTCACCTTTCACCTTTTTTCTCGCCAATACTAAACATTCACGTTTGTTGTTTGCCAGTTAATTTACAGCTTATTTTAAAATACACAGAAATAGTGATAGAAAATAAGGGTGCATTGTATAACTTTTGTGATGGAGGGTCTGTCACCTGCTTATCTCTGTGATAAATATGTTTTTCATTTGCCTGAATGTTCCACAGTCTGGTGTTCAACTTGTCCATCTACGTGGGGACAAACGGGTAATGCCACCATATCGAGTTATGGGTCATAGCTGTGGAAAAGTAATTGCAATATAATGATGTAATTGAATAAATGCTTGGTAGATAAGTTTAATGCCATACTGTGGAACATTCCTGGCAACACTAAATCAGACAAAGTAATAACGTGCATTAGTGTAACCTCACAGTGCACCTTTAAAAGTTATTATTTTTTTCTCTGGGGCTTGATGCTGGTGTAAACTGGATTGCAGTACACTGATATTTGTGTATATATCTGAAACAAAAGTGACAGTAGCCTTAATTCTCAGTCCCTGTAAAAGCCGGAGTCCACACTGCAATCTGCACAGTGCCTTGTGATGTATGCAAATGAGGCGCTGTCTCTCACAGATAACACTTATGAGACACGTGGAGATAGGACTCATCCAAACCCAGAGACATTTGGACAAGAACTAAGCAGAAAGACTTCAAAATACCAGTGACTGAGGTTAGCTTTGCTTTTCAAATGGTTTTCTTAATCTTAACTGTACGAACCGCTGGAGCTTTTCTGGTGTCAGGCTTATTTCTAGATTTACCTTGAAGCTTTTTGATGGAGGGTACCTGCTTTGCTTTAAATGTTCCACAGTCTGGCATTATCTCTACCAATAAAACATCAGAAATGAAATAAATGCTAGACAAGTAAGTTCAGTGCCAGCTTTGAACGTACTTTACACACCAAACAAACGTACTTTAGACAGCAATCAAACGTACTTTAGACAGCTAACAAAATATATATTGGGCCGAAATCTGCAGAAGATTTATAGCCAATAGCCGATACTCTAAAAACAGCAAATATCAGCGCAATATATCGGTGAACTAATATATAGCCTGATAGCCTATCCCTACCTTTAATTGATTATGCCCAGTCTTTTGTTGTTTGCTTCCAAAATCCCTCACCATTTGGTCAGTTAGTCTTCATTAACTCTCAGACTGAACTCTCACTTTTAATGTTCAGGGCATTTCCTGAGCTCATAATGCCAGGGTCCAACTCGTGACATCATTGGGTGATAATCCCAGACGTCCATACGCAGCAGTTCTCAAATTTTCTCATCAATTACCACCTAAGTAACTACAGTACTTGGTCTTCTGAGTACCATCAGACTGTACCAGGTCCATCCATCCATCCATCCATCCATCCATTTTCTTCCGCTTATCCGGAGCCAGGTTGTGGGGGCAGCAGCCTAAGCAGGGACTCCCAGACTTCCCTAACTTCAAACATGTTGACCAGCTCCACCGGTGGGATCCCCAGGGCCTCCTCCCGGTGGGGAATGCCCGGAACACCTCCCTAGGGACTTCTGTTACTCCATCAGCACAGAAGCGGTCAGGATATCCCACAATAAGATCACAGCTTGGCAAGAATGAAGTTACAGCAGCAGTAAAGAAAGGAGTGTATTTGTAGTCTTTTTTTTTTTGTTTTGTTACACACCTCATGTTTCCTTGGTTACTAGAGAATGTACCAGGTCTATAGTGAAACTAAACAAGGTCTAACAGGGCTGAACCATGAGTAAACTAGTCCCAAAGACTAATGCAAAGGTGGGACATAAACATTGACATAATTAAGGTGCTAAGGGATCTACATAATGAAATAAATCATCTGTAATAAAATAAATGCCAGCTTTGAACTTACTTTAGACAGCAGGTCCGCCCAAAAAAAATATCGACATGTGCTAGAGATTAAAGGTCAATAGTCGATACGCTAAAAACTGCCCAATATATCGACCAACTGTCTCTACCTTTAATCAGTTACGCTCAATCTTGCTTGAGTTCTTTTGACCATGTTATTTCCTTTCAAAATCCCTCACCTAATTATTTGTTCAGTTAGTCTTCATGAACTCTCTATGTAAAAACCCTGAAGTGCAGTTATAAAGGTCCATAGGCCAGGCTAGAAAATTCTGTTAACTACAAAGCGTCTATCTGTTACCATTGTGTTGACGTTAGCCATGTTGCAAATTGCTACTTTGTGTAACGCGTCACTCCCTTGCTAACCGTAATTAGGGTTTGAACAGCTCAGGAGATATCGCCCGATTACTCAAACGTGCATGGATGACATATAAAACTCCTTCAGACATGTTTTTGACGAGGGAACAATGTTATAACATGGTAGAACGCTCCAAAATAGTCAATTTGACACAATACTTTAAAGTTTTCTAGTCAAGTTTTGTTGTTCACCAAAACCCAGTATTCCATTTAGTCTATAATACAAAGTGAATTAGCCCAGAACCAATCCCTTTTGGAGCTCACTTCTTCTAATCACAATCTTCAATCCTCTTTCCCCCATCCCGGCGCCAACGGTCTACCTGTCAGCTCTATATCGACCCGCCAAAAATAATGAGGCTGTGCGCAAACCGGGACATTTTTCATTTTGATTCACAATTATTTCGTACGTTATTGACAGACGGGATTTTCAAAGGCGGCACAAACACAGAGAATGAAGTGTGTTTGGGATTGTTTGTCAGATTAGTCTCGGAATAAATCGCCAGACAGAATCCAATACCACCATGCATCATGTCAGGCCTATGTAAACAGAGGGAAATTGATGAAAAGCCACATATTACACAAAATAGATTTTTTGAGTTTAGTTTCATGCATGTTTGTTTGAGCAATCTTGCATATTCAGACAATCCCCTTCTATTGGACTCCAAGTAGTTTTTCCACCTGCTGATGTCATGTGGTGGTGCTCCTCTGTGTTTTTAAAGTCGTTTACTCTTCCATAAGTGCCTCACTAAAGTGCTAGCAGTTATTGTTGTTGGCCTTATTTAGATACCACGTCATTCCACCATAGACATTATAGCTAAATGACCTGTTTTGATGACGCGCACATGTAAATTTTGATATTTATGCACAATATTTGGTCAAAAACAAAAAAGGAAGAAAGAATTTTGACTTTTTTTATTTTGTATTCAGACACAAAAATATATAATAATAATAATAATAATAATAATAATAATAATAATAATAATAATAATAATAATAATAATAATAATAATAATAATAATAATAAATAAGACAACATTTGCTAAAAATTACAAAATAAAAAATTAGAACATGGATTAATTAATTTAGCTTTTTTCATTTTAACCTTTCAGAGCTGTAGCTGGTTCTTTCTCTCATTACTTGTGACCATTAAGACATGGTACCGTTGCTGTTGATACCAGATTTAGGTACCCATCCCTCCACATATCTACCTCAAAATAGTTATGGTGAAGAGTAGAAGATGGAGAGGCTGTGGAGGCTCATGGTTCTGCTGTGGTGGAGGAAAGTTTAGGCCTGTGGTTGAGACTGCAGGTACGAGAGGAAAAAAGAAGGTGCCTCATTGGTCTGTTATTAATGTTCATATCTCGATTTGCAGGGAAAATAGTCAAATTAAAACATCAGGATCATTTAGCACGGATTAATATGAACATTTTAAGACCAAATGACGAGCCTGACAGCAGCAGTTATAGAGAGAGGGGACACAGTTTTTCAACACAAAGTAAACTGGAGCCACAATTGATGGAACCAAAAGCGTGCCCATGCTAACTTCCTATTCGGAACGTGGCGGCTAGCAGGTTAGCTATTTCCATTTATGTGTACAGTCTACGTGGTTGAGAGGAATGAGGACAAAAAGCACGTTCCAGTTTCATCAGTTGGACCGGGTCTAACCAAGCAGACGGCTGCATTCTGCTCTAAGAGGCACACTTGTGGAGCAGATGGGGATTAATTTACTGTGGCTACATTTATGATTGATGACAGCGATTGACTCACAAGGGCACAGGAAGGAGCTGCGGCAATTTCACTATGTAATGTACGGAGCCAAACATCCATTATAATGCCCTATTTACACACTTTTTCCCTCTTACAGAGCCTAAAATAAAATGTGTTTAATGTTTGAGCCATAATCTACTTCATTTAGTCATAATTTAAATGCCCTGTGTCTGATTTTTACTGTCTAAAAACGTGGAAAACAGAACTATTTCATTTTAAACATTTTGCAGTGGTCCAAAGTTATTCCTCAGTTACCTTATGTATTCAGAGCATCCTAATTATTCACCACGATGAGTTTATGTGCGTATTTCACAACTTTCAGAGACTAGAGGGGAGTGTTGCTGTGATGGTAATGCGAACAACTAGCATGCTAATGTGTACTTCCTGATTATCTGACAATTAAAGTCTTTCTAATTAGATCCAGAGAGCACATAGAGGATGCATTTTGACCTTAAGAGCTGCTTATACAACATATCTGTACTGGGGCAAGACACATTTTGCTCAGATACATGGGGCCTACTTGAAATTGGATGTTTACATGGTTGGTATGGCACATTAAACTGACTATATTAACCTTTGTTTTTTATTTATTTTGCATTATAGTTTACAATAAAATAAACTCCTTGATATGTGTCGTAACGGTGCGGATAGGACCAAAGGATGCAGACCAGAGCAGTTTTAACAGTGTTTATTTACAGCGGTGAAAATGCAGTCTTTAAACAGGTCACAAGAGCAGGTACAGGAACCGGGGAGCGGGAGACGGGTCAGGCGGGTGCGGTGCAGGTAGAGGCGGGCAGGGCAGGACCAGGACGGGGATAGAAGCAGGTGCGGTACCAGGGCGGGCGGAGCAGACGAAGACCAGAGCGGGGAGCGGGTGACAAACCAGAGACCAGGACCGGACAGGAGACGAGACGAGCAGGAGACGAGACGAGCAGGAGACGAGACGAGCAGGAGACGAGACGAGCTGGAGACGAGACGAGCAGGAGACGAGACGAGCAGGAGACAAGACGAGCTGGAAGCGATACCGGGACTGGAACGTGGCGGCAGGAGCTGGGCGAGTAGAGGCAGGAATCTGGAGGGTGCATAAATCCAAATGAGCATTTGCAGGAAAGTACCATATAACAAAGCTTAGCAAGAAACATTCACGTTTTACACGCGGACGGTCTGGCACCGAGTGTAGACTGCCAAGCCTTCTTGTACTCAGCAGCAGGTGGTGGTGATTAGGCTGATGCACCCCAGGTGTGCACGGGAGGAGTCAGGCACTCCACCCAGCTCCAGACACACAGGTAGGGGAGGGGGAGAGAGCACGGGAGGACAGGGAAAACTGACATCATGACAGTACCCCCCCCCTAAGGTCCACCTCCTGGTGGACCCCCCGGCTTGTCAGGATGAGCGCGGTGAAAGTCTCTCACCATGTCGGGGTCCAGAATGCGTGCCCTGGGCACCCAGGATCGCTCCTCCGGACCGTAACCCTCCCAATCGACGAGGTACTGGAGGCCCCTACCACGGCGACGAACGTCAATCAGGCGGCGGACGGTGAACGCCGGGTGGCCGTCAATGACTCGGGCGGGCGGTGGGGGATCGGCCGGAGGGCACAGGTCGCTGGTCCGGACTGGTTTAACCTGGGAGACGTGAAAGGTCGGATGAATCCGGAGAGACGGGGGTAACTGGAGGCGCACCGCCGATGGATTTATGATCCTCATGATCTTAAACGGTCCCAGGAATCGGGGGGACAGCTTACGGGAGTCCGTCTTCAGCGGGACCGTCTTGGCGGAGAGCCAAACCATCTGGCCAGGTTGGTATACGGGCGCCGGGACACGGTGGCGATCGGCCGTCGCCTTAGTGCGCGCTCCAGCCCGAAGAAGGGCCGCCCTGGCCTTCTTCCAGATCCGGCGACAGCGCTGGAGATGGCGCTGAACAGACGGGACGGCGAGGTCCCTCTCCTCCGTGGGAAAGAGAGGGGGTTGATATCCCAGTGATGCCTCGAAGGGGGACATACCAGTGGCGGAACTCACGAGGGAGTTGTGAGCGTACTCTATCCAGGGCAGGTGAGTACTCCAGGTCGCGGGGTTGGCGGAGGCTGTGCACCGTAGGGCCGACTCCAGGTCTTGGTTGGCCCGCTCCGTCTGCCCATTAGATTGTGGATGGAACCCGGACGTGAGGCTAACCGTGGCCCCCAAACTGTCGCAGAAAGACCGCCATACCTGAGAGGTGAATTGGGTCCCTCTGTCGGACACGATGTCCACCGGGATGCCGTGGAGTCGGAAGACATGACTGGTCAGCTGGTCGGCAGTTTCTTTGGCTGTGGGGAGCTTAGGCA
This sequence comes from Periophthalmus magnuspinnatus, assembly GCF_009829125.3. Classification (NCBI taxonomy): domain Eukaryota; kingdom Metazoa; phylum Chordata; class Actinopteri; order Gobiiformes; family Gobiidae; genus Periophthalmus; species Periophthalmus magnuspinnatus. The sequence continues at coordinate 17,166,001 of NC_047136.2, forward strand.
GGGCAACGAAATGGGCGGCCTTGGAGAAGCGGTCCACAATGGTGAGAACCACCGTGTTCCCCTGGGAAGGGGGAAGGCCCGTCACGAAGTCCAAGGCGATGTGGGACCAAGGGCGACGAGGAACTGGGAGAGGATGCAAGAGACCAGAAGGGGGTGAGTGGGAGGCCTTGGCCCGAGCACATACCTGGCAGGCGGCGACATAAGCCCGGGTGTCTGTGTCCATCGTGGGCCACCAGAAGCGTCTCCTGAGGAGGGAGAGAGAGCGACCGGCACCAGGATGGCAGGCGAAACGGGAGGCATGGACCCACTGGAGCACCTGAGACCGGACAGAATCGGGAACAAACAGTTTATCTGGAGGGCCGTTACCTGGGTCGGGGTCGTTGGTCTGGGCCTCTCGGACAGTGTCCTCGATATCCCAATGGACCGCGGCCACCACACACGAGGAGGGGATAATTGTTTCTGCGGTGACCGGGCTATCCTCCAGGGCGAACTGGCGGGAGAGGGCATCTGGTTTGACGTTCCGAGATCCGGGGCGGTAGGTGAGGAGAAAGTTGAAGCGGCTGAAGAAGAGGGACCAACGAGCTTGACGGGGATTGAGGCGCCTGGCGGACTGGATGTACTCCAAGTTTTTATGGTCGGTCCAGACGATGAATGGTTGCTCCGCCCCTTCGAGCCAGTGGCGCCACTCCTCCAAGGCCAGCTTTACGGCAAGGAGCTCCCGATCCCCCACGTCATAATTGACCTCGGCCGAGGACAATCGCCGGGAAAAGAAGGCGCAGGGACAGAGGCGGTTGTGGGGGTCGAACCTCTGCGAAAGCACGGCCCCCACTCCCGAGTCGGAGGCGTCGACCTCCACGATGAATTGCCGTGAAGGGTCGGGCTGGTGCAGGATGGGAGCGGAGGTAAATAGTCTCTTAAGTTTCTCGAAGGCTGTCTGCGCCTCAGGAGACCAGGCAAACTGCAAAGCAGGAGAGGTGAGTTTAGTTAAGGGCGAGATAACCCTACTAAAATCCCGGATGAAACGTCTATAAAAATTGGCAAAGCCGATAAATCTCTGGAGCTGTCTCCGGCTGGTAGGAACGGGCCACTCAGTGACAGCCTGGATCTTTTCAGGGTCAGCTCTTACTTGGCCCCGCCCCACAATGAAGCCCAAAAAGCTGACCTCCTCTGCGTGAAACTCGCATTTCTCAGCTTTCACGAACAGTTTATTCTCGAGGAGGCGCTGGAGAACCTGGCGAACGTGCTGATGATGCTCCTGGGGGGACCGCGAGAAAATCAAGATGTCATCCAAGTAAACAAAGACGAATCGGTTAAGGAAATCACGGAGCACATCGTTGATGAGGGCTTGGAATACGGCAGGGGCGTTGGTGAGACCGAAGGGCATAACCAAGTATTCGAAATGTCCCAGGGGTGTCTTGAAGGCCGTCTTCCATTCGTCTCCCTCCCTGATGCGCACCAGGTGGTACGCATTCCGCAAATCCAACTTGGAGAAGATGGTCGCACCGTGGAGGGGCGTAAATGCCGAGTCCAGTAAGGGAAGCGGGTATTTATTCTTTACAGTTATATTGTTCAGACCCCGGTAATCAATGCAAGGCCGCAGGGATTTGTCCTTCTTAGCCACAAAGAAGAACCCCGCTCCCACGGGTGAAGTGGACGGGCGGATGATTCCGGCAGCCAGGGACCCACGGATATAGTCCTCCATTGACTCGCGTTCAGGTCTAGACAGGTTATATAGCCTGCTAGATGGTAGTGGGGCACCCGGCAGGAGGTCAATGGCGCAGTCATATGGGCGGTGGGGCGGTAAAGAGAGGGCCTTGCTCTTGCTAAAAACCTCCCCCAGGTCGTGATATTCAGCAGGCACCGAGGACAGATTGGGGGTGTCTGGGGACGGATCAGCGACAGGAACGGACCTCCCGGCCGGAGGGAGGGCGGACCGAAGGCACTTGGCGTGGCAATCGGGACTCCAGCCCGAAACTCCGCCCCTGGCCCAATCGAAAACAGGGTTGTGGGCGCGTAGCCAGGGGTAACCAAGGACCAGAGGAGAAGCGGAGGAGGACAGGACATGAAACTGACGGTTCTCTTGGTGGTTGCCGGACAGAATCACGGTGACAGGTTCTGTGATGTGAGTGATGTGCCCCAGAAAACGTCCATTGAGCCCCTGGGCATTTAAGGGGCGTTCGAGGGGCTCCAGGTAGACCCCGAGCTGCTCCGCGACTTGGGCATCAATAAAGTCCCTCTCAGCCCCGGAGTCGATAAGGGCGGAAACGCATAAGGTCTCTGTGCGAACGCACAGGGTGGCGCTGAGCCGCAGTCTATTAGAAGAGTCCAGGATGTGTTGCTCGCCCACCAGTACTCCCAGTGCTACTGGTGGGCCCCCCCTTTTGGCCGAACTGGGCAAGTGACCACATAGTGTCCGCGCTCACCGCAGTAGAGGCAAGCCCCGGCCAGACGACGCCTCCGTTGGCGCTCCTCGGCCGACACAAGGGTCCTGTCGAGTTGCATGGGCTCATCCGGCGGGGGCGGGGCAGCGCGTGGCTCCGGCGGGACCGGTGACCGGCGTCTCTCTCGGCGACGAGCCCGTAGGCGGTTGTCTATACGGTGAGTGAGGGAGATGAGGGTCCGCAGGTCGGGGGGTTCGTCCCGGGAAACCAATTCATCTTTCAAAGTCTCGTTCAGGCCCCGCACAAACACAGCCCGCAGCGCGCTGTCCGTCCAGTCCAGCTCCGCCGCATGTGTCCAGAATTCAATGGAATAATCCGCTACCGTCCTGGAGCCCTGGCTGAGAGTCAATAACCGGGAGGCAGCATTGTCCTGGTAGTGCGGGTGGTCAAACACCAGCTTAAACGTGGACACAAATTCATTAAAATCCAGGCTATCCACAGACGTCTTCATTAGGCGCGCCTCTGCCCACTGGAGAGCTCTGCCCCGGAGTAATCCACATATATATCGGATCTTGGTGGCCCCCGAGCTGAAACGAGAAGGGCATTGCTGGAACATGAACTCGCACTGGAACAGGAATCCGCGACAGAGGTGAGGTTGTCCAGCATACGGCTCCGGATCCGTGCCTCTCGGCTCCGGGAGGCGTGGCGGCGCTCCAGCTGCAGCAGGCGGGGTGACGAGGAGCGCGGCCACCTGGTGGTTAAGCTGTGCCACCTGCTGGGACAATGTCTGATTTAGCTCCAATAGAGTTCGAATGGATTGTTCATGCTGACCCAGCACCGCCTCGGGGTGAGAGTGCGTGAGGCGGCGCGTCTGGTCCGGATCTGAGCCTGCTTGGTCCATAGTGGCCAGACCGTTCTGTCGTAACGGTGCGGATAGGACCAAAGGATGCAGACCAGAGCAGTTTTAACAGTGTTTATTTACAGCGGTGAAAATGCAGTCTTTAAACAGGTCACAAGAGCAGGTACAGGAACCGGGGAGCGGGAGACGGGTCAGGCGGGTGCGGTGCAGGTAGAGGCGGGCAGGGCAGGACCAGGACGGGGATAGAAGCAGGTGCGGTACCAGGGCGGGCGGAGCAGACGAAGACCAGAGCGGGGAGCGGGTGACAAACCAGAGACCAGGACCGGACAGGAGACGAGACGAGCAGGAGACGAGACGAGCAGGAGACGAGACGAGCAGGAGACGAGACGAGCTGGAGACGAGACGAGCAGGAGACGAGACGAGCAGGAGACAAGACGAGCTGGAAGCGATACCGGGACTGGAACGTGGCGGCAGGAGCTGGGCGAGTAGAGGCAGGAATCTGGAGGGTGCATAAATCCAAATGAGCATTTGCAGGAAAGTACCATATAACAAAGCTTAGCAAGAAACATTCACGTTTTACACGCGGACGGTCTGGCACCGAGTGTAGACTGCCAAGCCTTCTTGTACTCAGCAGCAGGTGGTGGTGATTAGGCTGATGCACCCCAGGTGTGCACGGGAGGAGTCAGGCACTCCACCCAGCTCCAGACACACAGGTAGGGGAGGGGGAGAGAGCACGGGAGGACAGGGAAAACTGACATCATGACAATATGAGTGTTTAACCCTTTTGTGGCGAATGCTTTTGTCGCCGATAGAGCGCAGTTGTGACCTTTCCATTACCGTAAATCCGCAACCAACTGTGCTTCCTGTAAATTCAAACGGCATCTCAATGCAGAGGCATGAGGCTCTTTAAATATTTTATTGTCATTACGGTAATGTGCTTACGTTGTCCCTTGAAGATGGCGATTCAGAGCGTAGTTGCCGTGGAGATTTTCCCAGTCACTTATTCGATGTGTCAAAGGATAAATATGGATGGATATGTAAAATGGAGGTAGTTGTGTGAAAAAATGCAGTACATTCTGATACTTCCTTTAACATGATTAACATTTATGGCTAAAAAAAGAATAAAAGTCTAGGTGATCTATACTGGTCTATAGTGTGCTCAGTCAGGGTTAAGTCAATCTGAATATATATACATTTGGAGTTTATTTAAAAATGTCTAAATCTGTGATGATGTGCATATCAGGAGGCAGAATCTTGTTTCAGAATCTAGGACCAGCGACAGAGACCAATCACTACAGTCTTTGATCCTGGCTCTGGGGACCTCCAGCAGATGTTGGTTTGTTGGGCCATACCCAATTTGTTTCATGTACTAAACAAAAATATGTCTTTCCTTAGTATAGATATATTGTAAAAGCAGCTATTGGGCCAAAACATGTGAATAATTAAAATGCTAGAAATGTAGTAGGAAAGAGAAGATGTCTGGTACACTGCAAACTGTTTAAAAGGAACTAGTCCTTCTGTTTTTCAAATCATGAAGATAAAGACCATTAAAGGCCTTACAAAGAACACATATGTAATAGAATCTAGTGATGGGACTTTCAGTTCTTTTATGGGAGCCAATTCTTTTGGGTCCGTTCATTTCAAAGAACTGACTCTTACTATTTATTCACATGACAGAAGCCAATGTGAGAACTCATTTTAACAACAAACTAATCACAGAAAGGACCAACCAAGGCTTAAATTTGTTTAAAATGGTTCAAACTGAGAGTGGGAGTGTGTTTACTATTTCAAATTATGCATCATCTAAATAAAACATTGCACTACCATAATAATATTCTAAACCAAAGATGTTTTTCGGGCACAAAGCTCTCACTCATGTTGCCTGTTCTGCTTCTCTGATGATTCTTGTGTTGGTTTAGCGTTTAGTGTAATAATCAGTATAAATTACACACAATTTAGAAAGAAAAAGATTTGACTGTTTTAAAAAATGAAATCCGGAGCCAACTGTTCACATTAAGGAACTGTTCAAAGGAGTCAACTTGTCACTAATCACTGATAGAAACTAGCAATGGAGTAAAAAAAAATGTATAATCCAGATCATATTTTAGTTACAGCGAAAAAAACATCAACACTATCAAAATGGTATTGTACTTATTGTTTTTCTTCCTTGTTTTTATTTTTGATCGATTGGTATTTTTGAACTTTAATAAGAGACAAATCAGCTGCCTTTTTTACTCGAGATCACTCCTGTTAGCGTAAGCAACAGGTTTGATTGACAGAGATACCAAGCGCCCGCCTCCTGCTAAACCAGAGGTGCGGGCAGGAAGGGGCGTTAGCTTCAACAGCTTCAGTCCTGATTGGCTCTTTGGTTGCTATGATACTCGAGGTTGGACACTGGCCCCAAATTTGCCGCTATAACTGCTCGCCTCGATGAGCTTCATTCATCTGTGAACTTTAAACAAAATCCTATTATTACAACAGAAATCTCCAATCTAATCTCAATGCCGAAAAAAATACCAAAGTTACCAAACAGTGAGCCTAACAGTTGCCGTGGTGATCCGTGGCAGCAGCAGCCTCCCTCTGATCAAAGCTGCGTGATGCTGTGGTTTGGCTCCCCTCATCACTGCGACATATGGCCCCGAATCTGTGCTCTCTGTCTGGGCCTTTTATCTCCGGCTCTGGGGCTGCAGATGCTCGCCGCCTCACTGTTGACTGGAGAATCAAAAGAGAGACATACTTTTTTCCTGGAGCTAAATCGTGGGCTCCAACTGTAATAACCTGGCTGGAGAGACTTTAGGAAATATACCAGACCGATGAGAGAGGTTTGAAGAAAAGTTTAGGGAATGGAGAAAGTTCAGCAAGACAAGATTAGGAGGGTTAGAAATATCGATGTTAGGGCTGCACTATTTGACAAAAATGTGCAATGTGATTGTCATATTTTAATGCATTTTTTTGGCACAGTGCGTTCAGCTCGTTTAAAACATGCAGATGCTTTCATTTACAAGTCAAACTGCATTAAAAAAACAACAAAAGAAACAACAACTGTATTTTACTTTCCAAAAACAGTGCCCTAAGTGGTCACGGTGTATGGTCACATTTTTTTTATCGCGCTTTTCCACCTTCAAGGCACTCAAAACACTTTACATCACGCACACATTCATACACCAGTTTACGCAGACACAGGGGGTGAGGAGGGTTAAGTGTCTTGACCTAGGACACAATGGCAGCATTTATCTGTGGGAACTGGAATTGCACTGCCAACCTTTGGATCTGACTGCTCAACTAATGAAGTTTAACCTTTGTTTAACCATCGACCTTTGGGTCAGTGGACAAACACTCTACCAACTCAGCTACTGTCGCCTTTTTCACTCAGTTCTGCAAAATGGAGAACTTTATTTTATTGCAATATATTTATTATCCTGTGATTTCAATTATTGCATCAGCCAATATTGCGATATTGATACTTTTGAGATATATTGTGCAGTAATTCATATATTCTTATACTTCATTTGTGAAACAATATCCCCAAACCTTTAATACGGCAGTTTTGTTGTTTATGTAGAGAAAGTGAACTTGTTTTTGTAATACAGCTGAGAGTGCAGTGCTATAGCCTATTATCTTGTAGGGCTACATGACGCAAGACAAAATATTGAATAACTATGTATACTATTGAAAAAACAGTATCATTTGAATGATTTAAGGTGCTGTTAGTACATAGTGTTTCAATTAAAGATTGTAAATGACTTAATTTTCTTGTCAAAATATGAGACAAAACCAAGACATATAAATACCTACCTTGAACATTTTGGATTTTAGTTTTTATTTTTTTAATTTTTTTAATAGTATTACTGTATTTTTTTTCTGTAGAATATGGATATTGGGTTAATCTGATCAACATCCTACAGTAATTATTCACCGCAATGACCATAATGCTAACAACAAGTAGCATGCTAACAACACACTTCCTGATTATCAAACAATAAATCTCTTTGGAACTAGATGCAGACAGGACGCAGCTGGCGTATTTTGACCTCAAGAGCAGTTTATACATCTGCATATCTGTACTGTGGCAAGACATTCTGCCCAAATACATGGGAAAAATCGTGTATATGGCGTTAAATCAAATAACCTACAAAATATACATATATTTTAGCTTCAAATCTGATTCCTTTGCCCCCTCATTGTACAGAATGCCAGCAGACTGCAGTGGTTGAAATGTTGTTCTGCCATTTCCACAGAAGTCCAGCATACAGAGAGTAGTGTCCGCCCCCAGTATATGTCACCAGGCTGCTGCACAAATGTCACTACTTCTTCTGTAAAGGGCATTTTCTTTATTGTAACCACGATGATGTATCTCTGCAAAATCTAACCTGAGTGAAAGCTGTCGATGCCCCGTCAGCCGAACATGGGCAGTTTAACTTGCTCAAACTATAGTGCGACTCTGCGGAACGGTTCTTTTTGGGCCCAAGGGGAGCAGGACAGAGGGGGAGTGTCTTATCCAGTTTGTTATTGTTAATATGCCGCTAACAGATACTTGCATTTTAATGAAGGCAGTTTAAAGGTCCCATATTACACTTTTTTCAGGTCTATGTTATAATGTTTCCTCATCAAAAACAGACCTGGACTTGTGTTTTGTTTCATTCATACTTGCTTAACAAACAGATCCTGCTTATTTAGGTTATGTTCTTCTCCCAAACTCCCAACAACACACTCTGTTCCACTTTGTGATGTCATGTGGTGATACAGAAAGCTCAACTGTGTTTTAAACTCAATACACCTCCACTAGAATCATTTGGATGATTTCAGCCATGGAATTGCCAATCTCTACTGAACAAAAGGTAAAAAGTAGCTGTTAATATGAAAACTACCACTCCGTGACATCACAAGTTGGAACAGAGCCTACTGAGCTTTGGAAATGTAGACAGACTAATAATGAAATGTTACTCATGTGCAACTCCAGGTATGTTTTTTAATCAAGGTAACAACATTATAACATAAGTTTATCTCACAAGAGTTTTGCGTAATATAGGACCTTTTAACTTTTGAAATGACTAGAACAAGTCTTGCAGCTGTCTACTGAATAAGTTTATTAGACAACAGTATCTCCAAGAAGTTGCTGTATCTGTCACAATCTGTCAGGTTTCAGGGAGTTGTGTGCGTATAGAGTGAGAAGGTGATAATTATGTGAGCTCATGGGGAGGTGTGGAGACAGCCCGAGCTCACTTCACACCCGCGTTTGCCATGTACCAGCCCTATGGAGCTCACACTATCTCTACACTACTGCAGCAGCACTTTATAATTAGTATTAAACCACAGGTGTCTCATGACCTGACAATGACGTACGAGCCGGAGATGTTATAACAGAACAGTGATGGATGATGTACTCAATGTCTTATGTAAAAATACAGATACAGAGTTAAAAAGTTAAAGTACCTGTTTAAAAATGTACTTTAAGAGTAGGAAGAAAGAGTATTTCACAGATATTTTTATAAGGTGTGGTTAATTTATTAAAGTGTTAAATGTAGTGATATTGATTTGACAGTAACAATACGAATTGGTTTCTTAATTTTTCGTATGAATTTTGTGTATTTATTTTTGTTTGTTCAAAGTCGAAGCGTGAACTCGAAAGCTTTACTCAAGATGTTATCACGAACACGGTAAAATAGCCCCTCAAATCACATGAAAAGTACTTTTTACTTCTGAGTCCTGTTCAAAATGTAGTGGAGTAGAAAATACAGATACCTGCTCTTAAATGTAATAAAGTAAAAGTAAAAAATATCCACTGTAAGTGCACTTAAGTAAAGTACAGATACCTAAACTACCTTTTACTTCGTCACTTCCCACCACTGTAACAGAATCAGTTTTTATATAATTCTTCAATTAGCCAGATTTTTTTTTCATGTATTTGAGGGAAAACTTGTCTTGCCCCATTACAGATACTCATGAGGTCAAAATAAGTCTGTGTACTGGCTGCATCTAATTATAAAGCGTTATGTGGAGCTCAACAGTGAACGCCCTCCCCTGGTTCCTGCAGTAAATTTACCACTGATTTATAATAAAGTAATATTAAAAGTTTTAAAGTTTGCTCAGGAACGTGGTGACTAATGGCAACAAGACCTTCAAAAACTTTATAAACTGCTAAGTTATTAAAGCATTTCACTGAATCTTGTGTTTTAAATGTGCTTTTTGGACTTAAAACAACCGTGTTATGGATGTTAGTTGCCACATAGCTGGGTAATAATTTGTCTATGGGAAAAATGAATGCAAAATTTATTTCCAGAACCAGAGCCGACTTGGGCTTCATTGTCTGCATGCCAGCTGTTGATAACATTACCGTGCAGGCAAACTCCGCTCTGGTCTCTGAAAGTTGTGAAAAGCACATATAAACTCATCATGGTGAATAATTAGGATGCTCAGAATGCATAGGGTAAGTGAGGAATAACTTTGGACAACTTGAAATGTACTAGTTCTGTTTTTCACATTGTTAAGTAGAAATCAGGTGCAGTGTCTTTAACTGGTTGGTGTTTTTCCTGTTTTTTCACAAAATATTATAAAACTTAAAATTCACCATGGAGACAAGCAGGTAACACCACCAAACCAGGCATCTTTTGGTAATAAAAACACATGTAATTGACTAAATGAAAGGTTTATACCATAGTGTAGGACATTCCAGCCTAACCCTATAACATTTTCATGAGATAAGCAGGTGATGGACCCCTCAAAAGAAAACTTACATAGTGCATCTTTAATCCCAAATCCTTATTGTAGTCATTGATCATTCTTTCCTCACTTTTGTAGCCATAGCTGCCCTGGGGTAGACCGAAGAAAGGAAGTGGGGCTACCAATCTCTGCCAATCTCACCACATTACACACACAGTCAAGGTGGGAGAAGTGTCTTGCTCAACAGTCAGCCATTTGATGATGTTCAGTGCAAGTTTTACACAGAAAACCGGAGCATCCAACGTGAACGCATATATATATACTGCACAATGAAAGGTCCCATCTGGCTCAAACTACGCCCGCGGCCATTTTTTGTTGACCCTCAGGCGTTTTCCACATTTGGCTCCACGTAGAACCCTTTTACCACAGGTTTTCTCTAACATCTTACATTTATATAGAACTTTTGTACCTCCAATGGGAACTCAAAGCTTTTTACATCAAAGAACCGTTCATCTATTGACACATTGATTCGCCGGTGTACGCAGACTGAGGTGGCGAGGCAGGTTAACGCCTTCAGTCATCCAGGTTTGATCCACAGCAAAAGAAAAATTCAATTCTTCGATTCCGGACAAAAGTTTTATAGTGAAATAAATGTTTTAGAGCCTTGTTTAAACCACTTAAATCACTGCAGATGTGTCAGGGATGTATGTGTTTTTTAATAAAGGGTTTGTAAATCAGGATTAGCAGATGCACTTGTATAAAACAGCGTATATAACAACGTTTTTCGTAAATAACGCTGCGATTGAATGTAGTTGTGTCCACAGTTTGCGTCTACCCTACCTGCACTACTGGAGAACACAAACAGAAATACAGGGACAGCTGAGTTCACCTCTTCCCCCCTCCTCTCTTCCGCTCATTCTCCACTCCTCTGCCCTTTTCTCCGCACATCCTCCGCTCCTCTGTTCTATGTTTGTCTTCATAAATCCACAAAGCCAACTTGCTCTCTCCCCTTGGTATTCAACAAGTGCTCCACAGTCACATCGTAAAGTGAAAGCAAAAAGTGCCGTTTGCCGGTCGAAGCGGTGCGTGCTGGCTTTTGTATACATCCCACGGTTTACGCGATAAACCCCGAATATTTCCGCGAGAGACGCCAGCAGACATCCAGCTACAAGTAAAGTTTTGTCCAGAAACTGACATCCGACTGCGCTTTTGGTCTGTCAGAAATTAGAAAATGGAAGGTTTCGTCTTGTTGTTGTGTTTATTTTCTGTGTGGTTATGAAAAGCTGGTACAAAATCATTAATTCCACACTGCGACAATGGTCAAAAATAGACTCCTTGCATATTTTGGCTTAGGGCCTCGAAGACGGATCGAAGACGTGACGCGGCGGTGTAAACATAACCATTTATTTTGAACCCATTCTAATTGTTGAGTTGATGAAATTAGGCGTTAGTTTCTTTCTGAAGGACGAAATAACGTGTTCACTGGTAGGAGCTGGGATCGGATTGTCACTCGCGGATCTGACCAGTCTACCAATTTTATGCTAGTGCTGCGAGTGAGATTCGAATCAAACACCTTCTGATCTGTAGACGAACACTGAGCCAACTGAGCCTCTAAGATGAAGTGACTCGCTCAACAACACAATATCTGATGACTATAGCGGGGATTGAACCACCAGCTTTCAAATTAGATGGCAGACCTGTCCCATCAACTGCATTCTCTTACTTTCTTTGAGCCATTTTAAAGGTGCACTATGTAACTTTTCTGGTGGGGGATCTTCTACTTGCTTGTGTCCATAGAGACCTCAATATATATTTCACCATATAATAATAAATATAATATAATAATAATAAAAACGTGACCTTTTTTTTCTTTTTTTTCATAAATAAAATAAATTAAAAAAAATACAAATAAATAAATAAATAAATAATAATTAATAAATAAATAACGTGACCTGGAATTTACACCAGACACAACAGAACTTCGCCTGCAACTCTAGCCCCTGTTTATTCTCACATTTTTGAATTATTATGTTTTAAAACTATACAAAATGTGACAAGACAATACTTTACGTAGCAACTGTCTTTCCTCTAAAAAGGCGGGAGACGTGGAAAATTTTGAACTACAACAGCTGCTGGTGTAGATGGTCAGTTAATAATAAAAGTGATTCTTGCACGTATGCTGAGTGATGCTGCGCTGGTGTAAATTGCGGGTGATCGGCGTCTTCTCTCTTTATTCTGTCACCTGTTTGTCCCCGTGGAGATAGACAGGTTTAATGCCCTACAGTTTAACATTCTAGGCAAAGCAATAACATCTCTATGGAGAAAAGCAGCTGGCGGAAAGCATCTTTAATTGGTCAAAAATACTGAAGAACAATTGCATTTTTATGTAAACCCACTTGGCACGTTCTTCACGGCACAATTCTTTTTGGCATTCTCACAACTTTCATAGCCTCAGTATTTTCCATTGCATTTGAATTCTCCAAACAATCTGTTGATGTGCCACAGGTGGGGCTGCATCTCTCCTCTCTGTCTCGCTGTCTCTCTTTCTCTCTCTCCTCCTGTCTTTTTAAATCCCTCCTCAGAATCACAACGAGCCTTGGCCCTCCAATCGTCTCCCTTGTGCACAGCTGCAGGTGTCAGAGCACAGCTGTCTGTTGGCCAGGAGCACCCAAATAAAGCATCTCCACGCATCATTGCACTGCAGAGTCCCCCCCCCTCTCTCCCTCGCAACCCGGACCATTGTTTAACGTCTTTAGTGCGGCCTAATTAAGCTAATTGTCTGGAAAAACAGGTGAACCCGCGCTGGAGGTTGTTAATGGAAGGTAAATGCGTCACGGAAACAGTGGTGAGATGAAAGAGAGTGAGGAATGGGGAGAGGGGAGATGTGGGAAATGAATGCTGACAATACTAAAACTGGTTTCTTATGGCATGGTGCCTTCAAAATCTGAGAAACAGTATTAGTTCATTTTAAACAGTTTGTAGCAATCTGACGTACTGGGGAAGTTGGCACTAGCCTCCCCTAGAATCGCCAATGCACCTCCATAGCTCCGCGATCTCAATTAAAAATGTTCAAATGGTGACTGCAAAGTGTTCAAAATGAGACTGCAGATAAACAGATAAAAAAAGAATTCCATATTAGGTTTTATCAATCACTACGGGAGCTAACTACATTTAAAGTTGCTTAAAACAGTGATTCAAACATGGTAGGGGATAAGGGTCTGTTTGAATCCATAAAAAGCTCTAAATTAACATGTTAAGTGAGCACCCCCATTGAACAACTTAGCACCTCCACATGAAGAAATCTCTAGAAAATGCATGTATCATCAGAACAAAATCTATAACATCTTGTACCTGAGATAATTAAGAATTTGGCGCGTCCGTTGTTGATTCTGCAAAAATCAGCGTTTTGTTTCAATCCTCTGTGGGGTTTTTTCCCTTTTATACTCGTCTTTATACTCGCTATAATTGTTTTAACACAAACAGAGCAGGTGGTTCTCTGATTGGCTAATCCAGACTCACTGTTCTTTGTAAAGTTATGTCAAATGTATATATAAACATAATCCCAGCGTCCTAATTATTCGTCACAATGAGTAACTTTCAGTGGTCAGAGCGAGTGTTGCCGTCATGGTAGTGCTAACAAAGACTAGCATTTAAACAGTGGACTCGTCTCATTTCGTAAGAGCTGCTTATATGATGTATTTGTACTGGGACAAGACAAGTTTTGCTCAAATATAATGAAAAACAAAATTGGGTACAGCGATTTTAACTGTCAACTGTAAATCCAGTCACAGAAGGACATGAGCAAGAGTTCTTTTAAATGATGCAATTTAGCTGCTATAACTATTGGCCTCAATTGGTTTCAATTGGCTGGAACTGAACAGTATGGAGCCCCTGTGTCCACTTCTATATACAGTCTACTGCACTGGTGGAAGAAGTACTCGATTTTGTTACTTAAGTAAAAGTGCAGATACCAGAGCAAAAAAAATACTCGAAGTAAAAATAAAAGAATCAGATGAAAAAAATCAACTTTAGTAAAATTATTTAAGTGTTTAAAAATGTACATAAAGAGAAAAAAGTAAAAGTATTTTGCACAGATTTGTGGTCTCATGAGGCTTCAGATGTAGTGATTTTGATAAAGATTTGTGCAGAATTTTGTTCAACAGAAATAATTGAATAAGTTGTTTTTGTTTTTTTGTTTTTTTTTTCTAGCTGGGTTAGGGTTTTTTAATTTGTACATTCTTGTTTGCTCAAATTACGAATGTGTTAAAAAAAACAAAAAAAACAACTCAACCTTTACAGCAGGTCTCAGACAATAATAAAAAAATACTTTTACTTTTCAGTCCTGTTCAAAAATGTAGTGGTACAGACACCTGCTCTCAGATGTAGTGAAGTAAAAGTACAACGTACCCACTTTAAAACTGACTTCAGTTAAGTACTGATACCTAAAATGTATACCTATGTACAGTACTTTACTACTTTTCCTCTGTTACTTTTCACTTCCAGTAAACTGCAGTGTTTCTCAAACTGTGGTACAGAATTCACTTTATCCACTTTTTTCCTCCTCTTAATAATTTGTCATTTATAACTACAGTCGAAATGATGTGGTCCAGACCTGGTTTAGCCCTAAATTAGACCTGGAATAGTCCTGTCATAGACTTGGTTTAGATCTGGTGGTGAAGCCTAGTCTTTTTTTCGGTGATACCTGGTGTGAAAAGTTTGAGAGGCAGCAGTCTATGCTTCTGTTTCGTCCTTACTGACCACTAGAGGGCGTTTCTAAAACCGCTGAATGATTCCCTTGGTGCATTACACATGATTTAAAGCTAATTTCTATGACGCCTCGAGGAACATCACGTGACCGAACATTCAGTGGCATCATAAATATTGAAATGTTCCAACAGGTACTCGTAGTCCTGAGAAAGAGACGTGAATATTTCATGTCGTTGTAGTCACTGGAGAGAGACAAGCTCTGGGTTATTCATGTGCTCTACAGTATGATATTGTGTCTAGTGTGTCGTATTGGGAACTCAAAATAATGTGAGCAAGTACAGCAACAGAGTATGCCATATGAAAGAATATTTTTTCATATTTTGTGCATTAAAAAAAGTCAACATATTACTTTCATTTTACTTATTATAATTAACTAAACTAATGGGTTTTCCCTGTAAGTTAATCATTAGACTATTGTTCAATAAATGATAGATGGAACAATGTTGATACTTTGCAGCTCATCAACATTTTTTCGAGGTGGTGCTAACTAGAGGCACTGTTCTGTCTAAAGCTTTGTTACTGAAGTTAAACAGAGACTTGTTTCTTGTTGTTTTTTTCAACACAATCTGACCAGAAACAACTGACTGAGCTGGAACAAATGAGCTGATTGTGCACTCAAAATAGTCCCTCTTACATTACATTAGTCACAGGCTAGCTAGCATTAACCAACAGTTTTTCAGTTCGTCACTCTCACCTTTTTTAACCCTGTTTTAATCACAGGCTTCTGAAAATGTATTGTTTTAATCCATTCTGTGTTTTTTCATGAGTTTCAGACCATCTAAAAACATTTGGCTGTACTTGCTAATGTGTGCATTGTGTCACCATGGTAACTGCTGAGCATTCCTCCATAGACATACATGCGTGTAACCCCGCCTCCTCCCAGTATGGCTGCAGGTTGTGTTTTGTCGCATTACTAGCAAAGATTAATGTGACTGTTGGTGGCACTTGCACAGATATTGTTGTTGTTGTTTTGTTTTTTCTGTGTTTATCTTTATTGTTGCACACAATTTCCCAAAGCAAATAAAATATCACCAAAATCTAGGCCCACATTTAGCTGCTTAAATAGCTAGCGTCTGGCCAGGAGATTCTATTACTGGGCTGATCATTTCCAGGAATCACTGCTGCAGTCAATTTAGGGCCAAACTATTTTGGAAAAAAATATGTAATTGAGATTTTTCAGACAAACATTGTGTTGTTTTTTTTTGTTCTGGTCAGTCTCCATGAAGTTGTTATTGCCTGCCATAAATATTCCACACTATGGCATCACACATTTTCTCTCATTACAGGGGTTTTCATTGCTCAACAGTTTGGTCTCCTCTGCACAGATCTGACTTGTGACTTAGCCTGTTTTTGTCAAGCTGCTTGTCTCCATGGTGATACGTGTAATGCTTTACTGTGAAACATTCAATACATAGCTACAACACTTAAGTAGACACAAGCAGATGGCTCACCCTTAATCAGAGTATTTTAAACATGTTTATGGGGATTGGCATTTGAAAGACACCAAAAAAATGAACTACTAAACTATTGCAGGGGTCCCACGCTTTTCAGAACCAAACATTGTTCATAAATGTTGAATTTAGAATGATTTCAGGGGTCTAAACTACAGGCTTATACAAAATTTAACTGGATATTTTTTGGGTTTGCAGAGGAAATGATTTTATTTGAGTATTACAGTCATTTGTGGAAGGCTGGTCTCAATGTTGCTCTTTGCTCTTGTCTCCTCAGACCTCTCAGGAGTTCCTGGACCAGCTCATGTCCAAACTTGGGGGTAAAAACCCGGAGGAGACAGGGGGCTTCCAGGAGGCTCCTCTGGCCTACGACGCCGTATGGGCCCTGGCTCTGGCCCTCAACAAGACCGTGGGGCCCCTGAAGGCCAAGGGCTACAGGCTGGAGGACTTCAATTACAACAACAGAGAGATCACCGCTGAGATTTACAGAGCGCTCAACACCAGCTCCTTCGAAGGAGTGTCGGTCAGTACACAGAGGGTTAATGTGTGAGAGTATATACTTTGATAGTTGTACCAAAAATAATATGACATATATCTTGGGCTATTGGTAAAAAGACGATATATAACTATCCTCTCTGTAAAAGGTTTTGGTTTTAATAATGAACAAGATGAACCAAAAGTTTTAAAACTGGTTCTTTCAATTTCATACATTTATTTATCAGCAGTGAAAAGGAAAAAAAAAAAGTTTTTCTATTCATCTGCAGCGTCTGGCCTTAAAGCCTCAGTATGTAAAAATATTGTTGTTTGGTTTCCACTGAAAACATACATTCTTGCTGTGAGCTGGTTTATATCTCCACAAACCTGACTCTCATTTGGCCTGGAGGAGGCCCTGCTCCTGCTTGTTTCCAATATTGTTTCCAATATTCTTCAACAGTATAAACTTGTATATTTCCATGGAGAATGTTCCAAAGTGTGGTTACAGACTGCACCTTCAAATTAAATCTATAAAATCTAAAATCTTTCTGTGTCCATGATGGTGGATCTCCTGCACCAACAATACCAACTGTTTATGTTTGAGCAGGCTGGTGTAAATGTATTCTACTGTACTTTTGACTTTTTGATAAAGGTGTTGTTTTGTCTTCAGGGTCACGTAGTGTTTGACGCCCAAGGCTCTCGTATGGCCTGGACTCTGATTGAACAGCTCCAAGGTACAGCCCCTCACCTCTACCATGTTTACTCATCTATACATGTCCTTCATACTGCGACTGCATTCATCATGTGACCAGGGGGAGTTCAGCCCTTGTGCTATTTAAAGGGGGGCTAAATTTCAATGTAAATTAAGTATATTTTTGACAAACAAAAAAAAAAAAAAACTTTGAATGGTTGATTTATATACAGAGGTTGATTACAATCTTTTGCTTCAATAGAGCTTAATCACGATTAATCAGATTTTGTGCGCAAGGTTAAAAAAAACATATCTGTGCGTCTGGGACAATATTATTTAAAAATGAAGCACAAATAATATCACAAGGCTCAGTATTAGCACATTTCATTACTTTTCTAATATCTATGTTTATTTATTTATTTATTTTGTGCAATAAAATAAGTTAGTGTACCCAACCCTAGTAGAAAATAACTAATTACAAATACTCACATTATCAGAAGTGAGTAGATCTTTTAGGCAGTTGTACTTTACAATTTAAACATGTACTTGTAATTAAGCATAATTCTACCTATTTCATTGTAATTAACTACATAGAAAATCATATAAGTGAGTACTTCTCCTCTCTAACACACACTACAGCACATAATCTGCACACTTCAATCAGCTTTAAACTGTTTAATCATTCAAGCGTTGTATAAAAACATCTAAAATGCTACTAAAATTGGGTTAAATGCAACTAGAACTATCAGTATATTAGATATGTATATTTTACATTTGACATAAAATCTGGCAGTAGTGCTTGTACTTATAACTGAGTACATTTTATCCAGGTAGCTGTATGTGTTTATAATTCTTTACAAAGCAGAAGAATCATATACCGTACTTAACATGAACTATACTAAGCTTAGTCAAATCTATATTGTTACCGAGAATGCGTAACAATATGCTGCTATTGTTACAATAATAGTTAAGACAGATTTGAATATTCCATCATAAACTTTAAAATGAGACTTTTCTGCTTAAACAGATTTTATTCTCTTTGCTGACCTCAATGGGAGAGAGACCCCCACTGGTCCAAAAACTTCAAAATATTTCAAAATGTAGCGTTGGTTACAATATGAAAAAGTGTTAGTACTTTCAAATGCCTAATCCATGTGAACCCCGCTGTGCTCCCAGCGTCACTTGTCAGAACTTGCGTGCACTGTCAGGAGACCATTAGTGTGGCTGCTCTACTTTAGCGTTTTCTCCACTCGTCAAACATCTCACAGAAGTGGTGCATGGAGGAACATCACAGGAGATTACCCAAAGGTCTGATCTCCCAAAGCTAGAGCCTATAGGAGCGGAGTGCTGCCCTGTAGTGTACATGTTTTAGGATCTTTGGGACAGATGTGTATTCATCACCAGTACAATAGAATAATACAAATTCAATCAAATCAATCAAACTTTATTTATAAGGCACTTTTATAGTCATTAAAAACAATCCCACATTTCCTTCCACTCAACCACAACCGTCCAACCCCACACAACCAAACAACTCACACACAGACACCATCACAAGCTCAGTCCCACATGTACACACACACACACACACACATACACACGCACACTAAAATACATGTACAACTATGTAAAATATGAGGCTGAATACAGACCAACCAGTTGAGAAAGCACCATCAGAGGAGCATCAGCACCCCGACAAAGGGCCTAGGGAGAGATGAGCCAAACCACCAACCCCCCACCAGGAGCTCACCAGACAGACCCCAGCAGCTCCAGACGACCACTGCTCTGGCCAAAGAGGGGACTCTGTTCCTGGTGTAGATGACTCGTCTGATGATGCTTTCTCAACTGGAGATCCTAAAAGTGATAAAAGAATATGAGTTAAAAGCTGAGAACTAGAATATAAAATAACATCAAGAACATAATATAGAGTAAATAAATATACAAAATATGTGTAATAAAAAATAAATAAATAAAAATTCATCAAAAGCTAAACTAAAAAGATGGGTCTTTGAGCCTGCTCTTAAAAACATGAATGTTCTGTGCGGCTCTGAGATCCTATTCGACTGGTGATAAAAGCATGCATTAACGTCTCTATGTTGGCCGAGAGAGAATGGAGCAGACTCTAGCTATGTTTTTAGGTGATAAAAAACTATTTTTGTGATGTTCTTAATGTGTAAGATAAAGGTTAGCTCAGAGAGACAATACTTGTTACTTGATAAAAGGACCTATGACTAAAACCTCTGTTTTGCCCTCGTTAAGCTGTTTTTTGCCTAACTGTTGGTGGTTAATTTCATGACTCCTGATGAGACACCGCCAAGAGGGAGCATACACGGGTTAAAAAGCACAGAACCTAAAACCAAACCTTGAGGCACACCCACATACTAATGGGACAAACCCTTCTTTTGTTGAGTAACTTCCTCACAGCAAATGATACAACCAATGTGGAACACCTTGACCTGTGTCAGAGCAGACTTTATCACTACTCTCTAAGGATAGGCGATATATCGGTTCCGGTATCAGTATCGGCCAGTATCAGTACAGATTTGTTGCTATCAACTGATATTGATATTTAATGCCAATATTTTTTGACACTGCTCTATTCTCACAGTTTGTCCCCAGTGCATCAGATTTATCTTTTTAAACTGACTGAAGTGTTATTTTTACAAAAGTGAAAAGTTAATTTTGTGATCTTTACTTCACCTTTAGCTGAATTTGTGAGCTTTTCAACAATTTGCCATTATTTTCTCCTCCACAGCTTTAGCACTTCAGCGTGACATGTAAACAAACCCAGAACTCTCCGTATTCATGTCAGAGCATTGCTTATAAATCTCATGTTGAAAACAGTCTGAATGACATACGGTTATTGTGCTGCGCTAAAAGGTTAGGAGCCACTTAACTTTCCACTTTCATAACTTTAGAAACTGTACATCTGCATTAAGAATTAAACTACTTCATTTTCTTAGGTTGAGACGAGTTTGACACAGCGCATTGACTTCCCAATGGATTTGCAGCAGCAGGAAACTCTGAGGATTTAGTTTAGATAATAAGTTTAGTATTGATTAGCACCTGAGTTTCAATTTTTTACAAGGCTGTATTAGAGCTTGAAAGCATGATTTCTGTTATAATTCAATCTCTTTGCTGTTAAACCTTGTGTTGGATACTGTGTGTTAGAGACATTGACATCTTTCTGTGACATAGTCTGCCTTTCTGTAAACAGTGAAAGACCTTACATTTATGACCTTGTACACACAGTATGTAAAATTTGTCGAAGTCGATGTAGGTCCAGCGTTTTATATAGTACCTTTCTCAGTGTATAGTACTGGGAAGGCTGCCTGCTGTCTGTACCTTCACTCATCTGATCAGATAAAAACTTCTTTCAACTCTCTACCTCACATGTGTCAAACTCAAGGCCCATGGGCCAAATGCGGCCTGCCACATCGTTTTATGTGGCCCGCGACAAAGTAAATTAAAAGGCATGACTGTCCTATAATATGAGTTTATCAGGACTTACACATTTTTTCATATCTATGCAAATCCATATGTAATATTTGTAACTTGAATAAGTAATAAATATAGAAACGGTTAATTAACAAGATTAAAAAGTAGTTATTTTACATTACATTTGGGTACATTTAGTTACATTTATCTTACAGTTACATCTGGCCCTTTGAGAGCAACTATTTTGTTGATGTGGGCCTTTGTTAAAATGAGTTTGACACCCCTGCTCTACCTGGTCTTCAATCACTTTCTTCATGATTATAGGGCTTCATAATAACGATTTGTGAAAAATATCCAATTGGGATTCTGTCCTAAGTTCACATTTCAATTATACCCAGAAGAATTGACAAAAAGACCGACTTAAGTGCAGAATAAGACAGGATGCTTTGTTAATACTTCAAAAAAGTTGCAGCTTTTGTGATTTGCTGATTGTAGCCATTTAATTTGATGCAATCGTCTACATTCTGAGGAGTTTTAAATGCTCCAATTCTTTCTCTGAAACATGTTTAGATAAAAGTCAGACCTCTGCTCTCTCTCCTATGAATGCGGCACTGCTCAAACTCCTCTCATTGACTTGTATTTTGCCCCAGTTTTCCGTGGCTGCTCTCGGCTGATCCTGGACTTGTCAAACAGCTCATTGAAGTGTCAGGCAGCATCACATCACTCTCCTCCCTTCCCGCCTCACACGGCAAGCGTTCCATTCACCAAAACTACATTCTGCCCTGACACCCGGCCTAAAACAGCAATACCAAGACGGCTCCAGGTGACAGTTACTGACAGAAGTCTCGGGGTCATCTCCCAGAATGCACCGGGACTGTTTGATGAGGGGAGCGGTCACATGTAGATTCACTGGACCGGACTGACATGTAATAGTCTCAAAGCAAAACTGACACAAGCAATATAAGTCAAATCTGATGTTTACACAAGATTTCTGACTTGGATTTAGACAGAAACTGTTTATTTATTTATCTATTTGGACTATTAGTTTATGGCGTAGACTGTATAAAGAAGTGGACTAAGTGAGTGTGACGTCATCCATAGCGTTCAGTTCCAGTCAAATGAGCCAGCTGGACCGACCTCGGGGAAAGAAGGCATCTGATTTGTCTGTTATTAATGTTCATATCTTGATTTACAGACACAATATCGAAATAAATACCAGGATGATGTAGAGCGGGTTAATACGACCATTTTAAGACCAAAATGACAAACCTGACAGCAGCAGTTACGGAGAGAGAGCCGACGGTTTTTCAGTGTTAAGTGAATTGGAGCCAGTCGATGAACCCGGTGCACACCCATGATCACTTACTCTTTGAAACGCATTGTCTAGCCGGTTTTCTGTGTTGATTTATATGTGCAGTCTATGGTTTATAGGTGTTATAAATAGCAAATTTTATATGAACAAAATGTATGTTGTTAAAGACTCTGTAAGGTAAAGTATATTGTAAGGTATGTCCAGTTATTAATCTTTGAACAACTGCAGCAAGTAAGGGTCGTGAGCGAGGACATGACAAAGTGCAAATGGATAATAGATTACACAAACATGTTTACTCAAAATGGAACCTGTACTGAAATTAACATTCAACCCCATTCATTTTAATAGGACAGTACAAAAAACAAAACAATGAGTAATGCTAACCAAAGGAGCTCTGCAGTGTTCGCCCACTGATTGTTTCCGGAAGTAAATTTCCCATTAATTTTTAGACTTTCTGAAATAAATAAATAATAATAACATTAAAGGTTTGAGAGGTTGCTCAGGGCTAATCAGATATGTGGTAACTAATGATGACAGGACTTTATTTAAAATCTGTTTCTGAAACTTTATAAACACTAAGTCATCAAAACATTTCCCTGAATATTGTGGTTTAAACTGTCTTTTGGTTATCACAAAGCTAAATAGCCCCTGTAGTTTCACTTACTATTAGAATTTTCAAAAAGTCTTTGGGAAAAATGTATGGAAAAATTGCTTCCAGAACTAGAGTGGACTTTGAATTGGGCAGCTCCATATCTAACTTCCAGCTCCTCATTGTGAACCTTGTGACCTGCTTAATAGTTTGTCCACTATTGGCCAGCATAACTTTAGATTTAAGAAATATGTATTACATGATTGTTACTCGTGTTAATATTTTCTATCGAGGCTCTGTGCAGTCGAGTGGTCATTAGTCACTTAAACAGCCCTGGTATTTGTGATGTTTGGAGGCTAACGCTAACGCCCTCAGTGAAAATGCATTGGAGCTAATGTCTGGAACAGTACCAGTATTTAGAATGTATGTGTTCTGTGTAGAAAAACTAGATGGATCCATTTAACTGATCGTCAATGAAGTTTTGGAGCAGAAGTTGGACTTTGGAGTAAGAAATGTGACCGTTTTTTGTGTTAATGGTAAAGATTAAAAGTTTGTATTGTTTATGTTCAGGAAAGAGATATTGAATTTATATTTGATTCATTTTTTCCATTCAAACCAAAACTATTGAATCTAACACCAGAATTTAAAAACAAAAGATAAGATAAGAAAACCCCCAATGTAAAAATCCAATGCTGCAACACAAAGTTCAAAAACAGCAGGAAAATAGGAACATACTATCAGAAACAAGATCAAGGTAAATTATATTATAAAGATTTACAATAGATATAAAAACTACAACACTATGTCTAAGCTATAAGGCTACAGACCTTTGCCATCGTCTGACTGTGGATATAAACAGTGCAGTGCAGCATATGGACAAGAATAAATAGCAGGCAAAGTGACTTCAGTATATTATAGTATTTGTACAAGAAGACGCTATGACTTTGGTCATCTACAGTGCAGCACATGAACAGATTAAATAAATAAAGAGCAGTTAAAGTGACTTGGGTGAACTGTACCTAGGTCTGTCATGATAACACATTTTGAAGTGCGATATATTGCTGAAGTAAATATAGACGATAAACGATAATATTGAAAACAAACAAACCATACAGCTGAATCTCCCAAAAGTATTCAAAATTTAAAAAAATAAAAATAAAAAATCATAAGCTAGAATGAATACATAACAAAACACAACACTTAAGTAATTAGTTTGGCTCTATAATGAGTCAAATCTTATCATATTGCAAAAAAATAACTCAAAATTTCCCACCAGGACAATGAAAAGGTATACACGATAAATACTGACCCCTAAAAATTATTATTCCACCTATAATTTTTAGAACAATATGTACATTTAAGATATAGTATTTACTGTGAGAGGCCTAATTGTACCACGTTATGTTACAGTATTGCATATGATTATTACAGTTTTGTTTTTTGTTTTTTTTAATTTATTTATTTTTTTGTATTTTTGTTAGTATCATCCTGCTCTACTATTGAATAAGCTAAAGAAGTGAGAAAAAAACATTTTAACACTGTAAAAAGCTTGATTTCTCATAATGTCTGCTTTAATATTTATATTATATTCGGAGCTTACATAACTCGTGATTCCGTCGTGCTGTCTCTGCTCCCCTCTCCTGTCTGTAGAGATGTGCTGCAGTGTCGCGCTGCTCCCGGGGATGGTTAAATATGGATGTTGTTGTGTAGCTGTGTGAGGGTCAGTACTGAAGCATATCCGAGCCCCAGGCGTCTCCTCTGCTCTGCTCCAGTCCTAAAGAAATCATTAAAATATAATCTGGTCCCTTCACCAAAGCTCTGGTTTGTCCACACTTTGGTTAATTTGTTTGGAATCAATACAAAAATCGTTGTCCTGATTCTGGAGATGCAGCTGGGGGAGACTCAAACTGCCTTAATGAGTAAAGTTAATGTTTAGGAACTTTTAACTGGTCCAAAGGTGTTTTAAAAGCCCCCAAATGTGAAATTAAGAACATTCACTCTAGATCCACAATGAAAACATACCACCCGACATGTTTTTAAAGAATTTTGATTTGAAATTTCATAAACATGACTTAACTGTGTCCCCAGATAGAAAATCAAATCAAATATAGCTTTTACTGATAGCAATTGTAGAGAATCTGAACCTAGAAGGAAAGGTGTAACTATTCCTTACACTGCGGGTGTGTCTGAAAAACCTCAGAGAATTTTCAGAGAGTATGAGATTCCTGTCTTTTTCAAACCTACAAACAATTTAAAACAAAAACTGGTCCACTCAAAGGACAAAACCCTGAGCTATAAACAAAGTAATGTGATCTACTCCATTCAGTAGTGAAGAGTGCAGTGAGCTTTACTTTGGAGAAACTAAACAGTCACTCCATAAGAGGATGTACCAACACCATTGTGAGAGCTTCTCTGGACCCCAGTCTGCTATACATCTCCATCTCAAAGCCACGAACCACTCCTTTGAAGATAGTGAAGTTCAGATCTTAGCCAGAGAAAAGAAATGGTTTGAGAGAGGAGTTAAAGATGCTATTTTGGTGATGGTTTCAGCTGCAGCTGGAGACAATAGATGTTTACAGTTTCAGTGTAGTTAGCTCCTCCCTTCAGATAGATATAAGGCAGTGTCCACCACAATCTGACCAGAGCTGAAGAAGTGGCTTGGATGAACAGCAAAACGTCTTCACTCCTACAACACACTACAAACAACTTTAAATATATGCTAACAATGTAAATTATACAACTAATAGAACTCCTCCAACAAGCAGCAACACTGGCATATGAGTGTTATTTTAAAGTTAAATAAACGCCCACTTATAAAGAAATAGAAAATTATAACATTGTACAGTCAGGTCAGGGGAACATCAACAACATAGCTTTTTCCATTCCCTGCATAATAGTTTGCTGTGGGGCCTGGTGTTTGTACTTCTAGAAAGCTGTTATTCACCTCAGTATTAAAGTATTTATTGTTTAACTGCTGCCTCTTTCTCACAATGAATGTGCTTTGTTTAGATACCATCCTCTGTTCAAACCACTTTAAAACACCACTGGCTATTCCAAATACTGGCACGGCTTTATCATTTTCACTTTTGGCTTCCGTGCCTCAAATAAGTGCCAAGAACACGTCAGCTCTTTGAAAATCCTAATTAGTTTTACATTTTACATTTTGTTTGCTGTCATGCTCCCTTAGCACCGCCACATTTGTGTCTCACTAAGTTGAAAATGCCAAACAAATCAACTCTTCCCCTGAGCTATTTTAAAATGCTTGCGCGCTTCCATTATTATACTTCTGTCTTCATAGATGCATTTGTCTGACTGCATTTGAAAACCTGCTCTATTCTGAAGAAGCTAATTGTGTGAAAAGTGTTGTCTCCGCACTAACACTAGCTTTCCCAAACATAGTCATGTATTAAAGCACATGTAGAGTAGCTTGTGTGAACATTGTTAGACTAGTTTAAGTGCAGATGACAAGTTTTCATGTTTTTCCACTTACGGAAAATCATTTTGCATCAGTTAAATGGCAGTTTGTGGAAAAAAGTTGAAAAGAAAAGCACAAAAATACAGGAAGTAGTGCTGAGTTCTAAAACAGAATCTCTCTACCTGTGTTACTGGAAATTTCACCCAAAATACTCAGATAAATTATGTATAAGGAAGGCGTTTAAAAATTCATTCAACAAAATAAAGATGTTAATTACCTATTGTGTAATTTTGGCAATATCTGGGTCATTATGGTTGCTAAGTATTTATTGAATTACCTCTACGTATGTCACACCTGCTGTCCGGATACAACCAGGAAGTAAAATTATAAACTTAACTAAACTTTACAAAAATAAAAAAAACTAGACACAATTTTAGTAAATTCTTAAACATAATGATGTAACTATGTTTTAGTGAAATGCGTTGTCTGATCTGTCATGTGCATTATAAGTAATCAGGACTAACGGGTTCCCTCAGGATCTCGTAATCAGACCAGGACTAATTATCATATTTAATAATGATGTCGCTGTAGAGCAGGGAGTTGAAAAAGGATCTCTATTTGCATGAACAGACATGCTAATTGCACCGGCGCACTGAAGGAAAACATTGATTTTAATGCATCTATTATCTACTGTACAGTATACTGCAGGGTTTTCTTTACAACAAATTTGAATTTCTTTTTAGTCTTTAGCAGTTATTTTCAGACAATGACAATAATATTACTATAGTAGGCAATTTTGCCTAATGGTAGGTAACACGCCAGGAAACAATTTTAGCACGATTCAACTTTTAGAGCTCAAGATCTTTCTAACGCTTTTCAGGAAGTTTCTGTCAATGTCTGTCCTGTGAATGTCACTTTTTAGTATTGATACTTTCTCAGATAACTATGTAGTTTTGACACTAGTTTTATTATCGATTAGTATCTGCTTTTCGACACTTCTGACAACCCTAAAATGTCCCCACTGTTACCTTCTCCATGTAATTGTTTGAGTGTAGTCATGCTGTGTGAGACTCTCAGGTGCAGCTGACACATGTCTCCTCTGAGAGTCATGTGGAACAGGCTCATGTCACTTCAGCACAGCCTCAACAACACAAGCTCCTGTGAGCGGCTGAGAGAGGACCCACACTACAGGGGCTGGGATGACCTGAACTCAAACTGTGAAACACATGATACCAACACTATAGTTGTCCAGGAGTTAAAAAAAAGTAAGGATCTGTAAGTTATACACATAGAGATGTTATGCAAAGTTATTTTTATTTATTTTTTTAACTTGGCTTTTTTTTCTTTTAAACTTGGCTTTTTTTTTCTTTTTAAATCTTTTTAAAATTCCCATGTATTAGCGTAAAACATATTTCTTTCCCCAGGACAGATATATTGTATAAGTAGCAAAATTGTGAGAGAGACTAGCTGTTTTGTGCACTATACTACACAACTGGCACGCACCTTGTCAATTGCATCAGGTTTGTGAAGTTGTAGTGTACTGTGTGGCAGCATGGGTGACGTCAGCACACGGGCTAAGCATTGGACAGAATTGTACTGCTAAGTGTAAAGAGGGTTCGAATAGGGCCCAGGAGAGATCACAAGATTACTCAAACACACATGGACCAACCACTTCAAGTCAAGTTTTTGATGAGGGTTATGTGTGTGTGTGTGTGTAATGCTGTTCCCTTGTTCCCTTAATCCGCCTGCCAATCACGCCAATCAGACCTTGGAGACCACAGCCCAGACTCCTTGAGCATAATAGAATAAGAGTGTTGGCTGTTGTCTGGCCACTTAAAATGCAAGCTCCCATTCAAATGTCCCTGTAGCAGCCCGCTGTCCTCATGAGCATACAGTTATGATGTGATCATTATGTGAGTGTTCTGAAGTGTACTGTCCTTATGAACTGCTGCTGCCACTTTACTCCTCTGCCCTCTCACAGTCCCTCTCGCTGAGTCCACCACATTAGATATTATTAATGCAGGAGTTTATCAAGCGTCTGCTCTATATTTCAGCAGGGTCACAGCGGCAGGCCTTTTCAAAGTAACAGCAGCACGTGACTCAAATATCCCACTTTTTCTTTTCACATACAGAATCTGCTTTTTCATTTGATTGTTTCATAGCATAGTGAGATACTAGAGAGGTATTAAAATGTGTCCATCTTTGTTACTACCTCGTCCCTAGTCCCCATCACATATGTCACTGGCTACAGTCTTTATCAGTGCGCTCTCTTTAGCCCCCTCAGCCTCTCTATCTCCTCCTCTTTTCTGCTACCAGTGTCTAGGTCCATCAAATATTAATTCAAGAAAACATATTATGCCAAACAAACTAAGTATTTTGAGTGATTTGTGCATGTTGGAGTAATAACGTATTGTCCTGCATTTGAAACGTGTGTGCTCAGAAAATGCCCCTATCTCCACCCCCAGCCCTGTACTGAGGTTATTTTTTATTTGAATATGTGATTTTAGACACCGGGTCATACTCTAATGTTCGTAAAAGTGCCATTGCAAGATTATTAGGATTAGTATTGTGTTGAGCAAGATGTCTAACAATCAGGATGTATATACACTATCAGTCAAAAGTTTGCATACGCTTTTCCATTTAATGTTTGTTTTTTTGTTTTTTTTGTTTTTTCTAACTCTTTACATTATAGAGTCTCACTGAAGGTGCAAACTTTTGTGTCTCCTAAACCACACTTTCTTTGTGGTGGCTCTTCCAGTTGAACAGCAATCCCATTCATTTCTATGTAAGATTTTGAAAAAGTAAGTCAATAATGCACTGATTCTCTGGGAGGTTTTAAAACGGCTTTGTAGTCTGTATAGAACTTATTTGCTGTTAAGATGGACAGCCCCATGCAATATAATACAACCTGAATGACGATGGTGGTGCCCACAGCAATGGGACAAGGTGAATAGGTTTTATCGATTTTTTTATATTTCAAAATTGATACTTTGCAGCTCATGTCATCAATATTTTCAGGGGGTGTGATGCTACCTATAGATATGCTCTTTTTGAGGCTTTTTTAGACTTTGTTTTAACAGTCTGACCCCAACGTACTGACTTAGCTGGAACTACAACTCGTGATATGATTTGTGCTGTTAAACAAGTCCCGCTTAAATAACATTACAGTTACAAGCTACGTATCATTACCCAACAGTTTTTCAGTCACGCTCACCTTTTTGTTCAAAATCAAACATTTAAACGGGACAATGAACACTCGTTTTGATCTCAGATTCCTGAAAATATGTTGTTTAAATTCATTTTGTATTTTTTGAGTTTTCAGACAATCTTAAAACTTTTTTTGTGTCACCATAGTATGCATGGTGTTACTCCTGACCATTCCGCCATAGAAATACAAGCAGTACACCCCCAGCGTAATGTCCCTGCAAAGTATCAACAGCCACCATTTGATTTGATCACTGCTTTACACCCTCTTGACATTCCACTAATGAATGTTGATAATACACTAAATACCAGAAATAAATCATAATGTCTTCTTTAATATTAACCATAGACTGTTTAAATAAGTGGACTAAGTGAGTGTGACGTCACCCACAGCATTCAGCTCCAGTCAAATGAAGCTCATCGAGGCTAGAGCAGTTATA